>NW_026061008.1:1858285-2477714 GCF_929443795.1 Astur gentilis
ACGGTGAAGACCAACAAGAGCTTTCAGGGCTGGCACCTTCCTTGTGGGAGAAGGAGCCAGACGTTTGCCTTTTCAGAAAAAGTTTCTGCCGAGAACGAGCACCGTGACATGCTGAGTCTCTGGGAAAGCAGAGATCCCCAGTGCTGTTGTGCCTGTGGATAGGCTGCAGAGGGATAGTGAAGACCTGCAATAGCTTTCAGGGCTGGCACCTTCCTTGTGGGAGAAGGAGCCAGACATTTGCCTTTTCAGAAAAAGTTTCTGCCGAGAACGAGCACCGTGACATGCTGAGTCTCTGGAAAAGCAGAGATCCCCAGTGCTGTTGCGGCTAAAGATAGGCTGCAGAGGGATAGTGAAGACCTGCAAGATCTTTCAGAGCTGGCAGCTTCCTTGTGGGAGAAGGAGCCAGACGTTTGCCTTTTCAGAAAAAGTTTCTGCCGAGAACGAGCACCGTGACATGCTGAGTCTCTGGGAAAGCAGAGATCCCCAGAGCTGTTGTGCCTGTGGATAGGCTGCAGGGGGACGGTGAAGACCAGCAAGAGCTTTCAGGGCTGGCACCTTCCTTGTGGGAGAAGGAGCCAGACGTTTGCCTTTTCAGAAAACGTTTCTGCCGAGAACGAGCACCGTAACATGCTGAGTCTCTGGGAAAGCAGAGATCCCCAGTGCTGTTGCGGCTAAAGATGGGCTGCAGAGGGATAGTGAAGACCAGCAAGAGCTTTCAGGGCTGGCACCTTCCTTGTGGGAGAAGGAGCCAGACGTTTGCCTTTTCAGAAAAAGGCTCTGCCGAGAGCGAGCACCATGAGATGCTGAGTCTCTGGGAAAGCAGAGATCCCCAGTGCTGTTGCGGCTAAAGATAGGCTGCAGAGGAATAGTGAAGACCAGCAAGAGCTTTCAGGGCTGGCACCTTCCTTGTGGGAGAAGGAGCCAGACGTTTGCCTTTTCAGAAAACGTTTCTGCCGAGAACGAGCACCGTGACATGCTGAGTCTCTGGGAAACCAGAGATCCCCAGTGCTGTTGCGGCTAAAAATAGGCTGCAGAGGGATAGTGAAGACCAGCAAGAGCTTTCAGGGCTGGCACCTTCCTTGTGGGAGAAGGAGCCAGACGTTTGCCTTTTCAGAAAAAGTTTCTGCCGAGAACGAGCACCGTGACATGCTGAGTCTCTGGAAAAGCAGAGATCCCCACTGCTGTTGATGCTAAAGATAGGCTGCAGAGGGATAGTGAAGACCAGCAAGAGCTTTCAGGGCTGGCACCTTCCTTGTGGGAGAAGGATCCAGACGTTTGCCTTTTCAGAAAAAGTTTCTGCCGAGAACGAGCACCGTGACATGCTGAGTCTCTGGGAAAGCAGAGATCCCCAGTGCTGTTGTGCCTGTGGATAGGCTGCAGAGGGATAGTGAAGACCTGCAATAGCTTTCAGGGCTGGCACCTTCCTTGTGGGAGAAGGAGCCAGACGTTTGCCTTTTCAGAAAAAGTTTCTGCCGAGAACGAGCACCGTGACATGCTGAGTCTCTGGGAAAGCAGAGATCCCCAGTGCTGTTGTGCCTGTGGATAGGCTGTAGGGGGACGGTGAAGACCAGCAAGATCTTTCAGGGCTGGCACCTTCCTTGTGGGAGAAGGAGCCAGACGTTTGCCTTTTGAGAAAAAGTTTCTGCCGAGAACGAGCACCGTGACATGCTGAGTCTCTTGGAAAGCAGAGATCCCCAGTGCTGTTGCGGCTAAAGATAGGCTGCAGAGGGATAGTGAAGACCAGCAAGATCTTTCAGGGCTGGCACCTTCCTTGTGGGAGAAGGAGCCAGACGTTTGCCTTTTCAGAAAAAGTTTCTGCCGAGAACGAGCACCGTGACATGCTGAGTCTCTGGGAAAGCAGAGATCCCCAGTGCTGTTGTGCCTGTGGATAGGCTGCAGAGGGATAGTGAAGACCTGCAATAGCTTTCAGGGCTGGCACCTTCCTTGTGGGAGAAGGAGCCAGACATTTGCCTTTTCAGAAAAAGTTTCTGCCGAGAACGAGCACCGTGACATGCTGAGTCTCTGGAAAAGCAGAGATCCCCAGTGCTGTTGCGGCTAAAGATAGGCTGCAGAGGGATAGTGAAGACCAGCAAGATCTTTCAGGGCTGGCACCTTACTTGTGGGAGAAGGAGCCAGACGTTTGCCTTTTCAGAAAAAGTTTCTGCCGAGAGCGAGCACCATGAGATGCTGAGTCTCTGGGAAAGCAGAGATCCCCAGTGCTGTTGTGCCTGTGGATAGGCTGCAGGGGGACGGTGAAGACCAGCAAGAGCTTTCAGGGCTGGCACCTTACTTGTGGGAGAAGGAGCCAGACGTTTGCCTTTTCAGAAAAAGTTTCTGCCGAGAACGAACACCGTGACATGCTGAGTCTCTGGGAAAGCAGAGATCCCCACTGCTGTTGAGGCTAAAGATAGGCTGCAGAGGGATAGTGAAGACCAGCAAGAGCTTTCAGGGCTGGCACCTTCCTTGTGGGAGAAGGAGCCAGACGTTTGCCTTTTCAGAAAAAGTTTCTGCCGAGAACGAGCACCGTGACATGCTGAGTCTCTGGGAAAGCAGAGATCCCCAGTGCTGTTGCGGCTAAAGATAGGCTGCAGAGGGATAGTGAAGACCTGCAAGAGCTTTCAGAGCTGGCAGCTTCCTTGTGGGAGAAGGAGCCAGACGTTTGCCTTTTCAGAAAAAGTTTCTGCCGAGAACGAGCACCGTGACATGCTGAGTCTCTGGGAAAGCAGAGATCCCCAGTGCTGTTGTGCCTGTGGATAGCCTGCAGGGGGACAGTGAAGACCAGCAAGATCTTTCAGGGCTGGCACCTTCCTTGTGGGAGAAGGAGCCAGACGTTTGCCTTTTCAGAAAAAGGCTCTGCCGAGAGCGAGCACCATGAGATGCTGAGACTCTGGGAAAGCAGAGATCCCCAGTGCTGTTGTGCCTGTGGATAGGCTGCAGAGGGATAGTGAAGACCAGCATGATCTTTCAGGGCTGGCACCTTCCTTGTGGGAGAAGGAGCCAGACGTTTGCCTTTTCAGAAAACGTTTCTGCCGAGAACGAGCACCGTGACATGCTGAGTCTCTGGGAAAGCAGAGATCCCCAGTGCTGTTGCGGCTAAAGATAGGCTGCAGAGGGATAGTGAAGACCAGCAAGAGCTTTCAGGGCTGGCACCTTCCTTGTGGGAGAAGGAGCCAGACGTTTGCCTTTTCAGAAAACGTTTCTGCCGAGAACGAGCACCGTGACATGCTGAGTCTCTGGGAAAGCAGAGATCCCCAGTGCTGTTGCGGCTAAAAATAGGCTGCAGAGGGATAGTGAAGACCAGCAAGAGCTTTCAGGGCTGGCAGCTTCCTTGTGGGAGAAGGAGCCAGACGTTTGCCTTTTCAGAAAAAGTTTCTGCCGAGAGCGAGCACCATGAGATGCTGAGTCTCTGGGAAAGCAGAGATCCCCAGTGCTGTTTTGCCTGTGGATAGGCTGCAGGGGGACGGTGAAGACCAGCAAGAGCTTTCAGGGCTGGCACCTTCCTTGTGGGAGAAGGAGCCAGACGTTTGCCTTTTCAGAAAAAGTTTCTGCCGAGAACGAGCACAGTGACATGCTGAGTCTCTGGGAAAGCAGAGATCCCCAGTGCTGTTGCGCCTGTGGATAGGCTGCAGGGGGACGGTGAAGACCAACAAGAGCTTTCAGGGCTGGCACCTTCCTTGTGGGAGAAGGAGCCAGACGTTTGCCTTTTCAGAAAAAGTTTCTGCCGAGAACGAGCACCGTGACATGCTGAGTCTCTGGGAAAGCAGAGATCCCCAGTGCTGTTGCGGCTAAAGATAGGCTGCAGAGGGATAGTGAAGACCTGCAATAGCTTTCAGGGCTGGCACCTTCCTTGTGGGAGAAGGAGCCAGACATTTGCCTTTTCAGAAAAAGTTTCTGCCGAGAACGAGCACCGTGACATGCTGAGTCTCTGGGAAAGCAGAGATCCCCAGTGCTGTTGCGGCTAAAGATAGGCTGCAGAGGGATAGTGAAGACCTGCAAGAGCTTTCAGAGCTGGCAGCTTCCTTGTGGGAGAAGGAGCCAGACGTTTGCCTTTTCAGAAAAAGTTTCTGCCGAGAACGAGCACCGTGACATGCTGAGTCTCTGGGAAAGCAGAGATCCCCACTGCTGTTGAGGCTAAAGATAGGCTGCAGAGGGATAGTGAAGACCAGCAAGAGCTTTCAGGGCTGGCACCTTCCTTGTGGGAGAAGGAGCCAGACGTTTGCCTTTTCAGAAAAAGTTTCTGCCGAGAACGAGCACCGTGACATGCTGAGTCTCTGGGAAAGCAGAGATCCCCAGTGCTGTTGCGGCTAAAGATAGGCTGCAGAGGGATAGTGAAGACCTGCAAGAGCTTTCAGAGCTGGCAGCTTCCTTGTGGGAGAAGGAGCCAGACGTTTGCCTTTTCAGAAAAAGTTTCTGCCGAGAACGAGCACCGTGACATGCTGAGTCTCTGGGAAAGCAGAGATCCCCAGTGCTGTTGTGCCTGTGGATAGCCTGCAGGGGGACAGTGAAGACCAGCAAGATCTTTCAGGGCTGGCACCTTCCTTGTGGGAGAAGGAGCCAGACGTTTGCCTTTTCAGAAAAAGGCTCTGCCGAGAGCGAGCACCATGAGATGCTGAGACTCTGGGAAAGCAGAGATCCCCAGTGCTGTTGTGCCTGTGGATAGGCTGCAGAGGGATAGTGAAGACCAGCATGATCTTTCAGGGCTGGCACCTTCCTTGTGGGAGAAGGAGCCAGACGTTTGCCTTTTCAGAAAACGTTTCTGCCGAGAACGAGCACCGTGACATGCTGAGTCTCTGGGAAAGCAGAGATCCCCAGTGCTGTTGCGGCTAAAGATAGGCTGCAGAGGGATAGTGAAGACCAGCAAGAGCTTTCAGGGCTGGCACCTTCCTTGTGGGAGAAGGAGCCAGACGTTTGCCTTTTCAGAAAACGTTTCTGCCGAGAACGAGCACCGTGACATGCTGAGTCTCTGGGAAAGCAGAGATCCCCAGTGCTGTTGCGGCTAAAAATAGGCTGCAGAGGGATAGTGAAGACCAGCAAGAGCTTTCAGGGCTGGCAGCTTCCTTGTGGGAGAAGGAGCCAGACGTTTGCCTTTTCAGAAAAAGTTTCTGCCGAGAGCGAGCACCATGAGATGCTGAGTCTCTGGGAAAGCAGAGATCCCCAGTGCTGTTTTGCCTGTGGATAGGCTGCAGGGGGACGGTGAAGACCAGCAAGAGCTTTCAGGGCTGGCACCTTCCTTGTGGGAGAAGGAGCCAGACGTTTGCCTTTTCAGAAAAAGTTTCTGCCGAGAACGAGCACAGTGACATGCTGAGTCTCTGGGAAAGCAGAGATCCCCAGTGCTGTTGCGCCTGTGGATAGGCTGCAGGGGGACGGTGAAGACCAACAAGAGCTTTCAGGGCTGGCACCTTCCTTGTGGGAGAAGGAGCCAGACGTTTGCCTTTTCAGAAAAAGTTTCTGCCGAGAACGAGCACCGTGACATGCTGAGTCTCTGGGAAAGCAGAGATCCCCAGTGCTGTTGCGGCTAAAGATAGGCTGCAGAGGGATAGTGAAGACCTGCAATAGCTTTCAGGGCTGGCACCTTCCTTGTGGGAGAAGGAGCCAGACATTTGCCTTTTCAGAAAAAGTTTCTGCCGAGAACGAGCACCGTGACATGCTGAGTCTCTGGGAAAGCAGAGATCCCCAGTGCTGTTGCGGCTAAAGATAGGCTGCAGAGGGATAGTGAAGACCTGCAAGAGCTTTCAGAGCTGGCAGCTTCCTTGTGGGAGAAGGAGCCAGACGTTTGCCTTTTCAGAAAAAGTTTCTGCCGAGAACGAGCACCGTGACATGCTGAGTCTCTGGGAAAGCAGAGATCCCCAGTGCTGTTCTGCCTGTGGATAGGCTGCAGGGGGACGGTGAAGACCAGCAAGAGCTTTCAGGGCTGGCACCTTCCTTGTGGGAGAAGGAGCCAGACGTTTGCCTTTTCAGAAAACGTTTCTGCCGAGAACGAGCACCGTAACATGCTGAGTCTCTGGGAAAGCAGAGATCCCCAGTGCTGTTGCGGCTAAAGATAGGCTGCAGAGGGATAGTGAAGACCAGCAAGAGCTTTCAGGGCTGGCACCTTCCTTGTGGGAGAAGGAGCCAGACGTTTGCCTTTTCAGAAAAAGGCTCTGCCGAGAGCGAGCACCATGAGATGCTGAGTCTCTGGGAAAGCAGAGATCCCCAGTGCTGTTGTGCCTGTGGATAGGCTGCAGGGGGACGGTGAAGACCAGCAAGATCTTTCAGGGCTGGCACCTTCCTTGTGGGAGAAGGAGCCAGACGTTTGCCTTTTCAGAAAACGTTTCTGCCGAGAACGAGCACCGTGACATGCTGAGTCTCTGGGAAAGCAGAGATCCCCAGTGCTGTTGCGGCTAAAGATAGGCTGCAGAGGGATAGTGAAGACCAGCAAGAGCTTTCAGGGCTGGCAGCTTCCTTGTGGGAGAAGGAGCCAGACGTTTGCCTTTTCAGAAAAAGTTTCTGCCGAGAACGAGCACCGTGACATGCTGAGTCTCTGGAAAAGCAGAGATCCCCACTGCTGTTGAGGCTAAAGATAGGCTGCAGAGGGATAGTGAAGACCAGCAAGAGCTTTCAGGGCTGGCACCTTCCTTGTGGGAGAAGGAGCCAGACGTTTGCCTTTTCAGAAAAAGTTTCTGCCGAGAACGAGCACCGTGACATGCTGAGTCTCTGGGAAAGCAGAGATCCCCAGTGCTGTTGTGCCTGTGGATAGGCTGCAGAGGGATAGTGAAGACCTGCAATAGCTTTCAGGGCTGGCACCTTCCTTGTGGGAGAAGGAGCCAGACGTTTGCCTTTTCAGAAAAAGTTTCTGCCGAGAACGAGCACCGTGACATGCTGAGTCTCTGGGAAAGCAGAGATCCCCAGTGCTGTTGTGCCTGTGGATAGGCTGCAGGGGGACGGTGAAGACCAGCAAGATCTTTCAGGGCTGGCACCTTCCTTGTGGGAGAAGGAGCCAGACGTTTGCCTTTTGAGAAAAAGTTTCTGCCGAGAACGAGCACCGTGACATGCTGAGTCTCTTGGAAAGCAGAGATCCCCAGTGCTGTTGCGGCTAAAGATAGGCTGCAGAGGGATAGTGAAGACCAGCAAGATCTTTCAGGGCTGGCACCTTCCTTGTGGGAGAAGGAGCCAGACGTTTGCCTTTTCAGAAAAAGTTTCTGCCGAGAACGAGCACCGTGACATGCTGAGTGTCTGGGAAAGCAGAGATCCCCAGTGCTGTTGTGCCTGTGGATAGGCTGCAGAGGGATAGTGAAGACCTGCAATAGCTTTCAGGGCTGGCACCTTCCTTGTGGGAGAAGGAGCCAGACATTTGCCTTTTCAGAAAAAGTTTCTGCCGAGAACGAGCACCGTGACATGCTGAGTCTCTGGAAAAGCAGAGATCCCCAGTGCTGTTGCGGCTAAAGATAGGCTGCAGAGGGATAGTGAAGACCTGCAAGAGCTTTCAGAGCTGGCAGCTTCCTTGTGGGAGAAGGAGCCAGACGTTTGCCTTTTCAGAAAAAGTTTCTGCCGAGAACGAGCACCGTGACATGCTGAGTCTCTGGGAAAGCAGAGATCCCCAGTGCTGTTGTGCCTGTGGATAGCCTGCAGGGGGACAGTGAAGACCAGCAAGATCTTTCAGGGCTGGCACCTTCCTTGTGGGAGAAGGAGCCAGACGTTTGCCTTTTCAGAAAAAGGCTCTGCCGAGAGCGAGCACCATGAGATGCTGAGACTCTGGGAAAGCAGAGATCCCCAGTGCTGTTGTGCCTGTGGATAGGCTGCAGAGGGATAGTGAAGACCAGCAAGATCTTTCAGGGCTGGCACCTTCCTTGTGGGAGAAGGAGCCAGACGTTTGCCTTTTCAGAAAACGTTTCTGCCGAGAACGAGCACCGTGACATGCTGAGTCTCTGGGAAAGCAGAGATCCCCAGTGCTGTTGCGGCTAAAAATAGGCTGCAGAGGGATAGTGAAGACCAGCAAGAGCTTTCAGGGCTGGCACCTTCCTTGTGGGAGAAGGAGCCAGACGTTTGCCTTTTCAGAAAACGTTTCTGCCGAGAACGAGCACCGTGACATGCTGAGTCTCTGGGAAAGCAGAGATCCCCAGTGCTGTTGCGGCTAAAAATAGGCTGCAGAGGGATAGTGAAGACCAGCAAGAGCTTTCAGGGCTGGCAGCTTCCTTGTGGGAGAAGGAGCCAGACGTTTGCCTTTTCAGAAAAAGTTTCTGCCGAGAGCGAGCACCATGAGATGCTGAGTCTCTGGGAAAGCAGAGATCCCCAGTGCTGTTGTGCCTGTGGATAGGCTGCAGGGGGACGGTGAAGACCAGCAAGATCTTTCAGGGCTGGCACCTTCCTTGTGGGAGAAGGAGCCAGACGTTTGCCTTTTCAGAAAAAGTTTCTGCAGAGAACGAGCACAGTGACATGCTGAGTCTCTGGGAAAGCAGAGATCCCCAGTGCTGTTGCGCCTGTGGATAGGCTGCAGGGGGACGGTGAAGACCAACAAGAGCTTTCAGGGCTGGCACCTTCCTTGTGGGAGAAGGAGCCAGACGTTTGCCTTTTCAGAAAAAGGCTCTGCCGAGAGCGAGCACCATGAGATGCTGAGACTCTGGGAAAGCAGAGATCCCCAGTGCTGTTGTGCCTGTGGATAGGCTGCAGAGGGATAGTGAAGACCAGCAAGATCTTTCAGGGCTGGCACCTTCCTTGTGGGAGAAGGAGCCAGACGTTTGCCTTTTCAGAAAATGTTTCTGCCGAGAACGAGCACCGTGACATGCTGAGTCTCTGGGAAAGCAGAGATCCCCAGTGCTGTTGCGGCTAAAGATAGGCTGCAGAGGGATAGTGAAGACCTGCAAGAGCTTTCAGAGCTGGCAGCTTCCTTGTGGGAGAAGGAGCCAGACGTTTGCCTTTTCAGAAAAAGTTTCTGCCGAGAACGAGCACCGTGACATGCTGAGTCTCTGGGAAAGCAGAGATCCCCAGTGCTGTTGTGCCTGTGGATAGCCTGCAGGGGGACAGTGAAGACCAGCAAGATCTTTCAGGGCTGGCACCTTCCTTGTGGGAGAAGGAGCCAGACGTTTGCCTTTTCAGAAAAAGGCTCTGCCGAGAGCGAGCACCATGAGATGCTGAGACTCTGGGAAAGCAGAGATCCCCAGTGCTGTTGTGCCTGTGGATAGGCTGCAGAGGGATAGTGAAGACCAGCATGATCTTTCAGGGCTGGCACCTTCCTTGTGGGAGAAGGAGCCAGACGTTTGCCTTTTCAGAAAACGTTTCTGCCGAGAACGAGCACCGTGACATGCTGAGTCTCTGGGAAAGCAGAGATCCCCAGTGCTGTTGCGGCTAAAAATAGGCTGCAGAGGGATAGTGAAGACCAGCAAGAGCTTTCAGGGCTGGCACCTTCCTTGTGGGAGAAGGAGCCAGACGTTTGCCTTTTCAGAAAACGTTTCTGCCGAGAACGAGCACCGTGACATGCTGAGTCTCTGGGAAAGCAGAGATCCCCAGTGCTGTTGCGGCTAAAAATAGGCTGCAGAGGGATAGTGAAGACCAGCAAGAGCTTTCAGGGCTGGCAGCTTCCTTGTGGGAGAAGGAGCCAGACGTTTGCCTTTTCAGAAAAAGTTTCTGCCGAGAGCGAGCACCATGAGATGCTGAGTCTCTGGGAAAGCAGAGATCCCCAGTGCTGTTGTGCCTGTGGATAGGCTGCAGGGGGACGGTGAAGACCAGCAAGATCTTTCAGGGCTGGCACCTTCCTTGTGGGAGAAGGAGCCAGACGTTTGCCTTTTCAGAAAAAGTTTCTGCCGAGAACGAGCTCAGTGACATGCTGAGTCTCTGGGAAAGCAGAGATCCCCAGTGCTGTTGCGCCTGTGGATAGGCTGCAGGGGGACGGTGAAGACCAACAAGAGCTTTCAGGGCTGGCACCTTCCTTGTGGGAGAAGGAGCCAGACGTTTGCCTTTTCAGAAAAAGTTTCTGCCGAGAACGAGCACCGTGACATGCTGAGTCTCTGGGAAAGCAGAGATCCCCAGTGCTGTTGCGGCTAAAGATAGGCTGCAGAGGGATAGTGAAGACCTGCAATAGCTTTCAGGGCTGGCACCTTCCTTGTGGGAGAAGGAGCCAGACATTTGCCTTTTCAGAAAAAGTTTCTGCCGAGAACGAGCACCGTGACATGCTGAGTCTCTGGAAAAGCAGAGATCCCCAGTGCTGTTGCGGCTAAAGATAGGCTGCAGAGGGATAGTGAAGACCTGCAAGATCTTTCAGAGCTGGCAGCTTCCTTGTGGGAGAAGGAGCCAGACGTTTGCCTTTTCAGAAAAAGTTTCTGCCGAGAACGAGCACCGTGACATGCTGAGTCTCTGGGAAAGCAGAGATCCCCAGAGCTGTTGTGCCTGTGGATAGGCTGCAGGGGGACGGTGAAGACCAGCAAGAGCTTTCAGGGCTGGCACCTTCCTTGTGGGAGAAGGAGCCAGACGTTTGCCTTTTCAGAAAACGTTTCTGCCGAGAACGAGCACCGTAACATGCTGAGTCTCTGGGAAAGCAGAGATCCCCAGTGCTGTTGCGGCTAAAGATAGGCTGCACAGGGATAGTGAAGACCAGCAAGAGCTTTCAGGGCTGGCACCTTCCTTGTGGGAGAAGGAGCCAGACGTTTGCCTTTTCAGAAAAAGGCTCTGCCGAGAGCGAGCACCATGAGATGCTGAGTCTCTGGGAAAGCAGAGATCCCCAGTGCTGTTGTGCCTGTGGATAGGCTGCAGGGGGACGGTGAAGACCAGCAAGATCTTTCAGGGCTGGCACCTTCCTTGTGGGAGAAGGAGCCAGACGTTTGCCTTTTCAGAAAACGTTTCTGCCGAGAACGAGCACCGTGACATGCTGAGTCTCTGGGAAAGCAGAGATCCCCAGTGCTGTTGCGGCTAAAGATAGGCTGCAGAGGGATAGTGAAGACCTGCAATAGCTTTCAGGGCTGGCACCTTCCTTGTGGGAGAAGGAGCCAGACATTTGCCTTTTCAGAAAAAGTTTCTGCCGAGAACGAGCACCGTGACATGCTGAGTCTCTGGGAAAGCAGAGATCCCCAGTGCTGTTGTGCCTGTGGATAGGCTGCAGGGGGACGGTGAAGACCAGCAAGATCTTTCAGGGCTGGCACCTTCCTTGTGGGAGAAGGAGCCAGACGTTTGCCTTTTGAGAAAAAGTTTCTGCCGAGAACGAGCACCGTGACATGCTGAGTCTCTTGGAAAGCAGAGATCCCCAGTGCTGTTGCGGCTAAAGATAGGCTGCAGAGGGATAGTGAAGACCAGCAAGATCTTTCAGGGCTGGCACCTTCCTTGTGGGAGAAGGAGCCAGACGTTTGCCTTTTCAGAAAAAGTTTCTGCCGAGAACGAGCACCGTGACATGCTGAGTGTCTGGGAAAGCAGAGATCCCCAGTGCTGTTGTGCCTGTGGATAGGCTGCAGAGGGATAGTGAAGACCTGCAATAGCTTTCAGGGCTGGCACCTTCCTTGTGGGAGAAGGAGCCAGACATTTGCCTTTTCAGAAAAAGTTTCTGCCGAGAACGAGCACCGTGACATGCTGAGTCTCTGGAAAAGCAGAGATCCCCAGTGCTGTTGCGGCTAAAGATAGGCTGCAGAGGGATAGTGAAGACCTGCAAGAGCTTTCAGAGCTGGCAGCTTCCTTGTGGGAGAAGGAGCCAGACGTTTGCCTTTTCAGAAAAAGTTTCTGCCGAGAACGAGCACCGTGACATGCTGAGTCTCTGGGAAAGCAGAGATCCCCAGTGCTGTTGTGCCTGTGGATAGGCTGCAGGGGGACAGTGAAGACCAGCAAGATCTTTCAGGGCTGGCACCTTCCTTGTGGGAGAAGGAGCCAGACGTTTGCCTTTTCAGAAAAAGGCTCTGCCGAGAGCGAGCACCATGAGATGCTGAGACTCTGGGAAAGCAGAGATCCCCAGTGCTGTTGTGCCTGTGGATAGGCTGCAGAGGGATAGTGAAGACCAGCAAGATCTTTCAGGGCTGGCACCTTCCTTGTGGGAGAAGGAGCCAGACGTTTGCCTTTTCAGAAAACGTTTCTGCCGAGAACGAGCACCGTGACATGCTGAGTCTCTGGGAAAGCAGAGATCCCCAGTGCTGTTGCGGCTAAAAATAGGCTGCAGAGGGATAGTGAAGACCAGCAAGAGCTTTCAGGGCTGGCACCTTCCTTGTGGGAGAAGGAGCCAGACGTTTGCCTTTTCAGAAAACGTTTCTGCCGAGAACGAGCACCGTGACATGCTGAGTCTCTGGGAAAGCAGAGATCCCCAGTGCTGTTGCGGCTAAAAATAGGCTGCAGAGGGATAGTGAAGACCAGCAAGAGCTTTCAGGGCTGGCACCTTCCTTGTGGGAGAAGGAGCCAGACGTTTGCCTTTTCAGAAAAAGGCTCTGCCGAGAGCGAGCACCATGAGATGCTGAGTCTCTGGGAAAGCAGAGATCCCCAGTGCTGTTGTGCCTGTGGATAGGCTGCAGGGGGACGGTGAAGACCAGCAAGATCTTTCAGGGCTGGCACCTTCCTTGTGGGAGAAGGAGCCAGACGTTTGCCTTTTCAGAAAAAGTTTCTGCCGAGAACGAGCACCGTGACATGCTGAGTCTCTGGGAAAGCAGAGATCCCCAGTGCTGTTGCGGCTAAAAATAGGCTGCAGAGGGATAGTAAAGACCAGCAAGAGCTTTCAGGGCTGGCACCTTCCTTGTGGGAGAAGGAGCCAGACGTTTGCCTTTTCAGAAAAAGTTTCTGCCGAGAACGAGCACCGTGACATGCTGAGTCTCTGGGAAAGCAGAGATCCCCACTGCTGTTGAGGCTAAAGATAGGCTGCAGAGGGATAGTGAAGACCAGCAAGAGCTTTCACGGCTGGCACCTTCCTTGTGGGAGAAGGAGCCAGACGTTTGCCTTTTCAGAAAAAGTTTCTGCCGAGAACGAGCACCGTGACATGCTGAGTCTCTGGGAAAGCAGAGATCCCCAGTGCTGTTGTGCCTGTGGATAGGCTGCAGAGGGATAGTGAAGACCAGCAAGAGCTTTCAGGGCTGGCAGCTTCCTTGTGGGAGAAGGAGCCAGACGTTTGCCTTTTCAGAAAAAGTTTCTGCCGAGAACGAGCACCGTGACATGCTGAGTCTCTGGGAAAGCAGAGATCCCCAGTGCTGTTGCGGCTAAAGATAGGCTGCAGAGGGATAGTGAAGACCAGCAAGAGCTTTCAGGGCTGGCACCTTCCTTGTGGGAGAAGGAGCCAGACGTTTGCCTTTTCAGAAAAAGGCTCTGCCGAGAGCGAGCACCATGAGATGCTGAGTCTCTGGGAAAGCAGAGATCCCCAGTGCTGTTGTGCCTGTGGATAGGCTGCAGGGGGACGGTGAAGACCAGCAAGAGCTTTCAGGGCTGGCACCTTCCTTGTGGGAGAAGGAGCCAGACGTTTGCCTTTTCAGAAAAAGTTTCTGCCGAGAACGAGCACCGTGACATGCTGAGTCTCTGGGAAAGCAGAGATCCCCAGTGCTGTTGCGGCTAAAAATAGGCTGCAGAGGGATAGTAAAGACCAGCAAGAGCTTTCAGGGCTGGCACCTTCCTTGTGGGAGAAGGAGCCAGACGTTTGCCTTTTCAGAAAAAGTTTCTGCCGAGAACGAGCACCGTGACATGCTGAGTCTCTGGAAAAGCAGAGATCCCCACTGCTGTTGAGGCTAAAGATAGGCTGCAGAGGGATAGTGAAGACCAGCAAGAGCTTTCACGGCTGGCACCTTCCTTGTGGGAGAAGGAGCCAGACGTTTGCCTTTTCAGAAAAAGTTTCTGCCGAGAACGAGCACCGTGACATGCTGAGTCTCTGGGAAAGCAGAGATCCCCAGTGCTGTTGTGCCTGTGGATAGGCTGCAGAGGGATAGTGAAGACCTGCAAGAGCTTTCAGGGCTGGCACCTTCCTTGTGGGAGAAGGAGCCAGACGTTTGCCTTTTCAGAAAAAGTTTCTGCCGAGAACGAGCACCGTGACATGCTGAGTCTCTGGGAAAGCAGAGATCCCCAGTGCTGTTGTGCCTGTGGATAGGCTGCAGGGGGACGGTGAAGACCAGCAAGAGCTTTCAGGGCTGGCACCTTCCTTGTGGGAGAAGGAGCCAGACGTTTGCCTTTTCAGAAAACGTTTCTGCCGAGAACGAGCACCGTGACATGCTGAGTCTCTGGGAAAGCAGAGATCCCCAGTGCTGTTGCGGCTAAAGATAGGCTGCAGAGGGATAGTGAAGACCAGCAAGAGCTTTCAGGGCTGGCACCTTCCTTGTGGGAGAAGGAGCCAGACGTTTGCCTTTTCAGAAAAAGGCTCTGCCGAGAGCGAGCACCATGAGATGCTGAGTCTCTGGGAAAGCAGAGATCCCCAGTGCTGTTGTGCCTGTGGATAGGCTGCAGGGGGACGGTGAAGACCAGCAAGATCTTTCAGGGCTGGCACCTTCCTTGTGGGAGAAGGAGCCAGACGTTTGCCTTTTCAGAAAAAGTTTCTGCCGAGAACGAGCACCGTGACATGCTGAGTCTCTGGGAAAGCAGAGATCCCCAGTGCTGTTGTGCCTGTGGATAGGCTGCAGAGGGATAGTGAAGACCAGCAAGAGCTTTCAAGGCTGGCACCTTCCTTGTGGGAGAAGGAGCCAGACGTTTGCCTTTTCAGAAAAAGTTTCTGCCGAGAACGAGCACCGTGACATGCTGAGTCTCTGGGAAAGCAGAGATCCCCAGTGCTGTTGTTCCTGTGGATAGGCTGCAGGGGGACGGTGAAGACCAGCAAGAGCTTTCAGGGCTGGCACCTTCCTTGTGGGAGAAGGAGCCAGACGTTTGCCTTTTCAGAAAAAGTTTCTGCCGAGAACGAGCACCGTGACATGCTGAGTCTCTGGGAAAGCAGAGATCCCCAGTGCTGTTGCGGCTAAAGATAGGCTGCAGAGGGATAGTGAAGACCAGCAAGAGCTTTCAGGGCTGGCACCTTCCTTGTGGGAGAAGGAGCCAGACGTTTGCCTTTTCAGAAAAAGTTTCTGCCGAGAGCGAGCACCATGAGATGCTGAGTCTCTGGGAAAGCAGAGATCCCCAGTGCTGTTGTGCCTGTGGATAGGCTGCAGAGGGATAGTGAAGACCAGCAAGATCTTTCAGGGCTGGCACCTTACTTGTGGGAGAAGGAGCCAGACGTTTGCCTTTTCAGAAAAAGTTTCTGCCGAGAACGAGCACCGTGACATGCTGAGTCTCTGGGAAAGCAGAGATCCCCAGTGCTGTTGCGGCTAAAGATAGGCTGCAGAGGGATAGTGAAGACCTGCAAGAGCTTTCAGAGCTGGCAGCTTCCTTGTGGGAGAAGGAGCCAGACGTTTGCCTTTTGAGAAAAAGTTTCTGCCGAGAACGAGCACCGTGACATGCTGAGTCTCTGGGAAAGCAGAGATCCCCAGTGCTGTTGTGCCTGTGGATAGGCTGCAGGGGGACGGTGAAGACCAGCAAGAGCTTTCAGGGCTGGCACCTTCCTTGTGGGAGAAGGAGCCAGACGTTTGCCTTTTCAGAAAAAGTTTCTGCCGAGAACGAGCACCGTGACATGCTGAGTCTCTGGGAAAGCAGAGATCCCCAGTGCTGTTGCGGCTAAAGATAGGCTGCAGAGGGATAGTGAAGACCAGCAAGAGCTTTCAGGGCCGGCACATTCCTTGTGGGAGAAGGAGCCAGACGTTTGCCTTTTCAGAAAAAGGCTCTGCCGAGAGCGAGCACCATGAGATGCTGAGTCTCTGGGAAAGCAGAGATCCCCAGTGCTGTTGTGCCTGTGGATAGGCTGCAGGGGGACGGTGAAGACCAGCAAGATCTTTCAGGGCTGGCACCTTCCTTGTGGGAGAAGGAGCCAGACGTTTGCCTTTTCAGAAAAAGTTTCTGCCGAGAACGAGCACCGTGACATGCTGAGTCTCTGGGAAAGCAGAGATCCCCAGTGCTGTTGCGGCTAAAAATAGGCTGCAAAGGGATAGTGAAGACCAGCAAGAGCTTTCAGGGCTGGCACCTTCCTTGTGGGAGAAGGAGCCAGACGTTTGCCTTTTCAGAAAAAGTTTCTGCCGAGAACGAGCACCGTGACATGCTGAGTCTCTGGAAAAGCAGAGATCCCCACTGCTGTTGAGGCTAAAGATAGGCTGCAGAGGGATAGTGAAGACCAGCAAGAGCTTTCAGGGCTGGCACCTTCCTTGTGGGAGAAGGAGCCAGACGTTTGCCTTTTGAGAAAAAGTTTCTGCCGAGAACGAGCACCGTGACATGCTGAGTCTCTTGGAAAGCAGAGATCCCCAGTGCTGTTGCGGCTAAAGATAGGCTGCAGAGGGATAGTGAAGACCAGCAAGAGCTTTCAGGGCTGGCACCTTCCTTGTGGGAGAAGGAGCCAGACGTTTGCCTTTTCAGAAAAAGTTTCTGCCGAGAGCGAGCACCATGAGATGCTGAGTCTCTGGGAAAGCAGAGATCCCCAGTGCTGTTGTGCCTGTGGATAGGCTGCAGAGGGATAGTGAAGACCAGCAAGATCTTTCAGGGCTGGCACCTTACTTGTGGGAGAAGGAGCCAGACGTTTGCCTTTTCAGAAAAAGTTTCTGCCGAGAACGAGCACCGTGACATGCTAAGTCTCTGGGAAAGCAGAGATCCCCAGTGCTGTTGCAGCTAAAGATAGGCTGCAGAGGGATAGTGAAGACCTGCAAGAGCTTTCAGAGCTGGCAGCTTCCTTGTGGGAGAAGGAGCCAGACGTTTGCCTTTTGAGAAAAAGTTTCTGCCGAGAACGAGCACCGTGACATGCTGAGTCTCTGGGAAAGCAGAGATCCCCAGTGCTGTTGTGCCTGTGGATAGGCTGCAGGGGGACGGTGAAGACCAGCAAGAGCTTTCAGGGCTGGCACCTTCCTTGTGGGAGAAGGAGCCAGACGTTTGCCTTTTCAGAAAAAGTTTCTGCCGAGAACGAGCACCGTGACATGCTGAGTCTCTGGGAAAGCAGAGATCCCCAGTGCTGTTGCGGCTAAAGATAGGCTGCAGAGGGATAGTGAAGACCAGCAAGAGCTTTCAGGGCCGGCACATTCCTTGTGGGAGAAGGAGCCAGACGTTTGCCTTTTCAGAAAAAGGCTCTGCCGAGAGCGAGCACCATGAGATGCTGAGTCTCTGGGAAAGCAGAGATCCCCAGTGCTGTTGTGCCTGTGGATAGGCTGCAGGGGGACGGTGAAGACCAGCAAGATCTTTCAGGGCTGGCACCTTCCTTGTGGGAGAAGGAGCCAGACGTTTGCCTTTTCAGAAAAAGTTTCTGCCGAGAACGAGCACCGTGACATGCTGAGTCTCTGGGAAAGCAGAGATCCCCAGTGCTGTTGTGCCTGTGGATAGGCTGCAGGGGGACGGTGAAGACCAACAAGAGCTTTCAGGGCTGGCACCTTCCTTGTGGGAGAAGGAGCCAGACGTTTGCCTTTTCAGAAAACGTTTCTGCCGAGAACGAGCACCGTGACATGCTGAGTCTCTGGGAAAGCAGAGATCCCCAGTGCTGTTGCGGCTAAAGATAGGCTGCAGAGGGATAGTGAAGACCAGCAAGAGCTTTCAGGGCTGGCACCTTCCTTGTGGGAGAAGGAGCCAGACGTTTGCCTTTTCAGAAAAAGGCTCTGCCGAGAGCGAGCACCATGAGATGCTGAGTCTCTGGGAAAGCAGAGATCCCCAGTGCTGTTGTGCCTGTGGATAGGCTGCAGAGGGATAGTGAAGACCAGCAAGATCTTTCAGGGCTGGCACCTTCCTTGTGGGAGAAGGAGCCAGACGTTTGCCTTTTCAGAAAAAGTTTCTGCCGAGAACGAGCACCGTGACATGCTGAGTCTCTGGGAAAGCAGAGATCCCCAGTGCTGTTGCGGCTAAAGATAGGCTGCAGAGGGATAGTGAAGACCTGCAAGAGCTTTCAGGGCTGGCACGTTCCTTGTGGGAGAAGGAGCCAGACGTTTGCCTTTTCAGAAAAAGGCTCTGCCGAGAGCGAGCACCATGAGATGCTGAGTCTCTGGGAAAGCAGAGATCCCCAGTGCTGTTGTGCCTGTGGATAGGCTGCAGGGGGACGGTGAAGACCAGCAAGATCTTTCAGGGCTGGCACCTTCCTTGTGGGAGAAGGAGCCAGACGTTTGCCATTTCAGAAAACGTTTCTGCCGAGAACGAGCACCGTGACATGCTGAGTCTCTGGGAAAGCAGAGATCCCCAGTGCTGTTGTGCCTGTGGATAGGCTGCAGAGGGATACTGAAGACCTGCAATAGCTTTCAGGGCTGGCACCTTCCTTGTGGGAGAAGGAGCCAGACATTTGCCTTTTCAGAAAAAGTTTCTGCTGAGAACGAGCACCGTGACATGCTGAGTCTCTGGGAAAGCAGAGATCCCCAGTGCTGTTGTGCCTGTGGATAGGCTGCAGAGGGATAGTGAAGACCTGCAAGAGCTTTCAGGGCTGGCACCTTCCTTGTGGGAGAAGGAGCCAGACATTTGCCTTTTCAGAAAAAGGCTCTGCCGAGAGCGAGCACCATGAGATGCTGAGTCTCTGGGAAAGCAGAGATCCCCAGTGCTGTTGTGCCTGTGGATAGGCTGCAGGGGGACGGTGAAGACCAGCAAGATCTTTCAGGGCTGGCACCTTCCTTGTGGGAGAAGGAGACAGACGTTTGCCTTTTCAGAAAAAGTTTTTGCCGAGAACGAGCACCGTGACATGCTGAGTCTGTGGGAAAGCAGAGATCCCCAGTGCTGTTGCGCCTGTGGATAGGCTGCAGGGGGACGGTGAAGACCAGCAAGAGCTTTCAGGGCTGGCACCTTCCTTGTGGGAGAAGGAGCCAGACGTTTGCCTTTTCAGAAAAAGGCTCTGCCGAGAGCGAGCACCATGAGATGCTGAGTCTCTGGGAAAGCAGAGATCCCCAGTGCTGTTGTGCCTGTGGATAGGCTGCAGGGGGGACGGTGAAGACCAGCAAGATCTTTCAGGGCTGGCACCTTCCTTGTGGGAGAAGGAGCCAGACGTTTGCCTTTTCAGAAAACGTTTCTGCCGAGAACGAGCACCGTGACATGCTGAGTCTCTGGGAAAGCAGAGATCCCCAGTGCTGTTGCGGCTAAAGATAGGCTGCAGAGGGATAGTGAAGACCAGCAAGAGCTTTTAGGGCTGGCACCTTCCTTGTGGGAGAAGGAGCCAGACGTTTGCTTATTCAGAAAAAGGCTCTGCCGAGAGCGAGCACCATGAGATGCTGAGTCTCTGGGAAAGCAGAGATCCCCAGTGCTGTTGTGCCTGTGGATAGGCTGCAGGGCGATGGTGAAGACCAGCAAGATCTTTCAGGGCTGGCAGCTTCCTTGTGGGAGAAGGAGCCAGACGTTTGCCTTTTCAGAAAAAGTTTCTGCCGAGAACGAGCACCGTGACATGCTGAGTCTCTGGGAAAGCAGAGATCCCCAGTGCTGTTGTGCCTGTGGATAGGCTGCAGAGGGATAGTGAAGACCTGCAATAGCTTTCAGGGCTGGCACCTTACTTGTGGGAGAAGGAGCCAGACGTTTGCCTTTTTAGAAAAAGTTTCTGCCGAGAACGAGCACCGTGACATGCTGAGTCTCTGGAAAAGCAGAGATCCCCACTGCTGTTGAGGCTAAAGATAGGCTGCAGAGGGATAGTGAAGACCAGCAAGAGCTTTCAGGGCTGGCACCTTCCTTGTGGGAGAAGGAGCCAGACGTTTGTCTTTTCAGAAAAAGTTTCTGCCGAGAACGAGCACCGTGACATGCTGAGTCTCTGGGAAAGCAGAGATCCCCAGTGCTGTTGTGCCTGTGGATAGGCTGCAGAGGGATAGTGAAGACCTGCAATAGCTTTCAGGGCTGGCACCTTCCTTGTGGGAGAAGGAGCCAGACATTTGCCTTTTCAGAAAAAGTTTCTGCCGAGAACGAGCACCGTGACATGCTGAGTCTCTGGGAAAGAAGAGATCCCCAGTGCTGTTGCGGCTAAAGATAGGCTGCAGAGGGATAGTGAAGACCTGCAAGAGCTTTCAGAGCTGGCAGCTTCCTTGTGGGAGAAGGAGCCAGACGTTTGCCTTTTCAGAAAAAGTTTCTGCCGAGAACGAGCACCGTGACATGCTGAGTCTCTGGGAAAGCAGAGATCCCCAGTGCTGTTGTGCCTGTGGATAGGCTGCAGGGGGACGGTGAAGACCAGCAAGAGCTTTCAGGGCTGGCACCTTCCTTGTGGGAGAAGGAGCCAGACGTTTGCCTTTTCAGAAAAAGTTTCTGCCGAGAACGAGCACCGTGACATGCTGAGTCTCTGCGAAAGCAGAGATCCCCAGTGCTGTTGCGGCTAAAGATAGGCTGCAGAGGGATAGTGAAGACCTGCAAGACCTTTCAGGGCTGGCAGCTTCCTTGTGGGAGAAGGAGCCAGACGTTTGCCTTTTCAGAAAAAGTTTCTGCCGAGAACGAGCACCGTGACATGCGGAGTCTCTGGGAAAGCACAGATCCCCAGTTCTATTGCGGCTAAAGATAGGCTGCAGAGGGATACTGAAGACCTGCAATAGCTTTCAGGGCTGGCACCTTCCTTGTGGGAGAAGGAGCCAGACGTTTGCCTTTTCAGAAAAAGTTTCTGCCGAGAACGAGCACCGTGACATGCTGAGTCTCTGGGAAAGCAGAGATCCCCAGTGCTGTTGTGCCTGTGGATAGGCTGCAGGGGCACCGTAAAGACCAGCAAGATCTTTCAGGGCTGGCACCTTCCTTGTGGGAGAAGGAGCCAGACGTTTGCCTTTTCAGAAAAAGTTTCTGCCGAGAACGAGCACCGTGACATGCTGAGTCTCTGGGAAAGCAGAGATCCCCAGTGCTGTTGCGGCTAAAGATAGGCTGCAGAGGGATAGTGAAGACCTGCAAGATCTTTCAGGGCTGGCACCTTCCTTGTGGGAGAAGGAGCCAGACGTTTGCCTTTTCAGAAAAGGTTTCTGCCGAGAACGAGCACCGTGACATGCTGAGTGTCTGGGAAAGCAGAGATCCCCAGTGCTGTTGCGGCTAAAGATAGGCTGCAGAGGGATAGTGAAGACCTGCAAGAGCTTTCATGGCTGGCACCTTCCTTGTGGGAGAAGGAGCCAGACGTTTGCCTTTTCAGAAAAAGTTTCTGCCGAGAACAAGCACCGTGACATGCTGAGTCTCTGGGAAAGCAGAGATCCCCAGTGCTGTTCTGCCTGTGGATAGCCTGCACGGGGACGGTGAAGACCAGCAAGATCTTTCAGGGCTGGCACGTTCCTTGTGGGAGAAGGAGCCAGACGTTTGCCTTTTCAGAAAAAGTTTCTGCCGAGAACGAGCACCGTGACATGCTGAGTCTCTGGGAAAGCAGAGATCCCCAGTGCTGTGGCGGCTAAAGATAGGCTGCAGAGGGATAGTGAAGACCAGCAAGAGCTTTCAGGGCTGGCACCTTCCTTGTGGGAGAAGGAGCCAGACGTTTGCCTTTTCAGAAAAAGTTTCTGCCGAGAACGAGCACCGTGACATGCTGAGTCTCTCGGAAAGCAGAGATCCCCAGTGCTGTTGTGCCTGTGGATAGGCTGCAGGGGGACGGTGAAGACCAGCAAGATCTTTCAGGGCTGGCACCTTCCTTGTGGGAGAAGGAGCCAGACATTTGCCTTTTCAGAAAAAGTTTCTGCCGAGAACGAGCACCGTGACATGCTGAGTCTCTGGGAAAGCAGAGATCCCCAGTGCTGTTGCGGCTAAAGATAGGCTGCAGAGGGATAGTGAAGACCAGCAAGAGCTTTCAGGGCTGGCACCTTCCTTGTGGGAGAAGGAGCCAGACGTTTGCCTTTTCAGAAAAAGTTTCTGCCGAGAACGAGCACCGTGACATGCTGAGTCTCTGGGAAAGCAGAGATCCCCAGTGCTGTTGCAGCTAAAGATAGGCTGCAGAGGGATAGTGAAGACCAGCAAGAGCTTTCAGTGCTGGCACCTTCCTTGTGGGAGAAGGAGCCAGACGTTTGCCTTTTCAGAAAAAGTTTCTGCCGAGAACGAGCACCGTGACATGCTGAGTCTCTGGGAAAGCAGAGATCCCCAGTGCTGTTGCGGCTAAAGATAGGCTGCAGAGGGATAGTGAAGACCAGCAAGAGCTTTCAGGGCTGGCACCTTCCTTGTGGCAGAAGGTGCCAGACGTTTGCCTTTTCAGAAAACGTTTCTGCCGAGAACGAGCACCGTGACATGCTGAGTCTCTGGGAAAGCAGAGATCCCCAGTGCTGTTGTGCCTGTGGATAGGCTGCAGGGGGACGGTGAAGACCAGCAAGATCTTTCAGGGCTGGCAGCTTCCTTGTGGGAGAAGGAGCCAGACGTTTGCCTTTTCAGAAAAAGTTTCTGCCGAGAACGAGCACCGTGACATGCTGAGTCTCTGGGAAAGCAGAGATCCCCAGTGCTGTTGCGGCTAAAGATAGGCTGCAGAGGGATAGTGAAGACCAGCAAGAGCTTTCAGGGCTGGCACCTTCCTTGTGGGAGAAGGAGCCAGACGTTTGCCTTTTCAGAAAAAGTTTCTGCCGAGAGCGAGCACCATGAGATGCTGAGTCTCTGGGAAAGCAGAGATCCCCAGTGCTGTTGTGCCTGTGGATAGGCTGCAGAGGGATAGTGAAGACCAGCAAGATCTTTCAGGGCTGGCACCTTACTTGTGGGAGAAGGAGCCAGACGTTTGCCTTTTCAGAAAAAGTTTCTGCCGAGAACGAGCACCGTGACATGCTGAGTCTCTGGGAAAGCAGAGATCCCCAGTGCTGTTGCGGCTAAAGATAGGCTGCAGAGGGATAGTGAAGACCTGCAAGAGCTTTCAGAGCTGGCAGCTTCCTTGTGGGAGAAGGAGCCAGACGTTTGCCTTTTGAGAAAAAGTTTCTGCCGAGAACGAGCACCGTGACATGCTGAGTCTCTGGGAAAGCAGAGATCCCCAGTGCTGTTGTGCCTGTGGATAGGCTGCAGGGGGACGGTGAAGACCAGCAAGAGCTTTCAGGGCTGGCACCTTCCTTGTGGGAGAAGGAGCCAGACGTTTGCCTTTTCAGAAAAAGTTTCTGCCGAGAACGAGCACCGTGACATGCTGAGTCTCTGGGAAAGCAGAGATCCCCAGTGCTGTTGCGGCTAAAGATAGGCTGCAGAGGGATAGTGAAGACCAGCAAGAGCTTTCAGGGCCGGCACATTCCTTGTGGGAGAAGGAGCCAGACGTTTGCCTTTTCAGAAAAAGGCTCTGCCGAGAGCGAGCACCATGAGATGCTGAGTCTCTGGGAAAGCAGAGATCCCCAGTGCTGTTGCAGCTAAAGATAGGCTGCAGAGGGATAGTGAAGACCAGCAAGAGCTTTCAGTGCTGGCACCTTCCTTGTGGGAGAAGGAGCCAGACGTTTGCCTTTTCAGAAAAAGTTTCTGCCGAGAACGAGCACCGTGACATGCTGAGTCTCTGGGAAAGCAGAGATCCCCAGTGCTGTTGCGGCTAAAGATAGGCTGCAGAGGGATAGTGAAGACCAGCAAGAGCTTTCAGGGCTGGCACCTTCCTTGTGGGAGAAGGAGCCAGACGTTTGCCTTTTCAGAAAAAGTTTCTGCCGAGAACGAGCACCGTGACATGCTGAGTCTCTGGGAAAGCAGAGATCCCCAGTGCTGTTGTGCCTGTGGATAGGCTGCAGGGGGACGGTGAAGACCAGCAAGATCTTTCAGGGCTGGCAGCTTCCTTGTGGGAGAAGGAGCCAGACGTTTGCCTTTTCAGAAAAAGTTTCTGCCGAGAACGAGCACCGTGACATGCTGAGTCTCTGGGAAAGCAGAGATCCCCAGTGCTGTTGCGGCTAAAGATAGGCTGCAGAGGGATAGTGAAGACCAGCAAGAGCTTTCAGGGCTGGCACCTTCCTTGTGGGAGAAGGAGCCAGACGTTTGCCTTTTCAGAAAAAGTTTCTGCCGAGAGCGAGCACCATGAGATGCTGAGTCTCTGGGAAAGCAGAGATCCCCAGTGCTGTTGTGCCTGTGGATAGGCTGCAGAGGGATAGTGAAGACCAGCAAGATCTTTCAGGGCTGGCACCTTCCTTGTGGGAGAAGGAGCCAGACGTTTGCCTTTTCAGAAAAAGTTTCTGCCGAGAACGAGCACCGTGACATGCTGAGTCTCTGGGAAAGCAGAGATCCCCAGTGCTGTTGCGGCTAAAGATAGGCTGCAGAGGGATAGTGAAGACCTGCAAGAGCTTTCAGAGCTGGCAGCTTCCTTGTGGGAGAAGGAGCCAGACGTTTGCCTTTTGAGAAAAAGTTTCTGCCGAGAACGAGCACCGTGACATGCTGAGTCTCTGGGAAAGCAGAGATCCCCAGTGCTGTTGTGCCTGTGGATAGGCTGCAGGGGGACGGTGAAGACCAGCAAGAGCTTTCAGGGCTGGCACCTTCCTTGTGGGAGAAGGAGCCAGACGTTTGCCTTTTCAGAAAAAGTTTCTGCCGAGAACGAGCACCGTGACATGCTGAGTCTCTGGGAAAGCAGAGATCCCCAGTGCTGTTGCGGCTAAAAATAGGCTGCAGAGGGATAGTGAAGACCAGCAAGAGCTTTCAGGGCTGGCACCTTCCTTGTGGGAGAAGGAGCCAGACGTTTGCCTTTTCAGAAAAAGTTTCTGCCGAGAACGAGCACCGTGACATGCTGAGTCTCTGGAAAAGCAGAGATCCCCACTGCTGTTGAGGCTAAAGATAGGCTGCAGAGGGATAGTGAAGACCAGCAAGAGCTTTCAGGGCTGGCACCTTCCTTGTGGGAGAAGGAGCCAGACGTTTGCCTTTTCAGAAAAAGTTTCTGCCGAGAACGAGCACCGTGACATGCTGAGTCTCTGGGAAAGCAGAGATCCCCAGTGCTGTTGTGCCTGTGGATAGGCTGCAGAGGGATAGTGAAGACCAGCAAGAGCTTTCAGGGCTGGCACCTTCCTTGTGGGAGAAGGAGCCAGACGTTTGCCTTTTCAGAAAAAGTTTCTGCCGAGAACGAGGACCGTGACATGCTGAGTCTCTGGGAAAGCAGAGATCCCCAGTGCTGTTGTTCCTGTGGATAGGCTGCAGGGGGACGGTGAAGACCAGCAAGATCTTTCAGGGCTGGCACCTTCCTTGTGGGAGAAGGAGCCAGACGTTTGCCTTTTGAGAAAAAGTTTCTGCCGAGAACGAGCACCGTGACATGCTGAGTCTCTTGGAAAGCAGAGATCCCCAGTGCTGTTGCGGCTAAAGATAGGCTGCAGAGGGATAGTGAAGACCTGCAATAGCTTTCAGGGCTGGCACCTTCCTTGTGGGAGAAGGAGCCAGACGTTTGCCTTTTCAGAAAAAGTTTCTGCCGAGAACGAGCACCGTGACATGCTGAGTCTCTGGAAAAGCAGAGATCCCCACTGCTGTTGTGCCTGTGGATAGGCTGCAGGGGGACGGTGAAGACCAGCAAGAGCTTTCAGGGCTGGCACCTTCCTTGTGGGAGAAGGAGCCAGACGTTTGCCTTTTCAGAAAAAGTTTCTGCCGAGAACGAGCACCGTGACATGCTGAGTCTCTGGGAAAGCAGAGATCCCCAGTGCTGTTGCGGCTAAAGATAGGCTGCAGAGGGATAGTGAAGACCAGCAAGAGCTTTCAGGGCTGGCACCTTCCTTGTGGGAGAAGGAGCCAGACGTTTGCCTTTTCAGAAAAAGTTTCTGCCGAGAGCGAGCACCATGAGATGCTGAGTCTCTGGGAAAGCAGAGATCCCCAGTGCTGTTGTGCCTGTGGATAGGCTGCAGAGGGATAGTGAAGACCAGCAAGATCTTTCAGGGCTGGCACCTTACTTGTGGGAGAAGGAGCCAGACGTTTGCCTTTTCAGAAAAAGTTTCTGCCGAGAACGAGCACCGTGACATGCTGAGTCTCTGGGAAAGCAGAGATCCCCAGTGCTGTTGCGGCTAAAGATAGGCTGCAGAGGGATAGTGAAGACCTGCAAGAGCTTTCAGAGCTGGCAGCTTCCTTGTGGGAGAAGGAGCCAGACGTTTGCCTTTTGAGAAAAAGTTTCTGCCGAGAACGAGCACCGTGACATGCTGAGTCTCTGGGAAAGCAGAGATCCCCAGTGCTGTTGTGCCTGTGGATAGGCTGCAGGGGGACGGTGAAGACCAGCAAGAGCTTTCAGGGCTGGCACCTTCCTTGTGGGAGAAGGAGCCAGACGTTTGCCTTTTCAGAAAAAGTTTCTGCCGAGAACGAGCACCGTGACATGCTGAGTCTCTGGGAAAGCAGAGATCCCCAGTGCTGTTGCGGCTAAAGATAGGCTGCAGAGGGATAGTGAAGACCAGCAAGAGCTTTCAGGGCCGGCACATTCCTTGTGGGAGAAGGAGCCAGACGTTTGCCTTTTCAGAAAAAGGCTCTGCCGAGAGCGAGCACCATGAGATGCTGAGTCTCTGGGAAAGCAGAGATCCCCAGTGCTGTTGTGCCTGTGGATAGGCTGCAGGGGGACGGTGAAGACCAGCAAGATCTTTCAGGGCTGGCACCTTCCTTGTGGGAGAAGGAGCCAGACGTTTGCCTTTTCAGAAAAAGTTTCTGCCGAGAACGAGCACCGTGACATGCTGAGTCTCTGGGAAAGCAGAGATCCCCAGTGCTGTTGCGGCTAAAAATAGGCTGCAGAGGGATAGTAAAGACCAGCAAGAGCTTTCAGGGCTGGCACCTTCCTTGTGGGAGAAGGAGCCAGACGTTTGCCTTTTCAGAAAACGTTTCTGCCGAGAACGAGCACCGTGACATGCTGAGTCTCTGGGAAAGCAGAGATCCCCAGTGCTGTTGCGGCTAAAGATAGGCTGCAGAGGGATAGTGAAGACCAGCAAGAGCTTTCAGGGCTGGCACCTTCCTTGTGGGAGAAGGAGCCAGACGTTTGCCTTTTCAGAAAAAGGCTCTGCCGAGAGCGAGCACCATGAGATGCTGAGTCTCTGGGAAAGCAGAGATCCCCAGTGCTGTTGTGCCTGTGGATAGGCTGCAGAGGGATAGTGAAGACCAGCAAGATCTTTCAGGGCTGGCACCTTCCTTGTGGGAGAAGGAGCCAGACGTTTGCCTTTTCAGAAAAAGTTTCTGCCGAGAACGAGCACCGTGACATGCTGAGTCTCTGGGAAAGCAGAGATCCCCAGTGCTGTTGCGGCTAAAGATAGGCTGCAGAGGGATAGTGAAGACCTGCAAGAGCTTTCAGGGCTGGCACGTTCCTGGTGGGAGAAGGAGCCAGACGTTTGCCTTTTCAGAAAAAGGCTCTGCCGAGAGCGAGCACCATGAGATGCTGAGTCTCTGGGAAAGCAGAGATCCCCAGTGCTGTTGTGCCTGTGGATAGGCTGCAGGGGGACGGTGAAGACCAGCAAGATCTTTCAGGGCTGGCACCTTCCTTGTGGGAGAAGGAGACAGACGTTTGCCTTTTCAGAAAAAGTTTCTGCCGAGAACGAGCACCGTGACATGCTGAGTCTGTGGGAAAGCAGAGATCCCCAGTGCTGTTGCGCCTGTGGATAGGCTGCAGGGGGACGGTGAAGACCAGCATGAGCTTTCAGGGCTGGCACCTTCCTTGTGGGAGAAGGAGCCAGACGTTTGCCTTTTCAGAAAAAGGCTCTGCCGAGAGCGAGCACCATGAGATGCTGAGTCTCTGGGAAAGCAGAGATCCCCAGTGCTGTTGTGCCTGTGGATAGGCTGCAGGGGGGACGGTGAAGACCAGCAAGATCTTTCAGGGCTGGCACCTTCCTTGTGGGAGAAGGAGCCAGACGTTTGCCTTTTCAGAAAACGTTTCTGCCGAGAACGAGCACCGTGACATGCTGAGTCTCTGGGAAAGCAGAGATCCCCAGTGCTGTTGCGGCTAAAGATAGGCTGCAGAGGGATAGTGAAGACCAGCAAGAGCTTTTAGGGCTGGCACCTTCCTTGTGGGAGAAGGAGCCAGACGTTTGCTTTTTCAGAAAAAGGCTCTGCCGAGAGCGAGCACCATGAGATGCTGAGTCTCTGGGAAAGCAGAGATCCCCAGTGCTGTTGTGCCTGTGGATAGGCTGCAGGGGGATGGTGAAGACCAGCAAGATCTTTCAGGGCTGGCAGCTTCCTTGTGGGAGAAGGAGCCAGACGTTTGCCTTTTCAGAAAAAGTTTCTGCCGAGAACGAGCACCGTGACATGCTGAGTCTCTGGGAAAGCAGAGATCCCCAGTGCTGTTGTGCCTGTGGATAGGCTGCAGAGGGATAGTGAAGACCTGCAATAGCTTTCAGGGCTGGCACCTTACTTGTGGGAGAAGGAGCCAGACGTTTGCCTTTTCAGAAAAAGTTTCTGCCGAGAACGAGCACCGTGACATGCTGAGTCTCTGGAAAAGCAGAGATCCCCACTGCTGTTGAGGCTAAAGATAGGCTGCAGAGGGATAGTGAAGACCAGCAAGAGCTTTCAGGGCTGGCACCTTCCTTGTGGGAGAAGGAGCCAGACGTTTGCCTTTTCAGAAAAAGTTTCTGCCGAGAACGAGCACCGTGACATGCTGAGTCTCTGGGAAAGCAGAGATCCCCAGTGCTGTTGTGCCTGTGGATAGGCTGCAGAGGGATAGTGAAGACCTGCAATAGCTTTCAGGGCTGGCACCTTCCTTGTGGGAGAAGGAGCCAGACATTTGCCTTTTCAGAAAAAGTTTCTGCCGAGAACGAGCACCGTGACATGCTGAGTCTCTGGGAAAGAAGAGATCCCCAGTGCTGTTGCGGCTAAAGATAGGCTGCAGAGGGATAGTGAAGACCTGCAAGAGCTTTCAGAGCTGGCAGCTTCCTTGTGGGAGAAGGAGCCAGACGTTTGCCTTTTCAGAAAAAGTTTCTGCCGAGAACGAGCACCGTGACATGCTGAGTCTCTGGGAAAGCAGAGATCCCCAGTGCTGTTGTGCCTGTGGATAGGCTGCAGGGGGACGGTGAAGACCAGCAAGAGCTTTCAGGGCTGGCACCTTCCTTGTGGGAGAAGGAGCCAGACGTTTGCCTTTTCAGAAAAAGTTTCTGCCGAGAACGAGCACCGTGACATGCTGAGTCTCTGCGAAAGCAGAGATCCCCAGTGCTGTTGCGGCTAAAGATAGGCTGCAGAGGGATAGTGAAGACCTGCAAGACCTTTCAGGGCTGGCAGCTTCCTTGTGGGAGAAGGAGCCAGACGTTTGCCTTTTCAGAAAAAGTTTCTGCCGAGAACGAGCACCGTGACATGCGGAGTCTCTGGGAAAGCACAGATCCCCAGTTCTGTTGCGGCTAAAGATAGGCTGCAGAGGGATACTGAAGACCTGCAATAGCTTTCAGGGCTGGCACCTTCCTTGTGGGAGAAGGAGCCAGACGTTTGCCTTTTCAGAAAAAGTTTCTGCCGAGAACGAGCACCGTGACATGCTGAGTCTCTGGGAAAGCAGAGATCCCCAGTGCTGTTGTGCCTGTGGATAGGCTGCAGGGGGACGGTGAAGACCAGCAAGATCTTTCAGGGCTGGCACCTTCCTTGTGGGAGAAGGAGCCAGACGTTTGCCTTTTCAGAAAAAGTTTCTGCCGAGAACGAGCACCGTGACATGCTGAGTCTCTGGGAAAGCAGAGATCCCCAGTGCTGTTGCGGCTAAAGATAGGCTGCAGAGGGATAGTGAAGACCTGCAAGATCTTTCAGGGCTGGCACCTTCCTTGTGGGAGAAGGAGCCAGACGTTTGCCTTTTCAGAAAAGGTTTCTGCCGAGAACGAGCACCGTGACATGCTGAGTGTCTGGGAAAGCAGAGATCCCCAGTGCTGTTGCGGCTAAAGATAGGCTGCAGAGGGATAGTGAAGACCTGCAAGAGCTTTCAGGGCTGGCACCTTCCTTGTGGGAGAAGGAGCCAGACGTTTGCCTTTTCAGAAAAAGTTTCTGCCGAGAACAAGCACCGTGACATGCTGAGTCTCTGGGAAAGCAGAGATCCCCAGTGCTGTTCTGCCTGTGGATAGCCTGCACGGGGACGGTGAAGACCAGCAAGAGCTTTCAGGGCTGGCACCTTCCTTGTGGGAGAAGGAGCCAGATGTTTGCCTTTTCAGAAAAAGTTTCTGCCGAGAACGAGCACCATGACATGCTGAGTCTCTGGGAAAGCAGAGATCCCCAGAGCTGTTGTGCCTGTGGATAGGCTGCAGGGGGACGGTGAAGACCAGCAAGATCTTTCAGGGCTGGCACGTTCCTTGTGGGAGAAGGAGCCAGACGTTTGCCTTTTCAGAAAAAGTTTCTGCCGAGAACGAGCACCGTGACATGCTGAGTCTCTGGGAAAGCAGAGATCCCCAGTGCTGTTGCGGCTAAAGATAGGCTGCAAAGGGATAGTGAAGACCAGCAAGAGCTTTCAGGGCTGGCACCTTCCTTGTGGGAGAAGGAGCCAGACGTTTGCCTTTTCAGAAAAAGTTTCTGCCGAGAACGAGCACCGTGACATGCTGAGTCTCTCGGAAAGCAGAGATCCCCAGTGCTGTTGTGCCTGTGGATAGGCTGCAGGGGGACGGTGAAGACCAGCAATATCTTTCAGGGCTGGCACCTTCCTTGTGGGAGAAGGAGCCAGACATTTGCCTTTTCAGAAAAAGTTTCTGCCGAGAACGAGCACCGTGACATGCTGAGTCTCTGGGAAAGCAGAGATCCCCAGTGCTGTTGCGGCTAAAGATAGGCTGCAGAGGGATAGTGAAGACCAGCAAGAGCTTTCAGGGCTGGCACCTTCCTTGTGGGAGAAGGAGCCAGACGTTTGCCTTTTCAGAAAAAGTTTCTGCCGAGAACGAGCACCGTGACATGCTGAGTCTCTGGGAAAGCAGAGATCCCCAGTGCTGTTGCAGCTAAAGATAGGCTGCAGAGGGATAGTGAAGACCAGCAAGAGCTTTCAGTGCTGGCACCTTCCTTGTGGGAGAAGGAGCCAGACGTTTGCCTTTTCAGAAAAAGTTTCTGCCGAGATCGAGCACCGTGACATGCTGAGTCTCTGGGAAAGCAGAGATCCCCAGTGCTGTTGCGGCTAAAGATAGGCTGCAGAGGGATAGTGAAGACCAGCAAGAGCTTTCAGGGCTGGCACCTTCCTTGTGGGAGAAGGAGCCAGACGTTTGCCTTTTCAGAAAAAGTTTCTGCCGAGAACGAGCACCGTGACATGCTGAGTCTCTGGGAAAGCAGAGATCCCCAGTGCTGTTGTGCCTGTGGATAGGCTGCAGAGGGATAGTGAAGACCTGCAAGATCTTTCAGGGCTGGCACCTTCCTTGTGGGAGAAGGAGCCAGACGTTTGCCTTTTCAGAAAAAGTTTCTGCCGAGAACGAGCACCGTGACATGCTGAGTCTCTGGGAAAGCAGAGATCCCCAGTGCTGTTGTGCCTGTGGATAGGCTGCAGGGGGACGGTGAAGACCAGCAAGAGCTTTCAGGGCTGGCACCTTCCTTGTGGGAGAAGGAGCCAGACGTTTGCCTTTTCAGAAAAAGTTTCTGCCGAGAACGAGCACCGTGACATGCTGAGTCTCTGCGAAAGCAGAGATCCCCAGTGCTGTTGCGGCTAAAGATAGGCTGCAGAGGGATAGTGAAGACCTGCAAGACCTTTCAGGGCTGGCAGCTTCCTTGTGGGAGAAGGAGCCAGACGTTTGCCTTTTCAGAAAAAGTTTCTGCCGAGAACGAGCACCGTGACATGCGGAGTCTCTGGGAAAGCACAGATCCCCAGTTCTGTTGCGGCTAAAGATAGGCTGCAGAGGGATACTGAAGACCTGCAATAGCTTTCAGGGCTGGCACCTTCCTTGTGGGAGAAGGAGCCAGACGTTTGCCTTTTCAGAAAAAGTTTCTGCCGAGAACGAGCACCGTGACATGCTGAGTCTCTGGGAAAGCAGAGATCCCCAGTGCTGTTGTGCCTGTGGATAGGCTGCAGGGGCACAGTAAAGACCAGCAAGATCTTTCAGGGCTGGCACCTTCCTTGTGGGAGAAGGAGCCAGACGTTTGCCTTTTCAGAAAAAGTTTCTGCCGAGAACGAGCACCGTGACATGCTGAGTCTCTGGGAAAGCAGAAATCCCCAGTGCTGTTGTGCCTGTGGATAGGCTGCAGAGGGATAGTGAAGACCTGCAATAGCTTTCAGGGCTGGCACCTTCCTTGTGGGAGAAGGAGCCAGACATTTGCCTTTTCAGAAAAAGTTTCTGCCGAGAACGAGCACCGTGACATGCTGAGTCTCTGGGAAAGAAGAGATCCCCAGTGCTGTTGCGGCTAAAGATAGGCTGCAGAGGGATAGTGAAGACCTGCAAGAGCTTTCAGAGCTGGCAGCTTCCTTGTGGGAGAAGGAGCCAGACGTTTGCCTTTTCAGAAAAAGTTTCTGCCGAGAACGAGCACCGTGACATGCTGAGTCTCTGGGAAAGCAGAGATCCCCAGTGCTGTTGTGCCTGTGGATAGGCTGCAGGGGGACGGTGAAGACCAGCAAGAGCTTTCAGGGCTGGCACCTTCCTTGTGGGAGAAGGAGCCAGACGTTTGCCTTTTCAGAAAAAGTTTCTGCCGAGAACGAGCACCGTGACATGCTGAGTCTCTGGGAAAGCAGAGATCCCCAGTGCTGTTGCGGCTAAAGATAGGCTGCAGAGGGATAGTGAAGACCTGCAAGACCTTTCAGGGCTGGCAGCTTCCTTGTGGGAGAAGGAGCCAGACGTTTGCCTTTTCAGAAAAAGTTTCTGCCGAGAACGAGCACCGTGACATGCGGAGTCTCTGGGAAAGCACAGATCCCCAGTTCTGTTGCGGCTAAAGATAGGCTGCAGAGGGATACTGAAGACCTGCAATAGCTTTCAGGGCTGGCACCTTCCTTGTGGGAGAAGGAGCCAGACGTTTGCCTTTTCAGAAAAAGTTTCTGCCGAGAACGAGCACCGTGACATGCTGAGTCTCTGGGAAAGCAGAGATCCCCAGTGCTGTTCTGCCTGTGGATAGGCTGCAGGGGCACCGTAAAGACCTGCAAGATCTTTCAGGGCTGGCACCTTCCTTGTGGGAGAAGGAGCCAGACGTTTGCCTTTTCAGAAAAAGTTTCTGCCGAGAACGAGCACCGTGACATGCTGAGTGTCTGGGAAAGCAGAGATCCCCAGTGCTGTTGCGGCTAAAGATAGGCTGCAGAGGGATAGTGAAGATCTGCAAGAGCTTTCAGGGCTGGCACCTTCCTTGTGGGAGAAGGAGCCAGACGTTTGCCTTTTCAGAAAAAGTTTCTGCCGAGAACAAGCACCGTGACATGCTGAGTCTCTGGGAAAGCAGAGATCCCCAGTGCTGTTCTGCCTGTGGATAGCCTGCACGGGGACGGTGAAGACCAGCAAGATCTTTCAGGGCTGGCACCTTCCTTGTGGGAGAAGGAGCCAGACGTTTGCCTTTTCAGAAAAAGTTTCTGCCGAGAACGAGCACCATGACATGCTGAGTCTCTGGGAAAGCAGAGATCCCCAGAGCTGTTGTGCCTGTGGATAGGCTGCAGGGGGACGGTGAAGACCAGCAAGATCTTTCAGGGCTGGCACCTTCCTTGTGGGAGAAGGAGCCAGACGTTTGCCTTTTCAGAAAAAGTTTCTGCCGAGAACGAGCACCGTGACATGCTGAGTGTCTGGGAAAGCAGAGATCCCCAGTGCTGTTGCGGCTAAAGATAGGCTGCAGAGGGATAGTGAAGACCAGCAAGAGCTTTCAGGGCTGGCACCTTCCTTGTGGGAGAAGGAGCCAGACGTTTGCCTTTTCAGAAAAAGTTTCTGCCGAGAACGAGCACCGTGACATGCTGAGTCTCTCGGAAAGCAGAGATCCCCAGTGCTGTTGTGCCTGTGGATAGGCTGCAGGGGGACGGTGAAGACCAGCAAGATCTTTCAGGGCTGGCACCTTCCTTGTGGGAGAAGGAGCCAGACATTTGCCTTTTCAGAAAAAGTTTCTGCCGAGAACGAGCACCGTGACATGCTGAGTCTCTGGGAAAGCAGAGATCCCCAGTGCTGTTGCGGCTAAAGATAGGCTGCAGAGGGATAGTGAAGACCAGCAAGAGCTTTCAGGGCTGGCACCTTCCTTGTGGGAGAAGGAGCCAGACGTTTGCCTTTTCAGAAAAAGTTTCTGCCGAGAACGAGCACCGTGACATGCTGAGTCTCTGGGAAAGTAGAGATCCCCAGTGCTGTTGCAGCTAAAGATAGGCTGCAGAGGGATAGTGAAGACCAGCAAGAGCTTTCAGTGCTGGCACCTTCCTTGTGGGAGAAGGAGCCAGACGTTTGCCTTTTCAGAAAAAGTTTCTGCCGAGAACGAGCACCGTGACATGCTGAGTCTCTGGGAAAGCAGAGATCCCCAGTGCTGTTGCGGCTAAAGATAGGCTGCAGAGGGATAGTGAAGACCAGCAAGATCTTTCAGGGCTGGCACCTTCCTTGTGGGAGAAGGAGCCAGACGTTTGCCTTTTCAGAAAAAGTTTCTGCCGAGAACGAGCACCGTGACATGCTGAGTCTCTGGGAAAGCAGAGATCCCCAGTGCTGTTGCGGCTAAAGATAGGCTGCAGAGGGATAGTGAACACCTGCAAGAGCTTTCAGGGCTGGCAGCTTCCTTGTGGGAGAAGGAGCCAGACGTTTGCCTTTTCAGAAAAAGTTTCTGCCGAGAACGAGCACCGTGACATGCGGAGTCTCTGGGAAAGCACAGATCCCCAGTTCTGTTGCGGCTAAAGATAGGCTGCAGAGGGATACTGAAGAAGAGCAAGATCTTTCAGGGCTGGCGCCTTCCTTGTGGGAGAAGGAGCCAGACGTTTGCCTTTTCAGAAAAAGTTTCTGCCGAGAACGAGCACCGTGACATGCTGAGTCTCTGGGAAAGCAGAGATCCCCAGTGCTGTTGTGCCTGTGGATAGGCTGCAGGGGCACGGTGAAGACCAGCAAGAGCTTTCAGGGCTGGCAGCTTCCTTGTGGGAGAAGGAGCCAGACGTTTGCCTTTTCAGAAAAAGTTTCTGCCGAGAACGAGCACCGTGACATGCTGAGTCTCTGGGAAAGCAGAGATCCCCAGTGCTGTTGCGGCTAAAGATAGGCTGCAGAGGGATAGTGAAGACCTGCAAGATCTTTCAGGGCTGGCACCTTCCTTGTGGGAGAAGGAGCCAGACGTTTGCCTTTTCAGAAAAGGTTTCTGCCGAGAACGAGCACCGTGACATGCTGAGTGTCTGGGAAAGCAGAGATCCCCAGTGCTGTTGCGGCTAAAGATAGGCTGCAGAGGGATAGTGAAGACCTGCAAGAGCTTTCAGGGCTGGCACCTTCCTTGTGGGAGAAGGAGCCAGACGTTTGCCTTTTCAGAAAAAGTTTCTGCCGAGAACGAGCACCGTGACATGCTGAGTCTCTGGGAAAGCAGAGAACCCCAGTGCTGTTGTGCCTGTGGATAGGCTGCAGGGGGACGGTGAAGACCAGCAAGATCTTTCAGGGCTGGCAGCTTCCTTGTGGGAGAAGGAGCCAGACGTTTGCCTTTTCAGAAAAAGTTTCTGCCGAGAACGAGCACCGTGACATGCTGAGTCTCTGGAAAAGCAGAGATCCCCAGTGCTGTTGCGGCTAAAGATAGGCTGCAGAGGGATAGTGAAGACCTGCAAGGGCTTTCAGGGCTGGCACCTTCCTTGTGGGAGAAGGAGCCAGACGTTTGCCTTTTCAGAAAAAGTTTCTGCCGAGAATGAGCACCGTGACATGCTGAGTCTCTGGAAAGCAGAGATCCCCAGTGCTGTTGCGGCTAAAGATAGGCTGCAGAGGGATAGTGAAGACCAGCAAGAGTTTTCAGGGCTGGCAGCTTCCTTGTGGGAGAAGGAGCCAGACGTTTGCCTTTTCAGAAAATGTTTCTGCCGAGAACGAGCACCGTGACATGCTGAGTCTCTGGGAAAGCAGAGATCCCCAGAGCTGTTGTGCCTGTGGATAGGCTGCAGGGGGACGGTGAAGACCAGCAAGATCTTTCAGGGCTGGCACCTTCCTTGTGGGAGAAGGAGCCAGACGTTTGCCTTTTCAGAAAAAGTTTCTGCCGAGAACGAGCACCGTGACATGCTGAGTCTCTGGGAAAGCAGAGATCCCCAGTGCTGTTGTGCCTGTGGATAGGCTGCAGGGGGACGGTGAAGACCAGCAAGATCTTTCAGGGCTGGCACCTTCCTTGTGGGAGAAGGAGCCAGACGTTTGCCTTTTCAGAAAAGGCTCTGCCGACAGCGAGCACCATGAGATGCTGAGTCTCTGGGAAAGCAGAGATCCCCAGTGCTGTTGTGCCTGTGGATAGGCTGCAGGGGGACGGTGAAGACCAGCAAGATCTTTCACGGCTGGAATCTTTCTTGTGGGATAAGGAGCCAGACGTTTGCCTTTTCAGAAAAAGTTTCTGCCGAGAACGAGCACCGTGACATGCTGAGTCTCTGGGAAAGCAGAGATCCCCAGTGCTGTTGCGGCTAAAGATAGGCTGCAGAGGGATAGTGAAGACCTGCAAGAGCTTTCAGGGCTGGCACCTTCCTTGTGGGAGAAGGAGCCAGACGTTTGCCTTTTCAGAAAAAGTTTCTGCCGAGAACGAGCACCGTGACATGCTGAGTCTCTGGGAAAGCAGAGATCCCCAGTGCTGTTGCGGCTAAAGATAGGCTGCAGAGGGATAGTGAAGACCTGCAAGAGCTTTCAGGGCTGGCACCTTCCTTGTGGGAGAAGGAGCCAGACGTTTGCCTTTTCAGAAAAAGTTTCTGCCGAGAACGAGCACCGTGACATGCTGAGTCTCTGGAAAGCAGAGATCCCCAGTGCTGTTGTGCCTGTGGATAGGCTGCAGGGGCACCGTAAAGACCAGCAAGATCTTTCAGGGCTGGCACCTTCCTTGTGGGAGAAGGAGCCAGACGTTTGCCTTTTCAGAAAAAGTTTCTGCCGAGAACGAGCACCGTGACATGCTGAGTCTCTGGGAAAGCAGAGATCCCCAGTGCTGTTCTGCCTGTGGATAGCCTGCACGGGGACGGTGAAGACCAGCAAGATCTTTCAGGGCTGGCACCTTCCTTGTGGGAGAAGGAGCCAGACGTTTGCCTTTTCAGAAAAAGTTTCTGCCGAGAACGAGCACCGTGACATGCTGAGTCTCTGGGAAAGCAGAGATCCCCAGTGCTGTTCTGCCTGTGGATAGCCTGCACGGGGACGGTGAAGACCAGCAAGATCTTTCAGGGCTGGCACCTTCCTTGTGGGAGAAGGAGCCAGACGTTTGCCTTTTCAGAAAACGTTTCTGCCGAGAACGAGCACCGTGACATGCTGAGTCTCTGGGAAAGCAGAGATCCCCAGTGCTGTTGCGGCTAAAGATAGGCTGCAGAGCGATAGTGAAGACCAGCAAGAGCTTTCAGGGCTGGCACCTTCCTTGTGGGAGAAGGAGCCAGACGTTTGCCTTTTCAGAAAAAGTTTCTGCCGAGAACGAGCACCGTGACATGCTGAGTCTCTCGGAAAGCAGAGATCCCCAGTGCTGTTGTGCCTGTGGATAGGCTGCAGGGGGACGGTGAAGACCAGCAAGATCTTTCAGGGCTGGCACCTTCCTTGTGGGAGAAGGAGCCAGACGTTTGCCTTTTCAGAAAACGTTTCTGCCGAGAACGAGCACCGTGACATGCTGAGTCTCTGGGAAAGCAGAGATCCCCAGTGCTGTTGCGGCTAAAGATAGGCTGCAGAGGGATAGTGAAGACCAGCAAGATCTTTCAGGGCTGGCACCTTCCTTGTGGGAGAAGGAGCCAGACGTTTGCCTTTTCAGAAAAAGTTTCTGCCGAGAACGAGCACCGTGACATGCTGAGTCTCTGGGAAAGCAGAGATCCCCAGTGCTGTTGGGCCTGTGGATAGGCTGCAGGGGGACGGTGAAGACCAGCAAGATCTTTCAGGGCTGGCACCTTCCTTGTGGGAGAAGGAGCCAGACGTTTGCCTTTTCAGAAAAGGCTCTGACGACAGCGAGCACCGTGACATGCTGAGTCTCTGGGAAAGCAGAGATCCCCAGTGCTGTTGTGCCTGTGGATAGGCTGCAGGGGGACGGTGAAGACCAGCAAGATCTTTCACGGCTGGCACCTTTCTTGTGGGAGAAGGAGCCAGACATTTGCCTTTTCAGAAAAAGTTTCTGCCGAGAACGAGCACCGTGACATGCTGAGTCTCTGGGAAAGCAGAGATCCCCAGTGCTGTTGTGCCTGTGGATAGGCTGCAGAGGGATAGTGAAGACCTGCAAGAGCTTTCAGGGCTGGCAGCTTCCTTGTGGGAGAAGGAGCCAGACGTTTGCCTTTTCAGAAAAAGTTTCTGCCGAGAACGAGCACCGTGACATGCGGAGTCTCTGGAAAGCACAGATCCCCAGTTCTGTTGCGGCTAAAGATAGGCTGCAGAGGGATACTGAAGAAGAGCAAGATCTTTCAGGGCTGGCGCCTTCCTTGTGGGAGAAGGAGCCAGACGTTTGCCTTTTCAGAAAAACGTTTCTGCCGAGAACGAGCACCGTGACATGCTGAGTCTCTGGGAAAGCAGAGATCCCCAGTGCTGTTGTGCCTGTGGATAGGCTGCAGGGGCACCGTAAAGACCAGCAAGATCTTTCAGGGCTGGCACCTTCCTTGTGGGAGAAGGAGCCAGAAGTTTGCCTTTTCAGAAAAAGTTTCTGCCGAGAACGAGCACCGTGACATGCTGAGTCTCTGGGAAAGCAGAGATCCCCAGTGCTGTTGCGGCTAAAGATAGGCTGCAGAGGGATAGTGAAGACCAGCAAGAGCTTTCAGGGCTGGCACCTTCCTTGTGGGAGAAGGAGCCAGACGTTTGCCTTTTCAGAAAAAGTTTCTGCCGAGAACGAGCACCGTGACATGCTGAGTCTCTCGGAAAGCAGAGATCCCCAGTGCTGTTGTGCCTGTGGATAGGCTGCAGGGGGACGGTGAAGACCAGCAAGATCTTTCAGGGCTGGCACCTTCCTTGTGGGAGAAGGAGCCAGACGTTTGCCTTTTCAGAAAACGTTTCTGCCGAGAACGAGCACCGTGACATGCTGAGTCTCTGGGAAAGCAGAGATCCCCAGTGCTGTTGCGGCTAAAGATAGGCTGCAGAGGGATAGTGAAGACCAGCAAGAGCTTTCAGGGCTGGCACCTTCCTTGTGGGAGAAGGAGCCAGACGTTTGCCTTTTCAGAAAAAGTTTCTGCCGAGAACGAGCACCGTGACATGCTGAGTCTCTGGGAAAGCAGAGATCCCCAGTGCTGTTGCAGCTAAAGATAGGCTGCAGAGGGATAGTGAAGACCAGCAAGAGCTTTCAGTGCTGGCACCTTCCTTGTGGGAGAAGGAGCCAGACGTTTGCCTTTTCAGAAAAAGTTTCTGCCGAGAACGAGCACCGTGACATGCTGAGTCTCTGGGAAAGCAGAGATCCCCAGTGCTGTTGGGCCTGTGGATAGGCTGCAGGGGGACGGTGAAGACCAGCAAGATCTTTCAGGGCTGGCACCTTCCTTGTGGGAGAAGGAGCCAGACGTTTGCCTTTTCAGAAAAGGCTCTGCCGACAGCGAGCACCATGAGATGCTGAGTCTCTGGGAAAGCAGAGATCCCCAGTGCTGTTGTGCCTGTGGATAGGCTGCAGGGGGACGGTGAAGACCAGCAAGATCTTTCACGGCTGGCACCTTTCTTGTGGGAGAAGGAGCCAGACATTTGCCTTTTCAGAAAAAGTTTCTGCCGAGAACGAGCACCGTGACATGCTGAGTCTCTGGGAAAGCAGAGATCCCCAGTGCTGTTGTGCCTGTGGATAGGCTGCAGAGGGATAGTGAAGACCAGCAAGAGCTTTCAGGGCTGGCACCTTCCTTGTGGGAGAAGGAGCCAGACGTTTGCCTTTTCAGAAAAAGTTTCTGCCGAGAACGAGCACCGTGACATGCGGAGTCTCTGGAAAGCACAGATCCCCAGTTCTGTTGCGGCTAAAGATAGGCTGCAGAGGGATACTGAAGAAGAGCAAGATCTTTCAGGGCTGGCGCCTTCCTTGTGGGAGAAGGAGCCAGACGTTTGCCTTTTCAGAAAAAGTTTCTGCCGAGAACGAGCACCGTGACATGCTGAGTCTCTGGGAAAGCAGAGATCCCCAGTGCTGTTGTGCCTGTGGATAGGCTGCAGGGGCACCGTAAAGACCAGCAAGATCTTTCAGGGCTGGCACCTTCCTTGTGGGAGAAGGAGCCAGAAGTTTGCCTTTTCAGAAAAAGTTTCTGCCGAGAACGAGCACCGTGACATGCTGAGTCTCTGGGAAAGCAGAGATCCCCAGTGCTGTTGCGGCTAAAGATAGGCTGCAGAGGGATAGTGAAGACCAGCAAGAGCTTTCAGGGCTGGCACCTTCCTTGTGGGAGAAGGAGCCAGACGTTTGCCTTTTCGGAAAAGGTTTCTGCCGAGAACGAGCACCGTGACATGCTGAGTGTCTGGGAAAGCAGAGATCCCCAGTGCTGTTGCGGCTAAAGATAGGCTGCAGGGGGACGGTGAAGACCTGCAAGAGCTTTCAGGGCTGGCACCTTCCTTGTGGGAGAAGGAGCCAGACGTTTGCCTTTTCAGAAAAAGTTTCTGCCGAGAACGAGCACCGTGACATGCTGAGTCTCTGGGAAAGCAGAGATCCCTAGTGCTGTTCTGCCTGTGGATAGCCTGCAGGGGGACGGTGAAGACCAGCAAGATCTTTCAGGGCTGGCACCTTCCTTGTGGGAGAAGGAGCCAGACGTTTGCCTTTTCAGAAAAAGTTTCTGCCGAGAACGAGCACCGTGACATGCTGAGTCTCTGGGAAAGCAGAGATCCCCAGTGCTGTTGTGCCTGTGGATAGGCTGCAGGGGGACGGTGAAGACCAGCAAGATCTTTCAGGGCTGGCACCTTACTTGTGGGAGAAGGAGCCAGACGTTTGCCTTTTTAGAAAACGTTTCTGCCGAGAACGAGCACCGTGACATGCTGAGTCTCTGGGAAAGCAGAGATCCCCAGTGCTGTTGCGGCTAAAGATAGGCTGCAGAGGGATAGTGAAGACCAGCAAGAGCTTTCAGGGCTGGCACCTTCCTTGTGGGAGAAGGAGCCAGACGTTTGCCTTTTCAGAAAAAGTTTCTGCCGAGAACGAGCACCGTGACATGCTGAGTCTCTCGGAAAGCAGAGATCCCCAGTGCTGTTGTGCCTGTGGATAGGCTGCAGTGGGATGGTGAAGACCAGCAAGAGCTTTCAGGGCTGGCACCTTCCTTGTGGGAGAAGGAGCCAGACGTTTGCCTTTTCAGAAAACGTTTCTGCCGAGAACGAGCACCGTGACATGCTGAGTCTCTGGGAAAGCAGAGATCCCCAGTGCTGTTGCGGCTAAAGATAGGCTGCAGAGGGATAGTGAAGACCAGCAAGAGCTTTCAGGGCTGGCACCTTCCTTGTGGGAGAAGGAGCCAGACGTTTGCCTTTTCAGAAAAAGTTTCTGCCGAGAACGAGCACCGTGACATGCTGAGTCTCTGGGAAAGCAGAGATCCCCAGTGCTGTTGCAGCTAAAGATAGGCTGCAGAGGGATAGTGAAGACCAGCAAGAGCTTTCAGTGCTGGCAGCTTCCTTGTGGGAGAAGGAGCCAGACGTTTGCCTTTTCAGAAAAAGTTTCTGCCGAGAACGAGCACCGTGACATGCTGAGTCTCTGGGAAAGCAGAGATCCCCAGTGCTGTTGCGGCTAAAGATAGGCTGCAGAGGGATAGTGAAGACCAGCAAGAGCTTTCAGGGCTGGCACCTTCCTTGTGGGAGAAGGAGCCAGACGTTTGCCTTTTCAGAAAAAGTTTCTGCCGAGAACGAGCACCGTGACATGCTGAGTCTCTGGGAAAGCAGAGATCCCCAGTGCTGTTGCGGCTAAAGATAGGCTGCAGAGGGATAGTGAACACCTGCAAGAGCTTTCAGGGCTGGCAGCTTCCTTGTGGGAGAAGGAGCCAGACGTTTGCCTTTTCAGAAAAAGTTTCTGCCGAGAACGAGCACCGTGACATGCTGAGTCTCTGGGAAAGCAGAGATCCCCAGTGCTGTTGTGCCTGTGGATAGGCTGCAGGGGCACGGTGAAGACCAGCAAGAGCTTTCAGGGCTGGCACCTTCCTTGTGGGAGAAGGAGCCAGACGTTTGCCTTTTCAGAAAAAGTTTCTGCCGAGAACGAGCACCGTGACATGCTGAGTGTCTGGGAAAGCAGAGATCCCCAGTGCTGCTGCGGCTAAAGATAGGCTGCAGAGGGATAGTGAAGACCTGCAAGATCTTTCAGGGCTGGCACCTTCCTTGTGGGAGAAGGAGCCAGACGTTTGCCTTTTCAGAAAAAGTTTCTGCCGAGAACGAGCACCGTGACATGCTGAGTCTCTGGGAAAGCAGAGATCCCCAGTGCTGTTGTGCCTGTGGATAGGCTGCAGAGGGATAGTGAAGACCTGCAAGAGCTTTCAGGGCTGGCACCTTCCTTGTGGGAGAAGGAGCCAGACGTTTGCCTTTTCAGAAAAAGTTTCTGCCGAGAACGAGCACCGTGACATGCTGAGTCTCTGGGAAAGCAGAGATCCCCAGTGCTGTTGCGGCTAAAGATAGGCTGCAGAGGGATAGTGAACACCTGCAAGAGCTTTCAGGGCTGGCAGCTTCCTTGTGGGAGAAGGAGCCAGACGTTTGCCTTTTCAGAAAAAGTTTCTGCCGAGAACGAGCACCGTGACATGCTGAGTCTCTGGGAAAGCAGAGATCCCCAGTGCTGTTGCGGCTAAAGATAGGCTGCAGAGGGATAGTGAAGACCTGCAAGAGCTTTCAGGGCTGGCACCTTCCTTGTGGGAGAAGGAGCCAGACGTTTGCCTTTTCAGAAAAAGTTTCTGCCGAGAATGAGCACCGTGACATGCTGAGTCTCTGCGAAAGCAGAGATCCCCAGTGCTGTTGCGGCTAAAGATAGGCTGCAGAGGGATAGTGAAGACCAGCAGGAGTTTTCAGGGCTGGCAGCTTCCTTGTGGGAGAAGGAGCCAGACGTTTGCCTTTTCAGAAAAAGTTTCTGCCGAGAACGAGCACCGTGACATGCTGAGTCTCTGGGAAAGCAGAGATCCCCAGAGCTGTTGTGCCTGTGGATAGGCTGCAGGGGGACGGTGAAGACCAGCAAGATCTTTCAGGGCTGGCACCTTCCTTGTGGGAGAAGGAGCCAGACGTTTGCCTTTTCAGAAAAAGTTTCTGCCGAGAACGAGCACCGTGACATGCTGAGTCTCTGGGAAAGCAGAGATCCCCAGTGCTGTTCTGCCTGTGGATAGGCTGCAGGGGGACGGTGAAGACCAGCAAGATCTTTCAGGGCTGGCACCTTCCTTGTGGGAGAAGGAGCCAGACGTTTGCCTTTTCAGAAAAGGCTCTGCCGACAGCGAGCACCGTGACATGCTGAGTCTCTGGGAAAGCAGAGATCCCCAGTGCTGTTGTGCCTGTGGATAGGCTGCAGGGGGACGGTGAAGACCAGCAAGATCTTTCACGGCTGGCACCTTTCTTGTGGGAGAAGGAGCCAGACATTTGCCTTTTCAGAAAAAGTTTCTGCCGAGAACGAGCACCGTGACATGCTGAGTCTCTGGGAAAGCAGAGATCCCCAGTGCTGTTGTGCCTGTGGATAGGCTGCAGAGGGATAGTGAAGACCTGCAAGAGCTTTCAGGGCTGGCAGCTTCCTTGTGGGAGAAGGAGCCAGACGTTTGCCTTTTCAGAAAAAGTTTCTGCCGAGAACGAGCACCGTGACATGCGGAGTCTCTGGAAAGCACAGATCCCCAGTTCTGTTGCGGCTAAAGATAGGCTGCAGAGGGATACTGAAGAAGAGCAAGATCTTTCAGGGCTGGCGCCTTCCTTGTGGGAGAAGGAGCCAGACGTTTGCCTTTTCAGAAAAAGTTTCTGCCGAGAACGAGCACCGTGACATGCTGAGTCTCTGGGAAAGCAGAGATCCCCAGTGCTGTTGTGCCTGTGGATAGGCTGCAGGGGCACCGTAAAGACCAGCAAGATCTTTCAGGGCTGGCACCTTCCTTGTGGGAGAAGGAGCCAGAAGTTTGCCTTTTCAGAAAAAGTTTCTGCCGAGAACGAGCACCGTGACATGCTGAGTCTCTGGGAAAGCAGAGATCCCCAGTGCTGTTGCGGCTAAAGATAGGCTGCAGAGGGATAGTGAAGACCAGCAAGAGCTTTCAGGGCTGGCACCTTCCTTGTGGGAGAAGGAGCCAGACGTTTGCCTTTTCAGAAAAAGTTTCTGCCGAGAACGAGCACCGTGACATGCTGAGTCTCTCGGAAAGCAGAGATCCCCAGTGCTGTTGTGCCTGTGGATAGGCTGCAGGGGGACGGTGAAGACCAGCAAGATCTTTCAGGGCTGGCACCTTCCTTGTGGGAGAAGGAGCCAGACGTTTGCCTTTTCAGAAAACGTTTCTGCCGAGAACGAGCACCGTGACATGCTGAGTCTCTGGGAAAGCAGAGATCCCCAGTGCTGTTGCGGCTAAAGATAGGCTGCAGAGGGATAGTGAAGACCAGCAAGAGCTTTCAGGGCTGGCACCTTCCTTGTGGGAGAAGGAGCCAGACGTTTGCCTTTTCAGAAAAAGTTTCTGCCGAGAACGAGCACCGTGACATGCTGAGTCTCTGGGAAAGCAGAGATCCCCAGTGCTGTTGCAGCTAAAGATAGGCTGCAGAGGGATAGTGAAGACCAGCAAGAGCTTTCAGTGCTGGCACCTTCCTTGTGGGAGAAGGAGCCAGACGTTTGCCTTTTCAGAAAAAGTTTCTGCCGAGAACGAGCACCGTGACATGCTGAGTCTCTGGGAAAGCAGAGATCCCCAGTGCTGTTGGGCCTGTGGATAGGCTGCAGGGGGACGGTGAAGACCAGCAAGATCTTTCAGGGCTGGCACCTTCCTTGTGGGAGAAGGAGCCAGACGTTTGCCTTTTCAGAAAAGGCTCTGCCGACAGCGAGCACCATGAGATGCTGAGTCTCTGGGAAAGCAGAGATCCCCAGTGCTGTTGTGCCTGTGGATAGGCTGCAGGGGGACGGTGAAGACCAGCAAGATCTTTCACGGCTGGCACCTTTCTTGTGGGAGAAGGAGCCAGACATTTGCCTTTTCAGAAAAAGTTTCTGCCGAGAACGAGCACCGTGACATGCTGAGTCTCTGGGAAAGCAGAGATCCCCAGTGCTGTTGTGCCTGTGGATAGGCTGCAGAGGGATAGTGAAGACCTGCAAGAGCTTTCAGGGCTGGCACCTTCCTTGTGGGAGAAGGAGCCAGACGTTTGCCTTTTCAGAAAAAGTTTCTGCCGAGAACGAGCACCGTGACATGCGGAGTCTCTGGAAAGCACAGATCCCCAGTTCTGTTGCGGCTAAAGATAGGCTGCAGAGGGATACTGAAGAAGAGCAAGATCTTTCAGGGCTGGCGCCTTCCTTGTGGGAGAAGGAGCCAGACGTTTGCCTTTTCAGAAAAAGTTTCTGCCGAGAACGAGCACCGTGACATGCTGAGTCTCTGGGAAAGCAGAGATCCCCAGTGCTGTTGTGCCTGTGGATAGGCTGCAGGGGCACCGTAAAGACCAGCAAGATCTTTCAGGGCTGGCACCTTCCTTGTGGGAGAAGGAGCCAGAAGTTTGCCTTTTCAGAAAAAGTTTCTGCCGAGAACGAGCACCGTGACATGCTGAGTCTCTGGGAAAGCAGAGATCCCCAGTGCTGTTGCGGCTAAAGATAGGCTGCAGAGGGATAGTGAAGACCAGCAAGAGCTTTCAGGGCTGGCACCTTCCTTGTGGGAGAAGGAGCCAGACGTTTGCCTTTTCGGAAAAGGTTTCTGCCGAGAACGAGCACCGTGACATGCTGAGTGTCTGGGAAAGCAGAGATCCCCAGTGCTGTTGCGGCTAAAGATAGGCTGCAGGGGGACGGTGAAGACCTGCAAGAGCTTTCAGGGCTGGCACCTTCCTTGTGGGAGAAGGAGCCAGACGTTTGCCTTTTCAGAAAAAGTTTCTGCCGAGAACGAGCACCGTGACATGCTGAGTCTCTGGGAAAGCAGAGATCCCTAGTGCTGTTCTGCCTGTGGATAGCCTGCACGGGGACGGTGAAGACCAGCAAGATCTTTCAGGGCTGGCACCTTCCTTGTGGGAGAAGGAGCCAGACGTTTGCCTTTTCAGAAAAAGTTTCTGCCGAGAACGAGCACCGTGACATGCTGAGTCTCTGGGAAAGCAGAGATCCCCAGTGCTGTTGTGCCTGTGGATAGGCTGCAGGGGGACGGTGAAGACCAGCAAGATCTTTCAGGGCTGGCACCTTACTTGTGGGAGAAGGAGCCAGACGTTTGCCTTTTTAGAAAACGTTTCTGCCGAGAACGAGCACCGTGACATGCTGAGTCTCTGGGAAAGCAGAGATCCCCAGTGCTGTTGCGGCTAAAGATAGGCTGCAGAGGGATAGTGAAGACCAGCAAGAGCTTTCAGGGCTGGCACCTTCCTTGTGGGAGAAGGAGCCAGACGTTTGCCTTTTCAGAAAAAGTTTCTGCCGAGAACGAGCACCGTGACATGCTGAGTCTCTCGGAAAGCAGAGATCCCCAGTGCTGTTGTGCCTGTGGATAGGCTGCAGGGGGATGGTGAAGACCAGCAAGAGCTTTCAGGGCTGGCACCTTCCTTGTGGGAGAAGGAGCCAGACGTTTGCCTTTTCAGAAAACGTTTCTGCCGAGAACGAGCACCGTGACATGCTGAGTCTCTGGGAAAGCAGAGATCCCCAGTGCTGTTGCGGCTAAAGATAGGCTGCAGAGGGATAGTGAAGACCAGCAAGAGCTTTCAGGGCTGGCACCTTCCTTGTGGGAGAAGGAGCCAGACGTTTGCCTTTTCAGAAAAAGTTTCTGCCGAGAACGAGCACCGTGACATGCTGAGTCTCTGGGAAAGCAGAGATCCCCAGTGCTGTTGCAGCTAAAGATAGGCTGCAGAGGGATAGTGAAGACCAGCAAGAGCTTTCAGTGCTGGCAGCTTCCTTGTGGGAGAAGGAGCCAGACGTTTGCCTTTTCAGAAAAAGTTTCTGCCGAGAATGAGCACCGTGACATGCTGAGTCTCTGGGAAAGCAGAGATCCCCAGTGCTGTTGCGGCTAAAGATAGGCTGCAGAGGGATAGTGAACACCTGCAAGAGCTTTCAGGGCTGGCAGCTTCCTTGTGGGAGAAGGAGCCAGACGTTTGCCTTTTCAGAAAAAGTTTCTGCCGAGAACGAGCACCGTGACATGCTGAGTCTCTGGGAAAGCAGAGATCCCCAGTGCTGTTGTGCCTGTGGATAGGCTGCAGGGGCACGGTGAAGACCAGCAAGAGCTTTCAGGGCTGGCACCTTCCTTGTGGGAGAAGGAGCCAGACGTTTGCCTTTTCAGAAAAAGTTTCTGCCGAGAACGAGCACCGTGACATGCTGAGTGTCTGGGAAAGCAGAGATCCCCAGTGCTGTTGCGGCTAAAGATAGGCTGCAGAGGGATAGTGAAGACCAGCAAGAGCTTTCAGGGCTGGCACCTTCCTTGTGGGAGAAGGAGCCAGACGTTTCCCTTTTCAGAAAACGTTTCTGCCGAGAACGAGCACCGTGACATGCTGAGTCTCTGGGAAAGCAGAGATCCCCAGTGCTGTTGCGGCTAAAGATAGGCTGCAGAGGGATAGTGAAGACCTGCAAGATCTTTCAGGGCTGGCACCTTCCTTGTGGGAGAAGGAGCCAGACGTTTGCCTTTTCAGAAAAAGTTTCTGCCGAGAACGAGCACCGTGACATGCTGAGTCTCTGGGAAAGCAGAGATCCCCAGTGCTGTTGTGCCTGTGGATAGGCTGCAGAGGGATAGTGAAGACCTGCAAGAGCTTTCAGGGCTGGCACCTTCCTTGTGGGAGAAGGAGCCAGACGTTTGCCTTTTCAGAAAAAGTTTCTGCCGAGAACGAGCACCGTGACATGCTGAGTCTCTGGGAAAGCAGAGATCCCCAGTGCTGTTGCGGCTAAAGATAGGCTGCAGAGGGATAGTGAACACCTGCAAGAGCTTTCAGGGCTGGCAGCTTCCTTGTGGGAGAAGGAGCCAGACGTTTGCCTTTTCAGAAAAAGTTTCTGCCGAGAACGAGCACCGTGACATGCTGAGTCTCTGGGAAAGCAGAGATCCCCAGTTCTGTTGCGGCTAAAGATAGGCTGCAGAGGGATAGTGAAGACCTGCAAGAGCTTTCAGGGCTGGCACCTTCCTTGTGGGAGAAGGAGCCAGACGTTTGCCTTTTCAGAAAAAGTTTCTGCCGAGAATGAGCACCGTGACATGCTGAGTCTCTGCGAAAGCAGAGATCCCCAGTGCTGTTGCGGCTAAAGATAGGCTGCAGAGGGATAGTGAAGACCAGCAGGAGTTTTCAGGGCTGGCAGCTTCCTTGTGGGAGAAGGAGCCAGACGTTTGCCTTTTCAGAAAAAGTTTCTGCCGAGAACGAGCACCGTGACATGCTGAGTCTCTGGGAAAGCAGAGATCCCCAGAGCTGTTGTGCCTGTGGATAGGCTGCAGGGGGACGGTGAAGACCAGCAAGATCTTTCAGGGCTGGCACCTTCCTTGTGGGAGAAGGAGCCAGACGTTTGCCTTTTCAGAAAAAGTTTCTGCCGAGAACGAGCACCGTGACATGCTGAGTCTCTGGGAAAGCAGAGATCCCCAGTGCTGTTGTGCCTGTGGATAGGCTGCAGGGGGACGGTGAAGACCAGCAAGATCTTTCAGGGCTGGCACCTTCCTTGTGGGAGAAGGAGCCAGACGTTTGCCTTTTCAGAAAAGGCTCTGCCGACAGCGAGCACCATGAGATGCTGAGTCTCTGGGAAAGCAGAGATCCCCAGTGCTGTTGTGCCTGTGGATAGGCTGCAGGGGGACGGTGAAGACCAGCAAGATCTTTCACGGCTGGCACCTTTCTTGTGGGAGAAGGAGCCAGACGTTTGCCTTTTCAGAAAAAGTTTCTGCCGAGAACGAGCACCGTGACATGCTGAGTGTCTGGGAAAGCAGAGATCCCCAGTGCTGTTGCGGCTAAAGATAGGCTGCAGAGGGATAGTGAAGACCAGCAAGAGCTTTCAGGGCTGGCACCTTCCTTGTGGGAGAAGGAGCCAGACGTTTCCCTTTTCAGAAAAAGTTTCTGCCGAGAACGAGCACCGTGACATGCTGAGTGTCTGGGAAAGCAGAGATCCCCAGTGCTGTTGCGGCTAAAGATAGGCTGCAGAGGGATAGTGAAGACCTGCAAGATATTTCAGGGCTGGCACCTTCCTTGTGGGAGAAGGAGCCAGACGTTTGCCTTTTCAGAAAAGGCTCTGCCGACAGCGAGCACCATGAGATGCTGAGTCTCTGGGAAAGCAGAGATCCCCAGTGCTGTTGTGCCTGTGGATAGGCTGCAGGGGGACGGTGAAGACCAGCAAGATCTTTCACGGCTGGCACCTTTCTTGTGGGAGAAGGAGCCAGACGTTTGCCTTTTCAGAAAAAGTTTCTGCCGAGAACGAGCACCGTGACATGCTGAGTGTCTGGGAAAGCAGAGATCCCCAGTGCTGTTGCGGCTAAAGATAGGCTGCAGAGGGATAGTGAAGACCAGCAAGAGCTTTCAGGGCTGGCACCTTCCTTGTGGGAGAAGGAGCCAGACGTTTCCCTTTTCAGAAAAAGTTTCTGCCGAGAACGAGCACCGTGACATGCTGAGTCTCTGGGAAAGCAGAGATCCCCAGTGCTGTTGCGGCTAAAGATAGGCTGCAGAGGGATAGTGAAGACCTGCAAGATATTTCAGGGCTGGCACCTTCCTTGTGGGAGAAGGAGCCAGACGTTTGCCTTTTCAGAAAAGGCTCTGCCGACAGCGAGCACCATGAGATGCTGAGTCTCTGGGAAAGCAGAGATCCCCAGTGCTGTTGTGCCTGTGGATAGGCTGCAGGGGGACGGTGAAGACCAGCAAGATCTTTCACGGCTGGCACCTTTCTTGTGGGAGAAGGAGCCAGACGTTTGCCTTTTCAGAAAAAGTTTCTGCCGAGAACGAGCACCGTGACATGCTGAGTCTCTGGGAAAGCAGAGATCCCCAGTGCTGTTGTGCCTGTGGATAGGCTGCAGAGGGATAGTGAAGACCTGCAAGAGCTTTCAGGGCTGGCAGCTTCCTTGTGGGAGAAGGAGCCAGACGTTTGCCTTTTCAGAAAAAGTTTCTGCCGAGAACGAGCACCGTGACATGCGGAGTCTCTGGGAAAGCACAGATCCCCAGTTCTGTTGCGGCTAAAGATAGGCTGCAGAGGGATACTGAAGAAGAGCAAGATCTTTCAGGGCTGGCGCCTTCCTTGTGGGAGAAGGAGCCAGACGTTTGCCTTTTCAGAAAAAGTTTCTGCCGAGAACGAGCACCGTGACATGCTGAGTCTCTGGGAAAGCAGAGATCCCCAGTGCTGTTGTGCCTGTGGATAGGCTGCAGGGGCACCGTAAAGACCAGCAAGATCTTTCAGGGCTGGCACCTTCCTTGTGGGAGAAGGAGCCAGACGTTTGCCTTTTCAGAAAAAGTTTCTGCCGAGAGCGAGCACCATGAGATGCTGAGTCTCTGGGAAAGCAGAGATCCCCAGTGCTGTTGTGCCTGTGGATAGGCTGCAGGGGGACGGTGAAGACCAGCAAGATCTTTCAGGGCTGGCACCTTCCTTGTGGGAGAAGGAGCCAGACGTTTGCCTTTTCAGAAAAAGTTTTTGCCGAGAACGAGCACCGTGACATGCTGAGTCTCTGGGAAAGCAGAGATCCCCAGTGCTGTTGCGGCTAAAGATAGGCTGCAGAGGGATAGTGAAGACCTGCAAGATATTTCAGGGCTGGCACCTTCCTTGTGGGAGAAGGAGCCAGACGTTTGCCTTTTCAGAAAAAGTTTCTGCCGAGAACGAGCACCGTGACATGCTGAGTCTCTGGGAAAGCAGAGATCCCCAGTGCTGTTGCAGCTAAAGATAGGCTGCAGAGGGATAGTGAAGACCAGCAATAGCTTTCAGTGCTGGCACCTTCCTTGTGGGAGAAGGAGCCAGACGTTTGCCTTTTCAGAAAAAGTTTCTGCCGAGAACGAGCACCGTGACATGCTGAGTCTCTGGGAAAGCAGAGATCCCCAGTGCTGTTGCGGCTAAAGATAGGCTGCAGAGGGATAGTGAAGACCAGCAAGAGCTTTCAGGGCTGGCACCTTCCTTGTGGGAGAAGGAGCCAGACGTTTGCCTTTTCAGAAAAAGTTTCTGCCGAGAACGAGCACCGTGACATGCTGAGTCTCTGGGAAAGCAGAGATCCCCAGTGCTGTTGCGGCTAAAGATAGGCTGCAGAGGGATAGTGAAGACCTGCAAGAGCTTTCAGGGCTGGCAGCTTCCTTGTGGGAGAAGGAGCCAGACGTTTGCCTTTTCAGAAAAAGTTTCTGCCGAGAACGAGCACCGTGACATGCTGAGTGTCTGGGAAAGCAGAGATCCCCAGTGCTGTTGCGGCTAAAGATAGGCTGCAGAGGGATAGTGAAGACCAGCAAGAGCTTTCAGGGCTGGCACCTTCCTTGTGGGAGAAGGAGCCAGACGTTTCCCTTTTCAGAAAAAGTTTCTGCCGAGAACGAGCACCGTGACATGCTGAGTCTCTGGGAAAGCAGAGATCCCCAGTGCTGTTGCGGCTAAAGATAGGCTGCAGAGGGATAGTGAAGACCTGCAAGATATTTCAGGGCTGGCACCTTCCTTGTGGGAGAAGGAGCCAGACGTTTGCCTTTTCAGAAAAAGTTTCTGCCGAGAACGAGCACCGTGACATGCTGAGTCTCTGGGAAAGCAGAGATCCCCAGTGCTGTTGTGCCTGTGGATAGGCTGCAGGGGGACGGTGAAGACCAGCAAGATCTTTCAGGGCTGGCACCTTCCTTGTGGGAGAAGGAGCCAGACGTTTGCCTTTTCAGAAAAGGCTCTGCCGACAGCGAGCACCATGAGATGCTGAGTCTCTGGGAAAGCAGAGATCCCCAGTGCTGTTGTGCCTGTGGATAGGCTGCAGGGGGACGGTGAAGACCAGCAAGATCTTTCACGGCTGGCACCTTTCTTGTGGGAGAAGGAGCCAGACGTTTGCCTTTTCAGAAAAAGTTTCTGCCGAGAACGAGCACCGTGACATGCGGAGTCTCTGGGAAAGCACAGATCCCCAGTTCTGTTGCGGCTAAAGATAGGCTGCAGAGGGATACTGAAGAAGAGCAAGATCTTTCAGGGCTGGCGCCTTCCTTGTGGGAGAAGGAGCCAGACGTTTGCCTTTTCAGAAAAAGTTTCTGCCGAGAACGAGCACCGTGACATGCTGAGTCTCTGGGAAAGCAGAGATCCCCAGTGCTGTTGTGCCTGTGGATAGGATGCAGGGGCACCGTAAAGACCAGCAAGATCTTTCAGGGCTGGCACCTTCCTTGTGGGTGAAGGAGCCAGAAGTTTGCCTTTTCAGAAAAAGTTTCTGCCGAGAACGAGCACCGTGACATGCTGAGTCTCTGGGAAAGCAGAGATCCCCAGTGCTGTTGCGGCTAAAGATAGGCTGCAGAGGGATAGTGAAGACATGCAAGATCTTTCAGGGCTGGCACCTTCCTTGTGGGAGAAGGAGCCAGACGTTTGCCTTTTCAGAAAAGGTTTCTGCCGAGAACGAGCACCGTGACATGCTGAGTGTCTGGGAAAGCAGAGATCCCCAGTGCTGTTGCGGCTAAAGATAGGCTGCAGAGGGATAGTGAAGACCTGCAAGAGCTTTCAGGGCTGGCACCTTCCTTGTGGGAGAAGGAGCCAGACGTTTGCCTTTTCAGAAAAAGTTTCTGCCGAGAACGAGCACCGTGACATGCTGAGTCTCTGGGAAAGCAGAGATCCCCAGTGCTGTTCTGCCTGTGGATAGCCTGCACGGGGACGGTGAAGACCAGCAAGATCTTTCAGGGCTGGCACCTTCCTTGTGGGAGAAGGAGCCAGACGTTTGCCTTTTCAGAAAAAGTTTCTGCCGAGAACGAGCACCGTGACATGCTGAGTCTCTGGGAAAGCAGAGATCCCCAGTGCTGTTGTGCCTGTGGATAGGCTGCAGGGGGACGGTGAAGACCAGCAAGAGCTTTCAGGGCTGGCACCTTCCTTGTGGGAGAAGGAGCCAGACGTTTGCCTTTTCAGAAAAAGTTTCTGCCGAGAACGAGCACCGTGACATGCTGAGTCTCTGGGAAAGCAGAGATCCCCAGTGCTGTTGCGGCTAAAGATAGGCTGCAGAGGGATAGTGAAGACCAGCAAGAGCTTTCAGGGCTGGCACCTTCCTTGTGGGAGAAGGAGCCAGACGTTTGCCTTTTCAGAAAAAGTTTCTGCCGAGAACGAGCACCGTGACATGCTGAGTCTCTCGGAAAGCAGAGATCCCCAGTGCTGTTGTGCCTGTGGATAGGCTGCAGGGGGACGGTGAAGACCAGCAAGATCTTTCAGGGCTGGCACCTTCCTTGTGGGAGAAGGAGCCAGACGTTTGCCTTTTCAGAAAACGTTTCTGCCGAGAACGAGCACCGTGACATGCTGAGTCTCTGGGAAAGCAGAGATCCCCAGTGCTGTTGCGGCTAAAGATAGGCTGCAGAGGGATAGTGAAGACCAGCAAGAGCTTTCAGGGCTGGCACCTTCCTTGTGGGAGAAGGAGCCAGACGTTTGCCTTTTCAGAAAAAGTTTCTGCCGAGAACGAGCACCGTGACATGCTGAGTCTCTGGGAAAGCAGAGATCCCCAGTGCTGTTGCAGCTAAAGATAGGCTGCAGAGGGATAGTGAAGACCAGCAAGAGCTTTCAGTGCTGGCACCTTCCTTGTGGGAGAAGGAGCCAGACGTTTGCCTTTTCAGAAAAAGTTTCTGCCGAGAACGAGCACCGTGACATGCTGAGTCTCTGGGAAAGCAGAGATCCCCAGTGCTGTTGGGCCTGTGGATAGGCTGCAGAGGGATAGTGAAGACCAGCAAGAGCTTTCAGGGCTGGCACCTTCCTTGTGGGAGAAGGAGCCAGACGTTTGCCTTTTCAGAAAAAGTTTCTGCCGAGAACGAGCACCGTGACATGCTGAGTCTCTGGGAAAGCAGAGATCCCCAGTGCTGTTGCGGCTAAAGATAGGCTGCAGAGGGATAGTGAACACCTGCAAGAGCTTTCAGGGCTGGCAGCTTCCTTGTGGGAGAAGGAGCCAGACGTTTGCCTTTTCAGAAAAAGTTTCTGCCGAGAACGAGCACCGTGACATGCTGAGTCTCTGGGAAAGCAGAGATCCCCAGTGCTGTTGTGCCTGTGGATAGGCTGCAGGGGCACGGTGAAGACCAGCAAGAGCTTTCAGGGCTGGCAGCTTCCTTGTGGGAGAAGGAGCCAGACGTTTGCCTTTTCAGAAAAAGTTTCTGCCGAGAACGAGCACCGTGACATGCTGAGTGTCTGGGAAAGGAGAGATCCCCAGTGCTGTTGCGGCTAAAGATAGGCTGCAGAGGGATAGTGAAGACCAGCAAGAGCTTTCAGGGCTGGCACCTTCCTTGTGGGAGAAGGAGCCAGACGTTTGCCTTTTCAGAAAAAGTTTCTGCCGAGAACGAGCACCGTGACATGCTGAGTCTCTGGGAAAGCAGAGATCCCCAGTGCTGTTGCGGCTAAAGATAGGCTGCAGAGGGATAGTGAAGACCTGCAAGAGCTTTCAGGGCTGGCACCTTCCTTGTGGGAGAAGGAGCCAGACGTTTGCCTTTTCAGAAAAAGTTTCTGCCGAGAACGAGCACCGTGACATGCTGAGTCTCTGGGAAAGCAGAGATCCCCAGTGCTGTTGTGCCTGTGGATAGGCTGCAGGGGGACGGTGAAGACCAGCAAGATCTTTCAGGGCTGGCAGCTTCCTTGTGGGAGAAGGAGCCAGACGTTTGCCTTTTCAGAAAAAGTTTCTGCCGAGAACGAGCACCGTGACATGCTGAGTCTCTGGGAAAGCAGAGATCCCCAGTGCTGTTGCGGCTAAAGATAGGCTGCAGAGGGATAGTGAAGACCAGCAAGAGCTTTCAGGGCTGGCACCTTCCTTGTGGGAGAAGGAGCCAGACGTTTGCCTTTTCAGAAAAAGTTTCTGCCGAGAACGAGCACCGTGACATGCTGAGTCTCTGGGAAAGCAGAGATCCCCAGTGCTGTTGTGCCTGTGGATAGGCTGCAGGGGGACGGTGAAGACCAGCAAGATCTTTCAGGGCTGGCACCTTCCTTGTGGGAGAAGGAGCCAGACGTTTGCCTTTTCAGAAAAGGCTCTGCCGACAGCGAGCACCATGAGATGCTGAGTCTCTGGGAAAGCAGAGATCCCCAGTGCTGTTGTGCCTGTGGATAGGCTGCAGGGGGACGGTGAAGACCAGCAAGATCTTTCACGGCTGGCACCTTTCTTGTGGGAGAAGGAGCCAGACGTTTGCCTTTTCAGAAAAAGTTTCTGCCGAGAACGAGCACCGTGACATGCTGAGTCTCTGGGAAAGCACAGATCCCCAGTTCTGTTGTGGCTAAAGATAGGCTGCAGAGGGATACTGAAGAAGAGCAAGATCTTTCAGGGCTGGCGCCTTCCTTGTGGGAGAAGGAGCCAGACGTTTGCCTTTTCAGAAAAAGTTTCTGCCGAGAACGAGCACCGTGACATGCTGAGTCTCTGGGAAAGCAGAGATCCCCAGTGCTGTTGTGCCTGTGGATAGGCTGCAGGGGCACCGTAAAGACCAGCAAGATCTTTCAGGGCTGGCACCTTCCTTGTGGGAGAAGGAGCCAGAAGTTTGCCTTTTCAGAAAAAGTTTCTGCCGAGAACGAGCACCGTGACATGCTGAGTCTCTGGGAAAGCAGAGATCCCCAGTGCTGTTGTGCCTGTGGATAGGCTGCAGAGGGATAGTGAAGACCTGCAATAGCTTTCAGGGCTGGCACCTTCCTTGTGGGAGAAGGAGCCAGACGTTTGCCTTTTCAGAAAAGGTTTCTGCCGAGAACGAGCACCGTGACATGCTGAGTGTCTGGGAAAGCAGAGATCCCCAGTGCTGTTGCGGCTAAAGATAGGCTGCAGAGGGATAGTGAAGACCTGCAAGAGCTTTCAGGGCTGGCACCTTCCTTGTGGGAGAAGGAGCCAGACGTTTGCCTTTTCAGAAAAAGTTTCTGCCGAGAACGAGCACCGTGACATGCTGAGTCTCTGGGAAAGCAGAGATCCCCAGTGCTGTTCTGCCTGTGGATAGCCTGCACGGGGACGGTGAAGACCAGCAAGATCTTTCAGGGCTGGCACCTTCCTTGTGGGAGAAGGAGCCAGACGTTTGCCTTTTCAGAAAAAGTTTCTGCCGAGAACGAGCACCGTGACATGCTGAGTCTCTGGGAAAGCAGAGATCCCCAGTGCTGTTGTGCCTGTGGATAGGCTGCAGGGGCACGGTGAAGACCAGCAAGAGCTTTCAGGGCTGGCAGCTTCCTTGTGGGAGAAGGAGCCAGACGTTTGCCTTTTCAGAAAAAGTTTCTGCCGAGAACGAGCACCGTGACATGCTGAGTGTCTGGGAAAGGAGAGATCCCCAGTGCTGTTGCGGCTAAAGATAGGCTGCAGAGGGATAGTGAAGACCAGCAAGAGCTTTCAGGGCTGGCACCTTCCTTGTGGGAGAAGGAGCCAGACGTTTGCCTTTTCAGAAAAAGTTTCTGCCGAGAACGAGCACCGTGACATGCTGAGTCTCTGGGAAAGCAGAGATCCCCAGTGCTGTTGCGGCTAAAGATAGGCTGCAGAGGGATAGTGAAGACCTGCAAGAGCTTTCAGGGCTGGCACCTTCCTTGTGGGAGAAGGAGCCAGACGTTTGCCTTTTCAGAAAAAGTTTCTGCCGAGAACGAGCACCGTGACATGCTGAGTCTCTGGGAAAGCAGAGATCCCCAGTGCTGTTGTGCCTGTGGATAGGCTGCAGGGGGACGGTGAAGACCAGCAAGATCTTTCAGGGCTGGCACCTTCCTTGTGGGAGAAGGAGCCAGACGTTTGCCTTTTCAGAAAAAGTTTCTGCCGAGAACGAGCACCGTGACATGCTGAGTCTCTGGGAAAGCACAGATCCCCAGTTCTGTTGTGGCTAAAGATAGGCTGCAGAGGGATACTGAAGAAGAGCAAGATCTTTCAGGGCTGGCGCCTTCCTTGTGGGAGAAGGAGCCAGACGTTTGCCTTTTCAGAAAAAGTTTCTGCCGAGAACGAGCACCGTGACATGCTGAGTCTCTGGGAAAGCACAGATCCCCAGTTCTGTTGTGGCTAAAGATAGGCTGCAGAGGGATACTGAAGAAGAGCAAGATCTTTCAGGGCTGGCGCCTTCCTTGTGGGAGAAGGAGCCAGACGTTTGCCTTTTCAGAAAAAGTTTCTGCCGAGAACGAGCACCGTGACATGCTGAGTCTCTGGGAAAGCAGAGATCCCCAGTGCTGTTGTGCCTGTGGATAGGCTGCAGGGGCACCGTAAAGACCAGCAAGATCTTTCAGGGCTGGCACCTTCCTTGTGGGAGAAGGAGCCAGAAGTTTGCCTTTTCAGAAAAAGTTTCTGCCGAGAACGAGCACCGTGACATGCTGAGTCTCTGGGAAAGCAGAGATCCCCAGTGCTGTTGTGCCTGTGGATAGGCTGCAGAGGGATAGTGAAGACCTGCAATAGCTTTCAGGGCTGGCACCTTCCTTGTGGGAGAAGGAGCCAGACGTTTGCCTTTTCAGAAAAGGTTTCTGCCGAGAACGAGCACCGTGACATGCTGAGTGTCTGGGAAAGCAGAGATCCCCAGTGCTGTTGCGGCTAAAGATAGGCTGCAGAGGGATAGTGAAGACCTGCAAGAGCTTTCAGGGCTGGCACCTTCCTTGTGGGAGAAGGAGCCAGACGTTTGCCTTTTCAGAAAAAGTTTCTGCCGAGAACGAGCACCGTGACATGCTGAGTCTCTGGGAAAGCAGAGATCCCCAGTGCTGTTCTGCCTGTGGATAGCCTGCACGGGGACGGTGAAGACCAGCAAGATCTTTCAGGGCTGGCACCTTCCTTGTGGGAGAAGGAGCCAGACGTTTGCCTTTTCAGAAAAAGTTTCTGCCGAGAACGAGCACCGTGACATGCTGAGTCTCTGGGAAAGCAGAGATCCCCAGTGCTGTTGTGCCTGTGGATAGGCTGCAGAGGGATAGTGAAGACCTGCAATAGCTTTCAGGGCTGGCACCTTCCTTGTGGGAGAAGGAGCCAGACGTTTGCCTTTTCAGAAAAAGTTTCTGCCGAGAACGAGCACCGTGACATGCTGAGTGTCTGGGAAAGGAGAGATCCCCAGTGCTGTTGCGGCTAAAGATAGGCTGCAGAGGGATAGTGAAGACCAGCAAGAGCTTTCAGGGCTGGCACCTTCCTTGTGGGAGAAGGAGCCAGACGTTTGCCTTTTCAGAAAAAGTTTCTGCCGAGAACGAGCACCGTGACATGCTGAGTCTCTGGGAAAGCAGAGATCCCCAGTGCTGTTGCGGCTAAAGATAGGCTGCAGAGGGATAGTGAAGACCTGCAAGAGCTTTCAGGGCTGGCACCTTCCTTGTGGGAGAAGGAGCCAGACGTTTGCCTTTTCAGAAAAAGTTTCTGCCGAGAACGAGCACCGTGACATGCTGAGTCTCTGGGAAAGCAGAGATCCCCAGTGCTGTTGTGCCTGTGGATAGGCTGCAGGGGGACGGTGAAGACCAGCAAGATCTTTCAGGGCTGGCAGCTTCCTTGTGGGAGAAGGAGCCAGACGTTTGCCTTTTCAGAAAAAGTTTCTGCCGAGAACGAGCACCGTGACATGCTGAGTCTCTGGGAAAGCAGAGATCCCCAGTGCTGTTGCGGCTAAAGATAGGCTGCAGAGGGATAGTGAAGACCAGCAAGAGCTTTCAGGGCTGGCACCTTCCTTGTGGGAGAAGGAGCCAGACGTTTGCCTTTTCAGAAAAAGTTTCTGCCGAGAACGAGCACCGTGACATGCTGAGTCTCTGGGAAAGCAGAGATCCCCAGTGCTGTTGTGCCTGTGGATAGGCTGCAGGGGGACGGTGAAGACCAGCAAGATCTTTCAGGGCTGGCACCTTCCTTGTGGGAGAAGGAGCCAGACGTTTGCCTTTTCAGAAAAGGCTCTGCCGACAGCGAGCACCATGAGATGCTGAGTCTCTGGGAAAGCAGAGATCCCCAGTGCTGTTGTGCCTGTGGATAGGCTGCAGGGGGACGGTGAAGACCAGCAAGATCTTTCACGGCTGGCACCTTTCTTGTGGGAGAAGGAGCCAGACGTTTGCCTTTTCAGAAAAAGTTTCTGCCGAGAACGAGCACCGTGACATGCTGAGTCTCTGGGAAAGCACAGATCCCCAGTTCTGTTGTGGCTAAAGATAGGCTGCAGAGGGATACTGAAGAAGAGCAAGATCTTTCAGGGCTGGCGCCTTCCTTGTGGGAGAAGGAGCCAGACGTTTGCCTTTTCAGAAAAAGTTTCTGCCGAGAACGAGCACCGTGACATGCTGAGTCTCTGGGAAAGCAGAGATCCCCAGTGCTGTTGTGCCTGTGGATAGGCTGCAGGGGCACCGTAAAGACCAGCAAGATCTTTCAGGGCTGGCACCTTCCTTGTGGGAGAAGGAGCCAGAAGTTTGCCTTTTCAGAAAAAGTTTCTGCCGAGAACGAGCACCGTGACATGCTGAGTCTCTGGGAAAGCAGAGATCCCCAGTGCTGTTGTGCCTGTGGATAGGCTGCAGAGGGATAGTGAAGACCTGCAATAGCTTTCAGGGCTGGCACCTTCCTTGTGGGAGAAGGAGCCAGACGTTTGCCTTTTCAGAAAAAGTTTCTGCCGAGAACGAGCACCGTGACATGCTGAGTCTCTCGGAAAGCAGAGATCCCCAGTGCTGTTGTGCCTGTGGATAGGCTGCAGGGGGACGGTGAAGACCAGCAAGATCTTTCAGGGCTGGCACCTTCCTTGTGGGAGAAGGAGCCAGACGTTTGCCTTTTCAGAAAACGTTTCTGCCGAGAACGAGCACCGTGACATGCTGAGTCTCTGGGAAAGCAGAGATCCCCAGTGCTGTTGCGGCTAAAGATAGGCTGCAGAGGGATAGTGAAGACCAGCAAGAGCTTTCAGGGCTGGCACCTTCCTTGTGGGAGAAGGAGCCAGACGTTTGCCTTTTCAGAAAAAGTTTCTGCCGAGAACGAGCACCGTGACATGCTGAGTCTCTGGGAAAGCAGAGATCCCCAGTGCTGTTGGGCCTGTGGATAGGCTGCAGAGGGATAGTGAAGACCAGCAAGAGCTTTCAGGGCTGGCACCTTCCTTGTGGGAGAAGGAGCCAGACGTTTGCCTTTTCAGAAAAAGTTTCTGCCGAGAACGAGCACCGTGACATGCTGAGTGTCTGGGAAAGCAGAGATCCCCAGTGCTGTTGCGGCTAAAGATAGGCTGCAGAGGGATAGTGAAGACCTGCAAGAGCTTTCAGGGCTGGCAGCTTCCTTGTGGGAGAAGGAGCCAGACGTTTGCCTTTTCAGAAAAAGTTTCTGCCGAGAACGAGCACCGTGACATGCTGAGTCTCTGGGAAAGCAGAGATCCCCAGTGCTGTTGTGCCTGTGGATAGGCTGCAGGGGGACGGTGAAGACCAGCAAGAGCTTTCAGGGCTGGCAGCTTCCTTGTGGGAGAAGGAGCCAGACGTTTGCCTTTTCAGAAAAAGTTTCTGCCGAGAACGAGCACCGTGACATGCTGAGTGTCTGGGAAAGGAGAGATCCCCAGTGCTGTTGCGGCTAAAGATAGGCTGCAGAGGGATAGTGAAGACCAGCAAGAGCTTTCAGGGCTGGCACCTTCCTTGTGGGAGAAGGAGCCAGACGTTTGCCTTTTCAGAAAAAGTTTCTGCCGAGAACGAGCACCGTGACATGCTGAGTCTCTGGGAAAGCAGAGATCCCCAGTGCTGTTGCGGCTAAAGATAGGCTGCAGAGGGATAGTGAAGACCTGCAAGATCTTTCAGGGCTGGCACCTTCCTTGTGGGAGAAGGAGCCAGACGTTGCCTTTTCAGAAAAAGTTTCTGCCGAGAACGAGCACCGTGACATGCTGAGTGTCTGGGAAAGCAGAGATCCCCAGTGCTGTTGCGGCTAAAGATAGGCTGCAGAGGGATAGTGAAGACCTGCAAGAGCTTTCAGGGCTGGCACCTTCCTTGTGGGAGAAGGAGCCAGACGTTTGCCTTTTCAGAAAAAGTTTCTGCCGAGAACGAGCACCGTGACATTCTGAGTCTCTGGGAAAGCAGAGATCCCCAGTGCTGTTGTGCCTGTGGATAGGCTGCAGGGGGACGGTGAAGACCAGCAAGATCTTTCAGGGCTGGCAGCTTCCTTGTGGGAGAAGGAGCCAGACGTTTGCCTTTTCAGAAAAAGTTTCTGCCGAGAACGAGCACCGTGACATGCTGAGTCTCTGGGAAAGAAGAGATCCCCAGTGCTGTTGCGGCTAAAGATAGGCTGCAGAGGGATAGTGAAGACCTGCAAGAGCTTTCAGGGCTGGCACCTTCCTTGTGGGAGAAGGAGCCAGACGTTTGCCTTTTCAGAAAAAGTTTCTGCCGAGAATGAGCACCGTGACATGCTGAGTCTCTGGGAAAGCAGAGATCCCCAGTGCTGTTGCGGCTAAAGATAGGCTGCAGAGGGATAGTGAAGACCAGCAAGAGTCTTCAGGGCTGGCAGCTTCCTTGTGGGAGAAGGAGCCAGACGTTTGCCTTTTCAGAAAAAGTTTCTGCCGAGAACGAGCACCGTGACATGCTGAGTCTCTGGGAAAGCAGAGATCCCCAGAGCTGTTGTGCCTGTGGATAGGCTGCAGGGGGACGGTGAAGACCAGCAAGATCTTTCAGGGCTGGCACCTTCCTTGTGGGAGAAGGAGCCAGACGTTTGCCTTTTCAGAAAAAGTTTCTGCCGAGAACGAGCACCGTGACATGCTGAGTCTCTGGGAAAGCAGAGATACCCAGTGCTGTTCTGCCTGTGGATAGGCTGCAGGGGGACGGTGAAGACCAGCAAGATCTTTCAGGGCTGGCACCTTCCTTGTGGGAGAAGGAGCCAGACGTTTGCCTTTTCAGAAAAGGCTCTGCCGACAGCGACCACCATGAGATGCTGAGTCTCTGGGAAAGCAGAGATCCCCAGTGCTGTTGTGCCTGTGGATAGGCTGCAGGGGGACGTTGAAGACCAGCAAGATCTTTCACGGCTGGCACCTTTCTTGTGGGAGAAGGAGCCAGACGTTTGCCTTTTCAGAAAAAGTTTCTGCCGAGAACGAGCACCGTGACATGCTGAGTCTCTGGGAAAGCAGAGATCCCCAGTGCTGTTGCGGCTAAAGATAGGCTGCAGAGGGATAGTGAAGACCTGCAAGATCTTTCAGGGCTGGCACCTTCCTTGTGGGAGAAGGAGCCAGACGTTTGCCTTTTCAGAAAAAGTTTCTGCCGAGAACGAGCACCGTGACATGCTGAGTCTCTGGGAAAGCAGAGATCCCCAGTGCTGTTGCGGCTAAAGATAGGCTGCAGAGGGATAGTGAATAACAGCAAGAGCTTTCAGGGCTGGCACCTTCTTTGTGGGAGAAGGAGCCAGACGTTTGCCTTTTCAGAAAAAGTTTCTGCCGAGAACGAGCACCGTGACATGCTGAGTCTCTGGGAAAGCAGAGATCCCCAGAGCTGTTGTGCCTGTGGATAGGATGCAGGGGGACGGTGAAGACCAGCAAGATCTTTCAGGGCTGGCACCTTCCTTGTGGGAGAAGGAGCCAGACGTTTGCCTTTTCAGAAAAAGTTTCTGCCGAGAACGAGCACCGTGACATGCTGAGTCTCTGGGAAAGCAGAGATCCCCAGTGCTGTTCTGCCTGTGGATAGGCTGCAGGGGGACGGTGAAGACCAGCAAGATCTTTCAGGGCTGGCACCTTCCTTGTGGGAGAAGGAGCCAGACGTTTGCCTTTTCAGAAAAAGAATCTGCCGAGAACGAGCACCGTGACATGCTGAGTGTCTGGGAAAGCAGAGATCCCCAGTGCTGTTGCGGCTAAAGATAGGCTGCAGAGGGATAGTGAAGACCTGCAAGAGCTTTCAGGTCTGGCACCTTCCTTGTGGGAGAAGGAGCCAGACGTTTGCCTTTTCAGAAAAAGTTTCTGCCGAGAACGAGCACCGTGACATGCTGAGTCTCTGGGAAAGCAGAGATCCCCAGTGCTGTTGCGGCTAAAGATAGGCTGCAGAGGGATAGTGAAGACCTGCAAGAGCTTTCAGGGCTGGCACCTTCCTTGTGGGAGAAGGAGCCAGACGTTTGCCTTTTCAGAAAAAGTTTCTGCCGAGAACGAGCACCGTGACATGCTGAGTCTCTGGGAAAGCAGAGATCCCCAGTGCTGTTGTGCCTGTGGATAGGCTGCAGGGGGACGGTGAAGACCAGCAAGATCTTTCAGGGCTGGCAGCTTCCTTGTGGGAGAAGGAGCCAGACGTTTGCCTTTTCAGAAAAAGTTTCTGCCGAGAACGAGCACCGTGACATGCTGAGTCTGTGGGAAAGCAGAGATCCCCAGTGCTGTTGCGGCTAAAGATAGGCTGCAGAGGGATAGTGAAGACCTGCAAGATCTTTCAGGGCTGGCACCTTCCTTGTGGGAGAAGGAGCCAGACGTTTGCCTTTTCAGAAAAAGTTTCTGCCGAGAATGAGCACCGTGACATGCTGAGTCTCTGGAAAGCAGAGATCCCCAGTGCTGTTGCTGCTAAAGATAGGCTGCAGAGGGATAGTGAAGACCAGCAAGAGCTTTCAGGGCTGGCAGCTTCCTTGTGGGAGAAGGAGCCAGACGTTTGCCTTTTCAGAAAACGTTTCTGCCGAGAACGAGCACCGTGACATGCTGAGTCTCTGGGAAAGCAGAGATCCCCAGTGCTGTTGCGGCTAAAGATAGGCTGCAGAGGGATAGTGAAGACCTGCAAGATCTTTCAGGGCTGGCACCTTCCTTGTGGGAGAAGGAGCCAGACGTTTGCCTTTTCAGAAAAAGTTTCTGCCGAGAACGAGCACCGTGACATGCTGAGTCTCTGGGAAAGCAGAGATCCCCAGTGCTGTTGCGGCTAAAGATAGGCTGCAGAGGGATAGTGAAGACCAGCAAGATCTTTCAGGGCTGGCAGCTTCCTTGTGGGAGAAGGAGCCAGACGTTTGCCTTTTCAGAAAAAGTTTCTGCCGAGAACGAGCACCGTGACATGCTGAGTCTGTGGGAAAGCAGAGATCCCCAGTGCTGTTGCGGCTAAAGATAGGCTGCAGAGGGATAGTGAAGACCTGCAAGATCTTTCAGGGCTGGCACCTTCCTTGTGGGAGAAGGAGCCAGACGTTTGCCTTTTCAGAAAAAGTTTCTGCCGAGAACGAGCACCGTGACATGCTGAGTGTCTGGGAAAGCAGAGATCCCCAGTGCTGTTGCGGCTAAAGATAGGCTGCAGAGGGATAGTGAAGACCTGCAAGAGCTTTCAGGTCTGGCACCTTCCTTGTGGGAGAAGGAGCCAGACGTTTGCCTTTTCAGAAAAAGTTTCTGCCGAGAACGAGCACCGTGACATGCTGAGTGTCTGGGAAAGCAGAGATCCCCAGTGCTGTTGCGGCTAAAGATAGGCTGCAGAGGGATAGTGAAGACCTGCAAGAGCTTTCAGGGCTGGCACCTTCCTTGTGGGAGAAGGAGCCAGACGTTTGCCTTTTCAGAAAAAGTTTCTGCCGAGAACGAGCACCGTGACATGCTGAGTCTCTGGGAAAGCAGAGATCCCCAGTGCTGTTGTGCCTGTGGATAGGCTGCAGGGGGACGGTGAAGACCAGCAAGATCTTTCAGGGCTGGCACCTTCCTTGTGGGAGAAGGAGCCAGACGTTTGCCTTTTCAGAAAAAGTTGCTGCCGAGAACGAGCACCGTGACATGCTGAGTCTCTGGGAAAGCAGAGATCCCCAGTGCTGTTGCGGCTAAAGATAGGCTGCAGAGGGATAGTGAAGACCTGCAAGAGCTTTCAGGGCTGGCACCTTCCTTGTGGGAGAAGGAGCCAGACGTTTGCCTTTTCAGAAAAAGTTTCTGCCGAGAATGAGCACCGTGACATGCTGAGTCTCTGGAAAGCAGAGATCCCCAGTGCTGTTGCTGCTAAAGATAGGCTGCAGAGGGATAGTGAAGACCAGCAAGAGCTTTCAGGGCTGGCACCTTCCTTGTGGGAGAAGGAGCCAGACGTTTGCCTTTTCAGAAAAAGGCTCTGCCGAGAGCGAGCACCGTGACATGCTGAGTCTCTGGGAAAGCAGAGATCCCCAGTGCTGTTGCGGCTAAAGATAGGCTGCAGAGGGATAGTGAAGACCAGCAAGAGCTTTCAGGGCTGGCACCTTCCTTGTGGGAGAAGGAGCCAGACGTTTGCCTTTTCAGAAAAAGTTTCTGCCGAGAACGAGCACCGTGACATGCTGAGTCTCTGGGAAAGCAGAGATCCCCAGTGCTGTTGCGGCTAAAGATAGGCTGCAGAGGGATAGTGAAGACCAGCAAGAGCTTTCAGGGCTGGCACCTTCCTTGTGGGAGAAGGAGCCAGACGTTTGCCTTTTCAGAAAAAGTTTCTGCCGAGAACGAGCACCGTGACATGCTGAGTCTCTGGGAAAGCAGAGATCCCCAGTGCTGTTGCGGCTAAAGATAGGCTGCAGAGGGATAGTGAAGACCAGCAAGAGCTTTCAGGGCTGGCACCTTCCTTGTGGGAGAAGGAGCCAGACGTTTGCCTTTTCAGAAAAAGTTTCTGCCGAGAACGAGCACCGTGACATGCTGAGTCTCTGGGAAAGCAGAGATCCCCAGTGCTGTTGCGGCTAAAGATAGGCTGCAGAGGGATAGTGAAGACCTGCAAGATCTTTCAGGGCTGGCACCTTCCTTGTGGGAGAAGGAGCCAGACGTTTGCCTTTTCAGAAAAAGTTTCTGCCGAGAACGAGCACCGTGACATGCTGAGTGTCTGGGAAAGCAGAGATCCCCAGTGCTGTTGCGGCTAAAGATAGGCTGCAGAGGGATAGTGAAGACCTGCAAGAGCTTTCAGGTCTGGCACCTTCCTTGTGGGAGAAGGAGCCAGACGTTTGCCTTTTCAGAAAAAGTTTCTGCCGAGAACGAGCACCGTGACATGCTGAGTGTCTGGGAAAGCAGAGATCCCCAGTGCTGTTGCGGCTAAAGATAGGCTGCAGAGGGATAGTGAAGACCTGCAAGAGCTTTCAGGGCTGGCACCTTCCTTGTGGGAGAAGGAGCCAGACGTTTGCCTTTTCAGAAAAAGTTTCTGCCGAGAACGAGCACCGTGACATGCTGAGTCTCTGGGAAAGCAGAGATCCCCAGTGCTGTTGTGCCTGTGGATAGGCTGCAGGGGGACGGTGAAGACCAGCAAGATCTTTCAGGGCTGGCAGCTTCCTTGTGGGAGAAGGAGCCAGACGTTTGCCTTTTCAGAAAAAGTTGCTGCCGAGAACGAGCACCGTGACATGCTGAGTCTCTGGGAAAGCAGAGATCCCCAGTGCTGTTGCGGCTAAAGATAGGCTGCAGAGGGATAGTGAAGACCTGCAAGAGCTTTCAGGGCTGGCACCTTCCTTGTGGGAGAAGGAGCCAGACGTTTGCCTTTTCAGAAAAAGTTTCTGCCGAGAATGAGCACCGTGACATGCTGAGTCTCTGGAAAGCAGAGATCCCCAGTGCTGTTGCTGCTAAAGATAGGCTGCAGAGGGATAGTGAAGACCAGCAAGAGCTTTCAGGGCTGGCACCTTCCTTGTGGGAGAAGGAGCCAGACGTTTGCCTTTTCAGAAAAAGGCTCTGCCGAGAGCGAGCACCATGAGATGCTGAGTCTCTGGGAAAGCAGAGATCCCCAGTGCTGTTGTGCCTGTGGATAGGCTGCAGGGGGACGGTGAAGACCAGCAAGATCTTTCAGGGCTGGCACCTTCCTTGTGGGAGAAGGAGCCAGACGTTTGCCTTTTCAGAAAACGTTTCTGCCGAGAACGAGCACCGTGACATGCTGAGTCTCTGGCAAAGCAGAGATCCCCAGTGCTGTTGCGGCTAAAAATAGGCTGCAGAGGGATAGTGAAGACCAGCAAGAGCTTTCAGGGCTGGCACCTTCCTTGTGGGAGAAGGAGCCAGACGTTTGCCTTTTCAGAAAAAGTTTCTGCCGAGAACGAGCACCGTGACATGCTGAGTCTCTGGAAAAGCAGAGATCCCCACTGCTTTTGAGGCTAAAGATAGGCTGCAGAGGGATAGTGAAGACCAGCAAGAGCTTTCAGGGCTGGCACCTTCCTTGTGGGAGAAGGAGCCAGACGTTTGCCTTTTCAGAAAAAGTTTCTGCCGAGAACGAGCACCGTGACATGCTGAGTCTCTGGGAAAGCAGAGATCCCCAGTGCTGTTGTGCCTGTGGATAGGCTGCAGGGACGCGGTGAAGACCAGCAAGAGCTTTCAGGGCTGGCACCTTCCTTGTGGGAGAAGGAGCCAGACGTTTGCCTTTTCAGAAAAAGTTTCTGCCGAGAACGAGCACCGTGACATGCTGAGTCTCTGGGAAAGCAGAGATCCCCAGTGCTGTTGCGGCTAAAGATAGGCTGCAGAGGGATAGTGAAGACCAGCAAGAGCTTTCAGGGCTGGCACCTTCCTTGTGGGAGAAGGAGCCAGACGTTTGCCTTTTCAGAAAAAGGCTCTGCCGAGAGCGAGCACCATGAGATGCTGAGTCTCTGGGAAAGCAGAGATCCCCAGTGCTGTTGTGCCTGTGGATAGGCTGCAGGGGGACGGTGAAGACCAGCAAGATCTTTCAGGACTGGCACCTTCCTTGTGGGAGAAGGAGCCAGACGTTTGCCTTTTCAGAAAAAGTTTCTGCCGAGAACGAGCACCGTGACATGCTGAGTCTCTGGGAAAGCAGAGATCCCCAGTGCTGTTGTGCCTGTGGATAGGCTGCAGGGGGACGGTGAAGACCAGCAAGAGCTTTCAGGGCTGGCACCTTCCTTGTGGGAGAAGGAGCCAGACGTTTGCCTTTTCAGAAAAAGGCTCTGCCGAGAGCGAGCACCATGAGATGCTGAGACTCTGGGAAAGCAGAGATCCCCAGTGCTGTTGTGCCTGTGGATAGGCTGCAGGGGGACGGTGAAGACCAGCAAGATCTTTCAGGGCTGGCACCTTCCTTGTGGGAGAAGGAGCCAGACGTTTGCCTTTTCAGAAAACGTTTCTGCCGAGAACGAGCACCGTGACATGCTGAGTCTCTGGGAAAGCAGAGATCCCCAGTGCTGTTGCGGCTAAAGATAGGCTGCAGAGGGATAGTGAAGACCAGCAAGAGCTTTTAGGGCTGGCACCTTCCTTGTGGGAGAAGGAGCCAGACGTTTGCTTTTTCAGAAAAAGGCTCTGCCGAGAGCGAGCACCATGAGATGCTGAGTCTCTGGGAAAGCAGAGATCCCCAGTGCTGTTGTGCCTGTGGATAGGCTGCAGGGGGATGGTGAAGACCAGCAAGAGCTTTCAGGGCTGGCACCTTCCTTGTGGGAGAAGGAGCCAGACGTTTGCCTTTTCAGAAAAAGTTTCTGCCGAGAACGAGCACCGTGACATGCTGAGTCTCTGGGAAAGCAGAGATCCCCAGTGCTGTTGTGCCTGTGGATAGGCTGCAGGGGGACGGTGAAGACCAGCAAGAGCTTTCAGGGCTGGCACCTTCCTTGTGGGAGAAGGAGCCGGACGTTTGCCTTTTCAGAAAAAGTTTCTGCCGAGAACGAGCACCGTGACATGCTGAGTCTCTGGGAAAGCAGAGATCCCCAGTGCTGTTGCGGCTAAAGATAGGCTGCAGAGGGATAGTGAAGACCAGCAAGAGCTTTCAGGGCTGGCACCTTCCTTGTGGGAGAAGGAGCCAGACGTTTGCCTTTTCAGAAAAAGGCTCTGCCGAGAGCGAGCACCATGAGATGCTGAGTCTCTGGGAAAGCAGAGATCCCCAGTGCTGTTGTGCCTGTGGATAGGCTGCAGGGGGACGGTGAAGACCAGCAAGATCTTTCAGGGCTGGCACCTTCCTTGTGGGAGAAGGAGCCAGACGTTTGCCTTTTCAGAAAACGTTTCTGCCGAGAACGAGCACCGTGACATGCTGAGTCTCTGGGAAAGCAGAGATCCCCAGTGCTGTTGCGGCTAAAGATAGGCTGCAGAGGGATAGTGAAGACCTGCAAGAGCTTTCAGGGCTGGCACCTTCCTTGTGGGAGAAGGAGCCAGACGTTTGCCTTTTCAGAAAAAGTTTCTGCCGAGAATGAGCACCGTGACATGCTGAGTCTCTGGAAAGCAGAGATCCCCAGTGCTGTTGCTGCTAAATATAGGCTGCAGAGGGATAGTGAAGACCAGCAAGAGCTTTCAGGGCTGGCACCTTCCTTGTGGGAGAAGGAGCCAGACGTTTGCCTTTTCAGAAAAAGGCTCTGCCGAGAGCGAGCACCGTGACATGCTGAGTCTCTGGGAAAGCAGAGATCCCCAGTGCTGTTGCGGCTAAAGATAGGCTGCAGAGGGATAGTGAAGACCAGCAAGAGCTTTCAGGGCTGGCACCTTCCTTGTGGGAGAAGGAGCCAGACGTTTGCCTTTTCAGAAAAAGTTTCTGCCGAGAACGAGCACCGTGACATGCTGAGTCTCTGGGAAAGCAGAGATCCCCAGTGCTGTTGCGGCTAAAGATAGGCTGCAGAGGGATAGTGAAGACCAGCAAGAGCTTTCAGGGCTGGCACCTTCCTTGTGGGAGAAGGAGCCAGACGTTTGCCTTTTCAGAAAAAGTTTCTGCCGAGAACGAGCACCGTGACATGCTGAGTCTCTGGGAAAGCAGAGATCCCCAGTGCTGTTGCGGCTAAAGATAGGCTGCAGAGGGATAGTGAAGACCAGCAAGAGCTTTCAGGGCTGGCACCTTCCTTGTGGGAGAAGGAGCCAGACGTTTGCCTTTTCAGAAAAAGTTTCTGCCGAGAACGAGCACCGTGACATGCTGAGTCTCTGGGAAAGCAGAGATCCCCAGTGCTGTTGCGGCTAAAGATAGGCTGCAGAGGGATAGTGAAGACCTGCAAGAGCTTTCAGGGCTGGCACCTTCCTTGTGGGAGAAGGAGCCAGACGTTTGCCTTTTCAGAAAAAGTTTCTGCCGAGAACGAGCACCGTGACATGCTGAGTGTCTGGGAAAGCAGAGATCCCCAGTGCTGTTGCGGCTAAAGATAGGCTGCAGAGGGATAGTGAAGACCTGCAAGAGCTTTCAGGGCTGGCACCTTCCTTGTGGGAGAAGGAGCCAGACGTTTGCCTTTTCAGAAAAAGTTTCTGCCGAGAACGAGCACCGTGACATGCTGAGTGTCTGGGAAAGCAGAGATCCCCAGTGCTGTTGCGGCTAAAGATAGGCTGCAGAGGGATAGTGAAGACCTGCAAGAGCTTTCAGGGCTGGCACCTTCCTTGTGGGAGAAGGAGCCAGACGTTTGCCTTTTCAGAAAAAGTTTCTGCCGAGAACGAGCACCGTGACATGCTGAGTCTCTGGGAAAGCAGAGATCCCCAGTGCTGTTGTGCCTGTGGATAGGCTGCAGGGGGACGGTGAAGACCAGCAAGATCTTTCAGGGCTGGCAGCTTCCTTGTGGGAGAAGGAGCCAGACGTTTGCCTTTTCAGAAAAAGTTGCTGCCGAGAACGAGCACCGTGACATGCTGAGTCTCTGGGAAAGCAGAGATCCCCAGTGCTGTTGCGGCTAAAGATAGGCTGCAGAGGGATAGTGAAGACCTGCAAGAGCTTTCAGGGCTGGCACCTTCCTTGTGGGAGAAGGAGCCAGACGTTTGCCTTTTCAGAAAAAGTTTCTGCCGAGAATGAGCACCGTGACATGCTGAGTCTCTGGAAAGCAGAGATCCCCAGTGCTGTTGCTGCTAAAGATAGGCTGCAGAGGTATAGTGAAGACCAGCAAGAGCTTTCAGGGCTGGCACCTTCCTTGTGGGAGAAGGAGCCAGACGTTTGCCTTTTCAGAAAAAGGCTCTGCCGAGAGCGAGCACCATGAGATGCTGAGTCTCTGGGAAAGCAGAGATCCCCAGTGCTGTTGTGCCTGTGGATAGGCTGCAGGGGGACGGTGAAGACCAGCAAGATCTTTCAGGGCTGGCACCTTCCTTGTGGGAGAAGGAGCCAGACGTTTGCCTTTTCAGAAAAAGTTTCTGCCGAGAACGAGCACCGTGACATGCTGAGTCTCTGGGAAAGCAGAGATCCCCAGTGCTGTTGCGGCTAAAAATAGGCTGCAGAGGGATAGTGAAGACCAGCAAGAGCTTTCAGGGCTGGCACCTTCCTTGTGGGAGAAGGAGCCAGACGTTTGCCTTTTCAGAAAAAGTTTCTGCCGAGAACGAGCACCGTGACATGCTGAGTCTCTGGAAAAGCAGAGATCCCCACTGCTTTTGAGGCTAAAGATAGGCTGCAGAGGGATAGTGAAGACCAGCAAGAGCTTTCAGGGCTGGCACCTTCCTTGTGGGAGAAGGAGCCAGACGTTTGCCTTTTCAGAAAAAGTTTCTGCCGAGAACGAGCACCGTGACATGCTGAGTCTCTGGGAAAGCAGAGATCCCCAGTGCTGTTGTGCCTGTGGATAGGCTGCAGGGACGCGGTGAAGACCAGCAAGAGCTTTCAGGGCTGGCACCTTCCTTGTGGGAGAAGGAGCCAGACGTTTGCCTTTTCAGAAAAAGTTTCTGCCGAGAACGAGCACCGTGACATGCTGAGTCTCTGGGAAAGCAGAGATCCCCAGTGCTGTTGCGGCTAAAGATAGGCTGCAGAGGGATAGTGAAGACCAGCAAGAGCTTTCAGGGCTGGCACCTTCCTTGTGGGAGAAGGAGCCAGACGTTTGCCTTTTCAGAAAAAGGCTCTGCCGAGAGCGAGCACCATGAGATGCTGAGTCTCTGGGAAAGCAGAGATCCCCAGTGCTGTTGTGCCTGTGGATAGGCTGCAGGGGGACGGTGAAGACCAGCAAGATCTTTCAGGGCTGGCACCTTCCTTGTGGGAGAAGGAGCCAGACGTTTGCCTTTTCAGAAAAAGTTTCTGCCGAGAACGAGCACCGTGACATGCTGAGTCTCTGGGAAAGCAGAGATCCCCAGTGCTGTTGCGCCTGTGGATAGGCTGCAGGGGGACGGTGAAGACCAGCAAGAGCTTTCAGGGCTGGCACCTTCCTTGTGGGAGAAGGAGCCAGACGTTTGCCTTTTCAGAAAAAGGCTCTGCCGAGAGCGAGCACCATGAGATGCTGAGTCTCTGGGAAAGCAGAGATCCACAGTGCTGTTGTGCCTGTGGATAGGCTGAAGGGGGACGGTGAAGACCAGCAAGATCTTTCAGGGCTGGCACCTTCCTTGTGGGAGAAGGAGCCAGACGTTTGCCTTTTCAGAAAACGTTTCTGCCGAGAACGAGCACCGTGACATGTTGAGTCTCTGGGAAAGCAGAGATCCCCAGTGCTGTTGCGGCTAAAGATAGGCTGCAGAGGGATAGTGAAGACCAGCAAGAGCTTTTAGGGCTGGCACCTTCCTTGTGGGAGAAGGAGCCAGACGTTTGCTTTTTCAGAAAAAGGCTCTGCCGAGAGCGAGCACCATGAGATGCTGAGTCTCTGGGAAAGCAGAGATCCCCAGTGCTGTTGTGCCTGTGGATAGGCTGCAGGGGGATGGTGAAGACCAGCAAGATCTTTCAGGGCTGGCACCTTACTTGTGGGAGAAGGAGCCAGACGTTTGCCTTTTCAGAAAAAGTTTCTGCCGAGAACGAGCACCGTGACATGCTGAGTCTCTGGGAAAGCAGAGATCCCCAGTGCTGTTGTGCCTGTGGATAGGCTGCAGAGGGATAGTGAAGACGAGCAAGAGCTTTCAGGGCTGGCACCTTCCTTGTGGGAGAAGGAGCCAGACGTTTGCCTTTTCAGAAAAAGTTTCTGCCGAGAACGAGCACCGTGACATGCTGAGTCTCTGGGAAAGCAGAGATCCCCAGTGCTGTTGTGCCTGTGGATAGGCTGCAGGGGGACGGTGAAGACCAGCAAGAGCTTTCAGGGCTGGCACCTTCCTTGTGGGAGAAGGAGCCGGACGTTTGCCTTTTCAGAAAAAGTTTCTGCCGAGAACGAGCACCGTGACATGCTGAGTCTCTGGGAAAGCAGAGATCCCCAGTGCTGTTGCGGCTAAAGATAGGCTGCAGAGGGATAGTGAAGACCAGCAAGAGCTTTCAGGGCTGGCACCTTCCTTGTGGGAGAAGGAGCCAGACGTTTGCCTTTTCAGAAAAAGGCTCTGCCGAGAGCGAGCACCATGAGATGCTGAGTCTCTGGGAAAGCAGAGATCCCCAGTGCTGTTGTGCCTGTGGATAGGCTGCAGGGGGACGGTGAAGACCAGCAAGATCTTTCAGGGCTGGCACCTTCCTTGTGGGAGAAGGAGCCAGACGTTTGCCTTTTCAGAAAAAGTTTCTGCCGAGAACGAGCACCGTGACATGCTGAGTCTCTGGGAAAGCAGAGATCCCCAGTGCTGTTGCGGCTAAAAATAGGCTGCAGAGGGATAGTGAAGACCAGCAAGAGCTTTCAGGGCTGGCACCTTCCTTGTGGGAGAAGGAGCCAGACGTTTGCCTTTTCAGAAAAAGTTTCTGCCGAGAACGAGCACCGTGACATGCTGAGTCTCTGGGAAAGCAGAGATCCCCAGTGCTGTTGTGCCTGTGGATAGGCTGCAGAGGGATAGTGAAGACCTGCAATAGCTTTCAGGGCTGGCACCTTCCTTGTGGGAGAAGGAGCCAGACGTTTGCCTTTTCAGAAAAAGTTTCTGCCGAGAACGAGCACCGTGACATGCTGAGTCTCTTGGAAAGCAGAGATCCCCAGTGCTGTTGCGGCTAAAGATAGGCTGCAGAGGGATAGTGAAGACCAGCAAGAGCTTTCAGGGCTGGCACCTTCCTTGTGGGAGAAGGAGCCAGACGTTTGCCTTTTCAGAAAAAGTTTCTGCCGAGAACGAGCACCGTGACATGCTGAGTCTCTGGGAAAGCAGAGATCCCCAGTGCTGTTGCGGCTAAAGATAGGCTGCAGAGGGATAGTGAAGACCAGCAAGAGCTTTCAGGGCTGGCACCTTCCTTGTGGGAGAAGGAGCCAGACGTTTGCCTTTTCAGAAAAAGGCTCTGCCGAGAGCGAGCACCATGAGATGCTGAGTCTCTGGGAAAGCAGAGATCCCCAGTGCTGTTGTGCCTGTGGATAGGCTGCAGGGGGACGGTGAAGACCAGCAAGATCTTTCAGGGCTGGCACCTTCCTTGTGGGAGAAGGAGCCAGACGTTTGCCTTTTCAGAAAAAGTTTCTGCCGAGAACGAGCACCGTGACATGCTGAGTCTCTGGGAAAGCAGAGATCCCCAGTGCTGTTGCGCCTGTGGATAGGCTGCAGGGGGACGGTGAAGACCAGCAAGAGCTTTCAGGGCTGGCACCTTCCTTGTGGGAGAAGGAGCCAGACGTTTGCCTTTTCAGAAAAAGTTTCTGCCGAGAACGAGCACCGTGACATGCTGAGTCTCTGGGAAAGCAGAGATCCCCAGTGCTGTTGCGGCTAAAGATAGGCTGCAGAGGGATAGTGAAGACCAGCAAGAGCTTTCAGGGCTGGCACCTTCCTTGTGGGAGAAGGAGCCAGACGTTTGCCTTTTCAGAAAAAGGCTCTGCCGAGAGCGAGCACCATGAGATGCTGAGTCTCTGGGAAAGCAGAGATCCCCAGTGCTGTTGTGCCTGTGGATAGGCTGCAGGGGGACGGTGAAGACCAGCAAGATCTTCAGGGCTGGCACCTTCCTTGTGGGAGAAGGAGCCAGACGTTTGCCTTTTCAGAAAAAGTTTCTGCCGAGAACGAGCACCGTGACATGCTGAGTCTCTGGGAAAGCAGAGATCCCCAGTGCTGTTGCGCCTGTGGATAGGCTGCAGGGGGACGGTGAAGACCAGCAAGAGCTTTCAGGGCTGGCACCTTCCTTGTGGGAGAAGGAGCCAGACGTTTGCCTTTTCAGAAAAAGGCTCTGCCGAGAGCGAGCACCATGAGATGCTGAGTCTCTGGGAAAGCAGAGATCCCCAGTGCTGTTGTGCCTGTGGATAGGCTGCAGGGGGACGGTGAAGACAAGCAAGAGCTTTCAGGGCTGGCACCTTCCTTGTGGGAGAAGGAGCCAGACGTTTGCCTTTTCAGAAAACGTTTCTGCCGAGAACGAGCACCGTGACATGCTGAGTCTCTGGGAAAGCAGAGATCCCCAGTGCTGTTGTGCCTGTGGATAGGCTGCAGAGGGATTGTGAAGACGAGCAAGAGCTTTCAGGGCTGGCACCTTCCTTGTGGGAGAAGGAGCCAGACGTTTGCCTTTTCAGAAAAAGTTTCTGCCGAGAACGAGCACCGTGACATGCTGAGTCTCTGGGAAAGCAGAGATCCCCAGTGCTGTTGTGCCTGTGGATAGGCTGCAGGGGGACGGTGAAGACCAGCAAGATCTTTCAGGGCTGGCACCTTCCTTGTGGGAGAAGGAGCCAGACGTTTGCCTTTTCAGAAAAAGGCTCTGCCGAGAGCGAGCACCATGAGATGCTGAGAATCTGGGAAAGCAGAGATCCCCAGTGCTGTTGTGCCTGTGGATAGGCTGCAGGGGGACGGTGAAGACCAGCAAGATCTTTCAGGGCTGGCACCTTCCTTGTGGGAGAAGGAGCCAGACGTTTGCCTTTTCAGAAAAAGTTTCTGCCGAGAACGAGCACCGTGACATGCTGAGTCTCTGGGAAAGCAGAGATCCCCAGTGCTGTTGCGGCTAAAAATAGGCTGCAGAGGGATAGTGAAGACCAGCAAGAGCTTTCAGGGCTGGCACCTTCCTTGTGGGAGAAGGAGCCAGACGTTTGCCTTTTCAGAAAAAGTTTCTGCCGAGAGCGAGCACCATGAGATGCTGAGTCTCTGGGAAAGCAGAGATCCCCAGTGCTGTTGTGCCTGTGGATAGGCTGCAGGGGGACGGTGAAGACCAGCAAGATCTTTCAGGGCTGGCACCTTACTTGTGGGAGAAGGAGCCAGACGTTTGCCTTTTCAGAAAAAGTTTTTGCCGAGAACGAGCACCGTGACATGCTGAGTCTCTGGAAAAGCAGAGATCCCCACTGCTGTTGAGGCTAAAGATAGGCTGCAGAGGGATAGTGAAGACCAGCAAGAGCTTTCAGGGCTGGCACCTTCCTTGTGGGAGAAGGAGCCAGACGTTTGCCTTTTCAGAAAAAGTTTCTGCCGAGAACGAGCACCGTGACATGCTGAGTGTCTGGGAAAGCAGAGATCCCCAGTGGTGTTGTGCCTGTGGATAGGCTGCAGAGGGATAGTGAAGACCAGCAAGAGCTTTCAGGGCTGGCACCTTCCTTGTGGGAGAAGGAGCCAGACGTTTGCCTTTTCAGAAAAAGTTTCTGCCGAGAACGAGCACCGTGACATGCTGAGTCTCTGGGAAAGCAGAGATCCCCAGTGCTGTTGCGGCTAAAGATAGGCTGCAGAGGGAGAGTGAAGACCAGCAAGAGCTTTCAGGGCTGGCACCTTCCTTGTGGGAGAAGGAGCCAGACGTTTGCCTTTTCAGAAAAAGGCTCTGCCGAGAGCGAGCACCATGAGATGCTGAGTCTCTGGGAAAGCAGAGATCCCCAGTGCTGTTGTGCCTGTGGATAGGCTGCAGGGGGACGGTGAAGACCAGCAAGATCTTTCAGGGCTGGCACCTTACTTGTGGGAGAAGGAGCCAGACGTTTGCCTTTTCAGAAAAAGTTTCTGCCGAGAGCGAGCACCATGAGATGCTGAGTCTCTGGGAAAGCAGAGATCCCCAGTGCTGTTGTGCCTGTGGATAGGCTGCAGGGGGACGGTGAAGACCAGCAAGATCTTTCAGGGCTGGCACCTTACTTGTGGGAGAAGGAGCCAGACGTTTGCCTTTTCAGAAAAAGTTTTTGCCGAGAACGAGCACCGTGACATGCTGAGTCTCTGGAAAAGCAGAGATCCCCACTGCTGTTGAGGCTAAAGATAGGCTGCAGAGGGATAGTGAAGACCAGCAAGAGCTTTCAGGGCTGGCACCTTCCTTGTGGGAGAAGGAGCCAGACGTTTGCCTTTTCAGAAAAAGTTTCTGCCGAGAACGAGCACCGTGACATGCTGAGTGTCTGGGAAAGCAGAGATCCCCAGTGCTGTTGTGCCTGTGGATAGGCTGCAGAGGGATAGTGAAGACCTGCAATAGCTTTCAGGGCTGGCACCTTCCTTGTGGGAGAAGGAGCCAGACATTTGCCTTTTGAGAAAAAGTTTCTGCCGAGAACGAGCACCGTGACATGCTGAGTCTCTGGGAAAGAAGAGATCCCCAGTGCTGTTGCGGCTAAAGATAGGCTGCAGAGGGATAGTGAAGACCTGCAAGAGCTTTCAGAGCTGGCACCTTCCTTGTGGGAGAAGGAGCCAGACGTTTGCCTTTTCAGAAAAAGTTTCTGCCGAGAACGAGCACCGTGACATGCTGAGTCTCTGGGAAAGCAGAGATCCCCAGTGCTCTTGTGCCTGTGGATAGGCTGCAGGGGGACGGTGAAGACCAGCAAGAGCTTTCAGGGCTGGCACCTTCCTTGTGGGAGAAGGAGCCAGACGTTTGCCTTTTCAGAAAAAGTTTCTGCCGAGAACGAGCACCGTGACATGCTGAGTCTCTGGGAAAGCAGAGATCCCCAGTGCTGTTGCGGCTAAAGATAGGCTGCAGAGGGATAGTGAAGACCAGCAAGAGCTTTCAGGGCTGGCACCTTCCTTGTGGGAGAAGGAGCCAGACGTTTGCCTTTTCAGAAAAAGGCTCTGCCGAGAGCGAGCACCATGAGATGCTGAGTCTCTGGGAAAGCAGAGATCCCCAGTGCTGTTGTGCCTGTGGATAGGCTGCAGGGGGACGGTGAAGACCAGCAAGAGCTTTCAGGGCTGGCACCTTCCTTGTGGGAGAAGGAGCCAGACGTTTGCCTTTTCAGAAAAAGTTTCTGCCGAGAACGAGCACCGTGACATGCTGAGTCTCTGGGAAAGCAGAGATCCCCAGTGCTGTTGCGCCTGTGGATAGGCTGCAGGGGGACGGTGAAGACCAGCAAGAGCTTTCAGGGCTGGCACCTTCCTTGTGGGAGAAGGAGCCAGACGTTTGCCTTTTCAGAAAAAGGCTCTGCCGAGAGCGAGCACCATGAGATGCTGAGTCTCTGGGAAAGCAGAGATCCACAGTGCTGTTGTGCCTGTGGATAGGCTGAAGGGGGACGGTGAAGACCAGCAAGATCTTTCAGGGCTGGCACCTTCCTTGTGGGAGAAGGAGCCAGACGTTTGCCTTTTCAGAAAAAGTTTCTGCCGAGAACGAGCACCGTGACATGCTGAGTCTCTGGGAAAGCAGAGATCCCCAGTGCTGTTGCGGCTAAAGATAGGCTGCAGAGGGATAGTGAAGACCAGCAAGAGCTTTTAGGGCTGGCACCTTCCTTGTGGGAGAAGGAGCCAGACGTTTGCTTTTTCAGAAAAAGGCTCTGCCGAGAGCGAGCACCATGAGATGCTGAGTCTCTGGGAAAGCAGAGATCCCCAGTGCTGTTGTGCCTGTGGATAGGCTGCAGGGGGATGGTGAAGACCAGCAAGATCTTTCAGGGCTGGCACCTTCCTTGTGGGAGAAGGAGCCAGACGTTTGCCTTTTCAGAAAAAGTTTCTGCCGAGAACGAGCACCGTGACATGCTGAGTCTCTGGGAAAGCAGAGATCCCCAGTGCTGTTGTGCCTGTGGATAGGCTGCAGAGGGATAGTGAAGACGAGCAAGAGCTTTCAGGGCTGGCACCTTCCTTGTGGGAGAAGGAGCCAGACGTTTGCCTTTTCAGAAAAAGTTTGTGCCGAGAACGAGCACCGTGACATGCTGAGTCTCTGGGAAAGCAGAGATCCCCAGTGCTGTTGTGCCTGTGGATAGTCTGCAGGGGGACGGTGAAGACCAGCAAGATCTTTCAGGGCTGGCACCTTCCTTGTGGGAGAAGGAGCCAGACGTTTGCCTTTTCAGAAAACGTTTCTGCCGAGAACGAGCACCGTGACATGCTGAGTCTCTGGGAAAGCAGAGATCCCCAGTGCTGTTGCGGCTAAAAATAGGCTGCAGAGGGATAGTGAAGACCAGCAAGAGCTTTCAGGGCTGGCACCTTCCTTGTGGGAGAAGGAGCCAGACGTTTGCCTTTTCAGAAAAAGTTTCTGCCGAGAACGAGCACCGTGACATGCTGAGTCTCTGGAAAAGCAGAGATCCCCACTGCTGTTGAGGCTAAAGATAGGCTGCAGAGGGATAGTGAAGACCAGCAAGAGCTTTCAGGGCTGGCACCTTCCTTGTGGGAGAAGGAGCCAGACGTTTGCCTTTTCAGAAAAAGTTTCTGCCGAGAACGAGCACCGTGACATGCTGAGTCTCTGGGAAAGCAGAGATCCCCAGTGCTGTTGTGCCTGTGGATAGGCTGCAGAGGGATAGTGAAGACCTGCAATAGCTTTCAGGGCTGGCACCTTCCTTGTGGGAGAAGGAGCCAGACGTTTGCCTTTTCAGAAAAAGTTTCTGCCGAGAACGAGCACCGTGACATGCTGAGTCTCTTGGAAAGCAGAGATCCCCAGTGCTGTTGCGGCTAAAGATAGGCTGCAGAGGGATAGTGAAGAACAGCAAGATCTTTCAGGGCTGGCACCTTCCTTGTGGGAGAAGGAGCCAGACGTTTGCCTTTTCAGAAAAAGTTTCTGCCGAGAACGAGCACCGTGACATGCTGAGTCTCTGGGAAAGCAGAGATCCCCAGTGCTGTTGTGCCTGTGGATAGGCTGCAGGGGGACGGTGAAGACCAGCAAGATCTTTCAGGGCTGGCACCTTCCTTGTGGGAGAAGGAGCCAGACGTTTGCCTTTTCAGAAAAAGTTTCTGCCGAGAACGAGCACCGTGACATGCTGAGTCTCTGGGAAAGCAGAGATCCCCAGTGCTGTTGCGGCTAAAGATAGGCTGCAGAGGGATAGTGAAGACCAGCAAGAGCTTTCAGGGCTGGCACCTTCCTTGTGGGAGAAGGAGCCAGACGTTTGCCTTTTCAGAAAAAGGCTCTGCCGAGAGCGAGCACCATGAGATGCTGAGTCTCTGGGAAAGCAGAGATCCCCAGTGCTGTTGTGCCTGTGGATAGGCTGCAGGGGGACGGTGAAGACCAGCAAGATCTTTCAGGGCTGGCACCTTCCTTGTGGGAGAAGGAGCCAGACGTTTGCCTTTTCAGAAAAAGTTTCTGCCGAGAACGAGCACCGTGACATGCTGAGTCTCTGGGAAAGCAGAGATCCCCAGTGCTGTTGCGCCTGTGGATAGGCTGCAGGGGGACGGTGAAGACCAGCAAGAGCTTTCAGGGCTGGCACCTTCCTTGTGGGAGAAGGAGCCAGACGTTTGCCTTTTCAGAAAAAGTTTCTGCCGAGAACGAGCACCGTGACATGCTGAGTCTCTGGGAAAGCAGAGATCCCCAGTGCTGTTGTGCCTGTGGATAGGCTGCAGAGGGATAGTGAAGACCTGCAATAGCTTTCAGGGCTGGCACCTTCCTTGTGGGAGAAGGAGCCAGACGTTTGCCTTTTCAGAAAAAGTTTCTGCCGAGAACGAGCACCGTGACATGCTGAGTCTCTTGGAAAGCAGAGATCCCCAGTGCTGTTGCGGCTAAAGATAGGCTGCAGAGGGATAGTGAAGAACAGCAAGATCTTTCAGGGCTGGCACCTTCCTTGTGGGAGAAGGAGCCAGACGTTTGCCTTTTCAGAAAAAGTTTCTGCCGAGAACGAGCACCGTGACATGCTGAGTCTCTGGGAAAGCAGAGATCCCCAGTGCTGTTGTGCCTGTGGATAGGCTGCAGGGGGACGGTGAAGACCAGCAAGATCTTTCAGGGCTGGCACCTTCCTTGTGGGAGAAGGAGCCAGACGTTTGCCTTTTCAGAAAAAGTTTCTGCCGAGAACGAGCACCGTGACATGCTGAGTCTCTGGGAAAGCAGAGATCCCCAGTGCTGTTGCGGCTAAAGATAGGCTGCAGAGGGATAGTGAAGACCAGCAAGAGCTTTCAGGGCTGGCACCTTCCTTGTGGGAGAAGGAGCCAGACGTTTGCCTTTTCAGAAAAAGTTTCTGCCGAGAACGAGCACCGTGACATGCTGAGTCTCTGGGAAAGCAGAGATCCCCAGTGCTGTTGCGGCTAAAGATAGGCTGCAGAGGGATAGTGAAGACCAGCAAGAGCTTTCAGGGCTGGCACCTTCCTTGTGGGAGAAGGAGCCAGACGTTTGCCTTTTCAGAAAAAGTTTCTGCCGAGAACGAGCACCGTGACATGCTGAGTCTCTGGGAAAGCAGAGATCCCCAGTGCTGTTGCGCCTGTGGATAGGCTGCAGGGGGACGGTGAAGACCAGCAAGAGCTTTCAGGGCTGGCACCTTCCTTGTGGGAGAAGGAGCCAGACGTTTGCCTTTTCAGAAAAAGTTTCTGCCGAGAACGAGCACCGTGACATGCTGAGTCTCTGGGAAAGCAGAGATCCCCAGTGCTGTTGCGGCTAAAGATAGGCTGCAGAGGGATAGTGAAGACCAGCAAGAGCTTTCAGGGCTGGCACCTTCCTTGTGGGAGAAGGAGCCAGACGTTTGCCTTTTCAGAAAAAGTTTCTGCCGAGAACGAGCACCGTGACATGCTGAGTCTCTGGGAAAGCAGAGATCCCCAGTGCTGTTGCGGCTAAAGATAGGCTGCAGAGGGATAGTGAAGACCAGCAAGAGCTTTCAGGGCTGGCACCTTCCTTGTGGGAGAAGGAGCCAGACGTTTGCCTTTTCAGAAAAAGTTTCTGCCGAGAACGAGCACCGTGACATGCTGAGTCTCTGGGAAAGCAGAGATCCCCAGTGCTGTTGCGGCTAAAGATAGGCTGCAGAGGGATAGTGAAGACCAGCAAGAGCTTTCAGGGCTGGCACCTTCCTTGTGGGAGAAGGAGCCAGACGTTTGCCTTTTCAGAAAAAGTTTCTGCCGAGAACGAGCACCGTGACATGCTGAGTCTCTGGGAAAGCAGAGATCCCCAGTGCTGTTGCGGCTAAAGATAGGCTGCAGAGGGATAGTGAAGACCTGCAAGATCTTTCAGGGCTGGCACCTTCCTTGTGGGAGAAGGAGCCAGACGTTTGCCTTTTCAGAAAAAGTTTCTGCCGAGAACGAGCACCGTGACATGCTGAGTGTCTGGGAAAGCAGAGATCCCCAGTGCTGTTGCGGCTAAAGATAGGCTGCAGAGGGATAGTGAAGACCTGCAAGAGCTTTCAGGTCTGGCACCTTCCTTGTGGGAGAAGGAGCCAGACGTTTGCCTTTTCAGAAAAAGTTTCTGCCGAGAACGAGCACCGTGACATGCTGAGTGTCTGGGAAAGCAGAGATCCCCAGTGCTGTTGCGGCTAAAGATAGGCTGCAGAGGGATAGTGAAGACCTGCAAGAGCTTTCAGGGCTGGCACCTTCCTTGTGGGAGAAGGAGCCAGACGTTTGCCTTTTCAGAAAAAGTTTCTGCCGAGAACGAGCACCGTGACATGCTGAGTCTCTGGGAAAGCAGAGATCCCCAGTGCTGTTGTGCCTGTGGATAGGCTGCAGGGGGACGGTGAAGACCAGCAAGATCTTTCAGGGCTGGCAGCTTCCTTGTGGGAGAAGGAGCCAGACGTTTGCCTTTTCAGAAAAAGTTGCTGCCGAGAACGAGCACCGTGACATGCTGAGTCTCTGGGAAAGCAGAGATCCCCAGTGCTGTTGCGGCTAAAGATAGGCTGCAGAGGGATAGTGAAGACCTGCAAGAGCTTTCAGGGCTGGCACCTTCCTTGTGGGAGAAGGAGCCAGACGTTTGCCTTTTCAGAAAAAGTTTCTGCCGAGAATGAGCACCGTGACATGCTGAGTCTCTGGAAAGCAGAGATCCCCAGTGCTGTTGCTGCTAAAGATAGGCTGCAGAGGGATAGTGAAGACCAGCAAGAGCTTTCAGGGCTGGCACCTTCCTTGTGGGAGAAGGAGCCAGACGTTTGCCTTTTCAGAAAAAGGCTCTGCCGAGAGCGAGCACCATGAGATGCTGAGTCTCTGGGAAAGCAGAGATCCCCAGTGCTGTTGTGCCTGTGGATAGGCTGCAGGGGGACGGTGAAGACCAGCAAGATCTTTCAGGGCTGGCACCTTCCTTGTGGGAGAAGGAGCCAGACGTTTGCCTTTTCAGAAAACGTTTCTGCCGAGAACGAGCACCGTGACATGCTGAGTCTCTGGCAAAGCAGAGATCCCCAGTGCTGTTGCGGCTAAAAATAGGCTGCAGAGGGATAGTGAAGACCAGCAAGAGCTTTCAGGGCTGGCACCTTCCTTGTGGGAGAAGGAGCCAGACGTTTGCCTTTTCAGAAAAAGTTTCTGCCGAGAACGAGCACCGTGACATGCTGAGTCTCTGGAAAAGCAGAGATCCCCACTGCTTTTGAGGCTAAAGATAGGCTGCAGAGGGATAGTGAAGACCAGCAAGAGCTTTCAGGGCTGGCACCTTCCTTGTGGGAGAAGGAGCCAGACGTTTGCCTTTTCAGAAAAAGTTTCTGCCGAGAACGAGCACCGTGACATGCTGAGTCTCTGGGAAAGCAGAGATCCCCAGTGCTGTTGTGCCTGTGGATAGGCTGCAGGGACGCGGTGAAGACCAGCAAGAGCTTTCAGGGCTGGCACCTTCCTTGTGGGAGAAGGAGCCAGACGTTTGCCTTTTCAGAAAAAGTTTCTGCCGAGAACGAGCACCGTGACATGCTGAGTCTCTGGGAAAGCAGAGATCCCCAGTGCTGTTGCGGCTAAAGATAGGCTGCAGAGGGATAGTGAAGACCAGCAAGAGCTTTCAGGGCTGGCACCTTCCTTGTGGGAGAAGGAGCCAGACGTTTGCCTTTTCAGAAAAAGGCTCTGCCGAGAGCGAGCACCATGAGATGCTGAGTCTCTGGGAAAGCAGAGATCCCCAGTGCTGTTGTGCCTGTGGATAGGCTGCAGGGGGACGGTGAAGACCAGCAAGATCTTTCAGGACTGGCACCTTCCTTGTGGGAGAAGGAGCCAGACGTTTGCCTTTTCAGAAAAAGTTTCTGCCGAGAACGAGCACCGTGACATGCTGAGTCTCTGGGAAAGCAGAGATCCCCAGTGCTGTTGTGCCTGTGGATAGGCTGCAGGGGGACGGTGAAGACCAGCAAGAGCTTTCAGGGCTGGCACCTTCCTTGTGGGAGAAGGAGCCAGACGTTTGCCTTTTCAGAAAAAGGCTCTGCCGAGAGCGAGCACCATGAGATGCTGAGTCTCTGGGAAAGCAGAGATCCACAGTGCTGTTGTGCCTGTGGATAGGCTGAAGGGGGACGGTGAAGACCAGCAAGATCTTTCAGGGCTGGCACCTTCCTTGTGGGAGAAGGAGCCAGACGTTTGCCTTTTCAGAAAACGTTTCTGCCGAGAACGAGCACCGTGACATGCTGAGTCTCTGGGAAAGCAGAGATCCCCAGTGCTGTTGCGGCTAAAGATAGGCTGCAGAGGGATAGTGAAGACCAGCAAGAGCTTTTAGGGCTGGCACCTTCCTTGTGGGAGAAGGAGCCAGACGTTTGCTTTTTCAGAAAAAGGCTCTGCCGAGAGCGAGCACCATGAGATGCTGAGTCTCTGGGAAAGCAGAGATCCCCAGTGCTGTTGTGCCTGTGGATAGGCTGCAGGGGGATGGTGAAGACCAGCAAGAGCTTTCAGGGCTGGCACCTTCCTTGTGGGAGAAGGAGCCAGACGTTTGCCTTTTCAGAAAAAGTTTCTGCCGAGAACGAGCACCGTGACATGCTGAGTCTCTGGGAAAGCAGAGATCCCCAGTGCTGTTGTGCCTGTGGATAGGCTGCAGGGGGACGGTGAAGACCAGCAAGAGCTTTCAGGGCTGCCACCTTCCTTGTGGGACAAGGAGCCGGACGTGTGCCTTTTCAGAAAAAGTTTCTGCCGAGAACGAGCACCGTGACATGCTGAGTCTCTGGGAAAGCAGAGATCCCCAGTGCTGTTGCGGCTAAAGATAGGCTGCAGAGGGATAGTGAAGACCAGCAAGAGCTTTCAGGGCTGGCACCTTCCTTGTGGGAGAAGGAGCCAGACGTTTGCCTTTTCAGAAAAAGGCTCTGCCGAGAGCGAGCACCATGAGATGCTGAGTCTCTGGGAAAGCAGAGATCCCCAGTGCTGTTGTGCCTGTGGATAGGCTGCAGGGGGACGGTGAAGACCAGCAAGATCTTTCAGGGCTGGCACCTTCCTTGTGGGAGAAGGAGCCAGACGTTTGCCTTTTCAGAAAACGTTTCTGCCGAGAACGAGCACCGTGACATGCTGAGTCTCTGGGAAAGCAGAGATCCCCAGTGCTGTTGCGGCTAAAGATAGGCTGCAGAGGGATAGTGAAGACCTGCAAGAGCTTTCAGGGCTGGCACCTTCCTTGTGGGAGAAGGAGCCAGACGTTTGCCTTTTCAGAAAAAGGCTCTGCCGAGAGCGAGCACCGTGACATGCTGAGTCTCTGGGAAAGCAGAGATCCCCAGTGCTGTTGCGGCTAAAGATAGGCTGCAGAGGGATAGTGAAGACCAGCAAGAGCTTTCAGGGCTGGCACCTTCCTTGTGGGAGAAGGAGCCAGACGTTTGCCTTTTCAGAAAAAGTTTCTGCCGAGAACGAGCACCGTGACATGCTGAGTCTCTGGGAAAGCAGAGATCCCCAGTGCTGTTGCGGCTAAAGATAGGCTGCAGAGGGATAGTGAAGACCAGCAAGAGCTTTCAGGGCTGGCACCTTCCTTGTGGGAGAAGGAGCCAGACGTTTGCCTTTTCAGAAAAAGTTTCTGCCGAGAACGAGCACCGTGACATGCTGAGTCTCTGGGAAAGCAGAGATCCCCAGTGCTGTTGCGGCTAAAGATAGGCTGCAGAGGGATAGTGAAGACCAGCAAGAGCTTTCAGGGCTGGCACCTTCCTTGTGGGAGAAGGAGCCAGACGTTTGCCTTTTCAGAAAAAGTTTCTGCCGAGAACGAGCACCGTGACATGCTGAGTCTCTGGGAAAGCAGAGATCCCCAGTGCTGTTGCGGCTAAAGATAGGCTGCAGAGGGATAGTGAAGACCTGCAAGAGCTTTCAGGGCTGGCACCTTCCTTGTGGGAGAAGGAGCCAGACGTTTGCCTTTTCAGAAAAAGTTTCTGCCGAGAACGAGCACCGTGACATGCTGAGTGTCTGGGAAAGCAGAGATCCCCAGTGCTGTTGCGGCTAAAGATAGGCTGCAGAGGGATAGTGAAGACCTGCAAGAGCTTTCAGGGCTGGCACCTTCCTTGTGGGAGAAGGAGCCAGACGTTTGCCTTTTCAGAAAAAGTTTCTGCCGAGAACGAGCACCGTGACATGCTGAGTGTCTGGGAAAGCAGAGATCCCCAGTGCTGTTGCGGCTAAAGATAGGCTGCAGAGGGATAGTGAAGACCTGCAAGAGCTTTCAGGGCTGGCACCTTCCTTGTGGGAGAAGGAGCCAGACGTTTGCCTTTTCAGAAAAAGTTTCTGCCGAGAACGAGCACCGTGACATGCTGAGTCTCTGGGAAAGCAGAGATCCCCAGTGCTGTTGTGCCTGTGGATAGGCTGCAGGGGGACGGTGAAGACCAGCAAGATCTTTCAGGGCTGGCAGCTTCCTTGTGGGAGAAGGAGCCAGACGTTTGCCTTTTCAGAAAAAGTTGCTGCCGAGAACGAGCACCGTGACATGCTGAGTCTCTGGGAAAGCAGAGATCCCCAGTGCTGTTGCGGCTAAAGATAGGCTGCAGAGGGATAGTGAAGACCTGCAAGAGCTTTCAGGGCTGGCACCTTCCTTGTGGGAGAAGGAGCCAGACGTTTGCCTTTTCAGAAAAAGTTTCTGCCGAGAATGAGCACCGTGACATGCTGAGTCTCTGGAAAGCAGAGATCCCCAGTGCTGTTGCTGCTAAAGATAGGCTGCAGAGGGATAGTGAAGACCAGCAAGAGCTTTCAGGGCTGGCACCTTCCTTGTGGGAGAAGGAGCCAGACGTTTGCCTTTTCAGAAAAAGGCTCTGCCGAGAGCGAGCACCATGAGATGCTGAGTCTCTGGGAAAGCAGAGATCCCCAGTGCTGTTGTGCCTGTGGATAGGCTGCAGGGGGACGGTGAAGACCAGCAAGATCTTTCAGGGCTGGCACCTTCCTTGTGGGAGAAGGAGCCAGACGTTTGCCTTTTCAGAAAAAGTTTCTGCCGAGAACGAGCACCGTGACATGCTGAGTCTCTGGGAAAGCAGAGATCCCCAGTGCTGTTGCGGCTAAAAATAGGCTGCAGAGGGATAGTGAAGACCAGCAAGAGCTTTCAGGGCTGGCACCTTCCTTGTGGGAGAAGGAGCCAGACGTTTGCCTTTTCAGAAAAAGTTTCTGCCGAGAACGAGCACCGTGACATGCTGAGTCTCTGGAAAAGCAGAGATCCCCACTGCTTTTGAGGCTAAAGATAGGCTGCAGAGGGATAGTGAAGACCAGCAAGAGCTTTCAGGGCTGGCACCTTCCTTGTGGGAGAAGGAGCCAGACGTTTGCCTTTTCAGAAAAAGTTTCTGCCGAGAACGAGCACCGTGACATGCTGAGTCTCTGGGAAAGCAGAGATCCCCAGTGCTGTTGTGCCTGTGGATAGGCTGCAGGGACGCGGTGAAGACCAGCAAGAGCTTTCAGGGCTGGCACCTTCCTTGTGGGAGAAGGAGCCAGACGTTTGCCTTTTCAGAAAAAGTTTCTGCCGAGAACGAGCACCGTGACATGCTGAGTCTCTGGGAAAGCAGAGATCCCCAGTGCTGTTGCGGCTAAAGATAGGCTGCAGAGGGATCGTGAAGACCAGCAAGAGCTTTCAGGGCTGGCACCTTCCTTGTGGGAGAAGGAGCCAGACGTTTGCCTTTTCAGAAAAAGGCTCTGCCGAGAGCGAGCACCATGAGATGCTGAGTCTCTGGGAAAGCAGAGATCCCCAGTGCTGTTGTGCCTGTGGATAGGCTGCAGGGGGACGGTGAAGACCAGCAAGATCTTTCAGGGCTGGCACCTTCCTTGTGGGAGAAGGAGCCAGACGTTTGCCTTTTCAGAAAAAGTTTCTGCCGAGAACGAGCACCGTGACATGCTGAGTCTCTGGGAAAGCAGAGATCCCCAGTGCTGTTGCGCCTGTGGATAGGCTGCAGGGGGACGGTGAAGACCAGCAAGAGCTTTCAGGGCTGGCACCTTCCTTGTGGGAGAAGGAGCCAGACGTTTGCCTTTTCAGAAAAAGGCTCTGCCGAGAGCGAGCACCATGAGATGCTGAGTCTCTGGGAAAGCAGAGATCCACAGTGCTGTTGTGCCTGTGGATAGGCTGAAGGGGGACGGTGAAGACCAGCAAGATCTTTCAGGGCTGGCACCTTCCTTGTGGGAGAAGGAGCCAGACGTTTGCCTTTTCAGAAAACGTTTCTGCCGAGAACGAGCACCGTGACATGTTGAGTCTCTGGGAAAGCAGAGATCCCCAGTGCTGTTGCGGCTAAAGATAGGCTGCAGAGGGATAGTGAAGACCAGCAAGAGCTTTTAGGGCTGGCACCTTCCTTGTGGGAGAAGGAGCCAGACGTTTGCTTTTTCAGAAAAAGGCTCTGCCGAGAGCGAGCACCATGAGATGCTGAGTCTCTGGGAAAGCAGAGATCCCCAGTGCTGTTGTGCCTGTGGATAGGCTGCAGGGGGATGGTGAAGACCAGCAAGATCTTTCAGGGCTGGCACCTTACTTGTGGGAGAAGGAGCCAGACGTTTGCCTTTTCAGAAAAAGTTTCTGCCGAGAACGAGCACCGTGACATGCTGAGTCTCTGGGAAAGCAGAGATCCCCAGTGCTGTTGTGCCTGTGGATAGGCTGCAGAGGGATAGTGAAGACGAGCAAGAGCTTTCAGGGCTGGCACCTTCCTTGTGGGAGAAGGAGCCAGACGTTTGCCTTTTCAGAAAAAGTTTCTGCCGAGAACGAGCACCGTGACATGCTGAGTCTCTGGGAAAGCAGAGATCCCCAGTGCTGTTGTGCCTGTGGATAGGCTGCAGGGGGACGGTGAAGACCAGCAAGAGCTTTCAGGGCTGGCACCTTCCTTGTGGGAGAAGGAGCCGGACGTTTGCCTTTTCAGAAAAAGTTTCTGCCGAGAACGAGCACCGTGACATGCTGAGTCTCTGGGAAAGCAGAGATCCCCAGTGCTGTTGCGGCTAAAGATAGGCTGCAGAGGGATAGTGAAGACCAGCAAGAGCTTTCAGGGCTGGCACCTTCCTTGTGGGAGAAGGAGCCAGACGTTTGCCTTTTCAGAAAAAGGCTCTGCCGAGAGCGAGCACCATGAGATGCTGAGTCTCTGGGAAAGCAGAGATCCCCAGTGCTGTTGTGCCTGTGGATAGGCTGCAGGGGGACGGTGAAGACCAGCAAGATCTTTCAGGGCTGGCACCTTCCTTGTGGGAGAAGGAGCCAGACGTTTGCCTTTTCAGAAAAAGTTTCTGCCGAGAACGAGCACCGTGACATGCTGAGTCTCTGGGAAAGCAGAGATCCCCAGTGCTGTTGCGGCTAAAAATAGGCTGCAGAGGGATAGTGAAGACCAGCAAGAGCTTTCAGGGCTGGCACCTTCCTTGTGGGAGAAGGAGCCAGACGTTTGCCTTTTCAGAAAAAGTTTCTGCCGAGAACGAGCACCGTGACATGCTGAGTCTCTGGGAAAGCAGAGATCCCCAGTGCTGTTGTGCCTGTGGATAGGCTGCAGAGGGATAGTGAAGACCTGCAATAGCTTTCAGGGCTGGCACCTTCCTTGTGGGAGAAGGAGCCAGACGTTTGCCTTTTCAGAAAAAGTTTCTGCCGAGAACGAGCACCGTGACATGCTGAGTCTCTTGGAAAGCAGAGATCCCCAGTGCTGTTGCGGCTAAAGATAGGCTGCAGAGGGATAGTGAAGACCAGCAAGAGCTTTCAGGGCTGGCACCTTCCTTGTGGGAGAAGGAGCCAGACGTTTGCCTTTTCAGAAAAAGTTTCTGCCGAGAACGAGCACCGTGACATGCTGAGTCTCTGGGAAAGCAGAGATCCCCAGTGCTGTTGCGGCTAAAGATAGGCTGCAGAGGGATAGTGAAGACCAGCAAGAGCTTTCAGGGCTGGCACCTTCCTTGTGGGAGAAGGAGCCAGACGTTTGCCTTTTCAGAAAAAGGCTCTGCCGAGAGCGAGCACCATGAGATGCTGAGTCTCTGGGAAAGCAGAGATCCCCAGTGCTGTTGTGCCTGTGGATAGGCTGCAGGGGGACGGTGAAGACCAGCAAGATCTTTCAGGGCTGGCACCTTCCTTGTGGGAGAAGGAGCCAGACGTTTGCCTTTTCAGAAAAAGTTTCTGCCGAGAACGAGCACCGTGACATGCTGAGTCTCTGGGAAAGCAGAGATCCCCAGTGCTGTTGCGCCTGTGGATAGGCTGCAGGGGGACGGTGAAGACCAGCAAGAGCTTTCAGGGCTGGCACCTTCCTTGTGGGAGAAGGAGCCAGACGTTTGCCTTTTCAGAAAAAGTTTCTGCCGAGAACGAGCACCGTGACATGCTGAGTCTCTGGGAAAGCAGAGATCCCCAGTGCTGTTGCGGCTAAAGATAGGCTGCAGAGGGATAGTGAAGACCAGCAAGAGCTTTCAGGGCTGGCACCTTCCTTGTGGGAGAAGGAGCCAGACGTTTGCCTTTTCAGAAAAAGGCTCTGCCGAGAGCGAGCACCATGAGATGCTGAGTCTCTGGGAAAGCAGAGATCCCCAGTGCTGTTGTGCCTGTGGATAGGCTGCAGGGGGACGGTGAAGACCAGCAAGATCTTCAGGGCTGGCACCTTCCTTGTGGGAGAAGGAGCCAGACGTTTGCCTTTTCAGAAAAAGGCTCTGCCGAGAGCGAGCACCATGAGATGCTGAGTCTCTGGGAAAGCAGAGATCCCCAGTGCTGTTGTGCCTGTGGATAGGCTGCAGGGGGACGGTGAAGACAAGCAAGAGCTTTCAGGGCTGGCACCTTCCTTGTGGGAGAAGGAGCCAGACGTTTGCCTTTTCAGAAAACGTTTCTGCCGAGAACGAGCACCGTGACATGCTGAGTCTCTGGGAAAGCAGAGATCCCCAGTGCTGTTGTGCCTGTGGATAGGCTGCAGAGGGATTGTGAAGACGAGCAAGAGCTTTCAGGGCTGGCACCTTCCTTGTGGGAGAAGGAGCCAGACGTTTGCCTTTTCAGAAAAAGTTTCTGCCGAGAACGAGCACCGTGACATGCTGAGTCTCTGGGAAAGCAGAGATCCCCAGTGCTGTTGTGCCTGTGGATAGGCTGCAGGGGGACGGTGAAGACCAGCAAGATCTTTCAGGGCTGGCACCTTCCTTGTGGGAGAAGGAGCCAGACGTTTGCCTTTTCAGAAAAAGGCTCTGCCGAGAGCGAGCACCATGAGATGCTGAGACTCTGGGAAAGCAGAGATCCCCAGTGCTGTTGTGCCTGTGGATAGGCTGCAGGGGGACGGTGAAGACCAGCAAGATCTTTCAGGGCTGGCACCTTCCTTGTGGGAGAAGGAGCCAGACGTTTGCCTTTTCAGAAAAAGTTTCTGCCGAGAACGAGCACCGTGACATGCTGAGTCTCTGGGAAAGCAGAGATCCCCAGTGCTGTTGCGGCTAAAAATAGGCTGCAGAGGGATAGTGAAGACCAGCAAGAGCTTTCAGGGCTGGCACCTTCCTTGTGGGAGAAGGAGCCAGACGTTTGCCTTTTCAGAAAAAGTTTCTGCCGAGAGCGAGCACCATGAGATGCTGAGTCTCTGGGAAAGCAGAGATCCCCAGTGCTGTTGTGCCTGTGGATAGGCTGCAGGGGGACGGTGAAGACCAGCAAGATCTTTCAGGGCTGGCACCTTACTTGTGGGAGAAGGAGCCAGACGTTTGCCTTTTCAGAAAAAGTTTTTGCCGAGAACGAGCACCGTGACATGCTGAGTCTCTGGAAAAGCAGAGATCCCCACTGCTGTTGAGGCTAAAGATAGGCTGCAGAGGGATAGTGAAGACCAGCAAGAGCTTTCAGGGCTGGCACCTTCCTTGTGGGAGAAGGAGCCAGACGTTTGCCTTTTCAGAAAAAGTTTCTGCCGAGAACGAGCACCGTGACATGCTGAGTGTCTGGGAAAGCAGAGATCCCCAGTGGTGTTGTGCCTGTGGATAGGCTGCAGAGGGATAGTGAAGACCAGCAAGAGCTTTCAGGGCTGGCACCTTCCTTGTGGGAGAAGGAGCCAGACGTTTGCCTTTTCAGAAAAAGTTTCTGCCGAGAACGAGCACCGTGACATGCTGAGTCTCTGGGAAAGCAGAGATCCCCAGTGCTGTTGCGGCTAAAGATAGGCTGCAGAGGGATAGTGAAGACCAGCAAGAGCTTTCAGGGCTGGCACCTTCCTTGTGGGAGAAGGAGCCAGACGTTTGCCTTTTCAGAAAAAGGCTCTGCCGAGAGCGAGCACCATGAGATGCTGAGTCTCTGGGAAAGCAGAGATCCCCAGTGCTGTTGTGCCTGTGGATAGGCTGCAGGGGGACGGTGAAGACCAGCAAGATCTTTCAGGGCTGGCACCTTACTTGTGGGAGAAGGAGCCAGACGTTTGCCTTTTCAGAAAAAGTTTCTGCCGAGAGCGAGCACCATGAGATGCTGAGTCTCTGGGAAAGCAGAGATCCCCAGTGCTGTTGTGCCTGTGGATAGGCTGCAGGGGGACGGTGAAGACCAGCAAGATCTTTCAGGGCTGGCACCTTACTTGTGGGAGAAGGAGCCAGACGTTTGCCTTTTCAGAAAAAGTTTTTGCCGAGAACGAGCACCGTGACATGCTGAGTCTCTGGAAAAGCAGAGATCCCCACTGCTGTTGAGGCTAAAGATAGGCTGCAGAGGGATAGTGAAGACCAGCAAGAGCTTTCAGGGCTGGCACCTTCCTTGTGGGAGAAGGAGCCAGACGTTTGCCTTTTCAGAAAAAGTTTCTGCCGAGAACGAGCACCGTGACATGCTGAGTGTCTGGGAAAGCAGAGATCCCCAGTGCTGTTGTGCCTGTGGATAGGCTGCAGAGGGATAGTGAAGACCTGCAATAGCTTTCAGGGCTGGCACCTTCCTTGTGGGAGAAGGAGCCAGACATTTGCCTTTTGAGAAAAAGTTTCTGCCGAGAACGAGCACCGTGACATGCTGAGTCTCTGGGAAAGCAGAGATCCCCAGTGCTGTTGCGGCTAAAGATAGGCTGCAGAGGGATAGTGAAGACCTGCAAGAGCTTTCAGAGCTGGCACCTTCCTTGTGGGAGAAGGAGCCAGACGTTTGCCTTTTCAGAAAAAGTTTCTGCCGAGAACGAGCACCGTGACATGCTGAGTCTCTGGGAAAGCAGAGATCCCCAGTGCTCTTGTGCCTGTGGATAGGCTGCAGGGGGACGGTGAAGACCAGCAAGAGCTTTCAGGGCTGGCACCTTCCTTGTGGGAGAAGGAGCCAGACGTTTGCCTTTTCAGAAAAAGGCTCTGCCGAGAGCGAGCACCATGAGATGCTGAGTCTCTGGGAAAGCAGAGATCCCCAGTGCTGTTGTGCCTGTGGATAGGCTGCAGGGGGACGGTGAAGACCAGCAAGAGCTTTCAGGGCTGGCACCTTCCTTGTGGGAGAAGGAGCCAGACGTTTGCCTTTTCAGAAAAAGTTTCTGCCGAGAACGAGCACCGTGACATGCTGAGTCTCTGGGAAAGCAGAGATCCCCAGTGCTGTTGCGCCTGTGGATAGGCTGCAGGGGGACGGTGAAGACCAGCAAGAGCTTTCAGGGCTGGCACCTTCCTTGTGGGAGAAGGAGCCAGACGTTTGCCTTTTCAGAAAAAGGCTCTGCCGAGAGCGAGCACCATGAGATGCTGAGTCTCTGGGAAAGCAGAGATCCACAGTGCTGTTGTGCCTGTGGATAGGCTGAAGGGGGACGGTGAAGACCAGCAAGATCTTTCAGGGCTGGCACCTTCCTTGTGGGAGAAGGAGCCAGACGTTTGCCTTTTCAGAAAACGTTTCTGCCGAGAACGAGCACCGTGACATGCTGAGTCTCTGGGAAAGCAGAGATCCCCAGTGCTGTTGCGGCTAAAGATAGGCTGCAGAGGGATAGTGAAGACCTGCAAGAGCTTTCAGAGCTGGCACCTTCCTTGTGGGAGAAGGAGCCAGACGTTTGCCTTTTCAGAAAAAGTTTCTGCCGAGAACGAGCACCGTGACATGCTGAGTCTCTGGGAAAGCAGAGATCCCCAGTGCTGTTGCGGCTAAAGATAGGCTGCAGAGGGATAGTGAAGACCAGCAAGAGCTTTCAGGGCTGGCACCTTCCTTGTGGGAGAAGGAGCCAGACGTTTGCCTTTTCAGAAAAAGGCTCTGCCGAGAGCGAGCACCATGAGATGCTGAGTCTCTGGGAAAGCAGAGATCCCCAGTGCTGTTGTGCCTGTGGATAGGCTGCAGGGGGACGGTGAAGACCAGCAAGATCTTTCAGGGCTGGCACCTTACTTGTGGGAGAAGGAGCCAGACGTTTGCCTTTTCAGAAAAAGTTTCTGCCGAGAGCGAGCACCATGAGATGCTGAGTCTCTGGGAAAGCAGAGATCCCCAGTGCTGTTGTGCCTGTGGATAGGCTGCAGGGGGACGGTGAAGACCAGCAAGATCTTTCAGGGCTGGCACCTTACTTGTGGGAGAAGGAGCCAGACGTTTGCCTTTTCAGAAAAAGTTTTTGCCGAGAACGAGCACCGTGACATGCTGAGTCTCTGGAAAAGCAGAGATCCCCACTGCTGTTGAGGCTAAAGATAGGCTGCAGAGGGATAGTGAAGACCAGCAAGAGCTTTCAGGGCTGGCACCTTCCTTGTGGGAGAAGGAGCCAGACGTTTGCCTTTTCAGAAAAAGTTTCTGCCGAGAACGAGCACCGTGACATGCTGAGTGTCTGGGAAAGCAGAGATCCCCAGTGCTGTTGTGCCTGTGGATAGGCTGCAGAGGGATAGTGAAGACCTGCAATAGCTTTCAGGGCTGGCACCTTCCTTGTGGGAGAAGGAGCCAGACATTTGCCTTTTGAGAAAAAGTTTCTGCCGAGAACGAGCACCGTGACATGCTGAGTCTCTGGGAAAGAAGAGATCCCCAGTGCTGTTGCGGCTAAAGATAGGCTGCAGAGGGATAGTGAAGACCTGCAAGAGCTTTCAGAGCTGGCACCTTCCTTGTGGGAGAAGGAGCCAGACGTTTGCCTTTTCAGAAAAAGTTTCTGCCGAGAACGAGCACCGTGACATGCTGAGTCTCTGGGAAAGCAGAGATCCCCAGTGCTCTTGTGCCTGTGGATAGGCTGCAGGGGGACGGTGAAGACCAGCAAGAGCTTTCAGGGCTGGCACCTTCCTTGTGGGAGAAGGAGCCAGACGTTTGCCTTTTCAGAAAAAGTTTCTGCCGAGAACGAGCACCGTGACATGCTGAGTCTCTGGGAAAGCAGAGATCCCCAGTGCTGTTGCGGCTAAAGATAGGCTGCAGAGGGATAGTGAAGACCAGCAAGAGCTTTCAGGGCTGGCACCTTCCTTGTGGGAGAAGGAGCCAGACGTTTGCCTTTTCAGAAAAAGGCTCTGCCGAGAGCGAGCACCATGAGATGCTGCGTCTCTGGGAAAGCAGAGATCCCCAGTGCTGTTGTGCCTGTGGATAGGCTGCAGGGGGACGGTGAAGACCAGCAAGAGCTTTCAGGGCTGGCACCTTCCTTGTGGGAGAAGGAGCCAGACGTTTGCCTTTTCAGAAAAAGTTTCTGCCGAGAACGAGCACCGTGACATGCTGAGCCTCTGGGAAAGCAGAGATCCCCAGTGCTGTTGCGCCTGTGGATAGGCTGCAGGGGGACGGTGAAGACCAGCAAGAGCTTTCAGGGCTGGCACCTTCCTTGTGGGAGAAGGAGCCAGACGTTTGCCTTTTCAGAAAAAGGCTCTGCCGAGAGCGAGCACCATGAGATGCTGAGTCTCTGGGAAAGCAGAGATCCACAGTGCTGTTGTGCCTGTGGATAGGCTGAAGGGGGACGGTGAAGACCAGCAAGATCTTTCAGGGCTGGCACCTTCCTTGTGGGAGAAGGAGCCAGACGTTTGCCTTTTCAGAAAACGTTTCTGCCGAGAACGAGCACCGTGACATGCTGAGTCTCTGGGAAAGCAGAGATCCCCAGTGCTGTTGCGGCTAAAGATAGGCTGCAGAGGGATAGTGAAGACCAGCAAGAGCTTTTAGGGCTGGCACCTTCCTTGTGGGAGAAGGAGCCAGACGTTTGCTTTTTCAGAAAAAGGCTCTGCCGAGAGCGAGCACCATGAGATGCTGAGTCTCTGGGAAAGCAGAGATCCCCAGTTCTGTTGTGCCTGTGGATAGGCTGCAGGGGGAACGTGAAGACCAGCAAGATCTTTCAGGGCTGGCACCTTCCTTGTGGGAGAAGGAGCCAGACGTTTGCCTTTTCAGAAAAAGTTTCTGCCGAGAACGAGCACCGTGACATGCTGAGTCTCTGGGAAAGCAGAGATCCCCAGTGCTGTTGTGCCTGTGGATAGGCTGCAGAGGGATAGTGAAGACGAGCAAGAGCTTTCAGGGCTGGCACCTTCCTTGTGGGAGAAGGAGCCAGACGTTTGCCTTTTCAGAAAAAGTTTGTGCCGAGAACGAGCACCGTGACATGCTGAGTCTCTGGGAAAGCAGAGATCCCCAGTGCTGTTGTGCCTGTGGATAGGCTGCAGGGGGACGGTGAAGACCAGCAAGAGCTTTCTGGGCTGGCACCTTCCTTGTGGGAGAAGGAGCCGGACGTTTGCCTTTTCAGAAAAAGTTTCTGCCGAGAACGAGCACCCTGACAAGCTGAGTCTCTGGGAAAGCAGAGATACCCAGTGCTGTTGCGGCTAAAGATAGGCTGCAGAGGGATAGTGAAGACCAGCAAGAGCTTTCAGGGCTGGCACCTTCCTTGTGGGAGAAGGAGCCAGACGTTTGCCTTTTCAGAAAAAGGCTCTGCCGAGAGCGAGCAACATGAGATGCTGAGTCTCTGGGAAAGCAGAGATCCCCAGTGCTGTTGTGCCTGTGGATAGGCTGCAGAGGGATAGTGAAGACCTGCAATAGCTTTCAGGGCTGGCACCTTCCTTGTGGGAGAAGGAGCCAGACGTTTGCCTTTTCAGAAAAAGTTTCTGCCGAGAACGAGCACCGTGACATGCTGAGTCTCTGGGAAAGCAGAGATCCCCAGTGCTGTTGTGCCTGTGGATAGGCTGCAGGGGGACGGTGAAGACCAGCAAGATCTTTCAGGGCTGGCACCTTCCTTGTGGGAGAAGGAGCCAGACGTTTGCCTTTTCAGAAAAAGTTTCTGCCGAGAACGAGCACCGTGACATGCTGAGTCTCTGGGAAAGCAGAGATCCCCAGTGCTGTTGCGGCTAAAGATAGGCTGCAGAGGGATAGTGAAGACCAGCAAGAGCTTTCAGGGCTGGCACCTTCCTTGTGGGAGAAGGAGCCAGACGTTTGCCTTTTCAGAAAAAGGCTCTGCCGAGAGCGAGCACCATGAGATGCTGAGTCTCTGGGAAAGCAGAGATCCCCAGTGCTGTTGTGCCTGTGGATAGGCTGCAGGGGGACGGTGAAGACCAGCAAGATCTTTCAGGGCTGGCACCTTCCTTGTGGGAGAAGGAGCCAGACGTTTGCCTTTTCAGAAAAAGTTTCTGCCGAGAACGAGCACCGTGACATGCTGAGTCTCTGGGAAAGCAGAGATCCCCAGTGCTGTTGCGCCTGTGGATAGGCTGCAGGGGGACGGTGAAGACCAGCAAGAGCTTTCAGGGCTGGCACCTTCCTTGTGGGAGAAGGAGCCAGACGTTTGCCTTTTCAGAAAAAGTTTCTGCCGAGAACGAGCACCGTGACATGCTGAGTCTCTGGGAAAGCAGAGATCCCCAGTGCTGTTGTGCCTGTGGATAGGCTGCAGAGGGATAGTGAAGACCTGCAATAGCTTTCAGGGCTGGCACCTTCCTTGTGGGAGAAGGAGCCAGACGTTTGCCTTTTCAGAAAAAGTTTCTGCCGAGAACGAGCACCGTGACATGCTGAGTCTCTTGGAAAGCAGAGATCCCCAGTGCTGTTGCGGCTAAAGATAGGCTGCAGAGGGATAGTGAAGAACAGCAAGATCTTTCAGGGCTGGCACCTTCCTTGTGGGAGAAGGAGCCAGACGTTTGCCTTTTCAGAAAAAGTTTCTGCCGAGAACGAGCACCGTGACATGCTGAGTCTCTGGGAAAGCAGAGATCCCCAGTGCTGTTGTGCCTGTGGATAGGCTGCAGGGGGACGGTGAAGACCAGCAAGATCTTTCAGGGCTGGCACCTTCCTTGTGGGAGAAGGAGCCAGACGTTTGCCTTTTCAGAAAAAGTTTCTGCCGAGAACGAGCACCGTGACATGCTGAGTCTCTGGGAAAGCAGAGATCCCCAGTGCTGTTGCGGCTAAAGATAGGCTGCAGAGGGATAGTGAAGACCAGCAAGAGCTTTCAGGGCTGGCACCTTCCTTGTGGGAGAAGGAGCCAGACGTTTGCCTTTTCAGAAAAAGTTTCTGCCGAGAACGAGCACCGTGACATGCTGAGTCTCTGGGAAAGCAGAGATCCCCAGTGCTGTTGCGGCTAAAGATAGGCTGCAGAGGGATAGTGAAGACCAGCAAGAGCTTTCAGGGCTGGCACCTTCCTTGTGGGAGAAGGAGCCAGACGTTTGCCTTTTCAGAAAAAGTTTCTGCCGAGAACGAGCACCGTGACATGCTGAGTCTCTGGGAAAGCAGAGATCCCCAGTGCTGTTGCGCCTGTGGATAGGCTGCAGGGGGACGGTGAAGACCAGCAAGAGCTTTCAGGGCTGGCACCTTCCTTGTGGGAGAAGGAGCCAGACGTTTGCCTTTTCAGAAAAAGTTTCTGCCGAGAACGAGCACCGTGACATGCTGAGTCTCTGGGAAAGCAGAGATCCCCAGTGCTGTTGCGGCTAAAGATAGGCTGCAGAGGGATAGTGAAGACCAGCAAGAGCTTTCAGGGCTGGCACCTTCCTTGTGGGAGAAGGAGCCAGACGTTTGCCTTTTCAGAAAAAGGCTCTGCCGAGAGCGAGCACCATGAGATGCTGAGTCTCTGGGAAAGCAGAGATCCCCAGTGCTGTTGTGCCTGTGGATAGGCTGCAGGGGGACGGTGAAGACCAGCAAGAGCTTTCAGGGCTGGCACCTTCCTTGTGGGAGAAGGAGCCAGACGTTTGCCTTTTCAGAAAACGTTTCTGCCGAGAACGAGCACCGTGACATGCTGAGTCTCTGGGAAAGCAGAGATCCCCAGTGCTGTTGTGCCTGTGGATAGGCTGCAGAGGGATTGTGAAGACGAGCAAGAGCTTTCAGGGCTGGCACCTTCCTTGTGGGAGAAGGAGCCACACGTTTGCCTTTTCAGAAAAAGTTTCTGCCGAGAACGAGCACCGTGACATGCTGAGTCTCTGGGAAAGCAGAGATCCCCAGTGCTGTTGTGCCTGTGGATAGGCTGCAGGGGGACGGTGAAGACCAGCAAGATCTTTCAGGGCTGGCACCTTCCTTGTGGGAGAAGGAGCCAGACGTTTGCCTTTTCAGAAAAAGGCTCTGCCGAGAGCGAGCACCATGAGATGCTGAGACTCTGGGAAAGCAGAGATCCCCAGTGCTGTTGTGCCTGTGGATAGGCTGCAGGGGGACGGTGAAGACCAGCAAGAGCTTTCATGGCTGGCACCTTCCTTGTGGGAGAAGGAGCCAGACGTTTGCCTTTTCAGAAAACGTTTCTGCCGAGAACGAGCACCGTGACATGCTGAGTCTCTGGGAAAGCAGAGATCCCCAGTGCTGTTGCGGCTAAAAATAGGCTGCAGAGGGATAGTGAAGACCAGCAAGAGCTTTCAGGGCTGGCACCTTCCTTGTGGGAGAAGGAGCCAGACGTTTGCCTTTTCAGAAAAAGTTTCTGCCGAGAGCGAGCACCATGAGATGCTGAGTCTCTGGGAAAGCAGAGATCCCCAGTGCTGTTGTGCCTGTGGATAGGCTGCAGGGGGACGGTGAAGACCAGCAAGATCTTTCAGGGCTGGCACCTTACTTGTGGGAGAAGGAGCCAGACGTTTGCCTTTTCAGAAAAAGTTTTTGCCGAGAACGAGCACCGTGACATGCTGAGTCTCTGGAAAAGCAGAGATCCCCACTGCTGTTGAGGCTAAAGATAGGCTGCAGAGGGATAGTGAAGACCAGCAAGAGCTTTCAGGGCTGGCACCTTCCTTGTGGGAGAAGGAGCCAGACGTTTGCCTTTTCAGAAAAAGTTTCTGCCGAGAACGAGCACCGTGACATGCTGAGTGTCTGGGAAAGCAGAGATCCCCAGTGCTGTTGTGCCTGTGGATAGGCTGCAGAGGGATAGTGAAGACCTGCAATAGCTTTCAGGGCTGGCACCTTCCTTGTGGGAGAAGGAGCCAGACATTTGCCTTTTCAGAAAAAGTTTCTGCCGAGAACGAGCACCGTGACATGCTGAGTCTCTGGGAAAGAAGAGATCCCCAGTGCTGTTGCGGCTAAAGATAGGCTGCAGAGGGATAGTGAAGACCTGCAAGAGCTTTCAGAGCTGGCAGCTTCCTTGTGGGAGAAGGAGCCAGACGTTTGCCTTTTCAGAAAAAGTTTCTGCCGAGAACGAGCACCGTGACATGCTGAGTCTCTGGGAAAGCAGAGATCCCCAGTGCTGTTGTGCCTGTGGATAGGCTGCAGAGGGATAGTGAAGACCTGCAATAGCTTTCAGGGCTGGCACCTTCCTTGTGGGAGAAGGAGCCAGACGTTTGCCTTTTCAGAAAAAGTTTCTGCCGAGAACGAGCACCGTGACATGCTGAGTCTCTTGGAAAGCAGAGATCCGCAGTGCTGTTGCGGCTAAAGATAGGCTGCAGAGGGATAGTGAAGAACAGCAAGATCTTTCAGGGCTGGCACCTTCCTTGTGGGAGAAGGAGCCAGACGTTTGCCTTTTCAGAAAAAGTTTCTGCCGAGAACGAGCACCGTGACATGCTGAGTCTCTGGGAAAGCAGAGATCCCCAGTGCTGTTGTGCCTGTGGATAGGCTGCAGGGGGACGGTGAAGACCAGCAAGATCTTTCAGGGCTGGCACCTTCCTTGTGGGAGAAGGAGCCAGACGTTTGCCTTTTCAGAAAAAGTTTCTGCCGAGAACGAGCACCGTGACATGCTGAGTCTCTGGGAAAGCAGAGATCCCCAGTGCTGTTGCGGCTAAAGATAGGCTGCAGAGGGATAGTGAAGACCAGCAAGAGCTTTCAGGGCTGGCACCTTCCTTGTGGGAGAAGGAGCCAGACGTTTGCCTTTTCAGAAAAAGTTTCTGCCGAGAACGAGCACCGTGACATGCTGAGTCTCTGGGAAAGCAGAGATCCCCAGTGCTGTTGCGGCTAAAGATAGGCTGCAGAGGGATAGTGAAGACCAGCAAGAGCTTTCAGGGCTGGCACCTTCCTTGTGGGAGAAGGAGCCAGACATTTGCCTTTTCAGAAAAAGTTTCTGCCGAGAACGAGCACCGTGACATGCTGAGTCTCTGGGAAAGCAGAGATCCCCAGTGCTGTTGCGGCTAAAGATAGGCTGCAGAGGGATAGTGAAGACCAGCAAGAGCTTTCAGGGCTGGCACCTTCCTTGTGGGAGAAGGAGCCAGACGTTTGCCTTTTCAGAAAAAGTTTCTGCCGAGAACGAGCACCGTGACATGCTGAGTCTCTGGGAAAGCAGAGATCCCCAGTGCTGTTGCGGCTAAAGATAGGCTGCAGAGGGATAGTGAAGACCAGCAAGAGCTTTCAGGGCTGGCACCTTCCTTGTGGGAGAAGGAGCCAGACGTTTGCCTTTTCAGAAAAAGGCTCTGCCGAGAGCGAGCACCATGAGATGCTGAGTCTCTGGGAAAGCAGAGATCCCCAGTGCTGTTGTGCCTGTGGATAGGCTGCAGGGGGACGGTGAAGACCAGCAAGAGCTTTCAGGGCTGGCACCTTCCTTGTGGTAGAAGGAGCCAGACGTTTGCCTTTTCAGAAAAAGTTTCTGCCGAGAACGAGCACCGTGACATGCTGAGTCTCTGGGAAAGCAGAGATCCCCAGTGCTGTTGCGCCTGTGGATAGGCTGCAGGGGGACGGTGAAGACCAGCAAGAGCTTTCTGGGCTGGCACCTTCCTTGTGGGAGAAGGAGCCAGACGTTTGCCTTTTCAGAAAAAGGCTCTGCCGAGAGCGAGCACCATGAGATGCTGAGTCTCTGGGAAAGCAGAGATCCCCAGTGCTGTTGTGCCTGTGGATAGGCTGCAGGGGGACGGTGAAGACCAGCAAGATCTTTCAGGGCTGGCACCTTCCTTGTGGGAGAAGGAGCCAGACGTTTGCCTTTTCAGAAAACGTTTCTGCCGAGAACGAGCACCGTGACATGCTGAGTCTCTGGGAAAGCAGAGATCCCCAGTGCTGTTGTGCCTGTGGATAGGCTGCAGAGGGATTGTGAAGACGAGCAAGAGCTTTCAGGGCTGGCACCTTCCTTGTGGGAGAAGGAGCCAGACGTTTGCCTTTTCAGAAAAAGTTTCTGCCGAGAACGAGCACCGTGACATGCTGAGTCTCTGGGAAAGCAGAGATCCCCAGTGCTGTTGTGCCTGTGGATAGGCTGCAGGGGGACGGTGAAGACCAGCAAGATCTTTCAGGGCTGGCACCTTCCTTGTGGGAGAAGGAGCCAGACGTTTGCCTTTTCAGAAAAAGGCTCTGCCGAGAGCGAGCACCATGAGATGCTGAGACTCTGGGAAAGCAGAGATCCCCAGTGCTGTTGTGCCTGTGGATAGGCTGCAGGGGGACGGTGAAGACCAGCAAGATCTTTCAGGGCTGGCACCTTCCTTGTGGGAGAAGGAGCCAGACGTTTGCCTTTTCAGAAAACGTTTCTGCCGAGAACGAGCACCGTGACATGCTGAGTCTCTGGGAAAGCAGAGATCCCCAGTGCTGTTGCGGCTAAAAATAGGCTGCAGAGGGATAGTGAAGACCAGCAAGAGCTTTCAGGGCTGGCACCTTCCTTGTGGGAGAAGGAGCCAGACGTTTGCCTTTTCAGAAAAAGTTTCTGCCGAGAACGAGCACCGTGACATGCTGAGTGTCTGGGAAAGCAGAGATCCCCAGTGCTGTTGTGCCTGTGGATAGGCTGCAGAGGGATAGTGAAGACCTGCAATAGCTTTCAGGGCTGGCACCTTCCTTGTGGGAGAAGGAGCCAGACATTTGCCTTTTCAGAAAAAGTTTCTGCCGAGAACGAGCACCGTGACATGCTGAGTCTCTGGGAAAGAAGAGATCCCCAGTGCTGTTGCGGCTAAAGATAGGCTGCAGAGGGATAGTGAAGACCTGCAAGAGCTTTCAGAGCTGGCAGCTTCCTTGTGGGAGAAGGAGCCAGACGTTTGCCTTTTCAGAAAAAGTTTCTGCCGAGAACGAGCACCGTGACATGCTGAGTCTCTGGGAAAGCAGAGATCCCCAGTGCTGTTGTGCCTGTGGATAGGCTGCAGGGGGACGGTGAAGACCAGCAAGATCTTTCAGGGCTGGCACCTTACTTGTGGGAGAAGGAGCCAGACGTTTGCCTTTTCAGAAAAAGTTTTTGCCGAGAACGAGCACCGTGACATGCTGAGTCTCTGGAAAAGCAGAGATCCCCACTGCTGTTGAGGCTAAAGATAGGCTGCAGAGGGATAGTGAAGACCAGCAAGAGCTTTCAGGGCTGGCACCTTCCTTGTGGGAGAAGGAGCCAGACGTTTGCCTTTTCAGAAAAAGTTTCTGCCGAGAACGAGCACCGTGACATGCTGAGTGTCTGGGAAAGCAGAGATCCCCAGTGCTGTTGTGCCTGTGGATAGGCTGCAGAGGGATAGTGAAGACCTGCAATAGCTTTCAGGGCTGGCACCTTCCTTGTGGGAGAAGGAGCCAGACATTTGCCTTTTCAGAAAAAGTTTCTGCCGAGAACGAGCACCGTGACATGCTGAGTCTCTGGGAAAGAAGAGATCCCCAGTGCTGTTGCGGCTAAAGATAGGCTGCAGAGGGATAGTGAAGACCTGCAAGAGCTTTCAGAGCTGGCAGCTTCCTTGTGGGAGAAGGAGCCAGACGTTTGCCTTTTCAGAAAAAGTTTCTGCCGAGAACGAGCACCGTGACATGCTGAGTCTCTGGGAAAGCAGAGATCCCCAGTGCTGTTGTGCCTGTGGATAGGCTGCAGAGGGATAGTGAAGACCTGCAATAGCTTTCAGGGCTGGCACCTTCCTTGTGGGAGAAGGAGCCAGACGTTTGCCTTTTCAGAAAAAGTTTCTGCCGAGAACGAGCACCGTGACATGCTGAGTCTCTTGGAAAGCAGAGATCCCCAGTGCTGTTGCGGCTAAAGATAGGCTGCAGAGGGATAGTGAAGAACAGCAAGATCTTTCAGGGCTGGCACCTTCCTTGTGGGAGAAGGAGCCAGACGTTTGCCTTTTCAGAAAAAGTTTCTGCCGAGAACGAGCACCGTGACATGCTGAGTCTCTGGGAAAGCAGAGATCCCCAGTGCTGTTGTGCCTGTGGATAGGCTGCAGGGGGACGGTGAAGACCAGCAAGATCTTTCAGGGCTGGCACCTTCCTTGTGGGAGAAGGAGCCAGACGTTTGCCTTTTCAGAAAAAGTTTCTGCCGAGAACGAGCACCGTGACATGCTGAGTCTCTGGGAAAGCAGAGATCCCCAGTGCTGTTGCGGCTAAAGATAGGCTGCAGAGGGATAGTGAAGACCAGCAAGAGCTTTCAGGGCTGGCACCTTCCTTGTGGGAGAAGGAGCCAGACGTTTGCCTTTTCAGAAAAAGTTTCTGCCGAGAACGAGCACCGTGACATGCTGAGTCTCTGGGAAAGCAGAGATCCCCAGTGCTGTTGCGGCTAAAGATAGGCTGCAGAGGGATAGTGAAGACCAGCAAGAGCTTTCAGGGCTGGCACCTTCCTTGTGGGAGAAGGAGCCAGACATTTGCCTTTTCAGAAAAAGTTTCTGCCGAGAACGAGCACCGTGACATGCTGAGTCTCTGGGAAAGCAGAGATCCCCAGTGCTGTTGCGGCTAAAGATAGGCTGCAGAGGGATAGTGAAGACCAGCAAGAGCTTTCAGGGCTGGCACCTTCCTTGTGGGAGAAGGAGCCAGACGTTTGCCTTTTCAGAAAAAGTTTCTGCCGAGAACGAGCACCGTGACATGCTGAGTCTCTGGGAAAGCAGAGATCCCCAGTGCTGTTGCGGCTAAAGATAGGCTGCAGAGGGATAGTGAAGACCAGCAAGAGCTTTCAGGGCTGGCACCTTCCTTGTGGGAGAAGGAGCCAGACGTTTGCCTTTTCAGAAAAAGGCTCTGCCGAGAGCGAGCACCATGAGATGCTGAGTCTCTGGGAAAGCAGAGATCCCCAGTGCTGTTGTGCCTGTGGATAGGCTGCAGGGGGACGGTGAAGACCAGCAAGAGCTTTCAGGGCTGGCACCTTCCTTGTGGTAGAAGGAGCCAGACGTTTGCCTTTTCAGAAAAAGTTTCTGCCGAGAACGAGCACCGTGACATGCTGAGTCTCTGGGAAAGCAGAGATCCCCAGTGCTGTTGCGCCTGTGGATAGGCTGCAGGGGGACGGTGAAGACCAGCAAGAGCTTTCAGGGCTGGCACCTTCCTTGTGGGAGAAGGAGCCAGACGTTTGCCTTTTCAGAAAAAGGCTCTGCCGAGAGCGAGCACCATGAGTTGCTGAGTCTCTGGGAAAGCAGAGATCCCCAGTGCTGTTGTGCCTGTGGATAGGCTGCAGGGGGACGGTGAAGACCAGCAAGATCTTTCAGGGCTGGCACCTTCCTTGTGGGAGAAGGAGCCAGACGTTTGCCTTTTCAGAAAACGTTTCTGCCGAGAACGAGCACCGTGACATGCTGAGTCTCTGGGAAAGCAGAGATCCCCAGTGCTGTTGTGCCTGTGGATAGGCTGCAGAGGGATTGTGAAGACGAGCAAGAGCTTTCAGGGCTGGCACCTTCCTTGTGGGAGAAGGAGCCAGACGTTTGCCTTTTCAGAAAAAGTTTCTGCCGAGAACGAGCACCGTGACATGCTGAGTCTCTGGGAAAGCAGAGATCCCCAGTGCTGTTGTGCCTGTGGATAGGCTGCAGGGGGACGGTGAAGACCAGCAAGATCTTTCAGGGCTGGCACCTTCCTTGTGGGAGAAGGAGCCAGACGTTTGCCTTTTCAGAAAAAGGCTCTGCCGAGAGCGAGCACCATGAGATGCTGAGACTCTGGGAAAGCAGAGATCCCCAGTGCTGTTGTGCCTGTGGATAGGCTGCAGGGGGACGGTGAAGACCAGCAAGATCTTTCAGGGCTGGCACCTTCCTTGTGGGAGAAGGAGCCAGACGTTTGCCTTTTCAGAAAACGTTTCTGCCGAGAACGAGCACCGTGACATGCTGAGTCTCTGGGAAAGCAGAGATCCCCAGTGCTGTTGCGGCTAAAAATAGGCTGCAGAGGGATAGTGAAGACCAGCAAGAGCTTTCAGGGCTGGCACCTTCCTTGTGGGAGAAGGAGCCAGACGTTTGCCTTTTCAGAAAAAGTTTCTGCCGAGAACGAGCACCGTGACATGCTGAGTGTCTGGGAAAGCAGAGATCCCCAGTGCTGTTGTGCCTGTGGATAGGCTGCAGAGGGATAGTGAAGACCTGCAATAGCTTTCAGGGCTGGCACCTTCCTTGTGGGAGAAGGAGCCAGACATTTGCCTTTTCAGAAAAAGTTTCTGCCGAGAACGAGCACCGTGACATGCTGAGTCTCTGGGAAAGAAGAGATCCCCAGTGCTGTTGCGGCTAAAGATAGGCTGCAGAGGGATAGTGAAGACCTGCAAGAGCTTTCAGAGCTGGCAGCTTCCTTGTGGGAGAAGGAGCCAGACGTTTGCCTTTTCAGAAAAAGTTTCTGCCGAGAACGAGCACCGTGACATGCTGAGTCTCTGGGAAAGCAGAGATCCCCAGTGCTGTTGTGCCTGTGGATAGGCTGCAGGGGGACGGTGAAGACCAGCAAGAGCTTTCAGGGCTGGCACCTTCCTTGTGGGAGAAGGAGCCGTAAGTTTGTCTTTTCAGAAAAAGTTTCTGCCGAGAACGAGCACCGTGACATGCTGAGTCTCTGGGAAAGCAGAGATCCCCAGTGCTGTTGCGGCTAAAGATAGGCTGCAGAGGGATAGTGAAGACCAGCAAGAGCTTTCAGGGCTGGCACCTTCCTTGTGGGAGAAGGAGCCAGACGTTTGCCTTTTCAGAAAAAGGCTCTGCCGAGAGCGAGCACCATGAGATGCTGAGTCTCTGGGAAAGCAGAGATCCCCAGTGCTGTTGTGCCTGTGGATAGGCTGCAGGGGGACGGTGAAGACCAGCAAGATCTTTCAGGGCTGGCACCTTACTTGTGGGAGAAGGAGCCAGACGTTTGCCTTTTCAGAAAAAGTTTCTGCCGAGAGCGAGCACCATGAGATGCTGAGTCTCTGGGAAAGCAGAGATCCCCAGTGCTGTTGTGCCTGTGGATAGGCTGCAGGGGGACGGTGAAGACCAGCAAGATCTTTCAGGGCTGGCACCTTACTTGTGGGAGAAGGAGCCAGACGTTTGCCTTTTCAGAAAAAGTTTTTGCCGAGAACGAGCACCGTGACATGCTGAGTCTCTGGAAAAGCAGAGATCCCCACTGCTGTTGAGGCTAAAGATAGGCTGCAGAGGGATAGTGAAGACCAGCAAGAGCTTTCAGGGCTGGCACCTTCCTTGTGGGAGAAGGAGCCAGACGTTTGCCTTTTCAGAAAAAGTTTCTGCCGAGAACGAGCACCGTGACATGCTGAGTGTCTGGGAAAGCAGAGATCCCCAGTGCTGTTGTGCCTGTGGATAGGCTGCAGAGGGATAGTGAAGACCTGCAATAGCTTTCAGGGCTGGCACCTTCCTTGTGGGAGAAGGAGCCAGACATTTGCCTTTTCAGAAAACGTTTCTGCCGAGAACGAGCACCGTGACATGCTGAGTCTCTGGGAAAGAAGAGATCCCCAGTGCTGTTGCGGCTAAAGATAGGCTGCAGAGGGATAGTGAAGACCTGCAAGAGCTTTCAGAGCTGGCACCTTCCTTGTGGGAGAAGGAGCCAGACGTTTGCCTTTTCAGAAAAAGTTTCTGCCGAGAACGAGCACCGTGACATGCTGAGTCTCTGGGAAAGCAGAGATCCCCAGTGCTGTTGTGCCTGTGGATAGGCTGCAGGGGGACGGTGAAGACCAGCAAGAGCTTTCAGGGCTGGCACCTTCCTTGTGGGAGAAGGAGCCAGACGTTTGCCTTTTCAGAAAAAGTTTCTGCCGAGAACGAGCACCGTGACATGCTGAGTCTCTGGGAAAGCAGAGATCCCCAGTGCTGTTGCGGCTAAAGATAGGCTGCAGAGGGATAGTGAAGACCAGCAAGAGCTTTCAGGGCTGGCACCTTCCTTGTGGGAGAAGGAGCCAGACGTTTGCCTTTTCAGAAAAAGGCTCTGCCGAGAGCGAGCACCATGAGATGCTGAGTCTCTGGGAAAGCAGAGATCCCCAGTGCTGTTGTGCCTGTGGATAGGCTGCAGGGGGACGGTGAAGACCAGCAAGATCTTTCAGGGCTGGCACCTTCCTTGTGGGAGAAGGAGCCAGACGTTTGCCTTTTCAGAAAAAGTTTCTGCCGAGAACGAGCACCGTGACATGCTGAGTGTCTGGGAAAGCAGAGATCCCCAGTGCTGTTGTGCCTGTGGATAGGCTGCAGAGGGATAGTGAAGACCTGCAATAGCTTTCAGGGCTGGCACCTTCCTTGTGGGAGAAGGAGCCAGACATTTGCCTTTTCAGAAAAAGTTTCTGCCGAGAACGAGCACCGTGACATGCTGAGTCTCTGGGAAAGAAGAGATCCCCAGTGCTGTTGCGGCTAAAGATAGGCTGCAGAGGGATAGTGAAGACCTGCAAGAGCTTTCAGAGCTGGCACCTTCCTTGTGGGAGAAGGAGCCAGACGTTTGCCTTTTCAGAAAAAGTTTCTGCCGAGAACGAGCACCGTGACATGCTGAGTCTCTGGGAAAGCAGAGATCCCCAGTGCTGTTGCGGCTAAAGATAGGCTGCAGAGGGATAGTGAAGACCAGCAAGAGCTTTCAGGGCTGGCACCTTCCTTGTGGGAGAAGGAGCCAGACGTTTGCCTTTTCAGAAAAAGGCTCTGCCGAGAGCGAGCACCATGAGATGCTGAGTCTCTGGGAAAGCAGAGATCCCCAGTGCTGTTGTGCCTGTGGATAGGCTGCAGGGGGACGGTGAAGACCAGCAAGATCTTTCAGGGCTGGCACCTTACTTGTGGGAGAAGGAGCCAGACGTTTGCCTTTTCAGAAAAAGTTTCTGCCGAGAACGAGCACCGTGACATGCTGAGTCTCTGGGAAAGCAGAGATCCCCAGTGCTGTTGTGCCTGTGGATAGGCTGCAGGGGGACGGTGAAGACCAGCAAGAGCTTTCAGGGCTGGCACCTTCCTTGTGGGAGAAGGAGCCAGACGTTTGCCTTTTGAGAAAAAGTTTCTGCCGAGAACGAGCACCGTGACATGCTGAGTCTCTGGGAAAGCAGAGATCCCCAGTGCTGTTGCGGCTAAAGATAGGCTGCAGGGGGACGGTGAAGACCAGCAAGAGCTTTCAGGGCTGGCACCTTCCTTGTGGGAGAAGGAGCCAGACGTTTGCCTTTTCAGAAAAAGGCTCTGCCGAGAGCGAGCACCATGAGATGCTGAGTCTCTGGGAAAGCAGAGATCCCCAGTGCTGTTGTGCCTGTGGATAGGCTGCAGAGGGATAGTGAAGACCTGCAATAGCTTTCAGGGCTGGCACCTTCCTTGTGGGAGAAGGAGCCAGACGTTTGCCTTTTCAGAAAAAGTTTCTGCCGAGAACGAGCACCGTGACATGCTGAGTCTCTGGGAAAGCAGAGATCCCCAGTGCTGTTGTGCCTGTGGATAGGCTGCAGGGGGACGGTGAAGACAAGCAAGATCTTTCAGGGCTGGCACCTTCCTTGTGGGAGAAGGAGCCAGACGTTTGCCTTTTCAGAAAAAGGCTCTGCCGAGAGCGAGCACCATGGGATGCTGAGACTCTGGGAAAGCAGAGATCCCCAGTGCTGTTGTGCCTGTGGATAGGCTGCAGGGGGACGGTGAAGACCAGCAAGATCTTTCAGGGCTGGCACCTTCCTTGTGGGAGAAGGAGCCAGACGTTTGCCTTTTCAGAAAAAGTTTCTGCCGAGAACGAGCACCGTGACATGCTGAGTCTCTGGGAAAGCAGAGATCCCCAGTGCTGTTGTGCCTGTGGATAGGCTGCAGAGGGATAGTGAAGACCAGCAAGAGCTTTCAGGGCTGGCACCTTCCTTGTGGGAGAAGGAGCCAGACGTTTGCCTTTTCAGAAAAAGGCTCTGCCGAGAGCGAGCACCATGAGATGCTGAGTCTCTGGGAAAGCAGAGATCCCCAGTGCTGTTGTGCCTGTGGATAGGCTGCAGGGGGACGGTGAAGACCAGCAAGATCTTTCAGGGCTGGCACCTTCCTTGTGGGAGAAGGAGCCAGACGTTTGCCTTTTCAGAAAAAGTTTCTGCCGAGAACGAGCACCGTGACATGCTGAGTCTCTGGGAAAGCAGAGATCCCCAGTGCTGTTGCGGCTAAAGATAGGCTGCAGAGGGATAGTGAAGACCTGCAAGAGCTTTCAGAGCTGGCAGCTTCCTTGTGGGAGAAGGAGCCAGACGTTTGCCTTTTCAGAAAAAGTTTCTGCCGAGAACGAGCACCGTGACATGCTGAGTGTCTGGGAAAGCAGAGATCCCCAGTGCTGTTGCGGCTAAAGATAGGCTGCAGAGGGATAGTGAAGACCAGCAAGAGCTTTCAGGGCTGGCACCTTCCTTGTGGGAGAAGGAGCCAGACGTTTCCCTTTTCAGAAAAAGTTTCTGCCGAGAACGAGCACCGTGACATGCTGAGTCTCTGGGAAAGCAGAGATCCCCAGTGCTGTTGCGGCTAAAGATAGGCTGCAGAGGGATAGTGAAGACCTGCAAGATATTTCAGGGCTGGCACCTTCCTTGTGGGAGAAGGAGCCAGACGTTTGCCTTTTCAGAAAAGGCTCTGCCGACAGCGAGCAACATGAGATGCTGAGTTTCTGGGAAAGCAGAGATCCCCAGTGCTGTTGTGCCTGTGGATAGGCTGCAGGGGGACGGTGAAGACCAGCAAGATCTTTCACGGCTGGCACCTTTCTTGTGGGAGAAGGAGCCAGACGTTTGCCTTTTCAGAAAAAGTTTCTGCCGAGAACGAGCACCGTGACATGCTGAGTCTCTGGAAAAGCAGAGATCCCCACTGCTGTTGAGGCTAAAGATAGGCTGCAGAGGGATAGTGAAGACCAGCAAGAGCTTTCAGGGCTGGCACCTTCCTTGTGGGAGAAGGAGCCAGACGTTTGCCTTTTCAGAAAAAGTTTCTGCCGAGAACGAGCACCGTGACATGCTGAGTCTCTGGGAAAGCAGAGATCCCCAGTGCTGTTGTGCCTGTGGATAGGCTGCAGGGGGACGGTGAAGACCAGCAAGAGCTTTCAGGGCTGGCACCTTCCTTGTGGGAGAAGGAGCCAGACATTTGCCTTTTCAGAAAAAGTTTCTGCCGAGAACGAGCGCCGTGACATGCTGAGTCTCTGGAAAAGCAGAGATCCCCAGTGCTGTTGCGGCTAAAGATAGGCTGCAGAGGGATAGTGAAGACCTGCAAGAGCTTTCAGAGCTGGCAGCTTCCTTGTGGGAGAAGGAGCCAGACGTTTGCCTTTTCAGAAAAAGTTTCTGCCGAGAGCGAGCACCATGAGATGCTGAGTCTCTGGGAAAGCAGAGATCCCCAGTGCTGTTGTGCCTGTGGATAGGCTGCAGGGGGACGGTGAAGACCAGCAAGAGCTTTCAGGGCTGGCACCTTCCTTGTGGGAGAAGGAGCCAGACGTTTGCCTTTTCAGAAAAAGTTTCTGCCAAGAACGAGCACCGTGACATGCTGAGTCTCTGGGAAAGCAGAGATCCCCAGTGCTGTTGCGGCTAAAGATAGGCTGCAGAGGGATAGTGAAGACCAGCAAGAGCTTTCAGGGCTGGCACCTTCCTTGTGGGAGAAGGAGCCAGACGTTTGCCTTTTCAGAAAAAGGCTCTGCCGAGAGCGAGCACCATGAGATGCTGAGTCTCTGGGAAAGCAGAGATCCCCAGTGCTGTTGTGCCTGTGGATAGGCTGCAGGGGGACGGTGAAGACCAGCAAGATCTTTCAGGGCTGGCACCTTCCTTGTGGGAGAAGGAGCCAGACGTTTGCCTTTTCAGAAAAAGTTTCTGCCGAGAACGAGCACCGTGACATGCTGAGTCTCTGGGAAAGCAGAGATCCCCAGTGCTGTTGTGCCTGTGGATAGGCTGCAGGGGGATAGTGAAGACCTGCAATAGCTTTCAGGGCTGGCACCTTCCTTGTGGGAGAAGGAGCCAGACATTTGCCTTTTCAGAAAAAGTTTCTGCCGAGAACGAGCACCGTGACATGCTGAGTCTCTGGAAAAGAAGAGATCCCCAGTGCTGTTGCGGCTAAAGATAGGCTGCAGAGGGATAGTGAAGACCTGCAAGAGCTTTCAGGGCTGGCACCTTCCTTGTGGGAGAAGGAGCCAGACGTTTGCCTTTTCAGAAAAAGTTTCTGCCGAGAACGAGCACCGTGACATGCTGAGTCTCTGGGAAAGCAGAGATCCCCAGTGCTGTTGCGGCTAAAGATAGGCTGCAGAGGGATAGTGAAGACCAGCAAGAGCTTTCAGGGCTGGCACCTTCCTTGTGGGAGAAGGAGCCAGACGTTTGCCTTTTCAGAAAAAGGCTCTGCCGAGAGCGAGCACCATGAGATGCTGAGTCTCTGGGAAAGCAGAGATCCCCAGTGCTGTTGTGCCTGTGGATAGGCTGCAGGGGGACGGTGAAGACCAGCAAGATCTTTCAGGGCTGGCACCTTCCTTGTGGGAGAAGGAGCCAGACGTTTGCCTTTTCAGAAAAAGTTTCTGCCGAGAACGAGCACCGTGACATGCTGAGTCTCTGGGAAAGCAGAGATCCCCAGTGCTGTTGTGCCTGTGGATAGGCTGCAGGTGGACGGTGAAGACAAGCAAGATCTTTCAGGGCTGGCACCTTCCTTGTGGGAGAAGGAGCCAGACGTTTGCCTTTTCAGAAAAAGGCTCTGCCGAGAGCGAGCACCATGGGATGCTGAGACTCTGGGAAAGCAGAGATCCCCAGTGCTGTTGTGCCTGTGGATAGGCTGCAGGGGGACGGTGAAGACCAGCAAGATCTTTCAGGGCTGGCACCTTCCTTGTGGGAGAAGGAGCCAGACGTTTGCCTTTTCAGAAAAAGTTTCTGCCGAGAACGAGCACCGTGACATGCTGAGTCTCTGGGAAAGCAGAGATCCCCAGTGCTGTTGTGCCTGTGGATAGGCTGCAGAGGGATAGTGAAGACCAGCAAGAGCTTTCAGGGCTGGCACCTTCCTTGTGGGAGAAGGAGCCAGACGTTTGCCTTTTCAGAAAAAGGCTCTGCCGAGAGCGAGCACCATGAGATGCTGAGTCTCTGGGAAAGCAGAGATCCCCAGTGCTGTTGTGCCTGTGGATAGGCTGCAGGGGGACGGTGAAGACCAGCAAGATCTTTCAGGGCTGGCACCTTCCTTGTGGGAGAAGGAGCCAGACGTTTGCCTTTTCAGAAAACGTTTCTGCCGAGAACGAGCACCGTGACATGCTGAGTCTCTGGGAAAGCAGAGATCCCCAGTGCTGTTGCGGCTAAAGATAGGCTGCAGAGGGATAGTGAAGACCAGCAAGAGCTTTCAGGGCTGGCACCTTCCTTGTGGGAGAAGGAGCCAGACGTTTGCCTTTTCAGAAAAAGGCTCTGCCGAGAGCGAGCACCATGAGATGCTGAGTCTCTGGGAAAGCAGAGATCCCCAGTGCTGTTGTGCCTGTGGATAGGCTGCAGGGGGACGGTGAAGACCAGCAAGATCTTTCAGGGCTGGCACCTTCCTTGTGGGAGAAGGAGCCAGACGTTTGCCTTTTCAGAAAAAGTTTCTGCCGAGAACGAGCACCGTGACATGCTGAGTCTCTGGGAAAGCAGAGATCCCCAGTGCTGTTGTGCCTGTGGATAGGCTGCAGGGGGACGGTGAAGACAAGCAAGATCTTTCAGGGCTGGCACCTTCCTTGTGGGAGAAGGAGCCAGACGTTTGCCTTTTCAGAAAAAGGCTCTGCCGAGAGCGAGCACCATGGGATGCTGAGACTCTGGGAAAGCAGAGATCCCCAGTGCTGTTGTGCCTGTGGATAGGCTGCAGGGGGACGGTGAAGACCAGCAAGATCTTTCAGGGCTGGCACCTTCCTTGTGGGAGAAGGAGCCAGACGTTTGCCTTTTCAGAAAAAGTTTCTGCCGAGAACGAGCACCGTGACATGCTGAGTGTCTGGGAAAGCAGAGATCCCCAGTGCTGTTGTGCCTGTGGATAGGCTGCAGAGGGATAGTGAAGACCAGCAAGAGCTTTCAGGGCTGGCACCTTCCTTGTGGGAGAAGGAGCCAGACGTTTGCCTTTTCAGAAAAAGGCTCTGCCGAGAGCGAGCACCATGAGATGCTGAGTCTCTGGGAAAGCAGAGATCCCCAGTGCTGTTGTGCCTGTGGATAGGCTGCAGGGGGACGGTGAAGACCAGCAAGATCTTTCAGGGCTGGCACCTTCCTTGTGGGAGAAGGAGCCAGACGTTTGCCTTTTCAGAAAACGTTTCTGCCGAGAACGAGCACCGTGACATGCTGAGTCTCTGGGAAAGCAGAGATCCCCAGTGCTGTTGCGGCTAAAAATAGGCTGCAGAGGGATAGTGAAGACCAGCAAGAGCTTTCAGGGCTGGCACCTTCCTTGTGGGAGAAGGAGCCAGACGTTTGCCTTTTCAGAAAAAGTTTCTGCCGAGAGCGAGCACCGTGACATGCTGAGTCTCTGGGAAAGCAGAGATCCCCAGTGCTGTTGCGGCTAAAGATAGGCTGCAGAGGGATAGTGAAGACCAGCAAGAGCTTTCAGGGCTGGCACCTTCCTTGTGGGAGAAGGAGCCAGACGTTTGCCTTTTCAGAAAAAGGCTCTGCCGAGAGCGAGCACCATGAGATGCTGAGTCTCTGGGAAAGCAGAGATCCCCAGTGCTGTTGTGCCTGTGGATAGGCTGCAGGGGGACGGTGAAGACCAGCAAGATCTTTCAGGGCTGGCACCTTCCTTGTGGGAGAAGGAGCCAGACGTTTGCCTTTTCAGAAAAAGTTTCTGCCGAGAACGAGCACCGTGACATGCTGAGTCTCTGGGAAAGCAGAGATCCCCAGTGCTGTTGTGCCTGTGGATAGGCTGCAGGGGGACGGTGAAGACAAGCAAGATCTTTCAGGGCTGGCACCTTCCTTGTGGGAGAAGGAGCCAGACGTTTGCCTTTTCAGAAAAAGGCTCTGCCGAGAGCGAGCACCATGGGATGCTGAGACTCTGGGAAAGCAGAGATCCCCAGTGCTGTTGTGCCTGTGGATAGGCTGCAGGGGGACGGTGAAGACCAGCAAGATCTTTCAGGGCTGGCACCTTCCTTGTGGGAGAAGGAGCCAGACGTTTGCCTTTTCAGAAAAAGTTTCTGCCGAGAACGAGCACCGTGACATGCTGAGTCTCTGGGAAAGCAGAGATCCCCAGTGCTGTTGTGCCTGTGGATAGGCTGCAGAGGGATAGTGAAGACCAGCAAGAGCTTTCAGGGCTGGCACCTTCCTTGTGGGAGAAGGAGCCAGACGTTTGCCTTTTCAGAAAAAGGCTCTGCCGAGAGCGAGCACCATGAGATGCTGAGTCTCTGGGAAAGCAGAGATCCCCAGTGCTGTTGTGCCTGTGGATAGGCTGCAGGGGGACGGTGAAGACCAGCAAGATCTTTCAGGGCTGGCACCTTCCTTGTGGGAGAAGGACCCAGACGTTTGCCTTTTCAGAAAAAGGCTCTGCCGAGAACGAGCACCGTGACATGCTGAGTCTCTGGGAAAGCAGAGATCCCCAGTGCTGTTGCGGCTAAAAATAGGCTGCAGAGGGATAGTGAAGACCAGCAAGAGCTTTCAGGGCTGGCACCTTCCTTGTGGGAGAAGGAGCCAGACGTTTGCCTTTTCAGAAAAAGTTTCTGCCGAGAGCGAGCACCATGAGATGCTGAGTCTCTGGGAAAGCAGAGATCCCCAGTGCTGTTGCGGCTAAAGATAGGCTGCAGGGGGACGGTGAAGACCAGCAAGATCTTTCAGGGCTGGCACCTTCCTTGTGGGAGAAGGAGCCAGACGTTTGCCTTTTCAGAAAAAGTTTCTGCCGAGAACGAGCACCGTGACATGCTGAGTCTCTGGAAAAGCAGAGATCCCCACTGCTGTTGAGGCTAAAGATAGGCTGCAGAGGGATAGTGAAGACCAGCAAGAGCTTTCAGGGCTGGCACCTTCCTTGTGGGAGAAGGAGCCAGACGTTTGCCTTTTCAGAAAAAGTTTCTGCCGAGAACGAGCACCGTGACATGCTGAGTCTCTGGGAAAGCAGAGATCCCCAGTGCTGTTGTGCCTGTGGATAGGCTGCAGGGGGACGGTGAAGACCAGCAAGAGCTTTCAGGGCTGGCACCTTCCTTGTGGGAGAAGGAGCCAGACATTTGCCTTTTCAGAAAAAGTTTCTGCCGAGAACGAGCGCCGTGACATGCTGAGTCTCTGGAAAAGCAGAGATCCCCAGTGCTGTTGCGGCTAAAGATAGGCTGCAGAGGGATAGTGAAGACCTGCAAGAGCTTTCAGAGCTGGCAGCTTCCTTGTGGGAGAAGGAGCCAGACGTTTGCCTTTTCAGAAAAAGTTTCTGCCGAGAGCGAGCACCATGAGATGCTGAGTCTCTGGGAAAGCAGAGATCCCCAGTGCTGTTGTGCCTGTGGATAGGCTGCAGGGGGACGGTGAAGACCAGCAAGAGCTTTCAGGGCTGGCACCTTCCTTGTGGGAGAAGGAGCCAGACGTTTGCCTTTTCAGAAAAAGTTTCTGCCAAGAACGAGCACCGTGACATGCTGAGTCTCTGGGAAAGCAGAGATCCCCAGTGCTGTTGCGGCTAAAGATAGGCTGCAGAGGGATAGTGAAGACCAGCAAGAGCTTTCAGGGCTGGCACCTTCCTTGTGGGAGAAGGAGCCAGACGTTTGCCTTTTCAGAAAAAGGCTCTGCCGAGAGCGAGCACCATGAGATGCTGAGTCTCTGGGAAAGCAGAGATCCCCAGTGCTGTTGTGCCTGTGGATAGGCTGCAGGGGGACGGTGAAGACCAGCAAGATCTTTCAGGGCTGGCACCTTCCTTGTGGGAGAAGGAGCCAGACGTTTGCCTTTTCAGAAAAAGTTTCTGCCGAGAACGAGCACCGTGACATGCTGAGTCTCTGGGAAAGCAGAGATCCCCAGTGCTGTTGTGCCTGTGGATAGGCTGCAGAGGGATAGTGAAGAGCTGCAATAGCTTTCAGGGCTGGCACCTTCCTTGTGGGAGAAGGAGCCAGACATTTGCCTTTTCAGAAAAAGTTTCTGCCGAGAGCGAGCACCGTGACATGCTGAGTCTCTGGGAAAGAAGAGATCCCCAGTGCTGTTGCGGCTAAAGATAGGCTGCAGAGGGATAGTGAAGACCTGCAAGAGCTTTCAGAGCTGGCACCTTCCTTGTGGGAGAAGGAGCCAGACGTTTGCCTTTTCAGAAAAAGTTTCTGCCGAGAACGAGCACCGTGACATGCTGAGTCTCTGGGAAAGCAGAGATCCCCAGTGCTGTTGTGCCTGTGGATAGGCTGCAGGGGGACGGTGAAGACCAGCAAGAGCTTTCAGGGCTGGCACCTTCCTTGTGGGAGAAGGAGCCAGACGTTTGCCTTTTCAGAAAAAGTTTCTGCCGAGAACGAGCACCGTGACATGCTGAGTCTCTGGGAAAGCAGAGATCCCCAGTGCTGTTGCGGCTAAAGATAGGCTGCAGAGGGATAGTGAAGACCAGCAAGAGCTTTCAGGGCTGGCACCTTCCTTGTGGGAGAAGGAGCCAGACGTTTGCCTTTTCAGAAAAAGGCTCTGCCGAGAGCGAGCACCATGAGATGCTGAGTCTCTGGGAAAGCAGAGATCCCCAGTGCTGTTGTGCCTGTGGATAGGCTGCAGGGGGACGGTGAAGACCAGCAAGATCTTTCAGGGCTGGCACCTTACTTGTGGGAGAAGGAGCCAGACGTTTGCCTTTTCAGAAAAAGTTTCTGCCGAGAACGAGCACCGTGACATGCTGAGTCTCTGGAAAAGCAGAGATCCCCACTGCTGTTGAGGCTAAAGATAGGCTGCAGAGGGATAGTGAAGACCAGCAAGAGCTTTCAGGGCTGGCACCTTCCTTGTGGGAGAAGGAGCCAGACGTTTGCCTTTTCAGAAAAAGTTTCTGCCGAGAACGAGCACCGTGACATGCTGAGTCTCTGGGAAAGCAGAGATCCCCAGTGCTGTTGTGCCTGTGGATAGGCTGCAGAGGGATAGTGAAGACCTGCAATAGCTTTCAGGGCTGGCACCTTCCTTGTGGGAGAAGGAGCCAGACATTTGCCTTTTCAGAAAAAGTTTCTGCCGAGAACGAGCACCGTGACATGCTGAGTCTCTGGAAAAGAAGAGATCCCCAGTGCTGTTGCGGCTAAAGATAGGCTGCAGAGGGATAGTGAAGACCTGCAAGAGCTTTCAGGGCTGGCACCTTCCTTGTGGGAGAAGGAGCCAGACGTTTGCCTTTTCAGAAAAAGTTTCTGCCGAGAACGAGCACCGTGACATGCTGAGTCTCTGGAAAAGCAGAGATCCCCACTGCTGTTGAGGCTAAAGATAGGCTGCAGAGGGATAGTGAAGACCAGCAAGAGCTTTCAGGGCTGGCACCTTCCTTGTGGGAGAAGGAGCCAGACGTTTGCCTTTTCAGAAAAAGTTTCTGCCGAGAACGAGCACCGTGACATGCTGAGTCTCTGGGAAAGCAGAGATCCCCAGTGCTGTTGTGCCTGTGGATAGGCTGCAGGGGGACGGTGAAGACCAGCAAGAGCTTTCAGGGCTGGCACCTTCCTTGTGGGAGAAGGAGCCAGACATTTGCCTTTTCAGAAAAAGTTTCTGCCGAGAACGAGCGCCGTGACATGCTGAGTCTCTGGAAAAGCAGAGATCCCCAGTGCTGTTGCGGCTAAAGATAGGCTGCAGAGGGATAGTGAAGACCTGCAAGAGCTTTCAGAGCTGGCAGCTTCCTTGTGGGAGAAGGAGCCAGACGTTTGCCTTTTCAGAAAAAGTTTCTGCCGAGAGCGAGCACCATGAGATGCTGAGTCTCTGGGAAAGCAGAGATCCCCAGTGCTGTTGTGCCTGTGGATAGGCTGCAGGGGGACGGTGAAGACCAGCAAGAGCTTTCAGGGCTGGCACCTTCCTTGTGGGAGAAGGAGCCAGACGTTTGCCTTTCCAGAAAAAGTTTCTGCCAAGAACGAGCACCGTGACATGCTGAGTCTCTGGGAAAGCAGAGATCCCCAGTGCTGTTGCGGCTAAAGATAGGCTGCAGAGGGATAGTGAAGACCAGCAAGAGCTTTCAGGGCTGGCACCTTCCTTGTGGGAGAAGGAGCCAGACGTTTGCCTTTTCAGAAAAAGGCTCTGCCGAGAGCGAGCACCATGAGATGCTGAGTCTCTGGGAAAGCAGAGATCCCCAGTGCTGTTGTGCCTGTGGATAGGCTGCAGGGGGACGGTGAAGACCAGCAAGATCTTTCAGGGCTGGCACCTTCCTTGTGGGAGAAGGAGCCAGACGTTTGCCTTTTCAGAAAAAGTTTCTGCCGAGAACGAGCACCGTGACATGCTGAGTCTCTGGGAAAGCAGAGATCCCCAGTGCTGTTGTGCCTGTGGATAGGCTGCAGAGGGATAGTGAAGACCTGCAATAGCTTTCAGGGCTGGCACCTTCCTTGTGGGAGAAGGAGCCAGACATTTGCCTTTTCAGAAAAAGTTTCTGCCGAGAACGAGCACCGTGACATGCTGAGTCTCTGGAAAAGAAGAGATCCCCAGTGCTGTTGCGGCTAAAGATAGGCTGCAGAGGGATAGTGAAGACCTGCAAGAGCTTTCAGGGCTGGCACCTTCCTTGTGGGAGAAGGAGCCAGACGTTTGCCTTTTCAGAAAAAGTTTCTGCCGAGAACAAGCACCGTGACATGCTGAGTCTCTGGGAAAGCAGAGATCCCCAGTGCTGTTGTGCCTGTGGATAGGCTGCAGGGGGACGGTGAAGACCAGCAAGAGCTTTCAGGGCTGGCACCTTCCTTGTGGGAGAAGGAGCCAGACGTTTGCCTTTTCAGAAAAAGTTTCTGCCGAGAACGAGCACCGTGACATGCTGAGTCTCTGGGAAAGCAGAGATCCCCAGTGCTGTTGCGGCTAAAGATAGGCTGCAGAGGGATAGTGAAGACCAGCAAGAGCTTTCAGGGCTGGCACCTTCCTTGTGGGAGAAGGAGCCAGACGTTTGCCTTTTCAGAAAAAGGCTCTGCCGAGAGCGAGCACCATGAGATGCTGAGTCTCTGGGAAAGCAGAGATCCCCAGTGCTGTTGTGCCTGTGGATAGGCTGCAGGGGGACGGTGAAGACCAGCAAGATCTTTCAGGGCTGGCACCTTCCTTGTGGGAGAAGGAGCCAGACGTTTGCCTTTTCAGAAAAAGGCTCTGCCGAGAGCGAGCACCATGGGATGCTGAGACTCTGGGAAAGCAGAGATCCCCAGTGCTGTTGTGCCTGTGGATAGGCTGCAGGGGGACGGTGAAGACCAGCAAGATCTTTCAGGGCTGGCACCTTCCTTGTGGGAGAAGGAGCCAGACGTTTGCCTTTTCAGAAAAAGTTTCTGCCGAGAACGAGCACCGTGACATGCTGAGTCTCTGGGAAAGCAGAGATCCCCAGTGCTGTTGTGCCTGTGGATAGGCTGCAGAGGGATAGTGAAGACCAGCAAGAGCTTTCAGGGCTGGCACCTTCCTTGTGGGAGAAGGAGCCAGACGTTTGCCTTTTCAGAAAAAGGCTCTGCCGAGAGCGAGCACCATGAGATGCTGAGTCTCTGGGAAAGCAGAGATCCCCAGTGCTGTTGTGCCTGTGGATAGGCTGCAGGGGGACGGTGAAGACCAGCAAGATCTTTCAGGGCTGGCACCTTCCTTGTGGGAGAAGGAGCCAGACGTTTGCCTTTTCAGAAAACGTTTCTGCCGAGAACGAGCACCGTGACATGCTGAGTCTCTGGGAAAGCAGAGATCCCCAGTGCTGTTGCGGCTAAAAATAGGCTGCAGAGGGATAGTGAAGACCAGCAAGAGCTTTCAGGGCTGGCACCTTCCTTGTGGGAGAAGGAGCCAGACGTTTGCCTTTTCAGAAAAAGTTTCTGCCGAGAACGAGCACCGTGACATGCTGAGTCTCTGGGAAAGCAGAGATCCCCAGTGCTGTTGCGGCTAAAGATAGGCTGCAGAGGGATAGTGAAGACCAGCAAGAGCTTTCAGGGCTGGCACCTTCCTTGTGGGAGAAGGAGCCAGACGTTTGCCTTTTCAGAAAAAGGCTCTGCCGAGAGCGAGCACCATGAGATGCTGAGTCTCTGGGAAAGCAGAGATCCCCAGTGCTGTTGTGCCTGTGGATAGGCTGCAGGGGGACGGTGAAGACCAGCAAGATCTTTCAGGGCTGGCACCTTCCTTGTGGGAGAAGGAGCCAGACGTTTGCCTTTTCAGAAAAAGTTTCTGCCGAGAACGAGCACCGTGACATGCTGAGTCTCTGGGAAAGCAGAGATCCCCAGTGCTGTTGTGCCTGTGGATAGGCTGCAGGGGGACGGTGAAGACAAGCAAGATCTTTCAGGGCTGGCACCTTCCTTGTGGGAGAAGGAGCCAGACGTTTGCCTTTTCAGAAAAAGGCTCTGCCGAGAGCGAGCACCATGGGATGCTGAGACTCTGGGAAAGCAGAGATCCCCAGTGCTGTTGTGCCTGTGGATAGGCTGCAGGGGGACGGTGAAGACCAGCAAGATCTTTCAGGGCTGGCACCTTCCTTGTGGGAGAAGGAGCCAGACGTTTGCCTTTTCAGAAAAAGTTTCTGCCGAGAACGAGCACCGTGACATGCTGAGTGTCTGGGAAAGCAGAGATCCCCAGTGCTGTTGTGCCTGTGGATAGGCTGCAGGGGGACGGTGAAGACAAGCAAGATCTTTCAGGGCTGGCACCTTCCTTGTGGGAGAAGGAGCCAGACGTTTGCCTTTTCAGAAAAAGTTTCTGCCGAGAGCGAGCACCATGGGATGCTGAGACTCTGGGAAAGCAGAGATCCCCAGTGCTGTTGTGCCTGTGGATAGGCTGCAGGGGGACGGTGAAGACCAGCAAGATCTTTCAGGGCTGGCACCTTCCTTGTGGGAGAAGGAGCCAGACGTTTGCCTTTTCAGAAAAAGTTTCTGCCGAGAACGAGCACCGTGACATGCTGAGTCTCTGGGAAAGCAGAGATCCCCAGTGCTGTTGTGCCTGTGGATAGGCTGCAGAGGGATAGTGAAGACCAGCAAGAGCTTTCAGGGCTGGCACCTTCCTTGTGGGAGAAGGAGCCAGACGTTTGCCTTTTCAGAAAAAGGCTCTGCCGAGAGCGAGCACCATGAGATGCTGAGTCTCTGGGAAAGCAGAGATCCCCAGTGCTGTTGTGCCTGTGGATAGGCTGCAGGGGGACGGTGAAGACCAGCAAGATCTTTCAGGGCTGGCACCTTCCTTGTGGGAGAAGGAGCCAGACGTTTGCCTTTTCAGAAAACGTTTCTGCCGAGAACGAGCACCGTGACATGCTGAGTCTCTGGGAAAGCAGAGATCCCCAGTGCTGTTGCGGCTAAAAATAGGCTGCAGAGGGATAGTGAAGACCAGCAAGAGCTTTCAGGGCTGGCACCTTCCTTGTGGGAGAAGGAGCCAGACGTTTGCCTTTTCAGAAAAAGTTTCTGCCGAGAACGAGCACCGTGACATGCTGAGTCTCTGGGAAAGCAGAGATCCCCAGTGCTGTTGCGGCTAAAGATAGGCTGCAGAGGGATAGTGAAGACCAGCAAGAGCTTTCAGGGCTGGCACCTTCCTTGTGGGAGAAGGAGCCAGACGTTTGCCTTTTCAGAAAAAGGCTCTGCCGAGAGCGAGCACCATGAGATGCTGAGTCTCTGGGAAAGCAGAGATCCCCAGTGCTGTTGTGCCTGTGGATAGGCTGCAGGGGGACGGTGAAGACCAGCAAGATCTTTCAGGGCTGGCACCTTCCTTGTGGGAGAAGGAGCCAGACGTTTGCCTTTTCAGAAAAAGTTTCTGCCGAGAACGAGCACCGTGACATGCTGAGTCTCTGGGAAAGCAGAGATCCCCAGTGCTGTTGTGCCTGTGGATAGGCTGCAGGGGGACGGTGAAGACAAGCAAGATCTTTCAGGGCTGGCACCTTCCTTGTGGGAGAAGGAGCCAGACGTTAGCCTTTTCAGAAAAAGGCTCTGCCGAGAGCGAGCACCATGGGATGCTGAGACTCTGGGAAAGCAGAGATCCCCAGTGCTGTTGTGCCTGTGGATAGGCTGCAGGGGGACGGTGAAGACCAGCAAGATCTTTCAGGGCTGGCACCTTCCTTGTGGGAGAAGGAGCCAGACGTTTGCCTTTTCAGAAAAAGTTTCTGCCGAGAACGAGCACCGTGACATGCTGAGTGTCTGGGAAAGCAGAGATCCCCAGTGCTGTTGTGCCTGTGGATAGGCTGCAGAGGGATAGTGAAGACCAGCAAGAGCTTTCAGGGCTGGCACCTTCCTTGTGGGAGAAGGAGCCAGACGTTTGCCTTTTCAGAAAAAGGCTCTGCCGAGAGCGAGCACCATGAGATGCTGAGTCTCTGGGAAAGCAGAGATCCCCAGTGCTGTTGTGCCTGTGGATAGGCTGCAGGGGGACGGTGAAGACCAGCAAGATCTTTCAGGGCTGGCACCTTCCTTGTGGGAGAAGGAGCCAGACGTTTGCCTTTTCAGAAAACGTTTCTGCCGAGAACGAGCACCGTGACATGCTGAGTCTCTGGGAAAGCAGAGATCCCCAGTGCTGTTGCGGCTAAAAATAGGCTGCAGAGGGATAGTGAAGACCAGCAAGAGCTTTCAGGGCTGGCACCTTCCTTGTGGGAGAAGGAGCCAGACGTTTGCCTTTTCAGAAAAAGTTTCTGCCGAGAGCGAGCACCGTGACATGCTGAGTCTCTGGGAAAGCAGAGATCCCCAGTGCTGTTGCGGCTAAAGATAGGCTGCAGAGGGATAGTGAAGACCAGCAAGAGCTTTCAGGGCTGGCACCTTCCTTGTGGGAGAAGGAGCCAGACGTTTGCCTTTTCAGAAAAAGGCTCTGCCGAGAGCGAGCACCATGAGATGCTGAGTCTCTGGGAAAGCAGAGATCCCCAGTGCTGTTGTGCCTGTGGATAGGCTGCAGGGGGACGGTGAAGACCAGCAAGATCTTTCAGGGCTGGCACCTTCCTTGTGGGAGAAGGAGCCAGACGTTTGCCTTTTCAGAAAAAGTTTCTGCCGAGAACGAGCACCGTGACATGCTGAGTCTCTGGGAAAGCAGAGATCCCCAGTGCTGTTGTGCCTGTGGATAGGCTGCAGGGGGACGGTGAAGACAAGCAAGATCTTTCAGGGCTGGCACCTTCCTTGTGGGAGAAGGAGCCAGACATTTGCCTTTTCAGAAAAAGGCTCTGCCGAGAGCGAGCACCATGGGATGCTGAGACTCTGGGAAAGCAGAGATCCCCAGTGCTGTTGTGCCTGTGGATAGGCTGCAGGGGGACGGTGAAGACCAGCAAGATCTTTCAGGGCTGGCACCTTCCTTGTGGGAGAAGGAGCCAGACGTTTGCCTTTTCAGAAAAAGTTTCTGCCGAGAACGAGCACCGTGACATGCTGAGTGTCTGGGAAAGCAGAGATCCCCAGTGCTGTTGTGCCTGTGGATAGGCTGCAGAGGGATAGTGAAGACCAGCAAGAGCTTTCAGGGCTGGCACCTTCCTTGTGGGAGAAGGAGCCAGACGTTTGCCTTTTCAGAAAAAGGCTCTGCCGAGAGCGAGCACCATGAGATGCTGAGTCTCTGGGAAAGCAGAGATCCCCAGTGCTGTTGTGCCTGTGGATAGGCTGCAGGGGGACGGTGAAGACCAGCAAGATCTTTCAGGGCTGGCACCTTCCTTGTGGGAGAAGGAGCCAGACGTTTGCCTTTTCAGAAAAAGTTTCTGCCGAGAACGAGCACCGTGACATGCTGAGTCTCTGGGAAAGCAGAGATCCCCAGTGCTGTTGTGCCTGTGGATAGGCTGCAGGGGGACGGTGAAGACAAGCAAGATATTTCAGGGCTGGCACCTTCCTTGTGGGAGAAGGAGCCAGACGTTTGCCTTTTCAGAAAAAGGCTCTGCCGAGAGCGAGCACCATGGGATGCTGAGACTCTGGGAAAGCAGAGATCCCCAGTGCTGTTGTGCCTGTGGATAGGCTGCAGGGGGACGGTGAAGACCAGCAAGATCTTTCAGGGCTGGCACCTTCCTTGTGGGAGAAGGAGCCAGACGTTTGCCTTTTCAGAAAAAGTTTCTGCCGAGAACGAGCACCGTGACATGCTGAGTCTCTGGGAAAGCAGAGATCCCCAGTGCTGTTGTGCCTGTGGATAGGCTGCAGAGGGATAGTGAAGACCAGCAAGAGCTTTCAGGGCTGGCACCTTCCTTGTGGGAGAAGGAGCCAGACGTTTGCCTTTTCAGAAAAAGGCTCTGCCGAGAGCGAGCACCATGAGATGCTGAGTCTCTGGGAAAGCAGAGATCCCCAGTGCTGTTGTGCCTGTGGATAGGCTGCAGGGGGACGGTGAAGACCAGCAAGATCTTTCAGGGCTGGCACCTTCCTTGTGGGAGAAGGAGCCAGACGTTTGCCTTTTCAGAAAACGTTTCTGCCGAGAACGAGCACCGTGACATGCTGAGTCTCTGGGAAAGCAGAGATCCCCAGTGCTGTTGCGGCTAAAAATAGGCTGCAGAGGGATAGTGAAGACCAGCAAGAGCTTTCAGGGCTGGCACCTTCCTTGTGGGAGAAGGAGCCAGACGTTTGCCTTTTCAGAAAAAGTTTCTGCCGAGATCGAGCACCATGAGATGCTGAGTCTCTGGGAAAGCAGAGATCCCCAGTGCTGTTGCGGCTAAAGATAGGCTGCAGGGGGACGGTGAAGACCAGCAAGATCTTTCAGGGCTGGCACCTTACTTGTGGGAGAAGGAGCCAGACGTTTGCCTTTTCAGAAAAAGTTTCTGCCGAGAACGAGCACCGTGACATGCTGAGTCTCTGGAAAAGCAGAGATCCCCACTGCTGTTGAGGCTAAAGATAGGCTGCAGAGGGATAGTGAAGACCAGCAAGAGCTTTCAGGGCTGGCACCTTCCTTGTGGGAGAAGGAGCCAGACGTTTGCCTTTTCAGAAAAAGTTTCTGCCGAGAACGAGCACCGTGACATGCTGAGTCTCTGGGAAAGCAGAGATCCCCAGTGCTGTTGTGCCTGTGGATAGGCTGCAGGGGGACGGTGAAGACCAGCAAGAGCTTTCAGGGCTGGCACCTTCCTTGTGGGAGAAGGAGCCAGACATTTGCCTTTTCAGAAAAAGTTTCTGCCGAGAACGAGCGCCGTGACATGCTGAGTCTCTGGAAAAGCAGAGATCCCCAGTGCTGTTGCGGCTAAAGATAGGCTGCAGAGGGATAGTGAAGACCTGCAAGAGCTTTCAGAGCTGGCAGCTTCCTTGTGGGAGAAGGAGCCAGACGTTTGCCTTTTCAGAAAAAGTTTCTGCCGAGAGCGAGCACCATGAGATGCTGAGTCTCTGGGAAAGCAGAGATCCCCAGTGCTGTTGTGCCTGTGGATAGGCTGCAGGGGGACGGTGAAGACCAGCAAGAGCTTTCAGGGCTGGCACCTTCCTTGTGGGAGAAGGAGCCAGACGTTTGCCTTTTCAGAAAAAGTTTCTGCCAAGAACGAGCACCGTGACATGCTGAGTCTCTGGGAAAGCAGAGATCCCCAGTGCTGTTGCGGCTAAAGATAGGCTGCAGAGGGATAGTGAAGACCAGCAAGAGCTTTCAGGGCTGGCACCTTCCTTGTGGGAGAAGGAGCCAGACGTTTGCCTTTTCAGAAAAAGGCTCTGCCGAGAGCGAGCACCATGAGATGCTGAGTCTCTGGGAAAGCAGAGATCCCCAGTGCTGTTGTGCCTGTGGATAGGCTGCAGGGGGACGGTGAAGACCAGCAAGATCTTTCAGGGCTGGCACCTTCCTTGTGGGAGAAGGAGCCAGACGTTTGCCTTTTCAGAAAAAGTTTCTGCCGAGAACGAGCACCGTGACATGCTGAGTCTCTGGGAAAGCAGAGATCCCCAGTGCTGTTGTGCCTGTGGATAGGCTGCAGAGGGATAGTGAAGACCTGCAATAGCTTTCAGGGCTGGCACCTTCCTTGTGGGAGAAGGAGCCAGACATTTGCCTTTTCAGAAAAAGTTTCTGCCGAGAACGAGCACCGTGACATGCTGAGTCTCTGGGAAAGAAGAGATCCCCAGTGCTGTTGCGGCTAAAGATAGGCTGCAGAGGGATAGTGAAGACCTGCAAGAGCTTTCAGAGCTGGCACCTTCCTTGTGGGAGAAGGAGCCAGACGTTTGCCTTTTCAGAAAAAGTTTCTGCCGAGAACGAGCACCGTGACATGCTGAGTCTCTGGGAAAGCAGAGATCCCCAGTGCTGTTGTGCCTGTGGATAGGCTGCAGGGGGACGGTGAAGACCAGCAAGAGCTTTCAGGGCTGGCACCTTCCTTGTGGGAGAAGGAGCCAGACGTTTGCCTTTTCAGAAAAAGTTTCTGCCGAGAACGAGCACCGTGACATGCTGAGTCTCTGGGAAAGCAGAGATCCCCAGTGCTGTTGCGGCTAAAGATAGGCTGCAGAGGGATAGTGAAGACCAGCAAGAGCTTTCAGGGCTGGCACCTTCCTTGTGGGAGAAGGAGCCAGACGTTTGCCTTTTCAGAAAAAGGCTCTGCCGAGAGCGAGCACCATGAGATGCTGAGTCTCTGGGAAAGCAGAGATCCCCAGTGCTGTTGTGCCTGTGGATAGGCTGCAGGGGGACGGTGAAGACCAGCAAGATCTTTCAGGGCTGGCACCTTCCTTGTGGGAGAAGGAGCCAGACGTTTGCCTTTTCAGAAAAAGTTTCTGCCGAGAACGAGCACCGTGACATGCTGAGTCTCTGGGAAAGCAGAGATCCCCAGTGCTGTTGCGGCTAAAGATAGGCTGCAGGGGGACGGTGAAGACCAGCAAGAGCTTTCAGGGCTGGCACCTTCCTTGTGGGAGAAGGAGCCAGACGTTTGCCTTTTCAGAAAAAGGCTCTGCCGAGAGCGAGCACCATGAGATGCTGAGTCTCTGGGAAAGCAGAGATCCCCAGTGCTGTTGTGCCTGTGGATAGGCTGCAGGGGGACGGTGAAGACCAGCAAGATCTTTCAGGGCTGGCACCTTCCTTGTGGGAGAAGGAGCCAGACGTTTGCCTTTTCAGAAAAAGTTTCTGCCGAGAACGAGCACCGTGACATGCTGAGTCTCTGGGAAAGCAGAGATCCCCAGTGCTGTTGTGCCTGTGGATAGGCTGCAGGGGGACGGTGAAGACCAGCAAGATCTTTCAGGGCTGGCACCTTCCTTGTGGGAGAAGGAGCCAGACGTTTGCCTTTTCAGAAAAAGGCTCTGCCGAGAGCGAGCACCATGGGATGCTGAGACTCTGGGAAAGCAGAGATCCCCAGTGCTGTTGTGCCTGTGGATAGGCTGCAGGGGGACGGTGAAGACCAGCAAGATCTTTCAGGGCTGGCACCTTCCTTGTGGGAGAAGGAGCCAGACGTTTGCCTTTTCAGAAAAAGTTTCTGCCGAGAACGAGCACCGTGACATGCTGAGTCTCTGGGAAAGCAGAGATCCCCAGTGCTGTTGTGCCTGTGGATAGGCTGCAGAGGGATAGTGAAGACCAGCAAGAGCTTTCAGGGCTGGCACCTTCCTTGTGGGAGAAGGAGCCAGACGTTTGCCTTTTCAGAAAAAGTTTCTGCCGAGAGCGAGCACCGTGACATGCTGAGTCTCTGGGAAAGCAGAGATCCCCAGTGCTGTTGTGCCTGTGGATAGGCTGCAGGGGGACGGTGAAGACCAGCAAGATCTTTCAGGGCTGGCACCTTCCTTGTGGGAGAAGGAGCCAGACGTTTGCCTTTTCAGAAAACGTTTCTGCCGAGAACGAGCACCGTGACATGCTGAGTCTCTGGGAAAGCAGAGATCCCCAGTGCTGTTGCGGCTAAAAATAGGCTGCAGAGGGATAGTGAAGACCAGCAAGAGCTTTCAGGGCTGGCACCTTCCTTGTGGGAGAAGGAGCCAGACGTTTGCCTTTTCAGAAAAAGTTTCTGCCGAGAGCGAGCACCATGAGATGCTGAGTCTCTGGGAAAGCAGAGATCCCCAGTGCTGTTGCGCCTGTGGATAGGCTGCAGGGGGACGGTGAAGACCAGCAAGATCTTTCAGGGCTGGCACCTTACTTGTGGGAGAAGGAGCCAGACGTTTGCCTTTTCAGAAAAAGTTTCTGCCGAGAACGAGCACCGTGACATGCTGAGTCTCTGGAAAAGCAGAGATCCCCACTGCTGTTGAGGCTAAAGATAGGCTGCAGAGGGATAGTGAAGACCAGCAAGAGCTTTCAGGGCTGGCACCTTCCTTGTGGGAGAAGGAGCCAGACGTTTGCCTTTTCAGAAAAAGTTTCTGCCGAGAACGAGCACCGTGACATGCTGAGTCTCTGGGAAAGCAGAGATCCCCAGTGCTGTTGTGCCTGTGGATAGGCTGCAGGGGGACGGTGAAGACCAGCAAGAGTTTTCAGGGCTGGCACCTTCCTTGTGGGAGAAGGAGCCAGACATTTGCCTTTTCAGAAAAAGTTTCTGCCGAGAACGAGCGCCGTGACATGCTGAGTCTCTGGAAAAGCAGAGATCCCCAGTGCTGTTGCGGCTAAAGATAGGCTGCAGAGGGATAGTGAAGACCTGCAAGAGCTTTCAGAGCTGGCAGCTTCCTTGTGGGAGAAGGAGCCAGACGATTGCCTTTTCAGAAAAAGTTTCTGCCGAGAGCGAGCACCATGAGATGCTGAGTCTCTGGGAAAGCAGAGATCCCCAGTGCTGTTGTGCCTGTGGATAGGCTGCAGGGGGACGGTGAAGACCAGCAAGAGCTTTCAGGGCTGGCACCTTCCTTGTGGGAGAAGGAGCCAGACGTTTGCCTTTTCAGAAAAAGTTTCTGCCAAGAACGAGCACCGTGACATGCTGAGTCTCTGGGAAAGCAGAGATCCCCAGTGCTGTTGCGGCTAAAGATAGGCTGCAGAGGGATAGTGAAGACCAGCAAGAGCTTTCAGGGCTGGCACCTTCCTTGTGGGAGAAGGAGCCAGACGTTTGCCTTTTCAGAAAAAGGCTCTGCCGAGAGCGAGCACCATGAGATGCTGAGTCTCTGGGAAAGCAGAGATCCCCAGTGCTGTTGTGCCTGTGGATAGGCTGCAGGGGGACGGTGAAGACCAGCAAGATCTTTCAGGGCTGGCACCTTCCTTGTGGGAGAAGGAGCCAGACGTTTGCCTTTTCAGAAAAAGTTTCTGCCGAGAACGAGCACCGTGACATGCTGAGTCTCTGGGAAAGCAGAGATCCCCAGTGCTGTTGTGCCTGTGGATAGGCTGCAGAGGGATAGTGAAGACCTGCAATAGCTTTCAGGGCTGGCACCTTCCTTGTGGGAGAAGGAGCCAGACATTTGCCTTTTCAGAAAAAGATTCTGCCGAGAACGAGCACCGTGACATGCTGAGTCTCTGGAAAAGAAGAGATCCCCAGTGCTGTTGCGGCTAAAGATAGGCTGCAGAGGGATAGTGAAGACCTGCAAGAGCTTTCAGAGCTGGCAGCTTCCTTGTGGGAGAAGGAGCCAGACGTTTGCCTTTTCAGAAAAAGTTTCTGCCGAGAACGAGCACCGTGACATGCTGAGTCTCTGGGAAAGCAGAGATCCCCAGTGCTGTTGTGCCTGTGGATAGGCTGCAGGGGGACGGTGAAGACCAGCAAGAGCTTTCAGGGCTGGCACCTTCCTTGTGGGAGAAGGAGCCAGACGTTTGCCTTTTCAGAAAAAGGCTCTGCCGAGAACGAGCACCGTGACATGCTGAGTCTCTGGAAAAGCAGAGATCCCCACTGCTGTTGAGGCTAAAGATAGGCTGCAGAGGGATAGTGAAGACCAGCAAGAGCTTTCAGGGCTGGCACCTTCCTTGTGGGAGAAGGAGCCAGACGTTTGCCTTTTCAGAAAAAGGCTCTGCCGAGAGCGAGCACCATGAGATGCTGAGTCTCTGGGAAAGCAGAGATCCCCAGTGCTGTTGTTCCTGTGGATAGGCTGCAGGGGGACGGTGAAGACCAGCAAGATCTTTCAGGGCTGGCACCTTACTTGTGGGAGAAGGAGCCAGACGTTTGCCTTTTCAGAAAAAGTTTCTGCCGAGAACGAGCACCGTGACATGCTGAGTCTCTGGAAAAGCAGAGATCCCCACTGCTGTTGAGGCTAAAGATAGGCTGCAGAGGGATAGTGAAGACCAGCAAGAGCTTTCAGGGCTGGCACCTTCCTTGTGGGAGAAGGAGCCAGACGTTTGCCTTTTCAGAAAAAGTTTCTGCCAAGAACGAGCACCGTGACATGTTGAGTCTCTGGGAAAGCAGAGATCCCCAGTGCTGTTGCGGCTAAAGATAGGCTGCAGAGGGATAGTGAAGACCAGCAAGAGCTTTCAGGGCTGGCACCTTCCTTGTGGGAGAAGGAGCCAGACGTTTGCCTTTTCAGAAAAAGGCTCTGCCGAGAGCGAGCACCATGAGATGCTGAGTCTCTGGGAAAGCAGAGATCCCCAGTGCTGTTGTGCCTGTGGATAGGCTGCAGGGGGACGGTGAAGACCAGCAAGATCTTTCAGGGCTGGCACCTTCCTTGTGGGAGAAGGAGCCAGACGTTTGCCTTTTCAGAAAAAGTTTCTGCCGAGAACGAGCACCGTGACATGCTGAGTCTCTGGGAAAGCAGAGATCCCCAGTGCTGTTGCGGCTAAAGATAGGCTGCAGAGGGATAGTGAAGACCAGCAAGAGCTTTCAGGGCTGGCACCTTCCTTGTGGGAGAAGGAGCCAGACGTTTGCCTTTTCAGAAAAAGGCTCTGCCGAGAGCGAGCACCATGAGATGCTGAGTCTCTGGGAAAGCAGAGATCCCCAGTGCTGTTGTGCCTGTGGATAGGCTGCAGGGGGACGGTGAAGACCAGCAAGATCTTTCAGGGCTGGCACCTTCCTTGTGGGAGAAGGAGCCAGACGTTTGCCTTTTCAGAAAAAGTTTCTGCCGAGAACGAGCACCGTGACATGCTGAGTCTCTGGAAAAGCAGAGATCCCCACTGCTGTTGAGGCTAAAGATAGGCTGCAGAGGGATAGTGAAGACCAGCAAGAGCTTTCAGGGCTGGCACCTTCCTTGTGGGAGAAGGAGCCAGACGTTTGCCTTTTCAGAAAAAGTTTCTGCCGAGAACGAGCACCGTGACATGCTGAGTCTCTGGGAAAGCAGAGATCCCCAGTGCTGTTGTGCCTGTGGATAGGCTGCAGAGGGATAGTGAAGACCTGCAATAGCTTTCAGGGCTGGCACCTTCCTTGTGGGAGAAGGAGCCAGACATTTGCCTTTTCAGAAAAAGTTTCTGCCGAGAACGAGCACCGTGACATGCTGAGTCTCTGGAAAAGAAGAGATCCCCAGTGCTGTTGCGGCTAAAGATAGGCTGCAGAGGGATAGTGAAGACCTGCAAGAGCTTTCAGAGCTGGCAGCTTCCTTGTGGGAGAAGGAGCCAGACGTTTGCCTTTTCAGAAAAAGTTTCTGCCGAGAACGAGCACCGTGACATGCTGAGTCTCTGGGAAAGCAGAGATCCCCAGTGCTGTTGTGCCTGTGGATAGGCTGCAGGGGGACGGTGAAGACCAGCAAGAGCTTTCAGGGCTGGCACCTTACTTGTGGGAGAAGGAGCCAGACGTTTGCCTTTTCAGAAAAAGTTTTTGCCGAGAACGAGCACCGTGACATGCTGAGTCTCTGGAAAAGCCGAGATCCCCACTGCTGTTGAGGCTAAAGATAGGCTGCAGAGGGATAGTGAAGACCAGCAAGAGCTTTCAGGGCTGGCACCTTCCTTGTGGGAGAAGGAGCCAGACGTTTGCCTTTTCAGAAAAAGTTTCTGCCGAGAACGAGCACCGTGACATGCTGAGTGTCTGGGAAAGCAGAGATCCCCAGTGCTGTTGTGCCTGTGGATAGGCTGCAGAGGGATAGTGAAGACCTGCAATAGCTTTCAGGGCTGGCACCTTCCTTGTGGGAGAAGGAGCCAGACATTTGCCTTTTCAGAAAAAGTTTCTGCCGAGAACGAGCACCGTGACATGCTGAGTCTCTGGGAAAGAAGAGATCCCCAGTGCTGTTGCGGCTAAAGATAGGCTGCAGAGGGATAGTGAAGACCTGCAAGAGCTTTCAGAGCTGGCACCTTCCTTGTGGGAGAAGGAGCCAGACGTTTGCCTTTTCAGAAAAAGTTTCTGCCGAGAACGAGCACCGTGACATGCTGAGTCTCTTGGAAAGCAGAGATCCCCAGTGCTGTTGTGCCTGTGGATAGGCTGCAGGGGGACGGTGAAGACCAGCAAGAGCTTTCAGGGCTGGCACCTTCCTTGTGGGAGAAGGAGCCAGACGTTTGCCTTTTCAGAAAAAGTTTCTGCCGAGAACGAGCACCGTGACATGCTGAGTCTCTGGGAAAGCAGAGATCCCCAGTGCTGTTGCGGCTAAAGATAGGCTGCAGAGGGATAGTGAAGACCAGCAAGAGCTTTCAGGGCTGGCACCTTCCTTGTGGGAGAAGGAGCCAGACGTTTGCCTTTTCAGAAAAAGGCTCTGCCGAGAGCGAGCACCATGAGATGCTGAGTCTCTGGGAAAGCAGAGATCCCCAGTGCTGTTGTGCCTGTGGATAGGCTGCAGGGGGACGGTGAAGACCAGCAAGATCTTTCAGGGCTGGCACCTTCCTTGTGGGAGAAGGAGCCAGACGTTTGCCTTTTCAGAAAAAGTTTCTGCCGAGAACGAGCACCGTGACATGCTGAGTCTCTGGGAAAGCAGAGATCCCCAGTGCTGTTGTGCCTGTGGATAGGCTGCAGGGGGACGGTGAAGACCAGCAAGAGCTTTCAGGGCTGGCACCTTCCTTGTGGGAGAAGGAGCCAGACGTTTGCCTTTTCAGAAAAAGTTTCTGCCGAGAACGAGCACCGTGACATGCTGAGTCTCTGGGAAAGCAGAGATCCCCAGTGCTGTTGCGGCTAAAGATAGGCTGCAGAGGGATAGTGAAGACCAGCAAGAGCTTTCAGGGCTGGCACCTTCCTTGTGGGAGAAGGAGCCAGACGTTTGCCTTTTCAGAAAAAGGCTCTGCCGAGAGCGAGCACCATGAGATGCTGAGTCTCTGGGAAAGCAGAGATCCCCAGTGCTGTTGTGCCTGTGGATAGGCTGCAGGGGGACGGTGAAGACCAGCAAGATCTTTCAGGGCTGGCACCTTCCTTGTGGGAGAAGGAGCCAGACGTTTGCCTTTTCAGAAAAAGTTTCTGCCGAGAACGAGCACCGTGACATGCTGAGTCTCTGGGAAAGCAGAGATCCCCAGTGCTGTTGTGCCTGTGGATAGGCTGCAGGGGGACGGTGAAGACCAGCAAGATCTTTCAGGGCTGGCACCTTCCTTGTGGGAGAAGGACCCAGACGTTTGCCTTTTCAGAAAAAGGCTCTGCCGAGAGCGAGCACCATGGGATGCTTAGACTCTGGGAAAGCAGAGATCCCCAGTGCTGTTGCGGCTAAAGATAGGCTGCAGGGGGACGGTGAAGACCAGCAAGAGCTTTCAGGGCTGGCACCTTCCTTGTGGGAGAAGGAGCCAGACGTTTGCCTTTTCAGAAAAAGGCTCTGCCGAGAGCGAGCACCATGAGATGCTGAGTCTCTGGGAAAGCAGAGATCCCCAGTGCTGTTGTGCCTGTGGATAGGCTGCAGGGGGACGGTGAAGACCAGCAAGATCTTTCAGGGCTGGCACCTTCCTTGTGGGAGAAGGAGCCAGACGTTTGCCTTTTCAGAAAAAGTTTCTGCCGAGAACGAGCACCGTGACATGCTGAGTCTCTGGGAAAGCAGAGATCCCCAGTGCTGTTGTGCCTGTGGATAGGCTGCAGGGGGACGGTGAAGACCAGCAAGATCTTTCAGGGCTGGCACCTTCCTTGTGGGAGAAGGAGCCAGACGTTTGCCTTTTCAGAAAAAGGCTCTGCCGAGAGCGAGCACCATGGGATGCTGAGACTCTGGGAAAGCAGAGATCCTCAGTGCTGTTGTGCCTGTGGATAGGCTGCAGGGGGACGGTGAAGACCAGCAAGATCTTTCAGGGCTGGCACCTTCCTTGTGGGAGAAGGAGCCAGACGTTTGCCTTTTCAGAAAAAGTTTCTGCCGAGAACGAGCACCGTGACATGCTGAGTCTCTGGGAAAGCAGAGATCCCCAGTGCTGTTGTGCCTGTGGATAGGCTGCAGAGGGATAGTGAAGACCAGCAAGAGCTTTCAGGGCTGGCACCTTCCTTGTGGGAGAAGGAGCCAGACGTTTGCCTTTTCAGAAAAAGTTTCTGCCGAGAGCGAGCACCGTGACATGCTGAGTCTCTGGGAAAGCAGAGATCCCCAGTGCTGTTGTGCCTGTGGATAGGCTGCAGGGGGACGGTGAAGACCAGCAAGATCTTTCAGGGCTGGCACCTTCCTTGTGGGAGAAGGAGCCAGACGTTTGCCTTTTCAGAAAACGTTTCTGCCGAGAACGAGCACCGTGACATGCTGAGTCTCTGGGAAAGCAGAGATCCCCAGTGCTGTTGCGGCTAAAAATAGGCTGCAAAGGGATAGTGAAGACCAGCAAGAGCTTTCAGGGCTGGCACCTTCCTTGTGGGAGAAGGAGCCAGACGTTTGCCTTTTCAGAAAAAGTTTCTGCCGAGAGCGAGCACCATGAGATGCTGAGTCTCTGGGAAAGCAGAGATCCCCAGTGCTGTTGCGCCTGTGGATAGGCTGCAGGGGGACGGTGAAGACCAGCAAGATCTTTCAGGGCTGGCACCTTACTTGTGGGAGAAGGAGCCAGACGTTTGCCTTTTCAGAAAAAGTTTCTGCCGAGAACGAGCACCGTGACATGCTGAGTCTCTGGAAAAGCAGAGATCCCCACTGCTGTTGAGGCTAAAGATAGGCTGCAGAGGGATAGTGAAGACCAGCAAGAGCTTTCAGGGCTGGCACCTTCCTTGTGGGAGAAGGAGCCAGACGTTTGCCTTTTCAGAAAAAGTTTCTGCCGAGAACGAGCACCGTGACATGCTGAGTCTCTGGGAAAGCAGAGATCCCCAGTGCTGTTGTGCCTGTGGATAGGCTGCAGGGGGACGGTGAAGACCAGCAAGAGTTTTCAGGGCTGGCACCTTCCTTGTGGGAGAAGGAGCCAGACATTTGCCTTTTCAGAAAAAGTTTCTGCCGAGAACGAGCGCCGTGACATGCTGAGTCTCTGGAAAAGCAGAGATCCCCAGTGCTGTTGCGGCTAAAGATAGGCTGCAGAGGGAGAGTGAAGACCTGCAAGAGCTTTCAGAGCTGGCAGCTTCCTTGTGGGAGAAGGAGCCAGACGATTGCCTTTTCAGAAAAAGTTTCTGCCGAGAGCGAGCACCATGAGATGCTGAGTCTCTGGGAAAGCAGAGATCCCCAGTGCTGTTGTGCCTGTGGATAGGCTGCAGGGGGACGGTGAAGACCAGCAAGAGCTTTCAGGGCTGGCACCTTCCTTGTGGGAGAAGGAGCCAGACGTTTGCCTTTTCAGAAAAAGTTTCTGCCAAGAACGAGCACCGTGACATGCTGAGTCTCTGGGAAAGCAGAGATCCCCAGTGCTGTTGCGGCTAAAGATAGGCTGCAGAGGGATAGTGAAGACCAGCAAGAGCTTTCAGGGCTGGCACCTTCCTTGTGGGAGAAGGAGCCAGACGTTTGCCTTTTCAGAAAAAGGCTCTGCCGAGAGCGAGCACCATGAGATGCTGAGTCTCTGGGAAAGCAGAGATCCCCAGTGCTGTTGTGCCTGTGGATAGGCTGCAGGGGGACGGTGAAGACCAGCAAGATCTTTCAGGGCTGGCACCTTCCTTGTGGGAGAAGGAGCCAGACGTTTGCCTTTTCAGAAAAAGTTTCTGCCGAGAACGAGCACCGTGACATGCTGAGTCTCTGGGAAAGCAGAGATCCCCAGTGCTGTTGTGCCTGTGGATAGGCTGCAGAGGGATAGTGAAGACCTGCAATAGCTTTCAGGGCTGGCACCTTCCTTGTGGGAGAAGGAGCCAGACATTTGCCTTTTCAGAAAAAGATTCTGCCGAGAACGAGCACCGTGACATGCTGAGTCTCTGGAAAAGAAGAGATCCCCAGTGCTGTTGCGGCTAAAGATAGGCTGCAGAGGGATAGTGAAGACCTGCAAGAGCTTTCAGAGCTGGCAGCTTCCTTGTGGGAGAAGGAGCCAGACGTTTGCCTTTTCAGAAAAAGTTTCTGCCGAGAACGAGCACCGTGACATGCTGAGTCTCTGGGAAAGCAGAGATCCCCAGTGCTGTTGTGCCTGTGGATAGGCTGCAGGGGGACGGTGAAGACCAGCAAGAGCTTTCAGGGCTGGCACCTTCCTTGTGGGAGAAGGAGCCAGACGTTTGCCTTTTCAGAAAAAGGCTCTGCCGAGAACGAGCACCGTGACATGCTGAGTCTCTGGAAAAGCAGAGATCCCCACTGCTGTTGAGGCTAAAGATAGGCTGCAGAGGGATAGTGAAGACCAGCAAGAGCTTTCAGGGCTGGCACCTTCCTTGTGGGAGAAGGAGCCAGACGTTTGCCTTTTCAGAAAAAGGCTCTGCCGAGAGCGAGCACCATGAGATGCTGAGTCTCTGGGAAAGCAGAGATCCCCAGTGCTGTTGTGCCTGTGGATAGGCTGCAGGGGGACGGTGAAGACCAGCAAGATCTTTCAGGGCTGGCACCTTACTTGTGGGAGAAGGAGCCAGACGTTTGCCTTTTCAGAAAAAGTTTCTGCCGAGAACGAGCACCGTGACATGCTGAGTCTCTGGAAAAGCAGAGATCCCCACTGCTGTTGAGGCTAAAGATAGGCTGCAGAGGGATAGTGAAGACCAGCAAGAGCTTTCAGGGCTGGCACCTTCCTTGTGGGAGAAGGAGCCAGACGTTTGCCTTTTCAGAAAAAGTTTCTGCCAAGAACGAGCACCGTGACATGTTGAGTCTCTGGGAAAGCAGAGATCCCCAGTGCTGTTGCGGCTAAAGATAGGCTGCAGAGGGATAGTGAAGACCAGCAAGAGCTTTCAGGGCTGGCACCTTCCTTGTGGGAGAAGGAGCCAGACGTTTGCCTTTTCAGAAAAAGGCTCTGCCGAGAGCGAGCACCATGAGATGCTGAGTCTCTGGGAAAGCAGAGATCCCCAGTGCTGTTGTGCCTGTGGATAGGCTGCAGGGGGACGGTGAAGACCAGCAAGATCTTTCAGGGCTGGCACCTTCCTTGTGGGAGAAGGAGCCAGACGTTTGCCTTTTCAGAAAAAGTTTCTGCCGAGAACGAGCACCGTGACATGCTGAGTCTCTGGGAAAGCAGAGATCCCCAGTGCTGTTGCGGCTAAAGATAGGCTGCAGAGGGATAGTGAAGACCAGCAAGAGCTTTCAGGGCTGGCACCTTCCTTGTGGGAGAAGGAGCCAGACGTTTGCCTTTTCAGAAAAAGGCTCTGCCGAGAGCGAGCACCATGAGATGCTGAGTCTCTGGGAAAGCAGAGATCCCCAGTGCTGTTGTGCCTGTGGATAGGCTGCAGAGGGATAGTGAAGACCTGCAATAGCTTTCAGGGCTGGCACCTTCCTTGTGGGAGAAGGAGCCAGACATTTGCCTTTTCAGAAAAAGTTTCTGCCGAGAACGAGCACCGTGACATGCTGAGTCTCTGGAAAAGAAGAGATCCCCAGTGCTGTTGCGGCTAAAGATAGGCTGCAGAGGGATAGTGAAGACCTGCAAGAGCTTTCAGAGCTGGCAGCTTCCTTGTGGGAGAAGGAGCCAGACGTTTGCCTTTTCAGAAAAAGTTTCTGCCGAGAACGAGCACCGTGACATGCTGAGTCTCTGGGAAAGCAGAGATCCCCAGTGCTGTTGTGCCTGTGGATAGGCTGCAGGGGGACGGTGAAGACCAGCAAGAGCTTTCAGGGCTGGCACCTTACTTGTGGGAGAAGGAGCCAGACGTTTGCCTTTTCAGAAAAAGTTTTTGCCGAGAACGAGCACCGTGACATGCTGAGTCTCTGGAAAAGCCGAGATCCCCACTGCTGTTGAGGCTAAAGATAGGCTGCAGAGGGATAGTGAAGACCAGCAAGAGCTTTCAGGGCTGGCACCTTACTTGTGGGAGAAGGAGCCAGACGTTTGCCTTTTCAGAAAAAGTTTCTGCCGAGAACGAGCACCGTGACATGCTGAGTGTCTGGGAAAGCAGAGATCCCCAGTGCTGTTGTGCCTGTGGATAGGCTGCAGAGGGATAGTGAAGACCTGCAATAGCTTTCAGGGCTGGCACCTTCCTTGTGGGAGAAGGAGCCAGACATTTGCCTTTTCAGAAAAAGTTTCTGCCGAGAACGAGCACCGTGACATGCTGAGTCTCTGGGAAAGAAGAGATCCCCAGTGCTGTTGCGGCTAAAGATAGGCTGCAGAGGGATAGTGAAGACCTGCAAGAGCTTTCAGAGCTGGCACCTTCCTTGTGGGAGAAGGAGCCAGACGTTTGCCTTTTCAGAAAAAGTTTCTGCCGAGAACGAGCACCGTGACATGCTGAGTCTCTGGGAAAGCAGAGATCCCCAGTGCTGTTGTGCCTGTGGATAGGCTGCAGGGGGACGGTGAAGACCAGCAAGAGCTTTCAGGGCTGGCACCTTCCTTGTGGGAGAAGGAGCCAGACGTTTGCCTTTTCAGAAAAAGTTTCTGCCGAGAACGAGCACCGTGACATGCTGAGTCTCTGGGAAAGCAGAGATCCCCAGTGCTGTTGCGGCTAAAGATAGGCTGCAGAGGGATAGTGAAGACCAGCAAGAGCTTTCAGGGCTGGCACCTTCCTTGTGGGAGAAGGAGCCAGACGTTTGCCTTTTCAGAAAAAGGCTCTGCCGAGAGCGAGCACCATGAGATGCTGAGTCTCTGGGAAAGCAGAGATCCCCAGTGCTGTTGTGCCTGTGGATAGGCTGCAGGGGGACGGTGAAGACCAGCAAGATCTTTCAGGGCTGGCACCTTCCTTGTGGGAGAAGGAGCCAGACGTTTGCCTTTTCAGAAAAAGTTTCTGCCGAGAACGAGCACCGTGACATGCTGAGTCTCTGGGAAAGCAGAGATCCCCAGTGCTGTTGTGCCTGTGGATAGGCTGCAGGGGGACGGTGAAGACCAGCAAGAGCTTTCAGGGCTGGCACCTTCCTTGTGGGAGAAGGAGCCAGACGTTTGCCTTTTCAGAAAAAGTTTCTGCCGAGAACGAGCACCGTGACATGCTGAGTCTCTGGGAAAGCAGAGATCCCCAGTGCTGTTGCGGCTAAAGATAGGCTGCAGAGGGATAGTGAAGACCAGCAAGAGCTTTCAGGGCTGGCACCTTCCTTGTGGGAGAAGGAGCCAGACGTTTGCCTTTTCAGAAAAAGGCTCTGCCGAGAGCGAGCACCATGAGATGCTGAGTCTCTGGGAAAGCAGAGATCCCCAGTGCTGTTGTGCCTGTGGATAGGCTGCAGGGGGACGGTGAAGACCAGCAAGATCTTTCAGGGCTGGCACCTTCCTTGTGGGAGAAGGAGCCAGACGTTTGCCTTTTCAGAAAAAGTTTCTGCCGAGAACGAGCACCGTGACATGCTGAGTCTCTGGAAAAGCAGAGATCCCCAGTGCTGTTGTGCCTGTGGATAGGCTGCAGGGGGACGGTGAAGACCAGCAAGATCTTTCAGGGCTGGCACCTTCCTTGTGGGAGAAGGAGCCAGACGTTTGCCTTTTCAGAAAAAGGCTCTGCCGAGAGCGAGCACCATGGGATGCTTAGACTCTGGGAAAGCAGAGATCCCCAGTGCTGTTGCGGCTAAAGATAGGCTGCAGGGGGACGGTGAAGACCAGCAAGATCTTTCAGGGCTGGCACCTTCCTTGTGGGAGAAGGAGCCAGACGTTTGCCTTTTCAGAAAAAGTTTCTGCCGAGAACGAGCACCGTGACATGCTGAGTCTCTGGGAAAGCAGAGATCCCCAGTGCTGTTGTGCCTGTGGATAGGCTGCAGAGGGATAGTGAAGACCAGCAAGAGCTTTCAGGGCTGGCACCTTCCTTGTGGGAGAAGGAGCCAGACGTTTGCCTTTTCAGAAAAAGGCTCTGCCGAGAGCGAGCACCATGAGATGCTGAGTCTCTGGGAAAGCAGAGATGCCCAGTGCTGTTGTGCCTGTGGATAGGCTGCAGGGGGACGGTGAAGACCAGCAAGATCTTTCAGGGCTGGCACCTTCCTTGTGGGAGAAGGAGCCAGACGTTTGCCTTTTCAGAAAACGTTTCTGCCGAGAACGAGCACCGTGACATGCTGAGTCTCTGGGAAAGCAGAGATCCCCAGTGCTGTTGCGGCTAAAAATAGGCTGCAGAGGGATAGTGAAGACCAGCAAGAGCTTTCAGGGCTGGCACCTTCCTTGTGGGAGAAGGAGCCAGACGTTTGCCTTTTCAGAAAAAGTTTATGCCGAGAGCGAGCACCATGAGATGCTGAGTCTCTGGGAAAGCAGAGATCCCCAGTGCTGTTGCGCCTGTGGATAGGCTGCAGGGGGACGGTGAAGACCAGCAAGATCTTTCAGGGCTGGCACCTTACTTGTGGGAGAAGGAGCCAGACGTTTGCCTTTTCAGAAAAAGTTTCTGCCGAGAACGAGCACCGTGACATGCTGAGTCTCTGGAAAAGCAGAGATCCCCACTGCTGTTGAGGCTAAAGATAGGCTGCAGAGGGATAGTGAAGACCAGCAAGAGCTTTCAGGGCTGGCACCTTCCTTGTGGGAGAAGGAGCCAGACGTTTGCCTTTTCAGAAAAAGTTTCTGCCGAGAACGAGCACCGTGACATGCTGAGTCTCTGGGAAAGCAGAGATCCCCAGTGCTGTTGTGCCTGTGGATAGGCTGCAGAGGGATAGTGAAGACCTGCAATAGCTTTCAGGGCTGGCACCTTCCTTGTGGGAGAAGGAGCCAGACATTTGCCTTTTCAGAAAAAGTTTCTGCCGAGAACGAGCACCGTGACATGCTGAGTCTCTGGAAAAGAAGAGATCCCCAGTGCTGTTGCGGCTAAAGATAGGCTGCAGAGGGATAGTGAAGACCTGCAAGAGCTTTCAGGGCTGGCACCTTCCTTGTGGGAGAAGGAGCCAGACGTTTGCCTTTTCAGAAAAAGTTTCTGCCGAGAACGAGCACCGTGACATGCTGAGTCTCTGGGAAAGCAGAGATCCCCAGTGCTGTTGTGCCTGTGGATAGGCTGCAGGGGGACGGTGAAGACCAGCAAGAGCTTTCAGGGCTGGCACCTTCCTTGTGGGAGAAGGAGCCAGACGTTTGCCTTTTCAGAAAAAGGCTCTGCCGAGAGCGAGCACCATGAGATGCTGAGTCTCTGGGAAAGCAGAGATCCCCAGTGCTGTTGTGCCTGTGGATAGGCTGCAGGGGGACGGTGAAGACCAGCAAGATCTTTCAGGGCTGGCACCTTCCTTGTGGGAGAAGGAGCCAGACGTTTGCCTTTTCAGAAAAAGTTTCTGCCGAGAACGAGCACCGTGACATGCTGAGTCTCTGGGAAAGCAGAGATCCCCAGTGCTGTTGTGCCTGTGGATAGGCTGCAGGGGGACGGTGAAGACCAGCAAGATCTTTCAGGGCTGGCACCTTCCTTGTGGGAGAAGGAGCCAGACGTTTGCCTTTTCAGAAAAAGGCTCTGCCGAGAGCGAGCACCATGGGATGCTGAGACTCTGGGAAAGCAGAGATCCCCAGTGCTGTTGTGCCTGTGGATAGGCTGCAGGGGGACGGTGAAGACCAGCAAGATCTTTCAGGGCTGGCACCTTCCTTGTGGGAGAAGGAGCCAGACGTTTGCCTTTTCAGAAAAAGTTTCTGCCGAGAACGAGCACCGTGACATGCTGAGTCTCTGGGAAAGCAGAGATCCCCAGTGCTGTTGTGCCTGTGGATAGGCTGCAGAGGGATAGTGAAGACCAGCAAGAGCTTTCAGGGCTGGCACCTTCCTTGTGGGAGAAGGAGCCAGACGTTTGCCTTTTGAGAAAAAGTTTCTGCCGAGAGCGAGCACCGTGAGATGCTGAGTCTCTGGGAAAGCAGAGATCCCCAGTGCTGTTGTGCCTGTGGATAGGCTGCAGGGGGACGGTGAAGACCAGCAAGATCTTTCAGGGCTGGCACCTTCCTTGTGGGAGAAGGAGCCAGACGTTTGCCTTTTCAGAAAACGTTTCTGCCGAGAACGAGCACCGTGACATGCTGAGTCTCTGGGAAAGCAGAGATCCCCAGTGCTGTTGCGGCTAAAAATAGGCTGCAGAGGGATAGTGAAGACCAGCAAGAGCTTTCAGGGCTGGCACCTTCCTTGTGGGAGAAGGAGCCAGACGTTTGCCTTTTCAGAAAAAGTTTCTGCCGAGAGCGAGCACCATGAGATGCTGAGTCTCTGGGAAAGCAGAGATCCCCAGTGCTGTTGCGCCTGTGGATAGGCTGCAGGGGGACGGTGAAGACCAGCAAGATCTTTCAGGGCTGGCACCTTACTTGTGGGAGAAGGAGCCAGACGTTTGCCTTTTCAGAAAAAGTTTCTGCCGAGAACGAGCACCGTGACATGCTGAGTCTCTGGAAAAGCAGAGTTCCCCAGTGCTGTTGCGGCTAAAGATAGGCTGCAGAGGGATAGTGAAGACCAGCAAGAGCTTTCAGGGCTGGCACCTTCCTTGTGGGAGAAGGAGCCAGACGTTTGCCTTTTCAGAAAAAGTTTCTGCCGAGAACGAGCACCGTGACATGCTGAGTCTCTGGAAAAGCAGAGATCCCCACTGCTGTTGTGCCTGTGGATAGGCTGCAGGGGGACGGTGAAGACCAGCAAGAGTTTTCAGGGCTGGCACCTTCCTTGTGGGAGAAGGAGCCAGACATTTGCCTTTTCAGAAAAAGTTTCTGCCGAGAACGAGCGCCGTGACATGCTGAGTCTCTGGAAAAGCAGAGATCCCCAGTGCTGTTGCGGCTAAAGATAGGCTGCAGAGGGATAGTGAAGACCTGCAAGAGCTTTCAGAGCTGGCAGCTTCCTTGTGGGAGAAGGAGCCAGACGTTTGCCTTTTCAGAAAAAGTTTCTGCCGAGAGCGAGCACCATGAGATGCTGAGTCTCTGGGAAAGCAGAGATCCCCAGTGCTGTTGTGCCTGTGGATAGGCTGCAGGGGGACGGTGAAGACCAGCAAGAGCTTTCAGGGCTGGCACCTTCCTTGTGGGAGAAGGAGCCAGACGTTTGCCTTTTCAGAAAAAGTTTCTGCCAAGAACGAGCACCGTGACATGCTGAGTCTCTGGGAAAGCAGAGATCCCCAGTGCTGTTGCGGCTAAAGATAGGCTGCAGAGGGATAGTGAAGACCAGCAAGAGCTTTCAGGGCTGGCACCTTCCTTGTGGGAGAAGGAGCCAGACGTTTGCCTTTTCAGAAAAAGGCTCTGCCGAGAGCGAGCACCATGAGATGCTGAGTCTCTGGGAAAGCAGAGATCCCCAGTGCTGTTGTGCCTGTGGATAGGCTGCAGGGGGACGGTGAAGACCAGCAAGATCTTTCAGGGCTGGCACCTTCCTTGTGGGAGAAGGAGCCAGACGTTTGCCTTTTCAGAAAAAGATTCTGCCGAGAACGAGCACCGTGACATGCTGAGTCTCTGGAAAAGCAGAGATCCCCACTGCTGTTGAGGCTAAAGATAGGCTGCAGAGGGATAGTGAAGACCAGCAAGAGCTTTCAGGGCTGGCACCTTCCTTGTGGGAGAAGGAGCCAGACGTTTGCCTTTTCAGAAAAAGTTTCTGCCAAGAACGAGCACCGTGACATGCTGAGTCTCTGGGAAAGCAGAGATCCCCAGTGCTGTTGCGGCTAAAGATAGGCTGCAGAGGGATAGTGAAGACCAGCAAGAGCTTTCAGGGCTGGCACCTTCCTTGTGGGAGAAGGAGCCAGACGTTTGCCTTTTCAGAAAAAGGCTCTGCCGAGAGCGAGCACCATGAGATGCTGAGTCTCTGGGAAAGCAGAGATCCCCAGTGCTGTTGTGCCTGTGGATAGGCTGCAGGGGGACGGTGAAGACCAGCAAGATCTTTCAGGGCTGGCACCTTCCTTGTGGGAGAAGGAGCCAGACGTTTGCCTTTTCAGAAAAAGTTTCTGCCGAGAACGAGCACCGTGACATGCTGAGTCTCTGGGAAAGCAGAGATCCCCAGTGCTGTTGTGCCTGTGGATAGGCTGCAGAGGGATAGTGAAGACCTGCAATAGCTTTCAGGGCTGGCACCTTCCTTGTGGGAGAAGGAGCCAGACATTTGCCTTTTCAGAAAAAGTTTCTGCCGAGAACGAGCACCGTGACATGCTGAGTCTCTGGGAAAGAAGAGATCCCCAGTGCTGTTGCGGCTAAAGATAGGCTGCAGAGGGATAGTGAAGACCTGCAAGAGCTTTCAGAGCTGGCACCTTCCTTGTGGGAGAAGGAGCCAGACGTTTGCCTTTTCAGAAAAAGTTTCTGCCGAGAACGAGCACCGTGACATGCTGAGTCTCTGGGAAAGCAGAGATCCCCAGTGCTGTTGTGCCTGTGGATAGGCTGCAGGGGGACGGTGAAGACCAGCAAGAGCTTTCAGGGCTGGCACCTTCCTTGTGGGAGAAGGAGCCAGACGTTTGCCTTTTCAGAAAAAGTTTCTGCCGAGAACGAGCACCGTGACATGCTGAGTCTCTGGGAAAGCAGAGATCCCCAGTGCTGTTGCGGCTAAAGATAGGCTGCAGAGGGATAGTGAAGACCAGCAAGAGCTTTCAGGGCTGGCACCTTCCTTGTGGGAGAAGGAGCCAGACGTTTGCCTTTTCAGAAAAAGGCTCTGCCGAGAGCGAGCACCATGAGATGCTGAGTCTCTGGGAAAGCAGAGATCCCCAGTGCTGTTGTGCCTGTGGATAGGCTGCAGGGGGACGGTGAAGACCAGCAAGATCTTTCAGGGCTGGCACCTTCCTTGTGGGAGAAGGAGCCAGACGTTTGCCTTTTCAGAAAAAGTTTCTGCCGAGAACGAGCACCGTGACATGCTGAGTCTCTGGAAAAGCAGAGATCCCCAGTGCTGTTGTGCCTGTGGATAGGCTGCAGGGGGACGGTGAAGACCAGCAAGATCTTTCAGGGCTGGCACCTTCCTTGTGGGAGAAGGAGCCAGACGTTTGCCTTTTCAGAAAAAGGCTCTGCCGAGAGCGAGCACCATGGGATGCTTAGACTCTGGGAAAGCAGAGATCCCCAGTGCTGTTGTGCCTGTGGATAGGCTGCAGGGGGACGGTGAAGACCAGCAAGATCTTTCAGGGCTGGCACCTTCCTTGTGGGAGAAGGAGCCAGACGTTTGCCTTTTCAGAAAAAGTTTCTGCCGAGAACGAGCACCGTGACATGCTGAGTCTCTGGGAAAGCAGAGATCCCCAGTGCTGTTGTGCCTGTGGATAGGCTGCAGGGGGACGGTGAAGACCTGCAATAGCTTTCAGGGCTGGCACCTTCCTTGTGGGAGAAGGAGCCAGACGTTTGCCTTTTCAGAAAAAGGCTCTGCCGAGAGCGAGCACCGTGAGATGCTGAGTCTCTGGGAAAGCAGAGATCCCCAGTGCTGTTGTGCCTGTGGATAGGCTGCAGGGGGACGGTGAAGACCAGCAAGATCTTTCAGGGCTGGCACCTTCCTTGTGGGAGAAGGAGCCAGACGTTTGCCTTTTCAGAAAACGTTTCTGCCGAGAACGAGCACCGTGACATGCTGAGTCTCTGGGAAAGCAGAGATCCCCAGTGCTGTTGCGGCTAAAAATAGGCTGCAGAGGGATAGTGAAGACCAGCAAGAGCTTTCAGGGCTGGCACCTTCCTTGTGGGAGAAGGAGCCAGACGTTTGCCTTTTCAGAAAAAGTTTCTGCCGAGAGCGAGCACCATGAGATGCTGAGTCTCTGGGAAAGGAGAGATCCCCAGTGCTGTTGCGCCTGTGGATAGGCTGCAGGGGGACGGTGAAGACCAGCAAGATCTTTCAGGGCTGGCACCTTACTTGTGGGAGAAGGAGCCAGACGTTTGCCTTTTCAGAAAAAGTTTCTGCCGAGAACGAGCACCGTGACATGCTGAGTCTCTGGAAAAGCAGAGATCCCCAGTGCTGTTGCGGCTAAAGATAGGCTGCAGAGGGATAGTGAAGACCTGCAAGAGCTTTCAGAGCTGGCAGCTTCCTTGTGGGAGAAGGAGCCAGACGTTTGCCTTTTCAGAAAAAGTTTCTGCCGAGAGCGAGCACCATGAGATGCTGAGTCTCTGGGAAAGCAGAGATCCCCAGTGCTGTTGTGCCTGTGGATAGGCTGCAGGGGGACGGTGAAGACCAGCAAGAGCTTTCAGGGCTGGCACCTTCCTTGTGGGAGAAGGAGCCAGACGTTTGCCTTTTCAGAAAAAGTTTCTGCCGAGAACGAGCACCGTGACATGCTGAGTCTCTGGGAAAGCAGAGATCCCCAGTGCTGTTGCGGCTAAAGATAGGCTGCAGAGGGATAGTGAAGACCAGCAAGAGCTTTCAGGGCTGGCACCTTCCTTGTGGGAGAAGGAGCCAGACGTTTGCCTTTTCAGAAAAAGGCTCTGCCGAGAGCGAGCACCATGAGATGCTGAGTCTCTGGGAAAGCAGAGATCCCCAGTGCTGTTGTGCCTGTGGATAGGCTGCAGGGGGACGGTGAAGACCAGCAAGATCTTTCAGGGCTGGCACCTTCCTTGTGGGAGAAGGAGCCAGACGTTTGCCTTTTCAGAAAAAGTTTCTGCCGAGAACGAGCACCGTGACATGCTGAGTCTCTGGGAAAGCAGAGATCCCCAGTGCTGTTGTGCCTGTGGATAGGCTGCAGAGGGATAGTGAAGACCTGCAATAGCTTTCAGGGCTGGCACCTTCCTTGTGGGAGAAGGAGCCAGACATTTGCCTTTTCAGAAAAAGTTTCTGCCGAGAACGAGCACCGTGACATGCTGAGTCTCTGGAAAAGAAGAGATCCCCAGTGCTGTTGCGGCTAAAGATAGGCTGCAGAGGGATAGTGAAGACCTGCAAGAGCTTTCAGAGCTGGCAGCTTCCTTGTGGGAGAAGGAGCCAGACGTTTGCCTTTTCAGAAAAAGTTTCTGCCGAGAACGAGCACCGTGACATGCTGAGTCTCTGGGAAAGCAGAGATCCCCAGTGCTGTTGCGGCTAAAGATAGGCTGCAGAGGGATAGTGAAGACCAGCAAGAGCTTTCAGGGCTGGCACCTTCCTTGTGGGAGAAGGAGCCAGACGTTTGCCTTTTCAGAAAAAGGCTCTGCCGAGAGCGAGCACCATGAGATGCTGAGTCTCTGGGAAAGCAGAGATCCCCAGTGCTGTTGTGCCTGTGGATAGGCTGCAGGGGGACGGTGAAGACCAGCAAGATCTTTCAGGGCTGGCACCTTACTTGTGGGAGAAGGAGCCAGACGTTTGCCTTTTCAGAAAAAGTTTCTGCCGAGAACGAGCACCGTGACATGCTGAGTCTCTGGAAAAGCAGAGATCCCCACTGCTGTTGAGGCTAAAGATAGGCTGCAGAGGGATAGTGAAGACCAGCAAGAGCTTTCAGGGCTGGCACCTTCCTTGTGGGAGAAGGAGCCAGACGTTTGCCTTTTCAGAAAAAGTTTCTGCCGAGAACGAGCACCGTGACATGCTGAGTCTCTGGGAAAGCAGAGATCCCCAGTGCTGTTGTGCCTGTGGATAGGCTGCAGAGGGATAGTGAAGACCTGCAATAGCTTTCAGGGCTGGCACCTTCCTTGTGGGAGAAGGAGCCAGACATTTGCCTTTTCAGAAAAAGTTTCTGCCGAGAACGAGCACCGTGACATGCTGAGTCTCTGGAAAAGAAGAGATCCCCAGTGCTGTTGCGGCTAAAGATAGGCTGCAGAGGGATAGTGAAGACCTGCAAGAGCTTTCAGAGCTGGCACCTTCCTTGTGGGAGAAGGAGCCAGACGTTTGCCTTTTCAGAAAAAGTTTCTGCCGAGAGCGAGCACCATGAGATGCTGAGTCTCTGGGAAAGCAGAGATCCCCAGTGCTGTTGCGCCTGTGGATAGGCTGCAGGGGGACGGTGAAGACCAGCAAGATCTTTCAGGGCTGGCACCTTACTTGTGGGAGAAGGAGCCAGACGTTTGCCTTTTCAGAAAAAGTTTCTGCCGAGAACGAGCACCGTGACATGCTGAGTCTCTGGAAAAGCAGAGATCCCCACTGCTGTTGAGGCTAAAGATAGGCTGCAGAGGGATAGTGAAGACCAGCAAGAGCTTTCAGGGCTGGCACCTTCCTTGTGGGAGAAGGAGCCAGACGTTTGCCTTTTCAGAAAAAGTTTCTGCCGAGAACGAGCACCGTGACATGCTGAGTCTCTGGGAAAGCAGAGATCCCCAGTGCTGTTGTGCCTGTGGATAGGCTGCAGGGGGACGGTGAAGACCAGCAAGAGCTTTCAGGGCTGGCACCTTCCTTGTGGGAGAAGGAGCCAGACATTTGCCTTTTCAGAAAAAGTTTCTGCCGAGAACGAGCGCCGTGACATGCTGAGTCTCTGGAAAAGCAGAGATCCCCAGTGCTGTTGCGGCTAAAGATAGGCTGCAGAGGGATAGTGAAGACCTGCAAGAGCTTTCAGAGCTGGCAGCTTCCTTGTGGGAGAAGGAGCCAGACGTTTGCCTTTTCAGAAAAAGTTTCTGCCGAGAGCGAGCACCATGAGATGCTGAGTCTCTGGGAAAGCAGAGATCCCCAGTGCTGTTGTGCCTGTGGATAGGCTGCAGGGGGACGGTGAAGACCAGCAAGAGCTTTCAGGGCTGGCACCTTCCTTGTGGGAGAAGGAGCCAGACGTTTGCCTTTTCAGAAAAAGTTTCTGCCAAGAACGAGCACCGTGACATGCTGAGTCTCTGGGAAAGCAGAGATCCCCAGTGCTGTTGCGGCTAAAGATAGGCTGCAGAGGGATAGTGAAGACCAGCAAGAGCTTTCAGGGCTGGCACCTTCCTTGTGGGAGAAGGAGCCAGACGTTTGCCTTTTCAGAAAAAGGCTCTGCGGAGAGCGAGCACCATGAGATGCTGAGTCTCTGGGAAAGCAGAGATCCCCAGTGCTGTTGTGCCTGTGGATAGGCTGCAGGGGGACGGTGAAGACCAGCAAGATCTTTCAGGGCTGGCACCTTCCTTGTGGGAGAAGGAGCCAGACGTTTGCCTTTTCAGAAAAAGTTTCTGCCGAGAACGAGCACCGTGACATGCTGAGTCTCTGGGAAAGCAGAGATCCCCAGTGCTGTTGTGCCTGTGGATAGGCTGCAGAGGGATAGTGAAGACCTGCAATAGCTTTCAGGGCTGGCACCTTCCTTGTGGGAGAAGGAGCCAGACATTTGCCTTTTCAGAAAAAGATTCTGCCGAGAACGAGCACCGTGACATGCTGAGTCTCTGGAAAAGAAGAGATCCCCAGTGCTGTTGCGGCTAAAGATAGGCTGCAGAGGGATAGTGAAGACCTGCAAGAGCTTTCAGAGCTGGCACCTTCCTTGTGGGAGAAGGAGCCAGACGTTTGCCTTTTCAGAAAAAGGCTCTGCCGAGAGCGAGCACCGTGACATGCTGAGTCTCTGGGAAAGCAGAGATCCCCAGTGCTGTTGTGCCTGTGGATAGGCTGCAGAGGGATAGTGAAGACCAGCAAGAACTTTCAGGGCTGGCACCTTCCTTGTGGGAGAAGGAGCCAGACGTTTGCCTTTTCAGAAAAAGGCTCTGCCGAGAGCGAGCACCATGAGATGCTGAGTCTCTGGGAAAGCAGAGATCCCCAGTGCTGTTGTGCCTGTGGATAGGCTGCAGGGGGACGGTGAAGACCAGCAAGATCTTTCAGGGCTGGCACCTTCCTTGTGGGAGAAGGAGCCAGACGTTTGCCTTTTCAGAAAACGTTTCTGCCGAGAACGAGCACCGTGACATGCTGAGTCTCTGGGAAAGCAGAGATCCCCAGTGCTGTTGCGGCTAAAAATAGGCTGCAGAGGGATAGTGAAGACCAGCAAGAGCTTTCAGGGCTGGCACCTTCCTTGTGGGAGAAGGAGCCAGACGTTTGCCTTTTCAGAAAAAGTTTCTGCCGAGAGCGAGCACCATGAGATGCTGAGTCTCTGGGAAAGCAGAGATCCCCAGTGCTGTTGCGCCTGTGGATAGGCTGCAGGGGGACGGTGAAGACCAGCAAGATCTTTCAGGGCTGGCACCTTACTTGTGGGAGAAGGAGCCAGACGTTTGCCTTTTCAGAAAAAGTTTCTGCCGAGAACGAGCACCGTGACATGCTGAGTCTCTGGAAAAGCAGAGATCCCCAGTGCTGTTGCGGCTAAAGATAGGCTGCAGAGGGATAGTGAAGACCTTCAAGAGCTTTCAGAGCTGGCAGCTTCCTTGTGGGAGAAGGAGCCAGACGTTTGCCTTTTCAGAAAAAGTTTCTGCCGAGAGCGAGCACCGTGACATGCTGAGTCTCTGGGAAAGCAGAGATCCCCAGTGCTGTTGTGCCTGTGGATAGGCTGCAGGGGGACGGTGAAGACCAGCAAGAGCTTTCAGGGCTGGCACCTTCCTTGTGGGAGAAGGAGCCAGACGTTTGCCTTTTCAGAAAAAGTTTCTGCCGAGAACGAGCACCGTGACATGCTGAGTCTCTGGGAAAGCAGAGATCCCCAGTGCTGTTGCGGCTAAAGATAGGCTGCAGAGGGATAGTGAAGACCAGCAAGAGCTTTCAGGGCTGGCACCTTCCTTGTGGGAGAAGGAGCCAGACGTTTGCCTTTTCAGAAAAAGGCTCTGCCGAGAGCGAGCACCATGAGATGCTGAGTCTCTGGGAAAGCAGAGATCCCCAGTGCTGTTGTGCCTGTGGATAGGCTGCAGGGGGACGGTGAAGACCAGCAAGATCTTTCAGGGCTGCACCTTCCTTGTGGGAGAAGGAGCCAGACGTTTGCCTTTTCAGAAAAAGTTTCTGCCGAGAACGAGCACCGTGACATGCTGAGTCTCTGGGAAAGCAGAGATCCCCAGTGCTGTTGTGCCTGTGGATAGGCTGCAGAGGGATAGTGAAGACCTGCAATAGCTTTCAGGGCTGGCACCTTCCTTGTGGGAGAAGGAGCCAGACATTCGCCTTTTCAGAAAAAGTTTCTGCCGAGAACGAGCACCGTGACATGCTGAGTCTCTGGAAAAGCAGAGATCCCCACTGCTGTTGAGGCTAAAGATAGGCTGCAGAGGGATAGTGAAGACCAGCAAGAGCTTTCAGGGCTGGCACCTTCCTTGTGGGAGAAGGAGCCAGACGTTTGCCTTTTCAGAAAAAGGCTCTGCCGAGAGCGAGCACCATGAGATGCTGAGTCTCTGGGAAAGCAGAGATCCCCAGTGCTGTTGTGCCTGTGGATAGGCTGCAGGGGGACGGTGAAGACCAGCAAGATCTTTCAGGGCTGGCACCTTACTTGTGGGAGAAGGAGCCAGACGTTTGCCTTTTCAGAAAAAGTTTCTGCCGAGAACGAGCACCGTGACATGCTGAGTCTCTGGAAAAGCAGAGATCCCCACTGCTGTTGAGGCTAAAGATAGGCTGCAGAGGGATAGTGAAGACCAGCAAGAGCTTTCAGGGCTGGCACCTTCCTTGTGGGAGAAGGAGCCAGACGTTTGCCTTTTCAGAAAAAGTTTCTGCCGAGAACGAGCACCGTGATATGCTGAGTCTCTGGGAAAGCAGAGATCCCCAGTGCTGTTGTGCCTGTGGATAGGCTGCAGAGGGATAGTGAAGACCTGCAATAGCTTTCAGGGCTGGCACCTTCCTTGTGGGAGAAGGAGCCAGACATTTGCCTTTTCAGAAAAAGTTTCTGCCGAGAACGAGCACCGTGACATGCTGAGTCTCTGGAAAAGAAGAGATCCCCAGTGCTGTTGCGGCTAAAGATAGGCTGCAGAGGGGTAGAGAAGACCTGCAAGAGCTTTCAGAGCTGGCACCTTCCTTGTGGGAGAAGGAGCCAGACGTTTGCCTTTTCAGAAAAAGTTTCTGCCGAGAGCGAGCACCATGAGATGCTGAGTCTCTGGGAAAGCAGAGATCCCCAGTGCTGTTGCGCCTGTGGATAGGCTGCAGGGGGACGGTGAAGACCAGCAAGATCTTTCAGGGCTGGCACCTTCCTTGTGGGAGAAGGAGCCAGACGTTTGCCTTTTCAGAAAAAGTTTCTGCCGAGAACGAGCACCGTGACATGCTGAGTCTCTGGAAAAGCAGAGATCCCCACTGCTGTTGAGGCTAAAGATAGGCTGCAGAGGGATAGTGAAGACCAGCAAGAGCTTTCAGGGCTGGCACCTTCCTTGTGGGAGAAGGAGCCAGACGTTTGCCTTTTCAGAAAAAGTTTCTGCCGAGAACGAGCACCGTGACATGCTGAGTCTCTGGGAAAGCAGAGATCCCCAGTGCTGTTGTGCCTGTGGATAGGCTGCAGGGGGACGGTGAAGACCAGCAAGAGTTTTCAGGGCTGGCACCTTCCTTGTGGGAGAAGGAGCCAGACGTTTGCCTTTTCAGAAAAAGTTTCTGCCGAGAACGAGCACCGTGACATGCTGAGTCTCTGGGAAAGCAGAGATCCCCAGTGCTGTTGCGGCTAAAGATAGGATGCAGAGGGATAGTGAAGACCAGCAAGAGCTTTCAGGGCTGGCACCTTCCTTGTGGGAGAAGGAGCCAGACGTTTGCCTTTTCAGAAAAAGGCTCTGCCGAGAGCGAGCACCATGAGATGCTGAGTCTCTGGGAAAGCAGAGATCCCCAGTGCTGTTGTGCCTGTGGATAGGCTGCAGGGGGACGGTGAAGACCAGCAAGATCTTTCAGGGCTGGCACCTTCCTTGTGGGAGAAGGAGCCAGACGTTTGCCTTTTCAGAAAAAGTTTCTGCCGAGAACGAGCACCGTGACATGCTGAGTCTCTGGGAAAGCAGAGATCCCCAGTGCTGTTGTGCCTGTGGATAGGCTGCAGAGGGATAGTGAAGACCTGCAATAGCTTTCAGGGCTGGCACCTTCCTTGTGGGAGAAGGAGCCAGACATTTGCCTTTTCAGAAAAAGTTTCTGCCGAGAACGAGCACCGTGACATGCTGAGTCTCTGGAAAAGAAGAGATCCCCAGTGCTGTTGCGGCTAAAGATAGGCTGCAGAGGGATAGTGAAGACCTGCAAGAGCTTTCAGAGCTGGCAGCTTCCTTGTGGGAGAAGGAGCCAGACGTTTGCCTTTTCAGAAAAAGTTTCTGCCGAGAACGAGCACCGTGACATGCTGAGTCTCTGGGAAAGCAGAGATCCCCAGTGCTGTTGTGCCTGTGGATAGGCTGCAGGGGGACGGTGAAGACCAGCAAGAGCTTTCAGGGCTGGCACCTTCCTTGTGGGAGAAGGAGCCAGACGTTTGCCTTTTCAGAAAAAGTTTCTGCCGAGAACGAGCACCGTGACATGCTGAGTCTCTGGGAAAGCAGAGATCCCCAGTGCTGTTGCGGCTAAAGATAGGCTGCAGAGGGATAGTGAAGACCAGCAAGAGCTTTCAGGGCTGGCACCTTCCTTGTGGGAGAAGGAGCCAGACGTTTGCCTTTTCAGAAAAAGGCTCTGCCGAGAGCGAGCACCATGAGATGCTGAGTCTCTGGGAAAGCAGAGATCCCCAGTGCTGTTGTGCCTGTGGATAGGCTGCAGGGGGACGGTGAAGACCAGCAAGATCTTTCAGGGCTGGCACCTTCCTTGTGGGAGAAGGAGCCAGACGTTTGCCTTTTCAGAAAAAGTTTCTGCCGAGAACGAGCACCGTGACATGCTGAGTCTCTGGAAAAGCAGAGATCCCCACTGCTGTTGAGGCTAAAGATAGGCTGCAGAGGGATAGTGAAGACCAGCAAGAGCTTTCAGGGCTGGCACCTTCCTTGTGGGAGAAGGAGCCAGACGTTTGCCTTTTCAGAAAAAGTTTCTGCCGAGAACGAGCACCGTGACATGCTGAGTCTCTGGGAAAGCAGAGATCCCCAGTGCTGTTGTGCCTGTGGATAGGCTGCAGAGGGATAGTGAAGACCTGCAATAGCTTTCAGGGCTGGCACCTTCCTTGTGGGAGAAGGAGCCAGACATTTGCCTTTTCAGAAAAAGTTTCTGCCGAGAACGAGCACCGTGACATGCTGAGTCTCTGGAAAAGAAGAGATCCCCAGTGCTGTTGCGGCTAAAGATAGGCTGCAGAGGGATAGTGAAGACCTGCAAGAGCTTTCAGAGCTGGCACCTTCCTTGTGGGAGAAGGAGCCAGACGTTTGCCTTTTCAGAAAAAGTTTCTGCCGAGAGCGAGCACCATGAGATGCTGAGTCTCTGGGAAAGCAGAGATCCCCAGTGCTGTTGCGCCTGTGGATAGGCTGCAGGGGGACGGTGAAGACCAGCAAGATCTTTCAGGGCTGGCACCTTACTTGTGGGAGAAGGAGCCAGACGTTTGCCTTTTCAGAAAAAGTTTCTGCCGAGAACGAGCACCGTGACATGCTGAGTCTCTGGAAAAGCAGAGATCCCCACTGCTGTTGAGGCTAAAGATAGGCTGCAGAGGGATAGTGAAGACCAGCAAGAGCTTTCAGGGCTGGCACCTTCCTTGTGGGAGAAGGAGCCAGACGTTTGCCTTTTCAGAAAAAGTTTCTGCCGAGAACGAGCACCGTGACATGCTGAGTCTCTGGGAAAGCAGAGATCCCCAGTGCTGTTGTGCCTGTGGATAGGCTGCAGGGGGACGGTGAAGACCAGCAAGAGCTTTCAGGGCTGGCACCTTCCTTGTGGGAGAAGGAGCCAGACATTTGCCTTTTCAGAAAAAGTTTCTGCCGAGAACGAGCGCCGTGACATGCTGAGTCTCTGGAAAAGCAGAGATCCCCAGTGCTGTTGCGGCTAAAGATAGGCTGCAGAGGGATAGTGAAGACCTGCAAGAGCTTTCAGAGCTGGCAGCTTCCTTGTGGGAGAAGGAGCCAGACGTTTGCCTTTTCAGAAAAAGTTTCTGCCGAGAGCGAGCACCATGAGATGCTGAGTCTCTGGGAAAGCAGAGATCCCCAGTGCTGTTGTGCCTGTGGATAGGCTGCAGGGGGACGGTGAAGACCAGCAAGAGCTTTCAGGGCTGGCACCTTCCTTGTGGGAGAAGGAGCCAGACGTTTGCCTTTTCAGAAAAAGTTTCTGCCAAGAACGAGCACCGTGACATGCTGAGTCTCTGGGAAAGCAGAGATCCCCAGTGCTGTTGCGGCTAAAGATAGGCTGCAGAGGGATAGTGAAGACCAGCAAGAGCTTTCAGGGCTGGCACCTTCCTTGTGGGAGAAGGAGCCAGACGTTTGCCTTTTCAGAAAAAGGCTCTGCCGAGAGCGAGCACCATGAGATGCTGAGTCTCTGGGAAAGCAGAGATCCCCAGTGCTGTTGTGCCTGTGGATAGGCTGCAGGGGGACGGTGAAGACCAGCAAGATCTTTCAGGGCTGGCACCTTCCTTGTGGGAGAAGGAGCCAGACGTTTGCCTTTTCAGAAAAAGTTTCTGCCGAGAACGAGCACCGTGACATGCTGAGTCTCTGGGAAAGCAGAGATCCCCAGTGCTGTTGTGCCTGTGGATAGGCTGCAGAGGGATAGTGAAGACCTGCAATAGCTTTCAGGGCTGGCACCTTCCTTGTGGGAGAAGGAGCCAGACATTTGCCTTTTCAGAAAAAGATTCTGCCGAGAACGAGCACCGTGACATGCTGAGTCTCTGGAAAAGAAGAGATCCCCAGTGCTGTTGCGGCTAAAGATAGGCTGCAGAGGGATAGTAAAGACCTGCAAGAGCTTTCAGAGCTGGCACCTTCCTTGTGGGAGAAGGAGCCAGACGTTTGCCTTTTCAGAAAAAGGCTCTGCCGAGAGCGAGCACCGTGACATGCTGAGTCTCTGGGAAAGCAGAGATCCCCAGTGCTGTTGTGCCTGTGGATAGGCTGCAGGGGGACGGTGAAGACCAGCAAGAGCTTTCAGGGCTGGCACCTTCCTTGTGGGAGAAGGAGCCAGACGTTTGCCTTTTCAGAAAAAGGCTCTGCCGAGAACGAGCACCGTGACATGCTGAGTCTCTGGGAAAGCAGAGATCCCCAGTGCTGTTGCGGCTAAAGATAGGCTGCAGAGGGATAGTGAAGACCAGCAAGAGCTTTCAGGGCTGGCACCTTCCTTGTGGGAGAAGGAGCCAGACGTTTGCCTTTTCAGAAAAAGGCTCTGCCGAGAGCGAGCACCATGAGATGCTGAGTCTCTGGGAAAGCAGAGATCCCCAGTGCTGTTGTGCCTGTGGATAGGCTGCAGGGGGACGGTGAAGACCAGCAAGATCTTTCAGGGCTGGCACCTTACTTGTGGGAGAAGGAGCCAGACGTTTGCCTTTTCAGAAAAAGTTTCTGCCGAGAACGAGCACCGTGACATGCTGAGTCTCTGGAAAAGCAGAGATCCCCACTGCTGTTGAGGCTAAAGATAGGCTGCAGAGGGATAGTGAAGACCAGCAAGAGCTTTCAGGGCTGGCACCTTCCTTGTGGGAGAAGGAGCCAGACGTTTGCCTTTTCAGAAAAAGTTTCTGCCAAGAACGAGCACCGTGACATGCTGAGTCTCTGGGAAAGCAGAGATCCCCAGTGCTGTTGCGGCTAAAGATAGGCTGCAGAGGGATAGTGAAGACCAGCAAGAGCTTTCAGGGCTGGCACCTTCCTTGTGGGAGAAGGAGCCAGACGTTTGCCTTTTCAGAAAAAGGCTCTGCCGAGAGCGAGCACCATGAGATGCTGAGTCTCTGGGAAAGCAGAGATCCCCAGTGCTGTTGTGCCTGTGGATAGGCTGCAGGGGGACGGTGAAGACCAGCAAGATCTTTCAGGGCTGGCACCTTCCTTGTGGGAGAAGGAGCCAGACGTTTGCCTTTTCAGAAAAAGTTTCTGCCGAGAACGAGCACCGTGACATGCTGAGTCTCTGGGAAAGCAGAGATCCCCAGTGCTGTTGTGCCTGTGGATAGGCTGCAGAGGGATAGTGAAGACCTGCATTAGTTTTAAGGGCTGGCACCTTCCTTGTGGGAGAAGGAGCCGACGTTTGCCTTTTCAGAAAAAGTTTCTGCCGAGAACGAGCACCGTGACATGCTGAGTGTCTGGGAAAGCAGAGATCCCCAGTGCTGTTGCGGCTAAAGATAGGCTGCAGAGGGATAGTGAAGACCAGCAAGAGCTTTCAGGGCTGGCACCTTCCTTGTGGGAGAAGGAGCCAGACGTTTGCCTTTTCAGAAAAAGGCTCTGCCGAGAGCGAGCACCATGAGATGCTGAGTCTCTGGGAAAGCAGAGATCCCCAGTGCTGTTGTGCCTGTGGATAGGCTGCAGGGGGACGGTGAAGACCAGCAAGATCTTTCAGGGCTGGCACCTTCCTTGTGGGAGAAGGAGCCAGACGTTTGCCTTTTCAGAAAAAGTTTCTGCCGAGAACGAGCACCGTGACATGCTGAGTCTCTGGGAAAGCAGAGATCCCCAGTGCTGTTGTGCCTGTGGATAGGCTGCAGAGGGATAGTGAAGACCTGCAATAGCTTTCAGGGCTGGCACCTTCCTTGTGGGAGAAGGAGCCAGACATTTGCCTTTTCAGAAAAAGTTTCTGCCGAGAACGAGCACCGTGACATGCTGAGTCTCTGGAAAAGAAGAGATCCCCAGTGCTGTTGCGGCTAAAGATAGGCTGCAGAGGGATAGTGAAGACCTGCAAGAGCTTTCAGAGCTGGCAGCTTCCTTGTGGGAGAAGGAGCCAGACGTTTGCCTTTTCAGAAAAAGTTTCTGCCGAGAACGAGCACCGTGACATGCTGAGTCTCTGGGAAAGCAGAGATCCCCAGTGCTGTTGTGCCTGTGGATAGGCTGCAGGGGGACGGTGAAGACCAGCAAGAGCTTTCAGGGCTGGCACCTTCCTTGTGGGAGAAGGAGCCAGACGTTTGCCTTTTCAGAAAAAGTTTTTGCCGAGAACGAGCACCGTGACATGCTGAGTCTCTGGAAAAGCAGAGATCCCCACTGCTGTTGAGGCTAAAGATAGGCTGCAGAGGGATAGTGAAGACCAGCAAGAGCTTTCAGGGCTGGCACCTTCCTTGTGGGAGAAGGAGCCAGACGTTTGCCTTTTCAGAAAAAGTTTCTGCCGAGAACGAGCACCGTGACATGCTGAGTGTCTGGGAAAGCAGAGATCCCCAGTGCTGTTGTGCCTGTGGATAGGCTGCAGAGGGATAGTGAAGACCTGCAATAGCTTTCAGGGCTGGCACCTTCCTTGTGGGAGAAGGAGCCAGACATTTGCCTTTTCAGAAAAAGTTTCTGCCGAGAACGAGCACCGTGACATGCTGAGTCTCTGGGAAAGAAGAGATCCCCAGTGCTGTTGCGGCTAAAGATAGGCTGCAGAGGGATAGTGAAGACCTGCAAGAGCTTTCAGAGCTGGCACCTTCCTTGTGGGAGAAGGAGCCAGACGTTTGCCTTTTCAGAAAAAGTTTCTGCCGAGAACGAGCACCGTGACATGCTGAGTCTCTGGGAAAGCAGAGATCCCCAGTGCTGTTGTGCCTGTGGATAGGCTGCAGGGGGACGGTGAAGACCAGCAAGAGCTTTCAGGGCTGGCACCTTCCTTGTGGGAGAAGGAGCCAGACGTTTGCCTTTTCAGAAAAAGTTTCTGCCGAGAACGAGCACCGTGACATGCTGAGTCTCTGGGAAAGCAGAGATCCCCAGTGCTGTTGCGGCTAAAGATAGGCTGCAGAGGGATAGTGAAGACCAGCAAGAGCTTTCAGGGCTGGCACCTTCCTTGTGGGAGAAGGAGCCAGACGTTTGCCTTTTCAGAAAAAGGCTCTGCCGAGAGCGAGCACCATGAGATGCTGAGTCTCTGGGAAAGCAGAGATCCCCAGTGCTGTTGTGCCTGTGGATAGGCTGCAGGGGGACGGTGAAGACCAGCAAGATCTTTCAGGGCTGGCACCTTCCTTGTGGGAGAAGGAGCCAGACGTTTGCCTTTTCAGAAAAAGTTTCTGCCGAGAACGAGCACCGTGACATGCTGAGTCTCTGGAAAAGCAGAGATCCCCAGTGCTGTTGTGCCTGTGGATAGGCTGCAGGGGGACGGTGAAGACCAGCAAGATCTTTCAGGGCTGGCACCTTCCTTGTGGGAGAAGGAGCCAGACGTTTGCCTTTTCAGAAAAAGGCTCTGCCGAGAGCGAGCACCATGGGATGCTTAGACTCTGGGAAAGCAGAGATCCCCAGTGCTGTTGTGCCTGTGGATAGGCTGCAGGGGGACGGTGAAGACCAGCAAGATCTTTCAGGGCTGGCACCTTCCTTGTGGGAGAAGGAGCCAGACGTTTGCCTTTTCAGAAAAAGTTTCTGCCGAGAACGAGCACCGTGACATGCTGAGTCTCTGGAAAAGCAGAGATCCCCAGTGCTGTTGTGCCTGTGGATAGGCTGCAGGGGGACGGTGAAGACCAGCAAGATCTTTCAGGGCTGGCACCTTCCTTGTGGGAGAAGGAGCCAGACGTTTGCCTTTTCAGAAAAAGGCTCTGCCGAGAGCGAGCACCATGGGATGCTTAGACTCTGGGAAAGCAGAGATCCCCAGTGCTGTTGTGCCTGTGGATAGGCTGCAGGGGGACGGTGAAGACCAGCAAGATCTTTCAGGGCTGGCACCTTCCTTGTGGGAGAAGGAGCCAGACGTTTGCCTTTTCAGAAAAAGTTTCTGCCGAGAACGAGCACCGTGACATGCTGAGTCTCTGGGAAAGCAGAGATCCCCAGTGCTGTTGTGCCTGTGGATAGGCTGCAGGGGGACGGTGAAGACCAGCAAGAGCTTTCAGGGCTGGCACCTTCCTTGTGGGAGAAGGAGCCAGACGTTTGCCTTTTCAGAAAAAGTTTCTGCCGAGAACGAGCACCGTGACATGCTGAGTCTCTGGGAAAGCAGAGATCCCCAGTGCTGTTGTGCCTGTGGATAGGCTGCAGAGGGATAGTGAAGACCTGCAATAGCTTTCAGGGCTGGCACCTTCCTTGTGGGAGAAGGAGCCAGACATTTGCCTTTTCAGAAAAAGTTTCTGCCGAGAACGAGCACCGTGACATGCTGAGTCTCTGGGAAAGAAGAGATCCCCAGTGCTGTTGCGGCTAAAGATAGGCTGCAGAGGGATAGTGAAGACCTGCAAGAGCTTTCAGAGCTGGCACCTTCCTTGTGGGAGAAGGAGCCAGACGTTTGCCTTTTCAGAAAAAGTTTCTGCCGAGAACGAGCACCGTGACATGCTGAGTCTCTGGGAAAGCAGAGATCCCCAGTGCTGTTGTGCCTGTGGATAGGCTGCAGGGGGACGGTGAAGACCAGCAAGAGCTTTCAGGGCTGGCACCTTCCTTGTGGGAGAAGGAGCCAGACGTTTGCCTTTTCAGAAAAAGTTTCTGCCGAGAACGAGCACCGTGACATGCTGAGTCTCTGGGAAAGCAGAGATCCCCAGTGCTGTTGCGGCTAAAGATAGGCTGCAGAGGGATAGTGAAGACCAGCAAGAGCTTTCAGGGCTGGCACCTTCCTTGTGGGAGAAGGAGCCAGACGTTTGCCTTTTCAGAAAAAGGCTCTGCCGAGAGCGAGCACCATGAGATGCTGAGTCTCTGGGAAAGCAGAGATCCCCAGTGCTGTTGTGCCTGTGGATAGGCTGCAGGGGGACGGTGAAGACCAGCAAGATCTTTCAGGGCTGGCACCTTCCTTGTGGGAGAAGGAGCCAGACGTTTGCCTTTTCAGAAAAAGTTTCTGCCGAGAACGAGCACCGTGACATGCTGAGTCTCTGGGAAAGCAGAGATCCCCAGTGCTGTTGTGCCTGTGGATAGGCTGCAGGGGGACGGTGAAGACCAGCAAGAGCTTTCAGGGCTGGCACCTTCCTTGTGGGAGAAGGAGCCAGACGTTTGCCTTTTCAGAAAAAGTTTCTGCCGAGAACGAGCACCGTGACATGCTGAGTCTCTGGGAAAGCAGAGATCCCCAGTGCTGTTGCGGCTAAAGATAGGCTGCAGAGGGATAGTGAAGACCAGCAAGAGCTTTCAGGGCTGGCACCTTCCTTGTGGGAGAAGGAGCCAGACGTTTGCCTTTTCAGAAAAAGGCTCTGCCGAGAGCGAGCACCATGAGATGCTGAGTCTCTGGGAAAGCAGAGATCCCCAGTGCTGTTGTGCCTGTGGATAGGCTGCAGGGGGACGGTGAAGACCAGCAAGATCTTTCAGGGCTGGCACCTTCCTTGTGGGAGAAGGAGCCAGACGTTTGCCTTTTCAGAAAAAGTTTCTGCCGAGAACGAGCACCGTGACATGCTGAGTCTCTGGAAAAGCAGAGATCCCCACTGCTGTTGAGGCTAAAGATAGGCTGCAGAGGGATAGTGAAGACCAGCAAGAGCTTTCAGGGCTGGCACCTTCCTTGTGGGAGAAGGAGCCAGACGTTTGCCTTTTCAGAAAAAGTTTCTGCCGAGAACGAGCACCGTGACATGCTGAGTCTCTGGGAAAGCAGAGATCCCCAGTGCTGTTGTGCCTGTGGATAGGCTGCAGAGGGATAGTGAAGACCTGCAATAGCTTTCAGGGCTGGCACCTTCCTTGTGGGAGAAGGAGCCAGACATTTGCCTTTTCAGAAAAAGTTTCTGCCGAGAACGAGCACCGTGACATGCTGAGTCTCTGGAAAAGAAGAGATCCCCAGTGCTGTTGCGGCTAAAGATAGGCTGCAGAGGGATAGTGAAGACCTGCAAGAGCTTTCAGAGCTGGCACCTTCCTTGTGGGAGAAGGAGCCAGACGTTTGCCTTTTCAGAAAAAGTTTCTGCCGAGAGCGAGCACCATGAGATGCTGAGTCTCTGGGAAAGCAGAGATCCCCAGTGCTGTTGCGCCTGTGGATAGGCTGCAGGGGGACGGTGAAGACCAGCAAGATCTTTCAGGGCTGGCACCTTACTTGTGGGAGAAGGAGCCAGACGTTTGCCTTTTCAGAAAAAGTTTCTGCCGAGAACGAGCACCGTGACATGCTGAGTCTCTGGAAAAGCAGAGATCCCCACTGCTGTTGAGGCTAAAGATAGGCTGCAGAGGGATAGTGAAGACCAGCAAGAGCTTTCAGGGCTGGCACCTTCCTTGTGGGAGAAGGAGCCAGACGTTTGCCTTTTCAGAAAAAGTTTCTGCCGAGAACGAGCACCGTGACATGCTGAGTCTCTGGGAAAGCAGAGATCCCCAGTGCTGTTGTGCCTGTGGATAGGCTGCAGGGGGACGGTGAAGACCAGCAAGAGCTTTCAGGGCTGGCACCTTCCTTGTGGGAGAAGGAGCCAGACATTTGCCTTTTCAGAAAAAGTTTCTGCCGAGAACGAGCGCCGTGACATGCTGAGTCTCTGGAAAAGCAGAGATCCCCAGTGCTGTTGCGGCTAAAGATAGGCTGCAGAGGGATAGTGAAGACCTGCAAGAGCTTTCAGAGCTGGCAGCTTCCTTGTGGGAGAAGGAGCCAGACGTTTGCCTTTTCAGAAAAAGTTTCTGCCGAGAGCGAGCACCATGAGATGCTGAGTCTCTGGGAAAGCAGAGATCCCCAGTGCTGTTGTGCCTGTGGATAGGCTGCAGGGGGACGGTGAAGACCAGCAAGAGCTTTCAGGGCTGGCACCTTCCTTGTGGGAGAAGGAGCCAGACGTTTGCCTTTTCAGAAAAAGTTTCTGCCAAGAACGAGCACCGTGACATGCTGAGTCTCTGGGAAAGCAGAGATCCCCAGTGCTGTTGCGGCTAAAGATAGGCTGCAGAGGGATAGTGAAGACCAGCAAGAGCTTTCAGGGCTGGCACCTTCCTTGTGGGAGAAGGAGCCAGACGTTTGCCTTTTCAGAAAAAGGCTCTGCCGAGAGCGAGCACCATGAGATGCTGAGTCTCTGGGAAAGCAGAGATCCCCAGTGCTGTTGTGCCTGTGGATAGGCTGCAGGGGGACGGTGAAGACCAGCAAGATCTTTCAGGGCTGGCACCTTCCTTGTGGGAGAAGGAGCCAGACGTTTGCCTTTTCAGAAAAAGTTTCTGCCGAGAACGAGCACCGTGACATGCTGAGTCTCTGGGAAAGCAGAGATCCCCAGTGCTGTTGTGCCTGTGGATAGGCTGCAGAGGGATAGTGAAGACCTGCAATAGCTTTCAGGGCTGGCACCTTCCTTGTGGGAGAAGGAGCCAGACATTTGCCTTTTCAGAAAAAGATTCTGCCGAGAACGAGCACCGTGACATGCTGAGTCTCTGGAAAAGAAGAGATCCCCAGTGCTGTTGCGGCTAAAGATAGGCTGCAGAGGGATAGTAAAGACCTGCAAGAGCTTTCAGAGCTGGCACCTTCCTTGTGGGAGAAGGAGCCAGACGTTTGCCTTTTCAGAAAAAGTTTCTGCCGAGAGCGAGCACCGTGACATGCTGAGTCTCTGGGAAAGCAGAGATCCCCAGTGCTGTTGTGCCTGTGGATAGGCTGCAGGGGGACGGTGAAGACCAGCAAGAGCTTTCAGGGCTGGCACCTTCCTTGTGGGAGAAGGAGCCAGACGTTTGCCTTTTCAGAAAAAGGCTCTGCCGAGAACGAGCACCGTGACATGCTGAGTCTCTGGGAAAGCAGAGATCCCCAGTGCTGTTGCGGCTAAAGATAGGCTGCAGAGGGATAGTGAAGACCAGCAAGAGCTTTCAGGGCTGGCACCTTCCTTGTGGGAGAAGGAGCCAGACGTTTGCCTTTTCAGAAAAAGGCTCTGCCGAGAGCGAGCACCATGAGATGCTGAGTCTCTGGGAAAGCAGAGATCCCCAGTGCTGTTGTGCCTGTGGATAGGCTGCAGGGGGACGGTGAAGACCAGCAAGATCTTTCAGGGCTGGCACCTTACTTGTGGGAGAAGGAGCCAGACGTTTGCCTTTTCAGAAAAAGTTTCTGCCGAGAACGAGCACCGTGACATGCTGAGTCTCTGGAAAAGCAGAGATCCCCACTGCTGTTGAGGCTAAAGATAGGCTGCAGAGGGATAGTGAAGACCAGCAAGAGCTTTCAGGGCTGGCACCTTCCTTGTGGGAGAAGGAGCCAGACGTTTGCCTTTTCAGAAAAAGTTTCTGCCAAGAACGAGCACCGTGACATGCTGAGTCTCTGGGAAAGCAGAGATCCCCACTGCTGTTGCGGCTAAAGATAGGCTGCAGAGGGATAGTGAAGACCAGCAAGAGCTTTCAGGGCTGGCACCTTCCTTGTGGGAGAAGGAGCCAGACGTTTGCCTTTTCAGAAAAAGGCTCTGCCGAGAGCGAGCACCATGAGATGCTGAGTCTCTGGGAAAGCAGAGATCCCCAGTGCTGTTGTGCCTGTGGATAGGCTGCAGGGGGACGGTGAAGACCAGCAAGATCTTTCAGGGCTGGCACCTTCCTTGTGGGAGAAGGAGCCAGACGTTTGCCTTTTCAGAAAAAGTTTCTGCCGAGAACGAGCACCGTGACATGCTGAGTCTCTGGGAAAGCAGAGATCCCCAGTGCTGTTGTGCCTGTGGATAGGCTGCAGAGGGATAGTGAAGACCTGCAATAGCTTTCAGGGCTGGCACCTTCCTTGTGGGAGAAGGAGCCAGACGTTTGCCTTTTCAGAAAAAGTTTCTGCCGAGAACGAGCACCGTGACATGCTGAGTGTCTGGGAAAGCAGAGATCCCCAGTGCTGTTGCGGCTAAAGATAGGCTGCAGAGGGATAGTGAAGACCAGCAAGAGCTTTCAGGGCTGGCACCTTCCTTGTGGGAGAAGGAGCCAGACGTTTGCCTTTTCAGAAAAAGGCTCTGCCGAGAGCGAGCACCATGAGATGCTGAGTCTCTGGGAAAGCAGAGATCCCCAGTGCTGTTGTGCCTGTGGATAGGCTGCAGGGGGACGGTGAAGACCAGCAAGATCTTTCAGGGCTGGCACCTTCCTTGTGGGAGAAGGAGCCAGACGTTTGCCTTTTCAGAAAAAGTTTCTGCCGAGAACGAGCACCGTGACATGCTGAGTCTCTGGAAAAGCAGAGATCCCCACTGCTGTTGAGGCTAAAGATAGGCTGCAGAGGGATAGTGAAGACCAGCAAGAGCTTTCAGGGCTGGCACCTTCCTTGTGGGAGAAGGAGCCAGACGTTTGCCTTTTCAGAAAAAGTTTCTGCCGAGAACGAGCACCGTGACATGCTGAGTCTCTGGGAAAGCAGAGATCCCCAGTGCTGTTGTGCCTGTGGATAGGCTGCAGAGGGATAGTGAAGACCTGCAATAGCTTTCAGGGCTGGCACCTTCCTTGTGGGAGAAGGAGCCAGACATTTGCCTTTTCAGAAAAAGTTTCTGCCGAGAACGAGCACCGTGACATGCTGAGTCTCTGGAAAAGAAGAGATCCCCAGTGCTGTTGCGGCTAAAGATAGGCTGCAGAGGGATAGTGAAGACCTGCAAGAGCTTTCAGAGCTGGCAGCTTCCTTGTGGGAGAAGGAGCCAGACGTTTGCCTTTTCAGAAAAAGTTTCTGCCGAGAACGAGCACCGTGACATGCTGAGTCTCTGGGAAAGCAGAGATCCCCAGTGCTTTTGTGCCTGTGGATAGGCTGCAGGGGGACGGTGAAGACCAGCAAGAGCTTTCAGGGCTGGCACCTTCCTTGTGGGAGAAGGAGCCAGACGTTTGCCTTTTCAGAAAAAGTTTTTGCCGAGAACGAGCACCGTGACATGCTGAGTCTCTGGAAAAGCAGAGATCCCCACTGCTGTTGAGGCTAAAGATAGGCTGCAGAGGGATAGTGAAGACCAGCAAGAGCTTTCAGGGCTGGCACCTTCCTTGTGGGAGAAGGAGCCAGACGTTTGCCTTTTCAGAAAAAGTTTCTGCCGAGAACGAGCACCGTGACATGCTGAGTGTCTGGGAAAGCAGAGATCCCCAGTGCTGTTGAGCCTGTGGATAGGCTGCAGAGGGATAGTGAAGACCTGCAATAGCTTTCAGGGCTGGCACCTTCCTTGTGGGAGAAGGAGCCAGACATTTGCCTTTTCAGAAAAAGTTTCTGCCGAGAACGAGCACCGTGACATGCTGAGTCTCTGGGAAAGAAGAGATCCCCAGTGCTGTTGCGGCTAAAGATAGGCTGCAGAGGGATAGTGAAGACCTGCAAGAGCTTTCAGAGCTGGCACCTTCCTTGTGGGAGAAGGAGCCAGACGTTTGCCTTTTCAGAAAAAGTTTCTGCCGAGAACGAGCACCGTGACATGCTGAGTCTCTGGGAAAGCAGAGATCCCCAGTGCTGTTGTGCCTGTGGATAGGCTGCAGGGGGACGGTGAAGACCAGCAAGAGCTTTCAGGGCTGGCACCTTCCTTGTGGGAGAAGGAGCCAGACGTTTGCCTTTTCAGAAAAAGTTTCTGCCGAGAACGAGCACCATGACATGCTGAGTCTCTGGGAAAGCAGAGATCCCCAGTGCTGTTGCGGCTAAAGATAGGCTGCAGAGGGATAGTGAAGACCAGCAAGAGCTTTCAGGGCTGGCACCTTCCTTGTGGGAGAAGGAGCCAGACGTTTGCCTTTTCAGAAAAAGGCTCTGCCGAGAGCGAGCACCATGAGATGCTGAGTCTCTGGGAAAGCAGAGATCCCCAGTGCTGTTGTGCCTGTGGATAGGCTGCAGGGGGACGGTGAAGACCAGCAAGATCTTTCAGGGCTGGCACCTTCCTTGTGGGAGAAGGAGCCAGACGTTTGCCTTTTCAGAAAAAGTTTCTGCCGAGAACGAGCACCGTGACATGCTGAGTCTCTGGAAAAGCAGAGATCCCCAGTGCTGTTGTGCCTGTGGATAGGCTGCAGGGGGACGGTGAAGACCAGCAAGATCTTTCAGGGCTGGCACCTTCCTTGTGGGAGAAGGAGCCAGACGTTTGCCTTTTCAGAAAAAGGCTCTGCCGAGAGCGAGCACCATGGGATGCTTAGACTCTGGGAAAGCAGAGATCCCCAGTGCTGTTGTGCCTGTGGATAGGCTGCAGGGGGACGGTGAAGACCAGCAAGATCTTTCAGGGCTGGCACCTTCCTTGTGGGAGAAGGAGCCAGACGTTTGCCTTTTCAGAAAAAGTTTCTGCCGAGAACGAGCACCGTGACATGCTGAGTCTCTGGAAAAGCAGAGATCCCCAGTGCTGTTGTGCCTGTGGATAGGCTGCAGGGGGACGGTGAAGACCAGCAAGATCTTTCAGGGCTGGCACCTTCCTTGTGGGAGAAGGAGCCAGACGTTTGCCTTTTCAGAAAAAGGCTCTGCCGAGAGCGAGCACCATGGGATGCTTAGACTCTGGGAAAGCAGAGATCCCCAGTGCTGTTGTGCCTGTGGATAGGCTGCAGGGGGACGGTGAAGACCAGCAAGATCTTTCAGGGCTGGCACCTTCCTTGTGGGAGAAGGAGCCAGACGTTTGCCTTTTCAGAAAAAGTTTCTGCCGAGAACGAGCACCGTGACATGCTGAGTCTCTGGGAAAGCAGAGATCCCCAGTGCTGTTGTGCCTGTGGATAGGCTGCAGGGGGACGGTGAAGACCAGCAAGAGCTTTCAGGGCTGGCACCTTCCTTGTGGGAGAAGGAGCCAGACGTTTGCCTTTTCAGAAAAAGTTTCTGCCGAGAACGAGCACCGTGACATGCTGAGTCTCTGGGAAAGCAGAGATCCCCAGTGCTGTTGTGCCTGTGGATAGGCTGCAGAGGGATAGTGAAGACCTGCAATAGCTTTCAGGGCTGGCACCTTCCTTGTGGGAGAAGGAGCCAGACATTTGCCTTTTCAGAAAAAGTTTCTGCCGAGAACGAGCACCGTGACATGCTGAGTCTCTGGGAAAGAAGAGATCCCCAGTGCTGTTGCGGCTAAAGATAGGCTGCAGAGGGATAGTGAAGACCTGCAAGAGCTTTCAGAGCTGGCACCTTCCTTGTGGGAGAAGGAGCCAGACGTTTGCCTTTTCAGAAAAAGTTTCTGCCGAGAACGAGCACCGTGACATGCTGAGTCTCTGGGAAAGCAGAGATCCCCAGTGCTGTTGTGCCTGTTGATAGGCTGCAGGGGGACGGTGAAGACCAGCAAGAGCTTTCAGGGCTGGCACCTTCCTTGTGGGAGAAGGAGCCAGACGTTTGCCTTTTCAGAAAAAGTTTCTGCCGAGAACGAGCACCGTGACATGCTGAGTCTCTGGGAAAGCAGAGATCCCCAGTGCTGTTGCGGCTAAAGATAGGCTGCAGAGGGATAGTGAAGACCAGCAAGAGCTTTCAGGGCTGGCACCTTCCTTGTGGGAGAAGGAGCCAGACGTTTGCCTTTTCAGAAAAAGGCTCTGCCGAGAGCGAGCACCATGAGATGCTGAGTCTCTGGGAAAGCAGAGATCCCCAGTGCTGTTGTGCCTGTGGATAGGCTGCAGGGGGACGGTGAAGACCAGCAAGATCTTTCAGGGCTGGCACCTTCCTTGTGGGAGAAGGAGCCAGACGTTTGCCTTTTCAGAAAAAGTTTCTGCCGAGAACGAGCACCGTGACATGCTGAGTCTCTGGAAAAGCAGAGATCCCCAGTGCTGTTGTGCCTGTGGATAGGCTGCAGGGGGACGGTGAAGACCAGCAAGATCTTTCAGGGCTGGCACCTTCCTTGTGGGAGAAGGAGCCAGACGTTTGCCTTTTCAGAAAAAGGCTCTGCCGAGAGCGAGCACCATGGGATGCTTAGACTCTGGGAAAGCAGAGATCCCCAGTGCTGTTGTGCCTGTGGATAGGCTGCAGGGGGACGGTGAAGACCAGCAAGATCTTTCAGGGCTGGCACCTTCCTTGTGGGAGAAGGAGCCAGACGTTTGCCTTTTCAGAAAAAGTTTCTGCCGAGAACGAGCACCGTGACATGCTGAGTCTCTGGGAAAGCAGAGATCCCCAGTGCTGTTGTGCCTGTGGATAGGCTGCAGAGGGATAGTGAAGACCAGCAAGAGCTTTCAGGGCTGGCACCTTCCTTGTGGGAGAAGGAGCCAGACGTTTGCCTTTTCAGAAAAAGTTTCTGCCGAGAGCGAGCACCATGAGATGCTGAGTCTCTGGGAAAGCAGAGATCCCCAGTGCTGTTGCGCCTGTGGATAGGCTGCAGGGGGACGGTGAAGACCAGCAAGATCTTTCAGGGCTGGCACCTTACTTGTGGGAGAAGGAGCCAGACGTTTGCCTTTTCAGAAAAAGTTTCTGCAGAGAACGAGCACCGTGACATGCTGAGTCTCTGGAAAAGCAGAGATCCCCAGTGCTGTTGCGGCTAAAGATAGGCTGCAGAGGGATAGTGAAGACCTGCAAGAGCTTTCAGAGCTGGCAGCTTCCTTGTGGGAGAAGGAGCCAGACGTTTGCCTTTTCAGAAAAAGTTTCTGCCGAGAGCGAGCACCATGAGATGCTGAGTCTCTGGGAAAGCAGAGATCCCCAGTGCTGTTGTGCCTGTGGATAGGCTGCAGGGGGACGGTGAAGACCAGCAAGAGCTTTCAGGGCTGGCACCTTCCTTGTGGGAGAAGGAGCCAGACGTTTGCCTTTTCAGAAAAAGTTTCTGCCGAGAACGAGCACCGTGACATGCTGAGTCTCTGGGAAAGCAGAGATCCCCAGTGCTGTTGCGGCTAAAGATAGGCTGCAGAGGGATAGTGAAGACCAGCAAGAGCTTTCAGGGCTGGCACCTTCCTTGTGGGAGAAGGAGCCAGACGTTTGCCTTTTCAGAAAAAGGCTCTGCCGAGAGCGAGCACCATGAGATGCTGAGTCTCTGGGAAAGCAGAGATCCCCAGTGCTGTTGTGCCTGTGGATAGGCTGCAGGGGGACGGTGAAGACCAGCAAGATCTTTCAGGGCTGGCACCTTCCTTGTGGGAGAAGGAGCCAGACGTTTGCCTTTTCAGAAAAAGTTTCTGCCGAGAACGAGCACCGTGACATGCTGAGTCTCTGGGAAAGCAGAGATCCCCAGTGCTGTTGTGCCTGTGGATAGGCTGCAGAGGGATAGTGAAGACCTGCAATAGCTTTCAGGGCTGGCACCTTCCTTGTGGGAGAAGGAGCCAGACATTTGCCTTTTCAGAAAAAGTTTCTGCCGAGAACGAGCACCGTGACATGCTGAGTCTCTGGAAAAGAAGAGATCCCCAGTGCTGTTGCGGCTAAAGATAGGCTGCAGAGGGATAGTGAAGACCTGCAAGAGCTTTCAGAGCTGGCAGCTTCCTTGTGGGAGAAGGAGCCAGACGTTTGCCTTTTCAGAAAAAGTTTCTGCCGAGAACGAGCACCGTGACATGCTGAGTCTCTGGGAAAGCAGAGATCCCCAGTGCTGTTGTGCCTGTGGATAGGCTGCAGGGGGACGGTGAAGACCAGCAAGAGCTTTCAGGGCTGGCACCTTCCTTGTGGGAGAAGGAGCCAGACGTTTGCCTTTTCAGAAAAAGTTTCTGCCGAGAACGAGCACCGTGACATGCTGAGTCTCTGGGAAAGCAGAGATCCCCAGTGCTGTTGTGCCTGTGGATAGGCTGCAGGGGGACGGTGAAGACCAGCAAGATCTTTCAGGTCTGGCACCTTACTTGTGGGAGAAGGAGCCAGACGTTTGCCTTTTCAGAAAAAGTTTCTGCCGAGAACGAGCACCGTGACATGCTGAGTCTCTGGAAAAGCAGAGATCCCCACTGCTGTTGAGGCTAAAGATAGGCTGCAGAGGGATAGTGAAGACCAGCAAGAGCTTTCAGGGCTGGCACCTTCCTTGTGGGAGAAGGAGCCAGACGTTTGCCTTTTCAGAAAAAGTTTCTGCCGAGAACGAGCACCGTGACATGCTGAGTCTCTGGGAAAGCAGAGATCCCCAGTGCTGTTGTGCCTGTGGATAGGCTGCAGGGGGACGGTGAAGACCAGCAAGATCTTTCAGGGCTGGCACCTTCCTTGTGGGAGAAGGAGCCAGACATTTGCCTTTTCAGAAAAAGTTTCTGCCGAGAACGAGCACCGTGACATGCTGAGTCTCTGGAAAAGAAGAGATCCCCAGTGCTGTTGCGGCTAAAGATAGGCTGCAGAGGGATAGTGAAGACCTGCAAGAGCTTTCAGAGCTGGCACCTTCCTTGTGGGAGAAGGAGCCAGACGTTTGCCTTTTCAGAAAAAGTTTCTGCCGAGAGCGAGCACCATGAGATGCTGAGTCTCTGGGAAAGCAGAGATCCCCAGTGCTGTTGCGCCTGTGGATAGGCTGCAGGGGGACGGTGAAGACCAGCAAGATCTTTCAGGGCTGGCACCTTACTTGTGGGAGAAGGAGCCAGACGTTTGCCTTTTCAGAAAAAGTTTCTGCCGAGAACGAGCACCGTGACATGCTGAGTCTCTGGAAAAGCAGAGTTCCCCAGTGCTGTTGCGGCTAAAGATAGGCTGCAGAGGGATAGTGAAGACCAGCAAGAGCTTTCAGGGCTGGCACCTTCCTTGTGGGAGAAGGAGCCAGACGTTTGCCTTTTCAGAAAAAGTTTCTGCCGAGAACGAGCACCGTGACATGCTGAGTCTCTGGGAAAGCAGAGATCCCCAGTGCTGTTGTGCCTGTGGATAGGCTGCAGGGGGACGGTGAAGACCAGCAAGAGCTTTCAGGGCTAGCACCTTCCTTGTGGGAGAAGGAGCCAGACGTTTGCCTTTTCAGAAAAAGTTTCTGCCAAGAACGAGCACCGTGACATGCTGAGTCTCTGGGAAAGCAGAGATCCCCAGTGCTGTTGCGGCTAAAGATAGGCTGCAGAGGGATAGTGAAGACCAGCAAGAGCTTTCAGGGCTGGCACCTTCCTTGTGGGAGAAGGAGCCAGACGTTTGCCTTTTCAGAAAAAGGCTCTGCCGAGAGCGAGCACCATGAGATGCTGAGTCTCTGGGAAAGCAGAGATCCCCAGTGCTGTTGTGCCTGTGGATAGGCTGCAGGGGCACGGTGAAGACCAGCAAGATCTTTCAGGGCTGGCACCTTCCTTGTGGGAGAAGGAGCCAGACGTTTGCCTTTTCAGAAAAAGTTTCTGCCGAGAACGAGCACCGTGACATGCTGAGTCTCTGGGAAAGCAGAGATCCCCAGTGCTGTTGCGGCTAAAGATAGGCTGCAGAGGGATAGTGAAGACCAGCAAGAGCTTTCAGGGCTGGCACCTTCCTTGTGGGAGAAGGAGCCAGACGTTTGCCTTTTCAGAAAAAGGCTCTGCCGAGAGCGAGCACCATGAGATGCTGAGTCTCTGGGAAAGCAGAGATCCCCAGTGCTGTTGTGCCTGTGGATAGGCTGCAGGGGGACGGTGAAGACCAGCAAGATCTTTCAGGGCTGGCACCTTACTTGTGGGAGAAGGAGCCAGACGTTTGCCTTTTCAGAAAAAGTTTCTGCCGAGAACGAGCACCGTGACATGCTGAGTCTCTGGAAAAGCAGAGATCCCCACTGCTGTTGAGGCTAAAGATAGGCTGCAGAGGGATAGTGAAGACCAGCAAGAGCTTTCAGGGCTGGCACCTTCCTTGTGGGAGAAGGAGCCAGACGTTTGCCTTTTCAGAAAAAGTTTCTGCCAAGAACGAGCACCGTGACATGCTGAGTCTCTGGGAAAGCAGAGATCCCCAGTGCTGTTGCGGCTAAAGATAGGCTGCAGGGGGACGGTGAAGACCAGCAAGAGCTTTCAGGGCTGGCACCTTCCTTGTGGGAGAAGGAGCCAGACGTTTGCCTTTTCAGAAAAAGTTTCTGCCGAGAACGAGCACCGTGACATGCTGAGTCTCTGGAAAAGCAGAGATCCCCAGTGCTGTTTTGCCTGTGGATAGGCTGCAGGGGGACGGTGAAGACCAGCAAGATCTTTCAGGGCTGGCACCTTCCTTGTGGGAGAAGGAGCCAGACGTTTGCCTTTTCAGAAAAAGGCTCTGCCGAGAGCGAGCACCATGGGATGCTTAGACTCTGGGAAAGCAGAGATCCCCAGTGCTGTTGTGCCTGTGGATAGGCTGCAGGGGGACGGTGAAGACCAGCAAGATCTTTCAGGGCTGGCACCTTCCTTGTGGGAGAAGGAGCCAGACGTTTGCCTTTTCAGAAAAAGTTTCTGCCGAGAACGAGCACCGTGACATGCTGAGTCTCTGGGAAAGCAGAGATCCCCAGTGCTGTTGTGCCTGTGGAGAGGCTGCAGAGGGATAGTGAAGACCAGCAAGAGCTTTCAGGGCTGGCACCTTCCTTGTGGGAGAAGGAGCCAGACGTTTGCCTTTTCAGAAAAAGGCTCTGCCGAGAGCGAGCACCATGAGATGCTGAGTCTCTGGGAAAGCAGAGATCCCCAGTGCTGTTGTGCCTGTGGATAGGCTGCAGGGGGACGGTGAAGACCAGCAAGATCTTTCAGGGCTGGCACCTTCCTTGTGGGAGAAGGAGCCAGACGTTTGCCTTTTCAGAAAACGTTTCTGCCGAGAACGAGCACCGTGACATGCTGAGTCTCTGGGAAAGCAGAGATCCCCAGTGCTGTTGCGGCTAAAAATAGGCTGCAGAGGGATAGTGAAGACCTGCAATAGCTTTCAGGGCTGGCACCTTCCTTGTGGGAGAAGGAGCCAGACATTTGCCTTTTCAGAAAAAGATTCTGCCGAGAACGAGCACCGTGACATGCTGAGTCTCTGGAAAAGAAGAGATCCCCAGTGCTGTTGCGGCTAAAGATAGGCTGCAGAGGGATAGTGAAGACCTGCAAGAGCTTTCAGAGCTGGCAGCTTCCTTGTGGGAGAAGGAGCCAGACGTTTGCCTTTTCAGAAAAAGTTTCTGCCGAGAACGAGCACCGTGACATGCTGAGTCTCTGGGAAAGCAGAGATCCCCAGTGCTGTTGTGCCTGTGGATAGGCTGCAGGGGGACGGTGAAGACCAGCAAGAGCTTTCAGGGCTGGCACCTTCCTTGTGGGAGAAGGAGCCAGACGTTTGCCTTTTCAGAAAAAGGCTCTGCCGAGAACGAGCACCGTGACATGCTGAGTCTCTGGGAAAGCAGAGATCCCCAGTGCTGTTGCGGCTAAAGATAGGCTGCAGAGGGATAGTGAAGACCAGCAAGAGCTTTCAGGGCTGGCACCTTCCTTGTGGGAGAAGGAGCCAGACGTTTGCCTTTTCAGAAAAAGGCTCTGCCGAGAGCGAGCACCATGAGATGCTGAGTCTCTGGGAAAGCAGAGATCCCCAGTGCTGTTGTGCCTGTGGATAGGCTGCAGGGGGACGGTGAAGACCAGCAAGATCTTTCAGGGCTGGCACCTTCCTTGTGGGAGAAGGAGCCAGACGTTTGCCTTTTCAGAAAAAGTTTCTGCCGAGAACGAGCACCGTGACATGCTGAGTCTCTGGGAAAGCAGAGATCCCCAGTGCTGTTGTGCCTGTGGATAGGCTGCAGAGGGATAGTGAAGACCTGCAATAGCTTTCAGGGCTGGCACCTTCCTTGTGGGAGAAGGAGCCAGACATTTGCCTTTTCAGAAAAAGTTTCTGCCGAGAGCGAGCACCATGAGATGCTGAGTCTCTGGGAAAGCAGAGATCCCCAGTTCTGTTGCGCCTGTGGATAGGCTGCAGGGGGACGGTGAAGACCAGCAAGATCTTTCAGGGCTGGCACCTTACTTGTGGGAGAAGGAGCCAGACGTTTGCCTTTTCAGAAAAAGTTTCTGCCGAGAACGAGCACCGTGACATGCTGAGTCTCTGGGAAAGCAGAGATCCCCAGTGCTGTTGTGCCTGTGGATAGGCTGCAGGGGGACGGTGAAGACCAGCAAGAGCTTTCAGGGCTGGCACCTTCCTTGTGGGAGAAGGAGCCAGACGTTTGCCTTTTCAGAAAAAGGCTCTGCCGAGAACGAGCACCGTGACATGCTGAGTCTCTGGGAAAGCAGAGATCCCCAGTGCTGTTGCGGCTAAAGATAGGCTGCAGAGGGATAGTGAAGACCAGCAAGAGCTTTCAGGGCTGGCACCTTCCTTGTGGGAGAAGGAGCCAGACGTTTGCCTTTTCAGAAAAAGGCTCTGCCGAGAGCGAGCACCATGAGATGCTGAGTCTCTGGGAAAGCAGAGATCCCCAGTGCTGTTGTGCCTGTGGATAGGCTGCAGGGGGACGGTGAAGACCAGCAAGATCTTTCAGGGCTGGCACCTTACTTGTGGGAGAAGGAGCCAGACGTTTGCCTTTTCAGAAAAAGTTTCTGCCGAGAACGAGCACCGTGACATGCTGAGTCTCTGGAAAAGCAGAGATCCCCACTGCTGTTGAGGCTAAAGATAGGCTGCAGAGGGATAGTGAAGACCAGCAAGAGCTTTCAGGGCTGGCACCTTCCTTGTGGGAGAAGGAGCCAGACGTTTGCCTTTTCAGAAAAAGTTTCTGCCAAGAACGAGCACCGTGACATGCTGAGTCTCTGGGAAAGCAGAGATCCCCAGTGCTGTTGCGGCTAAAGATAGGCTGCAGAGGGATAGTGAAGACCAGCAAGAGCTTTCAGGGCTGGCACCTTCCTTGTGGGAGAAGGAGCCAGACGTTTGCCTTTTCAGAAAAAGGCTCTGCCGAGAGCGAGCACCATGAGATGCTGAGTCTCTGGGAAAGCAGAGATCCCCAGTGCTGTTGTGCCTGTGGATAGGCTGCAGGGGGACGGTGAAGACCAGCAAGATCTTTCAGGGCTGGCACCTTCCTTGTGGGAGAAGGAGCCAGACGTTTGCCTTTTCAGAAAAAGTTTCTGCCGAGAACGAGCACCGTGACATGCTGAGTCTCTGGGAAAGCAGAGATCCCCAGTGCTGTTGTGCCTGTGGATAGGCTGCAGAGGGATAGTGAAGACCTGCAATAGCTTTCAGGGCTGGCACCTTCCTTGTGGGAGAAGGAGCCAGACGTTTGCCTTTTCAGAAAAAGTTTCTGCCGAGAACGAGCACCGTGACATGCTGAGTCTCTGGGAAAGCAGAGATCCCCAGTGCTGTTGCGGCTAAAGATAGGCTGCAGAGGGATAGTGAAGACCAGCAAGAGCTTTCAGGGCTGGCACCTTCCTTGTGGGAGAAGGAGCCAGACGTTTGCCTTTTCAGAAAAAGGCTCTGCCGAGAGCGAGCACCATGAGATGCTGAGACTCTGGGAAAGCAGAGATCCCCAGTGCTGTTGTGCCTGTGGATAGGCTGCAGGGGGACGGTGAAGACCAGCAAGATCTTTCAGGGCTGGCACCTTACTTGTGGGAGAAGGAGCCAGACGTTTGCCTTTTCAGAAAAAGTTTCTGCCGAGAACGAGCACCGTGACATGCTGAGTCTCTGGAAAAGCAGAGATCCCCAGTGCTGTTGCGGCTAAAGATAGGCTGCAGAGGGATAGTGAAGACCAGCAAGAGCTTTCAGGGCTGGCACCTTCCTTGTGGGAGAAGGAGCCAGACGTTTGCCTTTTCAGAAAAAGGCTCTGCCGAGAGCGAGCACCATGAGATGCTGAGTCTCTGGGAAAGCAGAGATCCCCAGTGCTGTTGTGCCTGTGGATAGGCTGCAGGGGGACGGTGAAGACCAGCAAGATCTTTCAGGGCTGGCACCTTCCTTGTGGGAGAAGGAGCCAGACGTTTGCCTTTTCAGAAAAAGTTTCTGCCGAGAACGAGCACCGTGACATGCTGAGTCTCTGGAAAAGCAGAGATCCCCAGTGCTGTTGTGCCTGTGGATAGGCTGCAGGGGGACGGTGAAGACCAGCAAGATCTTTCAGGGCTGGCACCTTCCTTGTGGGAGAAGGAGCCAGACGTTTGCCTTTTCAGAAAAAGGCTCTGCCGAGAGCGAGCACCCTGGGATGCTTAGACTCTGGGAAAGCAGAGATCCCCAGTGCTGTTGTGCCTGTGGATAGGCTGCAGGGGGACGGTGAAGACCAGCAAGATCTTTCAGGGCTGGCACCTTCCTTGTGGGAGAAGGAGCCAGACGTTTGCCTTTTCAGAAAAAGTTTCTGCCGAGAACGAGCACCGTGACATGCTGAGTCTCTGGAAAAGCAGAGATCCCCAGTGCTGTTGTGCCTGTGGATAGGCTGCAGGGGGACGGTGAAGACCAGCAAGATCTTTCAGGTCTGGCACCTTCCTTGTGGGAGAAGGAGCCAGACGTTTGCCTTTTCAGAAAAAGGCTCTGCCGAGAGCGAGCACCATGGGATGCTTAGACTCTGGGAAAGCAGAGATCCCCAGTGCTGTTGTGCCTGTGGATAGGCTGCAGGGGGACGGTGAAGACCAGCAAGATCTTTCAGGGCTGGCACCTTCCTTGTGGGAGAAGGAGCCAGACGTTTGCCTTTTCAGAAAAAGTTTCTGCCGAGAACGAGCACCGTGACATGCTGAGTCTCTGGGAAAGCAGAGATCCCCAGTGCTGTTGTGCCTGTGGATAGGCTGCAGGGGGACAGTGAAGACCAGCAAGATCTTTCAGGGCTGGCACCTTCCTTGTGGGAGAAGGAGCCAGACGTTTGCCTTTTCAGAAAAAGTTTCTGCCGAGAACGAGCACCATGACATGCTGAGTCTCTGGGAAAGCAGAGATCCCCAGTGCTGTTGCGGCTAAAGATAGGCTGCAGAGGGATAGTGAAGACCTGCAAGAGCTTTCAGGGCTGGCACCTTCCTTGTGGGAGAAGGAGCCAGACGTTTGCCTTTTCAGAAAAAGGCTCTGCCGAGAGCGAGCACCATGAGATGCAGAGTCTCTGGGAAAGCAGAGATCACCAGTGCTGTTGTGCCTGTGGATAGGCTGCAGGGGGACGGTGAAGACCAGCAAGATCTTTCAGGGCTGGCACCTTCCTTGTGGGAGAAGGAGCCAGACGTTTGCCTTTTCAGAAAAAGTTTCTGCCGAGAACGAGCACCGTGACATGCTGAGTCTCTGGGAAAGCAGAGATCCCCAGTGCTGTTGTGCCTGTGGATAGGCTGCAGAGGGATAGTGAAGACCTGCAATAGCTTTCAGGGCTGGCACCTTCCTTGTGGGAGAAGGAGCCAGACGTTTGCCTTTTCAGAAAAAGGCTCTGCCGAGAACGAGCACCGTGACATGCTGAGTCTCTGGGAAAGCAGAGATCCCCAGTGCTGTTGTGCCTGTGGATAGGCTGCAGGGGGACGGTGAAGACCAGCAAGATCTTTCAGGGCTGGCACCTTCCTTGTGGGAGAAGGAGCCAGACGTTTGCCTTTTCAGAAAAAGGCTCTGCCGAGAACGAGCACCGTGACATGCTGAGTCTCTGGGAAAGCAGAGATCCCCAGTGCTGTTGCGGCTAAAGATAGGCTGCAGAGGGATAGTGAAGACCTGCAAGAGCTTTCAGGGCTGGCACCTTCCTTGTGGGAGAAGGAGCCAGACGTTTGCCTTTTCAGAAAAAGTTTCTGCCGAGAACGAGCACCGTGACATGCTGAGTCTCTGGGAAAGCAGAGATTCCCAGTGCTGTTGCGCCTGTGGATAGGCTGCAGGGGGACGGTGGAGACCAGCAAGATCTTTCAGGGCTGGCACCTTCCTTGTGGGAGAAGGAGCCAGACGTTTGCCTTTTCAGAAAAAGTTTCTGCCGAGAACGAGCACCGTGACATGCTGAGTCTCTGGGAAAGCAGAGATCCCCAGTGCTGTTGCGCCTGTGGATAGGCTGCAGGGGGACGGTGAAGACCAGCAAGAGCTTTCAGGGCTGGCACCTTCCTTGTGGGAGAAGGAGCCAGACGTTTGCCTTTTCAGAAAACGTTTCTGCCGAGAACGAGCACCGTGACATGCTGAGTCTCTGGGAAAGCAGAGATCCCCAGTGCTGTTGCGGCTAAAGATAGGCTGCAGAGGGATAGTGAAGACCAGCAAGAGCTTTCAGGGCTTGCACCTTCCTTGTGGGAGAAGGAGCCAGACGTTTGCCTTTTCAGAAAAAGGCTCTGCCGAGAGCGAGCACCATGAGATGCTGAGTCTCTGGGAAAGCAGAGATCCCCAGTGCTGTTGTGCCTGTGGATAGGCTGCAGAGGGATAGTGAAGACCTGCAATAGCTTTCAGGGCTGGCACCTTCCTTGTGGGAGAAGGAGCCAGACATTTGCCTTTTCAGAAAAAGGCTCTGCCGAGAACGAGCACCGTGACATGCTGAGTCTCTGGGAAAGCAGAGATCCCCAGTGCTGTTGCGGCTAAAGATAGGCTGCAGAGGGATAGTGAAGACCTGCAAGAGCTTTCAGGGCTGGCACCTTCCTTGTGGGAGAAGGAGCCAGACGTTTGCCTTTTCAGAAAAAGTTTCTGCCGAGAACGAACACCGTGACATGCTGAGTCTCTGGGAAAGCAGAGATCCCCAGTGCTGTTGTGCCTGTGGATAGGCTGCAGGGGGACGGTGAAGACCAGCAAGAGCTTTCAGGGCTGGCACCTTCCTTGTGGGAGAAGGAGCCAGATGTTTGCCTTTTGAGAAAAAGTTTCTGCCGAGAACGAGCACCGTGACATGCTGAGTCTCTGGGAAAGCAGAGATCCCCAGTGCTGTTGTGCCTGTGGATAGGCTGCAGAGGGATAGTGAAGACCTGCAATAGCTTTCAGGGCTGGCACCTTCCTTGTGGGAGAAGGAGCCAGACGTTTGCCTTTTCAGAAAAAGTTTCTGCCGAGAACGAGCCCCGTGACATGCTGAGTCTCTGGGAAAGCAGAGATCCCCAGTGCTGTTGCGGCTAAAGATAGGCTGCAGAGGGATAGTGAAGACCAGCAAGAGCTTTCAGGGCTGGCACCTTCCTTGTGGGAGAAGGAGCCAGACGTTTGCCTTTTCAGAAAAAGGCTCTGCCGAGAGCGAGCACCGTGACATGCTGAGTCTCTGGGAAAGCAGAGATCCCCAGTGCTGTTGTGCCTGTGGATAGGCTGCAGGGGGACGGTGAAGACCAGCAAGAGCTTTCAGGGCTGGCACCTTCCTTGTGGGAGAAGGAGCCAGACGTTTGCCTTTTCAGAAAAAGTTTCTGCCGAGAACGAGCACCGTGACATGCTGAGTCTCTGGGAAAGCAGAGATCCCCAGTGCTGTTGCGGCTAAAGATAGGCTGCAGAGGGATAGTGAAGACCAGCAAGAGCTTTCAGGGCTGGCACCTTCCTTGTGGGAGAAGGAGCCAGACGTTTGCCTTTTCAGAAAAAGGCTCTGCCGAGAGCGAGCACCATGAGATGCTGAGTCTCTGGGAAAGCAGAAATCCCCAGTGCTGTTGTGCCTGTGGATAGGCTGCAGGGGGACGGTGGAGACCAGCAAGATCTTTCAGGGCTGGCACCTTCCTTGTGGGAGAAGGAGCCAGACGTTTGCCTTTTGAGAAAAAGTTTCTGCCGAGAACGAGCACCGTGACATGCTGAGTCTCTGGGAAAGCAGAGATCCCCAGTGCTGTTGTGCCTGTGGATAGGCTGCAGAGGGATAGTGAAGACCTGCAATAGCTTTCAGGGCTGGCACCTTCCTTGTGGGAGAAGGAGCCAGACGTTTGCCTTTTCAGAAAAAGTTTCTGCCGAGAACGAGCACCGTGACATGCTGAGTCTCTGGGAAAGCAGAGATCCCCAGTGCTGTTGCGGCTAAAGATAGGCTGCAGAGGGATAGTGAAGACCAGCAAGAGCTTTCAGGGCTGGCACCTTCCTTGTGGGAGAAGGAGCCAGACGTTTGCCTTTTCAGAAAAAGGCTCTGCCGAGAACGAGCACCGTGACATGCTGAGTCTCTGGGAAAGCAGAGATCCCCAGTGCTGTTGCGGCTAAAGATAGGCTGCAGAGGGATAGTGAAGACCAGCAAGAGCTTTCAGGGCTTGCACCTTCCTTGTGGGAGAAGGAGCCAGACGTTTGCCTTTTCAGAAAAAGGCTCTGCCGAGAGCGAGCACCATGAGATGCTGAGTCTCTGGGAAAGCAGAGATCCCCAGTGCTGTTGTGCCTGTGGATAGGCTGCAGGGGGACGGTGAAGACCAGCAAGATCTTTCAGGGCTGGCACCTTCCTTGTGGGAGAAGGAGCCAGACGTTTGCCTTTTCAGAAAAAGTTTCTGCCGAGAACGAGCACCGTGACATGCTGAGTCTCTGGGAAAGCAGAGATCCCCAGTGCTGTTGTGCCTGTGGATAGGCTGCAGAGGGATAGTGAAGACCTGCAATAGCTTTCAGGGCTGGCACCTTCCTTGTGGGAGAAGGAGCCAGACGTTTGCCCTTTCAGAAAAAGTTTCTGCCGAGAACGAGCACCGTGACATGCTGAGTCTCTGGGAAAGCAGAGATCCCCAGTGCTGTTGCGGCTAAAGATAGGCTGCAGAGGGATAGTGAAGACCTGCAAGAGCTTTCAGAGCTGGCACCTTCCTTGTGGGAGAAGGAGCCAGACGTTTGCCTTTTCAGAAAAAGTTTCTGCCGAGAACGAGCACCGTGACATGCTGAGTCTCTGGGAAAGCAGAGATCCCCAGTGCTGTTGCGGCTAAAGATAGGCTGCAGAGGGATAGTGAAGACCAGCAAGAGCTTTCAGGGCTGGCACCTTCCTTGTGGGAGAAGGAGCCAGACGTTTGCCTTTTCAGAAAAAGGCTCTGCCGAGAGCGAGCACCATGAGATGCTGAGTCTCTGGGAAAGCAGAGATCCCCAGTGCTGTTGTGCCTGTGGATAGGCTGCAGGGGGACGGTGAAGACCAGCAAGATCTTTCAGGGCTGGCACCTTCCTTGTGGGAGAAGGAGCCAGACGTTTGCCTTTTCAGAAAAAGGTTCTGCCGAGAACGAGCACCGTGACATGCTGAGTCTCTGGGAAAGCAGAGATCCCCAGTGCTGTTGCGGCTAAAGATAGGCTGCAGAGGGATAGTGAAGACCTGCAAGAGCTTTCAGGGCTGGCACCTTCCTTGTGGGAGAAGGAGCCAGACGTTTGCCTTTTCAGAAAAAGGCTCTGCCGAGGGCGAGCACCATGAGATGCAGAGTCTCTGGGAAAGCAGAGATCACCAGTGCTGTTGTGCCTGTGGATAGGCTGCAGGGGGACGGTGAAGACGAGCAAGATCTTTCAGGGCTGGCACCTTCCTTGTGGGAGAAGGAGCCAGACGTTTGCCTTTTGAGAAAAAGTTTCTGCCGACAACGAGCACCGTGACATGCTGAGTCTCTGGGAAAGCAGAGATCCCCAGTGCTGTTGCAGCTAAAGATAGGCTGCAGAGGGATAGTGAACACCAGCCAGAGCTTTCAGGGCTGGCACCTTCCTTGTGGGAGAAGGAGCCAGACGTTTGCCTTTTCAGAAAAAGTTTCTGCCGAGAACGAACACCGTGACGTGCTGAGTCTCTGGGAAAGCAGAGATCCCCAGTGCTGTTGTGCCTGTGGGTAGGCTGCAGGAGGACGGTGAAGACCAGCAAGAGCTTTCAGGGCTGGCACCTTCCTTGTGGGAGAAGGAGCCAGACGTTTGCCTTTTCAGAAAAAGTTTCTGCCGAGAACGAGCACCGTGACATGCTGAGTCTCTGGGAAAGCAGAGATCCCCAGTGCTGTTGTGCCTGTGGATAGGCTGCAGGGGGACAGTGAAGACCAGCAAGATCTTTCAGGGCTGGCACCTTCCTTGTGGGAGAAGGAGCCAGACGTTTGCCTTTTCAGAAAAAGTTTCTGCCGAGAACGAGCACCATGACATGCTGAGTCTCTGGGAAAGCAGAGATCCCCAGTGCTGTTGCGGCTAAAGATAGGCTGCAGAGGGATAGTGAAGACCTGCAAGAGCTTTCAGGGCTGGCACCTTCCTTGTGGGAGAAGGAGCCAGACGTTTGCCTTTTCAGAAAAAGGCTCTGCCGAGAGCGAGCACCATGAGATGCAGAGTCTCTGGGAAAGCAGAGATCACCAGTGCTGTTGTGCCTGTGGATAGGCTGCAGGGGGACGGTGAAGACCAGCAAGATCTTTCAGGGCTGGCACCTTCCTTGTGGGAGAAGGAGCCAGACGTTTGCCTTTTCAGAAAAAGTTTCTGCCGAGAACGAGCACCGTGACATGCTGAGTCTCTGGGAAAGCAGAGATCCCCAGTGCTGTTGTGCCTGTGGATAGGCTGCAGAGGGATAGTGAAGACCTGCAATAGCTTTCAGGGCTGGCACCTTCCTTGTGGGAGAAGGAGCCAGACGTTTGCCTTTTCAGAAAAAGGCTCTGCCGAGAACGAGCACCGTGACATGCTGAGTCTCTGGGAAAGCAGAGATCCCCAGTGCTGTTGCGTCTAAAGATAGGCTGCAGAGGGATAGTGAAGACCTGCAAGAGCTTTCAGGGCTGGCACCTTCCTTGTGGGAGAAGGAGCCAGACTTTTGCCTTTTCAGAAAAAGTTTCTGCCGAGAACGAGCACCGTGACATGCTGAGTCTCTGGGAAAGCAGAGATCCCCAGTGCTGTTGTGCCTGTGGATAGGCTGCAGGGGGACGGTGAAGACCAGCAAGATCTTTCAGGGCTGGCACCTTCCTTGTGGGAGAAGGAGCCAGACGTTTGCCTTTTCAGAAAAAGGCTCTGCCGAGAACGAGCACCGTGACATGCTGAGTCTCTGGGAAAGCAGAGATCCCCAGTGCTGTTGCGCCTGTGGATAGGCTGCAGGGGGACGGTGAAGACCAGCAAGAGCTTTCAGGGCTGGCACCTTCCTTGTGGGAGAAGGAGCCAGACGTTTGCCTTTTCAGAAAAAGTTTCTGCCGAGAACGAGCACCGTGACATGCTGAGTCTCTGGGAAAGCAGAGATCCCCAGTGCTGTTGCGGCTAAAGATAGGCTGCAGAGGGATAGTGAAGACCAGCAAGAGCTTTCAGGGCTGGCACCTTCCTTGTGGGAGAAGGAGCCAGACGTTTGCCTTTTCAGAAAAAGTTTCTGCCGAGAACGAGCACCGTGACATGCTGAGTCTCTGGGAAAGCAGAGATCCCCAGTGCTGTTGTGCCTGTGGATAGGCTGCAGGGGGACGGTGAAGACCAGCAAGATCTTTCAGGGCTGGCACCTTCCTTATGGGAGAAGGAGCCAGACGTTTGCCTGTTGAGAAAAAGTTTCTGCCGAGAACGAGCACCGTGACATGCTGAGTCTCTGGGAAAGCAGAGATCCCCAGTGCTGTTGTGCCTGTGGATAGGCTGCAGAGGGATAGTGAAGACCTGCAATAGCTTTCAGGGCTGGCACCTTCCTTGTGGGAGAAGGAGCCAGACGTTTGCCTTTTCAGAAAAAGTTTCTGCCGAGAACGAGCCCCGTGACATGCTGAGTCTCTGGGAAAGCAGAGATCCCCAGTGCTGTTGCGGCTAAAGATAGGCTGCAGAGGGATAGTGAAGACCAGCAAGAGCTTTCAGGGCTGGCACCTTCCTTGTGGGAGAAGGAGCCAGACGTTTGCCTTTTCAGAAAAAGGCTCTGCCGAGAGCGAGCACCGTGACATGCTGAGTCTCTGGGAAAGCAGAGATCCCCAGTGCTGTTGTGCCTGTGGATAGGCTGCAGGGGGACGGTGAAGACCAGCAAGATCTTTCAGGGCTGGCACCTTCCTTGTGGGAGAAGGAGCCAGACGTTTGCCTTTTCAGAAAAAGTTTCTGCCGAGAACGAGCACCGTGACATGCTGAGTCTCTGGGAAAGCAGAGATCCCCAGTGCTGTTGCGCCTGTGGATAGGCTGCAGGGGGACGGTGAAGACCAGCAAGAGCTTTCAGGGCTGGCACCTTCCTTGTGGGAGAAGGAGCCAGACGTTTGCCTTTTCAGAAAAAGTTTCTGCCGAGAACGAGCACCGTGACATGCTGAGTCTCTGGGAAAGCAGAGATCCCCAGTGCTGTTGCGCCTGTGGATAGGCTGCAGGGGGACGGTGAAGACCAGCAAGAGCTTTCAGGGCTGGCACCTTCCTTGTGGGAGAAGGAGCCAGACGTTTGCCTTTTCAGAAAAAGGCTCTGCCGAGAGCGAGCACCATGAGATGCAGAGTCTCTGGGAAAGCAGAGATCCCCAGTGCTGTTGTGCCTGTGGATAGGCTGCAGGGGGACGGTGAAGACCAGCAAGATCTTTCAGGGCTGGCACCTTCCTTGTGGGAGAAGGAGCCAGACGTTTGCCTTTTCAGAAAAAGGCTCTGCCGAGAACGAGCACCGTGACATGCTGAGTCTCTGGGAAAGCAGAGATCCCCATTGCTGTTGCGGCTAAAGATAGGCTGCAGAGGGATAGTGAAGACCAGCAAGAGCTTTCAGGGCTGGCACCTTCCTTGTGGGAGAAGGAGCCAGACGTTTGCCTTTTCAGAAAAAGTTTCTGCCGAGAACGAGCACCGTGACATGCTGAGTCTCTGGGAAAGCAGAGATCCCCAGTGCTGTTGCGGCTAAAGATAGGCTGCAGAGGGATAGTGAAGACCAGCAAGAGCTTTCAGGGCTGGCACCTTCCTTGTGGGAGAAGGAGCCAGACGTTTGCCTTTTCAGAAAAAGTTTCTGCCGAGAACGAGCACCGTGACATGCTGAGTCTCTGGGAAAGCAGAGATCCCCAGTGCTGTTGTGCCTGTGGATAGGCTGCAGGGGGACGGTGAAGACCAGCAAGATCTTTCAGGGCTGGCACCTTCCTTGTGGGAGAAGGAGCCAGACGTTTGCCTTTTGAGAAAAAGTTTCTGCCGAGAACGAGCACCGTGACATGCTGAGTCTCTGGGAAAGCAGAGATCCCCAGTGCTGTTTTGCCTGTGGATAGGCTGCAGAGGGATAGTGAAGACCTGCAATAGCTTTCAGGGCTGGCACCTTCCTTGTGGGAGAAGGAGCCAGACGTTTGCCTTTTCAGAAAAAGTTTCTGCCGAGAACGAGCCCCGTGACATGCTGAGTCTCTGGGAAAGCAGAGATCCCCAGTGCTGTTGCGGCTAAAGATAGGCTGCAGAGGGATAGTGAAGACCAGCAAGAGCTTTCAGGGCTGGCACCTTCCTTGTGGGAGAAGGAGCCAGACGTTTGCCTTTTCAGAAAAAGGCTCTGCCGAGAGCGAGCACCGTGACATGCTGAGTCTCTGGGAAAGCAGAGATCCCCAGTGCTGTTGTGCCTGTGGATAGGCTGCAGGGGGACGGTGAAGACCAGCAAGATCTTTCAGGGCTGGCACCTTCCTTGTGGGAGAAGGAGCCAGACGTTTGCCTTTTCAGAAAAAGTTTCTGCCGAGAACGAGCACCGTGACATGCTGAGTCTCTGGGAAAGCAGAGATCCCCAGTGCTGTTGCGCCTGTGGATAGGCTGCAGGGGGACGGTGAAGACCAGCAAGAGCTTTCAGGGCTGGCACCTTCCTTGTGGGAGAAGGAGCCAGACGTTTGCCTTTTCAGAAAAAGTTTCTGCCGAGAACGAGCACCGTGACATGCTGAGTCTCTGGGAAAGCAGAGATCCCCAGTGCTGTTGCGCCTGTGGATAGGCTGCAGGGGGACGGTGAAGACCAGCAAGAGCTTTCAGGGCTGGCACCTTCCTTGTGGGAGAAGGAGCCAGACGTTTGCCTTTTCAGAAAAAGGCTCTGCCGAGAGCGAGCACCATGAGATGCAGAGTCTCTGGGAAAGCAGAGATCCCCAGTGCTGTTGTGCCTGTGGATAGGCTGCAGGGGGACGGTGAAGACCAGCAAGATCTTTCAGGGCTGGCACCTTCCTTGTGGGAGAAGGAGCCAGACGTTTGCCTTTTCAGAAAAAGTTTCTGCCGAGAACGAGCACCGTGACATGCTGAGTCTCTGGGAAAGCAGAGATCCCCAGTGCTGTTGTGCCTGTGGATAGGCTGCAGAGGGATAGTGAAGACCAGCAAGATCTTTCAGGGCTGGCACCTTCCTTGTGGGAGAAGGAGCCAGACGTTTGCCTTTTCAGAAAAAGGCTCTGCCGAGAACGAGCACCGTGACATGCTGAGTCTCTGGGAAAGCAGAGATCCCCAGTGCTGTTGCGGCTAAAGATAGGCTGCAGAGGGATAGTGAAGACCTGCAAGAGCTTTCAGGGCTGGCACCTTCCTTGTGGGAGAAGGAGCCAGACGTTTGCCTTTTCAGAAAAAGGCTCTGCCGAGAGCGAGCACCATGAGATGCAGAGTCTCTGGGAAAGCAGAGATCACCAGTGCTGTTGTGCCTGTGGATAGGCTGCAGGGGGACGGTGAAGACCAGCAAGAGCTTTCAGGGCTGGCACCTTCCTTGTGGGAGAAGGAGCCAGACGTTTGCCTTTTCAGAAAAAGTTTCTGCCGAGAACGAGCACCGTGACATGCTGAGTCTCTGGGAAAGCAGAGATCCCCAGTGCTGTTGCGGCTAAAGATAGGCTGTAGAGGGATAGTGAAGACCAGCAAGAGCTTTCAGGGCTGGCACCTTCCTTGTGGGAGAAGGAGCCAGACGTTTGCCTTTTCAGAAAAAGGCTCTGCCGAGAGCGAGCACCATGAGATGCTGAGTCTCTGGGAAAGCAGAAATCCCCAGTGCTGTTGTGCCTGTGGATAGGCTGCAGGGGGACGGTGAAGACCAGCAAGATCTTTCAGGGCTGGCACCTTCCTTGTGGGAGAAGGAGCCAGACGTTTGCCTTTTCAGAAAAAATTTCTGCCGAGAACGAGCACCGTGACATGCTGAGTCTCTGGGAAAGCAGAGATCCCCAGTGCTGTTGCGGCTAAAGATAGGCTGCAGAGGGATAGTGAAGACCAGCAAGAGCTTTCAGGGCTGGCACCTTCCTTGTGGGAGAAGGAGCCAGACGTTTGCCTTTTCAGAAAAAGGCTCTGCCGAGAGCGAGCACCATGACATGCTGAGTCTCTGGGAAAGCAGAAATCCCCAGTGCTGTTGTGCCTGTGGATAGGCTGCAGGGGGACGGTGAAGACCAGCAAGATCTTTCAGGGCTGGCACCTTCCTTGTGGGAGAAGGAGCCAGACGTTTGCCTTTTCAGAAAAAGTTTCTGCCGAGAACGAGCACCGTGACATGCTGAGTCTCTGGGAAAGCAGAGATCCCCAGTGCTGTTGTGCCTGTGGATAGGCTGCAGGGGGACGGTGAAGACCAGCAAGAGCTTTCAGGGCTGGCACCTTCCTTGTGGGAGAAGGAGCCAGACGTTTGCCTTTTCAGAAAACGTTTCTGCCGAGAACGAGCACCGTGACATGCTGAGTCTCTGGGAAAGCAGAGATCCCCAGTGCTGTTGTGCCTGTGGATAGGCTGCAGAGGGATAGTGAAGACCTGCAATAGCTTTCAGGGCTGGCACCTTCCTTGTGGGAGAAGGAGCCAGACGTTTGCCTTTTCAGAAAAAGGCTCTGCCGAGAACGAGCACCGTGACATGCTGAGTCTCTGGGAAAGCAGAGATCCCCAGTGCTGTTGCGGCTAAAGATAGGCTGCAGAGGGATAGTGAAGACCTGCAAGAGCTTTCAGGGCTGGCACCTTCCTTGTGGGAGAAGGAGCCAGACGTTTGCCTTTTCAGAAAAAGGCTCTGCCGAGAGCGAGCACCATGAGATGCAGAGTCTCTGGGAAAGCAGAGATCACCAGTGCTGTTGTGCCTGTGGATAGGCTGCAGGGGGACGGTGAAGACCAGCAAGAGCTTTCAGGGCTGGCACCTTCCTTGTGGGAGAAGGAGCCAGACGTTTGCCTTTTCAGAAAAAGTTTCTGCCGAGAACGAGCACCGTGACATGCTGAGTCTCTGGGAAAGCAGAGATCCCCAGTGCTGTTGTGCCTGTGGATAGGCTGCAGGGGGACGGTGAAGACCAGCAAGATCTTTCAGGGCTGGCACCTTCCTTGTGGGAGAAGGAGCCAGACGTTTGCCTTTTCAGAAAAAGTTTCTGCCGAGAACGAGCACCGTGACATGCTGAGTCTCTGGGAAAGCAGAGATCCCCAGTGCTGTTGCGGCTAAAGATAGGCTGCAGAGGGATAGTGAAGACCAGCAAGAGCTTTCAGGGCTGGCACCTTCCTTGTGGGAGAAGGAGCCAGACGTTTGCCTTTTCAGAAAAAGGCTCTGCCGAGAACGAGCACCGTGACATGCTGAGTCTCTGGGAAAGCAGAGATCCCCAGTGCTGTTGCGGCTAAAGATAGGCTGCAGAGGGATAGTGAAGACCTGCAAGAGCTTTCAGGGCTGGCACCTTCCTTGTGGGAGAAGGAGCCAGACGTTTGCCTTTTCAGAAAAAGGCTCTGCCGAGAGCGAGCACCATGAGATGCTGAGTCTCTGGGAAAGCAGAAATCCCCAGTGCTGTTGTGCCTGTGGATAGGCTGCAGGGGGACGGTGAAGACCAGCAAGATCTTTCAGGGCTGGCACCTTCCTTGTGGGAGAAGGAGCCAGACGTTTGCCTTTTCAGAAAAAGTTTCTGCCGAGAACGAGCACCGTGACATGCTGAGTCTCTGGGAAAGCAGAGATCCCCAGTGCTGTTGTGCCTGTGGATAGGCTGCAGAGGGATAGTGAAGACCTGCAATAGCTTTCAGGGCTGGCACCTTCCTTGTGGGAGAAGGAGCCAGACGTTTGCCTTTTCAGAAAAAGTTTCTGCCAAGAACGAGCACCGTGACATGCTGAGTCTCTGGGAAAGCAGAGATCCCCAGTGCTGTTGCGGCTAAAGATAGGCTGCAGAGGGATAGTGAAGACCAGCAAGAGCTTTCAGGGCTGGCACCTTCCTTGTGGGAGAAGGAGCCAGACGTTTGCCTTTTCAGAAAAAGGCTCTGCCGAGAGCGAGCACCATGAGATGCTGAGTCTCTGGGAAAGCAGAGATCCCCAGTGCTGTTGTGCCTGTGGATAGGCTGCAGGGGGACGGTGAAGACCAGCAAGATCTTTCAGGGCTGGCACCTTCCTTGTGGGAGAAGGAGCCAGACGTTTGCCTTTTCAGAAAAAGTTTCTGCCGAGAACGAGCACCGTGACATGCTGAGTCTCTGGGAAAGCAGAGATCCCCAGTGCTGTTGCGGCTAAAGATAGGCTGCAGAGGGATAGTGAAGACCAGCAAGAGCTTTCAGGGCTGGCACCTTCCTTGTGGGAGAAGGAGCCAGACGTTTGCCTTTTCAGAAAAAGGCTCTGCCAAGAACGAGCACCGTGACATGCTGAGTCTCTTGGAAAGCAGAGATCCCCAGTGCTGTTGTGCCTGTGGATAGGCTGCAGGGGGACAGTGAAGACCAGCAAGATCTTTCAGGGCTGGCACCTTCCTTGTGGGAGAAGGAGCCAGACGTTTGCCTTTTCAGAAAAAGTTTCTGCCGAGAACGAGCACCGTGACATGCTGAGTCTCTGGGAAAGCAGAGATCCCCAGTGCTGTTGTGCCTGTGGATAGGCTGCAGGGGGACGGTGAAGACCAGCAAGATCTTTCAGGGCTGGCACCTTCCTTGTGGGAGAAGGAGCCAGACGTTTGCCTTTTCAGAAAACGTTTCTGCCGAGAACGAGCACCGTGACATGCTGAGTCTCTGGGAAAGCAGAGATCCCCAGTGCTGTTGCGGCTAAAGATAGGCTGCAGAGGGATAGTGAAGACCAGCAAGAGCTTTCAGGGCTGGCACCTTCCTTGTGGGAGAAGGAGCCAGACGTTTGCCTTTTCAGAAAAAGGCTCTGCCGAGAGCGAGCACCATGAGATGCTGAGTCTCTGGGAAAGCAGAGATCCCCAGTGCTGTTGTGCCTGTGGATAGGCTGCAGGGGGACGGTGAAGGCCAGCAAGAGCTTTCAGGGCTGGCACCTTCCTTGTGGGAGAAGGAGCCAGACGTTTGCCTTTTCAGAAAAAGTTTCTGCCGAGAACGAGCACCGTGACATGCTGAGTCTCTGGGAAAGCAGAGATCCCCAGTGCTGTTGCGGCTAAAGATAGGCTGCAGAGGGATAGTGAAGACCTGCAATAGCTTTCAGGGCTGGCACCTTCCTTGTGGGAGAAGGAGCCAGACGTTTGCCTTTTCAGAAAAAGTTTCTGCCGAGAACGAGCACCGTGACATGCTGAGTCTCTGGGAAAGCAGAGATCCCCAGTGCTGTTGCGGCTAAAGATAGGCTGCAGAGGGATAGTGAAGACCTGCAAGAGCTTTCAGGGCTGGCACCTTCCTTGTGGGAGAAGGAGCCAGACGTTTGCCTTTTCAGAAAAAGGCTCTGCCGAGAGCGAGCACCGTGACATGCTGAGTCTCTGGGAAAGCAGAGATCCCCAGTGCTGTTGTGCCTGTGGATAGGCTGCAGGGGGACGGTGAAGACCAGCAAGAGCTTTCAGGGCTGGCACCTTCCTTGTGGGAGAAGGATCCAGACGTTTGCCTTTTCAGAAAAAGTTTCTGCCGAGAACGAGCACCGTGACATGCTGAGTCTCTGGGAAAGCAGAGATCCCCAGTGCTGTTGCGGCTAAAGATAGGCTGCAGAGGGATAGTGAAGACCTGCAAGAGCTTTCAGGGCTGGCACCTTCCTTGTGGGAGAAGGAGCCAGAAGTTTGCCTTTTCAGAAAAAGTTTCTGCCGAGAACGAGCACCGTGACATGCTGAGTCTCTGGGAAAGCAGAGATCCCCAGTGCTGTTGTGCCTGTGGATAGGCTGCAGGGGGATGGTGAAGACCAGCAAGAGCTTTCAGGGCTGGCACCTTCCTTGTGGGAGAAGGAGCCAGACGTTTGCCTTTTCAGAAAAAGTTTCTGCCGAGAACGAGCACCGTGACATGCTGAGTCTCTGGGAAAGCAGAGATCCCCAGTGCTGTTGCGGCTAAAGATAGGCTGCAGAGGGATAGTGAAGACCAGCAAGAGCTTTCAGGGCTGGCACCTTCCTTGTGGGAGAAGGAGCCAGACGTTTGCCTTTTCAGAAAAAGTTTCTGCCGAGAACGAGCACCGTGACATGCTGAGTCTCTGGGAAAGCAGAGATCCCCAGTGCTGTTGTGCCTGTGGATAGGCTGCAGGGGGACGGTGAAGACCAGCAAGAGCTTTCAGGGCTGGCACCTTCCTTGTGGGAGAAGGAGCCAGACGTTTGCCTTTTCAGAAAAAGTTTCTGCCGAGAACGAGCACCGTGACATGCTGAGTCTCTGGGAAAGCAGAGATCCCCAGTGCTGTTGTGCCTGTGGATAGGCTGCAGGGGGACGGTGAAGACCAGCAAGAGCTTTCAGGGCTGGCACCTTCCTTGTGGGAGAAGGAGCCAGACGTTTGCCTTTTCAGAAAAAGTTTCTGCCGAGAACGAGCACCGTGACATGCTGAGTCTCTGGGAAAGCAGAGATCCCCAGTGCTGTTGTGCCTGTGGATAGGGTGCAGGGGGACGGTGAAGACCAGCAAGAGCTTTCAGGGCTGGCACCTTCCTTGTGGGAGAAGGAGCCAGACGTTTGCCTTTTCAGAAAAAGTTTCTGCCGAGAACGAGCACCGTGACATGCTGAGTCTCTGGGAAAGCAGAGATCCCCAGTGCTGTTGCGGCTAAAGATAGGCTGCAGAGGGATAGTGAAGACCAGCAAGAGCTTTCAGGGCTGGCACCTTCCTTGTGGGAGAAGGAGCCAGACGTTTGCCTTTTCAGAAAAAGGCTCTGCCGAGAGCGAGCACCGTGACATGCTGAGTCTCTGGGAAAGCAGAGATCCCCAGTGCTGTTGTGCCTGTGGATAGGCTGCAGGGGGACGGTGAAGACCAGCAAGATCTTTCAGGGCTGGCACCTTCCTTGTGGGAGAAGGAGCCAGACGTTTGCCTTTTGAGAAAAAGTTTCTGCCGAGAACGAGCACCGTGACATGCTGAGTCTCTGGGAAAGCAGAGATCCCCAGTGCTGTTGTGCCTGTGGATAGGCTGCAGAGGGATAGTGAAGACCTGCAATAGCTTTCAGGGCTGGCACCTTCCTTGTGGGAGAAGGAGCCAGACGTTTGCCTTTTCAGAAAAAGTTTCTGCCGAGAACGAGCACCGTGACATGCTGAGTCTCTGGGAAAGCAGAGATCCCCAGTGCTGTTGCGGCTAAAGATAGGCTGCAGAGGGATAGTGAAGACCAGCAAGATCTTTCAGGGCTGGCACCTTCCTTGTGGGAGAAGGAGCCAGACGTTTGCCTTTTCAGAAAAAGGCTCTGCCGAGAGCGAGCACCGTGACATGCTGAGTCTCTGGGAAAGCAGAGATCCCCAGTGCTGTTGTGCCTGTGGATAGGCTGCAGGGGGACGGTGAAGACCAGCAAGATCTTTCAGGGCTGGCACCTTCCTTGTGGGAGAAGGAGCCAGACGTTTGCCTTTTCAGAAAAAGTTTCTGCCGAGAACGAGCACCGTGACATGCTGAGTCTCTGGGAAAGCAGAGATCCCCAGTGCTGTTGCGCCTGTGGATAGGCTGCAGGGGGACGGTGAAGACCTGCAATAGCTTTCAGGGCTGGCACCTTCCTTGTGGGAGAAGGAGCCAGACGTTTGCCTTTTCAGAAAAAGTTTCTGCTGAGAACGAGCACCGTGACATGCTGAGTCTCTGGGAAAGCAGAGATCCCCAGTGCTGTTGCGCCTGTGGATAGGCTGCAGGGGGACGGTGAAGACCAGCAAGAGCTTTCAGGGCTGGCACCTTCCTTGTGGGAGAAGGAGCCAGACGTTTGCCTTTTCAGAAAAAGTTTCTGCCGAGAACGAGCACCGTGACATGCTGAGTCTCTGGGAAAGCAGAGATCCCCAGTGCTGTTGCGCCTGTGGATAGGCTGCAGGGGGACGGTGAAGACCAGCAAGAGCTTTCAGGGCTGGCACCTTCCTTGTGGGAGAAGGAGCCAGACGTTTGCCTTTTCAGAAAAAGTTTCTGCCGAGAACGAGCACCGTGACATGCTGAGTCTCTGGGAAAGCAGAGATCCCCAGTGCTGTTGTGCCTGTGGATAGGCTGCAGGGGGACGGTGAAGACCAGCAAGAGCTTTCAGGGCTGGCACCTTCCTTGTGGGAGAAGGAGCCAGACGTTTGCCTTTTCAGAAAACGTTTCTGCCGAGAACGAGCACCGTGACATGCTGAGTCTCTGGGAAAGCAGAGATCCCCAGTGCTGTTGCGGCTAAAGATAGGCTGCAGAGGAATAGTGAAGACCAGCAAGAGCTTTCAGGGCTGGCACCTTCCTTGTGGGAGAAGGAGCCAGACGTTTGCCTTTTCAGAAAAAGGCTCTGCCGAGAGCGAGCACCGTGACATGCTGAGTCTCTGGGAAAGCAGAGATCCCCAGTGCTGTTGTGCCTGTGGATAGGCTGCAGGGGGACGGTGAAGACCAGCAAGATCTTTCAGGGCTGGCACCTTCCTTGTGGGAGAAGGAGCCAGACGTTTGCCTTTTGAGAAAAAGTTTCTGCCGAGAACGAGCACCGTGACATGCTGAGTCTCTGGGAAAGCAGAGATCCCCAGTGCTGTTGTGCCTGTGGATAGGCTGCAGGGGGACGGTGAAGACCTGCAATAGCTTTCAGGGCTGGCACCTTCCTTGTGGGAGAAGGAGCCAGACGTTTGCCTTTTCAGAAAAAGTTTCTGCCGAGAACGAGCACCGTGACATGCTGAGTCTCTGGGAAAGCAGAGATCCCCAGTGCTGTTGCGGCTAAAGATAGGCTGCAGAGGGATAGTGAAGACCAGCAAGATCTTTCAGGGCTGGCACCTTCCTTGTGGGAGAAGGAGCCAGACGTTTGCCTTTTCAGAAAAAGTTTCTGCCGAGAGCGAGCACCGTGACATGCTGAGTCTCTGGGAAAGCAGAGATCCCCAGTGCTGTTGTGCCTGTGGATAGGCTGCAGGGGGACGGTGAAGACCAGCAAGATCTTTCAGGGCTGGCACCTTCCTTGTGGGAGAAGGAGCCAGACGTTTGCCTTTTCAGAAAAAGTTTCTGCCGAGAACGAGCACCGTGACATGCTGAGTCTCTGGGAAAGCAGAGATCCCCAGTGCTGTTGCGCCTGTGGATAGGCTGCAGGGGGACGGTGAAGACCAGCAAGAGCTTTCAGGGCTGGCACCTTCCTTGTGGGAGAAGGAGCCAGACGTTTGCCTTTTCAGAAAAAGTTTCTGCCGAGAACGAGCACCGTGACATGCTGAGTCTCTGGGAAAGCAGAGATCCCCAGTGCTGTTGCGCCTGTGGATAGGCTGCAGGGGGACGGTGAAGACCAGCAAGAGCTTTCAGGGCTGGCACCTTCCTTGTGGGAGAAGGAGCCAGACGTTTGCCTTTTCAGAAAAAGTTTCTGCCGAGAACGAGCACCGTGACATGCTGAGTCTCTTGGAAAGCAGAGATCCCCAGTGCTGTTGTGCCTGTGGATAGGCTGCAGGGGGACAGTGAAGACCAGCAAGAGCTTTCAGGGCTGGCACCTTCCTTGTGGGAGAAGGAGCCAGACGTTTGCCTTTTCAGAAAAAGTTTCTGCCGAGAACGAGCACCGTGACATGCTGAGTCTCTTGGAAAGCAGAGATCCCCAGTGCTGTTGCGGCTAAAGATAGGCTGCAGAGGGATAGTGAAGACCAGCAAGAGCTTTCAGGGCTGGCACCTTCCTTGTGGGAGAAGGAGCCAGACGTTTGCCTTTTCAGAAAAAGGCTCTGCCGAGAGCGAGCACCGTGAGATGCTGAGTCTCTGGGAAAGCAGAAATCCCCAGTGCTGTTGTGCCTGTGGATAGGCTGCAGGGGGACGGTGAAGACCAGCAAGATCTTTCAGGGCTGGCACCTTCCTTGTGGGAGAAGGAGCCAGACGTTTGCCTTTTCAGAAAAAGTTTCTGCCGAGAACGAGCACCGTGACATGCTGAGTCTCTGGGAAAGCAGAGATCCCCAGTGCTGTTGTGCCTGTGGATAGGCTGCAGAGGGATAGTGAAGACCTGCAATAGCTTTCAGGGCTGGCACCTTCCTTGTGGGAGAAGGAGCCAGACGTTTGCCTTTTCAGAAAAAGTTTCTGCCAAGAACGAGCACCGTGACATGCTGAGTCTCTGGGAAAGCAGAGATCCCCAGTGCTGTTGCGGCTAAAGATAGGCTGCAGAGGGATAGTGAAGACCAGCAAGAGCTTTCAGGGCTGGCACCTTCCTTGTGGGAGAAGGAGCCAGACGTTTGCCTTTTCAGAAAAAGGCTCTGCCGAGAGCGAGCACCATGAGATGCTGAGTCTCTGGGAAAGCAGAAATCCCCAGTGCTGTTGTGCCTGTGGATAGGCTGCAGGGGGACGGTGAAGACCAGCAAGATCTTTCAGGGCTGGCACCTTCCTTGTGGGAGAAGGAGCCAGACGTTTGCCTTTTCAGAAAAAGTTTCTGCCGAGAACGAGCACCGTGACATGCTGAGTCTCTGGGAAAGCAGAGATCCCCAGTGCTGTTGTGCCTGTGGATAGGCTGCAGAGGGATAGTGAAGACCTGCAATAGCTTTCAGGGCTGGCACCTTCCTTGTGGGAGAAGGAGCCAGACGTTTGCCTTTTCAGAAAAAGTTTCTGCCAAGAACGAGCACCGTGACATGCTGAGTCTCTGGGAAAGCAGAGATCCCCAGTGCTGTTGCGGCTAAAGATAGGCTGCAGCGGGATAGTGAAGACCAGCAAGAGCTTTCAGGGCTGGCACCTTCCTTGTGGGAGAAGGAGCCAGACGTTTGCCTTTTCCGAAAAAGGCTCTGCCGAGAGCGAGCACCGTGACATGCTGAGTCTCTGGGAAAGCAGAGATCCCCAGTGCTGTTGTGCCTGTGGATAGGCTGCAGGGGGACGGTGAAGACCAGCAAGATCTTTCAGGGCTGGCACCTTCCTTGTGGGAGAAGGAGCCAGACGTTTGCCTTTTCAGAAAAAGTTTCTGCCGAGAACGAGCACCGTGACATGCTGAGTCTCTGGGAAAGCAGAGATCCCCAGTGCTGTTGCGCCTGTGGATAGGCTGCAGGGGGACGGTGAAGACCAGCAAGAGCTTTCAGGGCTGGCACCTTCCTTGTGGGAGAAGGAGCCAGACGTTTGCCTTTTCAGAAAAAGTTTCTGCCGAGAACGAGCACCGTGACATGCTGAGTCTCTGGGAAAGCAGAGATCCCCAGTGCTGTTGCGCCTGTGGATAGGCTGCAGGGGGACGGTGAAGACCAGCAAGAGCTTTCAGGGCTGGCACCTTCCTTGTGGGAGAAGGAGCCAGACGTTTGCCTTTTCAGAAAAAGGCTCTGCCGAGAGCGAGCACCGTGACATGCTGAGTCTCTGGGAAAGCAGAGATCCCCAGTGCTGTTGTGCCTGTGGATAGGCTGCAGGGGGACGGTGAAGACCAGCAAGATCTTTCAGGGCTGGCACCTTCCTTGTGGGAGAAGGAGCCAGACGTTTGCCTTTTGAGAAAAAGTTTCTGCCGAGAACGAGCACCGTGACATGCTGAGTCTCTGGGAAAGCAGAGATCCCCAGTGCTGTTGTGCCTGTGGATAGGCTGCAGGGGGACGGTGAAGACCTGCAATAGCTTTCAGGGCTGGCACCTTCCTTGTGGGAGAAGGAGCCAGACGTTTGCCTTTTCAGAAAAAGTTTCTGCCGAGAACGAGCACCGTGACATGCTGAGTCTCTGGGAAAGCAGAGATCCCCAGTGCTGTTGCGGCTAAAGATAGGCTGCAGAGGGATAGTGAAGACCAGCAAGATCTTTCAGGGCTGGCACCTTCCTTGTGGGAGAAGGAGCCAGACGTTTGCCTTTTCAGAAAAAGTTTCTGCCGAGAGCGAGCACCGTGACATGCTGAGTCTCTGGGAAAGCAGAGATCCCCAGTGCTGTTGTGCCTGTGGATAGGCTGCAGGGGGACGGTGAAGACCAGCAAGATCTTTCAGGGCTGGCACCTTCCTTGTGGGAGAAGGAGCCAGACGTTTGCCTTTTCAGAAAAAGTTTCTGCCGAGAACGAGCACCGTGACATGCTGAGTCTCTGGGAAAGCAGAGATCCCCAGTGCTGTTGCGCCTGTGGATAGGCTGCAGGGGGACGGTGAAGACCAGCAAGAGCTTTCAGGGCTGGCACCTTCCTTGTGGGAGAAGGAGCCAGACGTTTGCCTTTTCAGAAAAAGTTTCTGCCGAGAACGAGCACCGTCACATGCTGAGTCTCTGGGAAAGCAGAGATCCCCAGTGCTGTTGCGCCTGTGGATAGGCTGCAGGGGGACGGTGAAGACCAGCAAGAGCTTTCAGGGCTGGCACCTTCCTTGTGGGAGAAGGAGCCAGACGTTTGCCTTTTCAGAAAAAGTTTCTGCCGAGAACGAGCACCGTGACATGCTGAGTCTCTTGGAAAGCAGAGATCCCCAGTGCTGTTGTGCCTGTGGATAGGCTGCAGGGGGACAGTGAAGACCAGCAAGAGCTTTCAGGGCTGGCACCTTCCTTGTGGGAGAAGGAGCCAGACGTTTGCCTTTTCAGAAAAAGTTTCTGCCGAGAACGAGCACCGTGACATGCTGAGTCTCTGGGAAAGCAGAGATCCCCAGTGCTGTTGCGGCTAAAGATAGGCTGCAGAGGGCTAGTGAAGACCAGCAAGAGCTTTCAGGGCTGGCACCTTCCTTGTGGGAGAAGGAGCCAGACGTTTGCCTTTTCAGAAAAAGGCTCTGCCGAGAGCGAGCACCATGAGATGCTGAGTCTCTGGGAAAGCAGAAATCCCCAGTGCTGTTGTGCCTGTGGATAGGCTGCAGGGGGACGGTGAAGACCAGCAAGATCTTTCAGGGCTGGCACCTTCCTTGTGGGAGAAGGAGCCAGACGTTTGCCTTTTCAGAAAAAGTTTCTGCCGAGAACGAGCACCGTGACATGCTGAGTCTCTGGGAAAGCAGAGATCCCCAGTGCTGTTGTGCCTGTGGATAGGCTGCAGAGGGATAGTGAAGACCTGCAATAGCTTTCAGGGCTGGCACCTTCCTTGTGGGAGAAGGAGCCAGACGTTTGCCTTTTCAGAAAAAGTTTCTGCCAAGAACGAGCACCGTGACTTGCTGAGTCTCTGGGAAAGCAGAGATCCCCAGTGCTGTTGCGGCTAAAGATAGGCTGCAGAGGGATAGTGAAGACCAGCAAGAGCTTTCAGGGCTGGCACCTTCCTTGTGGGAGAAGGAGCCAGACGTTTGCCTTTTCCGAAAAAGGCTCTGCCGAGAGCGAGCACCGTGACATGCTGAGTCTCTGGGAAAGCAGAGATCCCCAGTGCTGTTGTGCCTGTGGATAGGCTGCAGGGGGACGGTGAAGACCAGCAAGATCTTTCAGGGCTGGCACCTTCCTTGTGGGAGAAGGAGCCAGACGTTTGCCTTTTCAGAAAAAGTTTCTGCCGAGAACGAGCACCGTGACATGCTGAGTCTCTGGGAAAGCAGAGATCCCCAGTGCTGTTGCGCCTGTGGATAGGCTGCAGGGGGACGGTGAAGACCAGCAAGAGCTTTCAGGGCTGGCACCTTCCTTGTGGGAGAAGGAGCCAGACGTTTGCCTTTTCAGAAAAAGTTTCTGCCGAGAACGAGCACCGTGACATGCTGAGTCTCTGGGAAAGCAGAGATCCCCAGTGCTGTTGCGCCTGTGGATAGGCTGCAGGGGGACGGTGAAGACCAGCAAGAGCTTTCAGGGCTGGCACCTTCCTTGTGGGAGAAGGAGCCAGACGTTTGCCTTTTCAGAAAAAGTTTCTGCCAAGAACGAGCACCGTGACATGCTGAGTCTCTTGGAAAGCAGAGATCCCCAGTGCTGTTGTGCCTGTGGATAGGCTGCAGGGGGACAGTGAAGACCAGCAAGATCTTTCAGGGCTGGCACCTTCCTTGTGGGAGAAGGAGCCAGACGTTTGCCTTTTCAGAAAAAGTTTCTGCCGAGAACGAGCACCGTGACATGCTGAGTCTCTGGGAAAGCAGAGATCCCCAGTGCTGTTGTGCCTGTGGATAGGCTGCAGGGGGACGGTGAAGACCAGCAAGATCTTTCAGGGCTGGCACCTTCCTTGTGGGAGAAGGAGCCAGACGTTTGCCTTTTCAGAAAACGTTTCTGCCGAGAACGAGCACCGTGACATGCTGAGTCTCTGGGAAAGCAGAGATCCCCAGTGCTGTTGCGGCTAAAGATAGGCTGCAGAGGGATAGTGAAGACCAGCAAGAGCTTTCAGGGCTTGCACCTTCCTTGTAGGAGAAGGAGCCAGACGTTTGCCTTTTCAGAAAAAGGCTCTGCCGAGAGCGAGCACCATGAGATGCTGAGTCTCTGGGAAAGCAGAGATCCCCAGTGCTGTTGTGCCTGTGGATAGGCTGCAGGGGGACGGTGAAGGCCAGCAAGAGCTTTCAGGGCTGGCACCTTCCTTGTGGGAGAAGGAGCCAGACGTTTGCCTTTTCAGAAAAAGTTTCTGCCGAGAACGAGCACCGTGACATGCTGAGTCTCTGGGAAAGCAGAGATCCCCAGTGCTGTTGCGGCTAAAGATAGGCTGCAGAGGGATAGTGAAGACCTGCAATAGCTTTCAGGGCTGGCACCTTCCTTGTGGGAGAAGGAGCCAGACGTTTGCCTTTTCAGAAAAAGTTTCTGCCGAGAACGAGCACCGTGACATGCTGAGTCTCTGGGAAAGCAGAGATCCCCAGTGCTGTTGCGGCTAAAGATAGGCTGCAGAGGGATAGTGAAGACCTGCAAGAGCTTTCAGGGCTGGCACCTTCCTTGTGGGAGAAGGAGCCAGACGTTTGCCTTTTCAGAAAAAGGCTCTGCCGAGAGCGAGCACCGTGACATGCTGAGTCTCTGGGAAAGCAGAGATCCCCAGTGCTGTTGTGCCTGTGGATAGGCTGCAGGGGGACGGTGAAGACCAGCAAGAGCTTTCAGGGCTGGCACCTTCCTTGTGGGAGAAGGAGCCAGACGTTTGCCTTTTCAGAAAAAGTTTCTGCCGAGAACGAGCACCGTGACATGCTGAGTCTCTGGGAAAGCAGAGATCCCCAGTGCTGTTGCGGCTAAAGATAGGCTGCAGAGGGATAGTGAAGACCTGCAAGAGCTTTCAGGGCTGGCACCTTCCTTGTGGGAGAAGGAGCCAGAAGTTTGCCTTTTCAGAAAAAGTTTCTGCCGAGAACGAGCACCGTGACATGCTGAGTCTCTGGGAAAGCAGAGATCCCCAGTGCTGTTGTGCCTGTGGATAGGCTGCAGGGGGATGGTGAAGACCAGCAAGAGCTTTCAGGGCTGGCACCTTCCTTGTGGGAGAAGGAGCCAGACATTTGCCTTTTCAGAAAAAGTTTCTGCTGAGAACGAGCACCGTGACATGCTGAGTCTCTGGGAAAGCAGAGATCCCCAGTGCTGTTGCGGCTAAAGATAGGCTGCAGAGGGATAGTGAAGACCAGCAAGAGCTTTCAGGGCTGGCACCTTCCTTGTGGGAGAAGGAGCCAGACGTTTGCCTTTTCAGAAAAAGTTTCTGCCGAGAACGAGCACCGTGACATGCTGAGTCTCTGGGAAAGCAGAGATCCCCAGTGCTGTTGTGCCTGTGGATAGGCTGCAGGGGGACGGTGAAGACCAGCAAGAGCTTTCAGGGCTGGCACCTTCCTTGTGGGAGAAGGAGCCAGACGTTTGCCTTTTCAGAAAAAGTTTCTGCCGAGAACGAGCACCGTGACATGCTGAGTCTCTGGGAAAGCAGAGATCCCCAGTGCTGTTGTGCCTGTGGATAGGCTGCAGGGGGACGGTGAAGACCAGCAAGAGCTTTCAGGGCTGGCACCTTCCTTGTGGGAGAAGGAGCCAGACGTTTGCCTTTTCAGAAAAAGTTTCTGCCGAGAACGAGCACCGTGACATGCTGAGTCTCTGGGAAAGCAGAGATCCCCAGTGCTGTTGTGCCTGTGGATAGGCTGCAGGGGGACGGTGAAGACCAGCAAGAGCTTTCAGGGCTGGCACCTTCCTTGTGGGAGAAGGAGCCAGACGTTTGCCTTTTCAGAAAAAGTTTCTGCCGAGAACGAGCACCGTGACATGCTGAGTCTCTGGGAAAGCAGAGATCCCCAGTGCTGTTGCGGCTAAAGATAGGCTGCAGAGGGATAGTGAAGACCAGCAAGAGCTTTCAGGGCTGGCACCTTCCTTGTGGGAGAAGGAGCCAGACGTTTGCCTTTTCAGAAAAAGGCTCTGCCGAGAGCGAGCACCGTGACATGCTGAGTCTCTGGGAAAGCAGAGATCCCCAGTGCTGTTGTGCCTGTGGATAGGCTGCAGGGGGACGGTGAAGACCAGCAAGATCTTTCAGGGCTGGCACCTTCCTTGTGGGAGAAGGAGCCAGACGTTTGCCTTTTGAGAAAAAGTTTCTGCCGAGAACGAGCACCGTGACATGCTGAGTCTCTGGGAAAGCAGAGATCCCCAGTGCTGTTGTGCCTGTTGATAGGCTGCAGAGGGATAGTGAAGACCTGCAATAGCTTTCAGGGCTGGCACCTTCCTTGTGGGAGAAGGAGCCAGACGTTTGCCTTTTCAGAAAAAGTTTCTGCCGAGAACGAGCACCGTGACATGCTGAGTCTCTGGGAAAGCAGAGATCCCCAGTGCTGTTGCGGCTAAAGATAGGCTGCAGAGGGATAGTGAAGACCAGCAAGATCTTTCAGGGCTGGCACCTTCCTTGTGGGAGAAGGAGCCAGACGTTTGCCTTTTCAGAAAAAGGCTCTGCCGAGAGCGAGCACCGTGACATGCTGAGTCTCTGGGAAAGCAGAGATCCCCAGTGCTGTTGTGCCTGTGGATAGGCTGCAGGGGGACGGTGAAGACCAGCAAGATCTTTCAGGGCTGGCACCTTCCTTGTGGGAGAAGGAGCCAGACGTTTGCCTTTTCAGAAAAAGTTTCTGCCGAGAACGAGCACCGTGACATGCTGAGTCTCTGGGAAAGCAGAGATCCCCAGTGCTGTTGTGCCTGTGGATAGGCTGCAGGGGGACGGTGAAGACCAGCAAGAGCTTTCAGGGCTGGCACCTTCCTTGTGGGAGAAGGAGCCAGACGTTTGCCTTTTCAGAAAAAGGCTCTGCCGAGAGCGAGCACCGTGACATGCTGAGTCTCTGGGAAAGCAGAGATCCCCAGTGCTGTTGTGCCTGTGGATAGGCTGCAGGGGGACGGTGAAGACCAGCAAGAGCTTTCAGGGCTGGCACCTTCCTTGTGGGAGAAGGAGCCAGACGTTTGCCTTTTCAGAAAAAGTTTCTGCCGAGAACGAGCACCGTGACATGCTGAGTCTCTGGGAAAGCAGAGATCCCCAGTGCTGTTGTGCCTGTGGATAGGCTGCAGGGGGACGGTGAAGACCAGCAAGAGCTTTCAGGGCTGGCACCTTCCTTGTGGGAGAAGGAGCCAGACGTTTGCCTTTTCAGAAAAAGTTTCTGCCGAGAACGAGCACCGTGACATGCTGAGTCTCTGGGAAAGCAGAGATCCCCAGTGCTGTTGCGGCTAAAGATAGGCTGCAGAGGGATAGTGAAGACCAGCAAGAGCTTTCAGGGCTGGCACCTTCCTTGTGGGAGAAGGAGCCAGACGTTTGCCTTTTCAGAAAAAGGCTCTGCCGAGAGCGAGCACCGTGACATGCTGAGTCTCTGGGAAAGCAGAGATCCCCAGTGCTGTTGTGCCTGTGGATAGGCTGCAGGGGGACGGTGAAGACCAGCAAGATCTTTCAGGGCTGGCACCTTCCTTGTGGGAGAAGGAGCCAGACGTTTGCCTTTTGAGAAAAAGTTTCTGCCGAGAACGAGCACCGTGACATGCTGAGTCTCTGGGAAAGCAGAGATCCCCAGTGCTGTTGTGCCTGTTGATAGGCTGCAGAGGGATAGTGAAGACCTGCAATAGCTTTCAGGGCTGGCACCTTCCTTGTGGGAGAAGGAGCCAGACGTTTGCCTTTTCAGAAAAAGTTTCTGCCGAGAACGAGCACCGTGACATGCTGAGTCTCTGGGAAAGCAGAGATCCCCAGTGCTGTTGCGGCTAAAGATAGGCTGCAGAGGGATAGTGAAGACCAGCAAGATCTTTCAGGGCTGGCACCTTCCTTGTGGGAGAAGGAGCCAGACGTTTGCCTTTTCAGAAAAAGGCTCTGCCGAGAGCGAGCACCGTGACATGCTGAGTCTCTGGGAAAGCAGAGATCCCCAGTGCTGTTGTGCCTGTGGATAGGCTGCAGGGGGACGGTGAAGACCAGCAAGATCTTTCAGGGCTGGCACCTTCCTTGTGGGAGAAGGAGCCAGACGTTTGCCTTTTCAGAAAAAGTTTCTGCCGAGAACGAGCACCGTGACATGCTGAGTCTCTGGGAAAGCAGAGATCCCCAGTGCTGTTGTGCCTGTGGATAGGCTGCAGGGGGACGGTGAAGACCAGCAAGAGCTTTCAGGGCTGGCACCTTCCTTGTGGGAGAAGGAGCCAGACGTTTGCCTTTTCAGAAAAAGTTTCTGCCGAGAACGAGCACCGTGACATGCTGAGTCTCTGGGAAAGCAGAGATCCCCAGTGCTGTTGCGGCTAAAGATAGGCTGCAGGGGGACGGTGAAGACCAGCAAGAGCTTTCAGGGCTGGCACCTTCCTTGTGGGAGAAGGAGCCAGACGTTTGCCTTTTCAGAAAAAGGCTCTGCCGAGAGCGAGCACCGTGACATGCTGAGTCTCTGGGAAAGCAGAGATCCCCAGTGCTGTTGTGCCTGTGGATAGGCTGCAGGGGGACGGTGAAGACCAGCAAGATCTTTCAGGGCTGGCACCTTCCTTGTGGGAGAAGGAGCCAGACGTTTGCCTTTTGAGAAAAAGTTTCTGCCGAGAACGAGCACCGTGACATGCTGAGTCTCTGGGAAAGCAGAGATCCCCAGTGCTGTTGTGCCTGTGGATAGGCTGCAGGGGGACGGTGAAGACCAGCAAGATCTTTCAGGGCTGGCACCTTCCTTGTGGGAGAAGGAGCCAGACGTTTGCCTTTTCAGAAAACGTTTCTGCCGAGAACGAGCACCGTGACATGCTGAGTCTCTGGGAAAGCAGAGATCCCCAGTGCTGTTGCGGCTAAAGATAGGCTGCAGAGGGATAGTGAAGACCAGCAAGATCTTTCAGGGCTGGCACCTTCCTTGTGGGAGAAGGAGCCAGACGTTTGCCTTTTCAGAAAAAGGCTCTGCCGAGAGCGAGCACCGTGACATGCTGAGTCTCTGGGAAAGCAGAGATCCCCAGTGCTGTTGTGCCTGTGGATAGGCTGCAGGGGGACGGTGAAGACCAGCAAGATCTTTCAGGGCTGGCACCTTCCTTGTGGGAGAAGGAGCCAGACGTTTGCCTTTTCAGAAAACGTTTCTGCCGAGAACGAGCACCGTGACATGCTGAGTCTCTGGGAAAGCAGAGATCCCCAGTGCTGTTGCGCCTGTGGATAGGCTGCAGGGGGACGGTGAAGACCTGCAATAGCTTTCAGGGCTGGCACCTTCCTTGTGGGAGAAGGAGCCAGACGTTTGCCTTTTCAGAAAAAGTTTCTGCCGAGAACGAGCACCGTGACATGCTGAGTCTCTGGGAAAGCAGAGATCCCCAGTGCTGTTGCGCCTGTGGATAGGCTGCAGGGGGACGGTGAAGACCAGCAAGAGCTTTCAGGGCTGGCACCTTCCTTGTGGGAGAAGGAGCCAGACGTTTGCCTTTTCAGAAAAAGTTTCTGCCGAGAACGAGCACCGTGACATGCTGAGTCTCTGGGAAAGCAGAGATCCCCAGTGCTGTTGCGCCTGTGGATAGGCTGCAGGGGGACGGTGAAGACCAGCAAGAGCTTTCAGGGCTGGCACCTTCCTTGTGGGAGAAGGAGCCAGACGTTTGCCTTTTCAGAAAAAGTTTCTGCCGAGAACGAGCACCGTGACATGCTGAGTCTCTGGGAAAGCAGAGATCCCCAGTGCTGTTGTGCCTGTGGATAGGCTGCAGGGGGACGGTGAAGACCAGCAAGAGCTTTCAGGGCTGGCACCTTCCTTGTGGGAGAAGGAGCCAGACGTTTGCCTTTTCAGAAAACGTTTCTGCCGAGAACGAGCACCGTGACATGCTGAGTCTCTGGGAAAGCAGAGATCCCCAGTGCTGTTGCGGCTAAAGATAGGCTGCAGAGGAATAGTGAAGACCAGCAAGAGCTTTCAGGGCTGGCACCTTCCTTGTGGGAGAAGGAGCCAGACGTTTGCCTTTTCAGAAAAAGGCTCTGCCGAGAGCGAGCACCGTGACATGCTGAGTCTCTGGGAAAGCAGAGATCCCCAGTGCTGTTGTGCCTGTGGATAGGCTGCAGGGGGACGGTGAAGACCAGCAAGATCTTTCAGGGCTGGCACCTTCCTTGTGGGAGAAGGAGCCAGACGTTTGCCTTTTGAGAAAAAGTTTCTGCCGAGAACGAGCACCGTGACATGCTGAGTCTCTGGGAAAGCAGAGATCCCCAGTGCTGTTGTGCCTGTGGATAGGCTGCAGGGGGACGGTGAAGACCTGCAATAGCTTTCAGGGCTGGCACCTTCCTTGTGGGAGAAGGAGCCAGACGTTTGCCTTTTCAGAAAAAGTTTCTGCCGAGAACGAGCACCGTGACATGCTGAGTCTCTGGGAAAGCAGAGATCCCCAGTGCTGTTGCGGCTAAAGATAGGCTGCAGAGGGATAGTGAAGACCAGCAAGATCTTTCAGGGCTGGCACCTTCCTTGTGGGAGAAGGAGCCAGACGTTTGCCTTTTCAGAAAAAGTTTCTGCCGAGAGCGAGCACCGTGACATGCTGAGTCTCTGGGAAAGCAGAGATCCCCAGTGCTGTTGTGCCTGTGGATAGGCTGCAGGGGGACAGTGAAGACCAGCAAGAGCTTTCAGGGCTGGCACCTTCCTTGTGGGAGAAGGAGCCAGACGTTTGCCTTTTCAGAAAAAGTTTCTGCCGAGAACGAGCACCGTGACATGCTGAGTCTCTGGGAAAGCAGAGATCCCCAGTGCTGTTGCGGCTAAAGATAGGCTGCAGAGGGATAGTGAAGACCTGCAAGAGCTTTCAGGGCTGGCACCTTCCTTGTGGGAGAAGGAGCCAGACGTTTGCCTTTTCAGAAAAAGGCTGTGCCGAGAGCGAGCACCATGAGATGCTGATTCTCTGGGAAAGCAGAAATCCCCAGTGCTGTTGTGCCTGTGGATAGGCTGCAGGGGGACGGTGAAGACCAGCAAGAGCTTTCAGGGCTGGCACCTTCCTTGTGGGAGAAGGAGCCAGACGTTTGCCTTTTCAGAAAAAGTTTCTGCCGAGAACGAGCACCGTGACATGCTGAGTCTCTGGGAAAGCAGAGATCCCCAGTGCTGTTGCGGCTAAAGATAGGCTGCAGAGGGATAGTGAAGACCAGCAATAGCTTTCAGGGCTGGCACCTTCCTTGTGGGAGAAGGAGCCAGACGTTTGCCTTTTCAGAAAAAGTTTCTGCCGAGAACGAGCACCGTGACATGCTGAGTCTCTGGGAAAGCAGAGATCCCCAGTGCTGTTGTGCCTGTGGATAGGCTGCAGGGGGACGGTGAAGACCAGCAAGAGCTTTCAGGGCTGGCACCTTCCTTGTGGGAGAAGGAGCCAGACGTTTGCCTTTTCAGAAAAAGTTTCTGCCGAGAACGAACACCGTGACATGCTGAGTCTCTGGGAAAGCAGAGATCCCCAGTGCTGTTGTGCCTGTGGATAGGCTGCAGGGGGACGTTGAAGACCAGCAAGAGCTTTCAGGGCTGGCACCTTCCTTGTGGGAGAAGGAGCCAGACGTTTGCCTTTTCAGAAAAAGTTTCTGCCGAGAACGAGCACCGTTTCATGCTGAGTCTCTGGGAAAGCAGAGATCCCCAGTGCTGTTGTGCCTGTGGATAGGCTGCAGGGGGACGGTGAAGACCAGCAAGAGCTTTCAGGGCTGGCACCTTCCTCGTGGGAGAAGGAGCCAGACGTTTGCCTTTTCAGAAAAAGTTTCTGCCGAGAACGAACACCGTGACATGCTGCGTCTCTGGGAAAGCAGAGATCCCCAGTGCTGTTGCGGCTAAAGATAGGCTGCAGAGGGATAGTGAAGACCTGCAAGAGCTTTCAGGGCTGGCACCTTCCTTGTGGGAGAAGGAGCCAGACGTTTGCCTTTTCAGAAAAAGGCTCTGCCGAGAGCGAGCACCATGAGATGCTGAGTCTCTGGGAAAGCAGAGATCCCCAGTGCTGTTGTGCCTGTGGATAGGCTGCAGGGGGATGGTGAAGACCAGCAAGATTTTTCAGGGCTGGCACCTTCTTTGTGGGAGAAGGAGCCAGACGTTTGCCTTTTCAGAAAAAGTTTCTGCCAAGAACGAGCACCGTGACATGCTGAGTCTCTGGGAAAGCAGAGATCCCCAGTGCTGTTGTGCCTGTGGATAGGCTGCAGAGGGATAGTGAAGACCTGCAATAGCTTTCAGGGCTGGCAACTTCCTTGTGGGAGAAGGAGCCAGACGTTTGCCTTTTCAGAAAAAGGCTCTGCCGAGAACGAGCACCGTGACATGCTGAGTCTCTGGGAAAGCAGAGATCCCCAGTGCTGTTGCGGCTAAAGATAGGCTGCAGAGGGATAGTGAAGACCTGCAAGAGCTTTCAGGGCTGGCACCTTCCTTGTGGGAGAAGGAGCCAGACGTTTGCCTTTTCAGAAAAAGTTTCTGCCGAGAACGAGCACCGTGACATGCTGAGTCTCTGGGAAAGCAGAGATCCCCAGTGCTGTTGCGCCTGTGGATAGGCTGCAGGGGGACGGTGAAGACCAGCAAGAGCTTTCAGGGCTGGCACCTTCCTTGTGGGAGAAGGAGCCAGACGTTTGCCTTTTCAGAAAAAGTTTCTGCCGAGAACGAGCACCGTGACATGCTGAGTGTCTGGGAAAGCAGAGATCCCCAGTGCTGTTGCGCCTGTGGATAGGCTGCAGGGGGACGGTGAAGACCAGCAAGAGCTTTCAGGGCTGGCACCTTCCTTGTGGGAGAAGGAGCCAGACGTTTGCCTTTTCAGAAAAAGGCTCTGCCGAGAACGAGCACCGTGACATGCTGAGTCTCTGGGAAAGCAGAGATCCCCAGTGCTGTTGTGCCTGTGGATAGGCTGCAGGGGGACGGTGAAGACCAGCAAGAGCTTTCAGGGCTGGCACCTTCCTTGTGGGAGAAGGAGCCAGACGTTTGCCTTTTCAGAAAAAGTTTCTGCCGAGAACGAGCACCGTGACATGCTGAGTCTCTGGGAAAGCAGAGATCCCCAGTGCTGTTGCGCCTGTGGATAGGCTGCAGGGGGACGGTGAAGACCAGCAAGAGCTTTCAGGGCTGGCACCTTCCTTGTGGGAGAAGGAGCCAGACGTTTGCCTTTTCAGAAAAAGTTTCTGCCGAGAACGAGCACCGTGACATGCTGAGTCTCTGGGAAAGCAGAGATCCCCAGTGCTGTTGCGGCTAAAGATAGGCTGCAGAGGGATAGTGAAGACCAGCAAGAGCTTTCAGGGCTGGCACCTTCCTTGTGGGAGAAGGAGCCAGACGTTTGCCTTTTCAGAAAAAGTTTCTGCCGAGAACGAGCACCGTGACATGCTGAGTCTCTGGGAAAGCAGAGATCCCCAGTGCTGTTGTGCCTGTGGATAGGCTGCAGGGGGACGGTGAAGACCAGCAAGAGCTTTCAGGGCTGGCACCTTCCTTGTGGGAGAAGGAGCCAGACGTTTGCCTTTTCAGAAAAAGTTTCTGCCGAGAACGAACACCGTGACATGCTGAGTCTCTGGGAAAGCAGAGATCCCCAGTGCTGTTGTGCCTGTGGATAGGCTGCAGGGGGACGTTGAAGACCAGCAAGAGCTTTCAGGGCTGGCACCTTCCTTGTGGGAGAAGGAGCCAGACGTTTGCCTTTTCAGAAAAAGTTTCTGCCGAGAACGAGCACCGTTTCATGCTGAGTCTCTGGGAAAGCAGAGATCCCCAGTGCTGTTGTGCCTGTGGATAGGCTGCAGGGGGACGGTGAAGACCAGCAAGAGCTTTCAGGGCTGGCACCTTCCTCGTGGGAGAAGGAGCCAGACGTTTGCCTTTTCAGAAAAAGTTTCTGCCGAGAACGAACACCGTGACATGCTGAGTCTCTGGGAAAGCAGAGATCCCCAGTGCTGTTGCGGCTAAAGATAGGCTGCAGAGGGATAGTGAAGACCTGCAAGAGCTTTCAGGGCTGGCACCTTCCTTGTGGGAGAAGGAGCCAGACGTTTGCCTTTTCAGAAAAAGGCTCTGCCGAGAGCGAGCACCATGAGATGCTGAGTCTCTGGGAAAGCAGAGATCCCCAGTGCTGTTGTGCCTGTGGATAGGCTGCAGGGGGATGGTGAAGACCAGCAAGATTTTTCAGGGCTGGCACCTTCTTTGTGGGAGAAGGAGCCAGACGTTTGCCTTTTCAGAAAAAGTTTCTGCCAAGAACGAGCACCGTGACATGCTGAGTCTCTGGGAAAGCAGAGATCCCCAGTGCTGTTGTGCCTGTGGATAGGCTGCAGAGGGATAGTGAAGACCTGCAATAGCTTTCAGGGCTGGCAACTTCCTTGTGGGAGAAGGAGCCAGACGTTTGCCTTTTCAGAAAAAGGCTCTGCCGAGAACGAGCACCGTGACATGCTGAGTCTCTGGGAAAGCAGAGATCCCCAGTGCTGTTGCGGCTAAAGATAGGCTGCAGAGGGATAGTGAAGACCTGCAAGAGCTTTCAGGGCTGGCACCTTCCTTGTGGGAGAAGGAGCCAGACGTTTGCCTTTTCAGAAAAAGTTTCTGCCGAGAACGAGCACCGTGACATGCTGAGTCTCTGGGAAAGCAGAGATCCCCAGTGCTGTTGCGCCTGTGGATAGGCTGCAGGGGGACGGTGAAGACCAGCAAGAGCTTTCAGGGCTGGCACCTTCCTTGTGGGAGAAGGAGCCAGACGTTTGCCTTTTCAGAAAAAGTTTCTGCCGAGAACGAGCACCGTGACATGCTGAGTGTCTGGGAAAGCAGAGATCCCCAGTGCTGTTGCGCCTGTGGATAGGCTGCAGGGGGACGGTGAAGACCAGCAAGAGCTTTCAGGGCTGGCACCTTCCTTGTGGGAGAAGGAGCCAGACGTTTGCCTTTTCAGAAAAAGGCTCTGCCGAGAACGAGCACCGTGACATGCTGAGTCTCTGGGAAAGCAGAGATCCCCAGTGCTGTTGTGCCTGTGGATAGGCTGCAGGGGGACGGTGAAGACCAGCAAGAGCTTTCAGGGCTGGCACCTTCCTTGTGGGAGAAGGAGCCAGACGTTTGCCTTTTCAGAAAAAGTTTCTGCCGAGAACGAGCACCGTGACATGCTGAGTCTCTGGGAAAGCAGAGATCCCCAGTGCTGTTGCGCCTGTGGATAGGCTGCAGGGGGACGGTGAAGACCAGCAAGAGCTTTCAGGGCTGGCACCTTCCTTGTGGGAGAAGGAGCCAGACGTTTGCCTTTTCAGAAAAAGTTTCTGCCGAGAACGAGCACCGTGACATGCTGAGTCTCTGGGAAAGCAGAGATCCCCAGTGCTGTTGCGGCTAAAGATAGGCTGCAGAGGGATAGTGAAGACCAGCAAGAGCTTTCAGGGCTTGCACCTTCCTTGTGGGAGAAGGAGCCAGACGTTTGCCTTTTCAGAAAAAGGCTCTGCCGAGAGCGAGCACCATGAGATGCTGAGTCTCTGGGAAAGCAGAGATCCCCAGTGCTGTTGTGCCTGTGGATAGGCTGCAGGGGGACGGTGAAGACCAGCAAGAGCTTTCAGGGCTGGCACCTTCCTTGTGGGAGAAGGAGCCAGACGTTTGCCTTTTCAGAAAAAGTTTCTGCCGAGAACGAGCACCGTGACATGCTGAGTCTCTGGGAAAGCAGAGATCCCCAGTGCTGTTGTGCCTGTGGATAGGCTGCAGAGGGATAGTGAAGACCTGCAATAGCTTTCAGGGCTGGCACCTTCCTTGTGGGAGAAGGAGCCAGACGTTTGCCTTTTCAGAAAAAGTTTCTGCCAAGAACGAGCACCGTGACATGCTGAGTCTCTGGGAAAGCAGAGATCCCCAGTGCTGTTGCGGCTAAAGATAGGCTGCAGAGGGATAGTGAAGACCTGCAAGAGCTTTCAGGGCTGGCACCTTCCTTGTGGGAGAAGGAGCCAGACGTTTGCCTTTTCAGAAAAAGGCTCTGCCGAGAGCGAGCACCATGAGATGCTGAGTCTCTGGGAAAGCAGAGATCCCCAGTGCTGTTGCGGCTAAAGATAGGCTGCAGAGGGATAGTGAAGACCAGCAAGAGCTTTCAGGGCTGGCACCTTCCTTGTGGGAGAAGGAGCCAGACGTTTGCCTTTTCAGAAAAAGGCTCTGCCGAGAGCGAGCACCATGAGATGCTGAGTCTCTGGGAAAGCAGAGATCCCCAGTGCTGTTGTGCCTGTGGATAGGCTGCAGGGGGACGGTGAAGACCAGCAAGATCTTTCAGGGCTGGCACCTTCTTTGTGGGAGAAGGAGCCAGACGTTTGCCTTTTCAGAAAAAGTTTCTGCCGAGAACGAGCACCGTGACATGCTGAGTCTCTGGGAAAGCAGAGATCCCCAGTGCTGTTGTGCCTGTGGATAGGCTGCAGGGGGACGGTGAAGACCAGCAAGAGCTTTGAGGGCTGGCACCTTCCTTGTGGGAGAAGGAGCCAGACGTTTGCCTTTTGAGAAAAAGTTTCTGCCGAGAACGAGCACCGTGACATGCTGAGTCTCTGGGAAAGCAGAGATCCCCAGTGCTGTTGTGCCTGTGGATAGGCTGCAGAGGGATAGTGAAGACCTGCAAGATCTTTCAGGGCTGGCACCTTCCTTGTGGGAGAAGGAGCCAGACGTTTGCCTTTTCAGAAAAAGGCTCTGCCGAGAACGAGCACCGTGACATGCTGAGTCTCTGGGAAAGCAGAGATCCCCAGTGCTGTTGTGCCTGTGGATAGGCTGCAGGGGGACGGTGAAGACCAGCAAGAGCTTTCAGGGCTGGCACCTTCCTTGTGGGAGAAGGAGCCAGACGTTTGCCTTTTCAGAAAAATTTTCTGCCGAGAACGAGCACCGTGACATGCTGAGTCTCTGGGAAAGCAGAGATCCCCAGTGCTGTTGCGCCTGTGGATAGGCTGCAGGGGGACGGTGAAGACCAGCAAGAGCTTTCAGGGCTGGCACCTTCCTTGTGGGAGAAGGAGCCAGACGTTTGCCTTTTCAGAAAAAGTTTCTGCCGAGAACGAGCACCGTGACATGCTGAGTCTCTGGGAAAGCAGAGATCCCCAGTGCTGTTGCGGCTAAAGATAGGCTGCAGAGGGATAGTGAAGACCAGCAAGAGCTTTCAGGGCTGGCACCTTCCTTGTGGGAGAAGGAGCCAGACGTTTGCCTTTTCAGAAAAAGGCTCTGCCGAGAGCGAGCACCGTGACATGCTGAGTCTCTGGGAAAGCAGAGATCCCCAGTGCTGTTGCGCCTGTGGATAGGCTGCAGGGGGACGGTGAAGACCAGCAAGAGCTTTCAGGGCTGGCACCTTCCTTGTGGGAGAAGGAGCCAGACGTTTGCCTTTTCAGAAAAAGTTTCTGCCGAGAACGAGCACCGTGACATGCTGAGTCTCTGGGAAAGCAGAGATCCCCAGTGCTGTTGCGGCTAAAGATAGGCTGCAGAGGGATAGTGAAGACCAGCAAGAGCTTTCAGGGCTTGCACCTTCCTTGTGGGAGAAGGAGCCAGACGTTTGCCTTTTCAGAAAAAGTTTCTGCCGAGAACGAGCACCGTGACATGCTGAGTCTCTGGGAAAGCAGAGATCCCCAGTGCTGTTGTGCCTGTTGATAGGCTGCAGAGGGATAGTGAAGACCTGCAATAGCTTTCAGGGCTGGCACCTTCCTTGTGGGAGAAGGAGCCAGACGTTTGCCTTTTCAGAAAAAGTTTCTGCCGAGAACGAGCACCGTGACATGCTGAGTGTCTGGGAAAGCAGAGATCCCCAGTGCTGTTGCGGCTAAAGATAGGCTGCAGAGGGATAGTGAAGACCTGCAAGAGCTTTCAGGGCTGGCACCTTCCTTGTGGGAGAAGGAGCCAGACGTTTGCCTTTTCAGAAAAAGGCTCTGCCGAGAGCGAGCACCATGAGATGCTGAGTCTCTGGGAAAGCAGAGATCCCCAGTGCTGTTGTGCCTGTGGATAAGCTGCTGGGGGACGGTGAAGACCAGCAAGATCTTTCAGGGCTGGCACCTTCCTTGTGGGAGAAGGAGCCAGACGTTTGCCTTTTGAGAAAAAGTTTCTGCCGAGAACGAGCACCGTGACATGCTGAGTCTCTGGGAAAGCAGAGATCCCCAGTGCTGTTGTGCCTGTGGATAGGCTGCAGGGGGACGGTGAAGACCAGCAAGAGCTTTCATGGCTGGCACCTTCCTTGTGGGAGAAGGAGCCAGACGTTTGCCTTTTCAGAAAAAGTTTCTGCCGAGAACGAGCACCGTGACATGCTGAGTCTCTGGGAAAGCAGAGATCCCCAGTGCTGTTGCGGCTAAAGATAGGCTGCAGAGGGATAGTGAAGACCTGCAATAGCTTTCAGGGCTGGCACCTTCCTTGTGGGAGAAGGAGCCAGACGTTTGCCTTTTCAGAAAAAGTATCTGCCGAGAACGAGCACCGTGACATGCTGAGTCTCTGCGAAAGCAGAGATCCCCAGTGCTGTTGCGCCTGTGGATAGGCTGCAGGGGGACGGTGAAGACCAGCAAGAGCTTTCAGGGCTGGCACCTTCCTTGTGGGAGAAGGAGCCAGACGTTTGCCTTTTCAGAAAAAGTTTCTGCCGAGAACGAGCACCGTGACATGCTGAGTCTCTGGGAAAGCAGAGATCCCCAGTGCTGTTGCGGCTAAAGATAGGCTGCAGAGGGATAGTGAAGACCAGCAAGAGCTTTCAGGGCTTGCACCTTCCTTGTGGGAGAAGGAGCCAGACGTTTGCCTTTTCAGAAAAAGGCTCTGCCGAGAGCGAGCACCATGAGATGCTGAGTCTCTGGGAAAGCAGAGATCCCCAGTGCTGTTGTGCCTGTGGATAGGCTGCAGGGGGACGGTGAAGACCAGCAAGAGCTTTCAGGGCTGGCACCTTCCTTGTGGGAGAAGGAGCCAGACGTTTGCCTTTTCAGAAAAAGTTTCTGCCGAGAACGAGCACCGTGACATGCTGAGTCTCTGGGAAAGCAGAGATCCCCAGTGCTGTTGTGCCTGTGGATAGGCTGCAGAGGGATAGTGAAGACCTGCAATAGCTTTCAGGGCTGGCACCTTCCTTGTGGGAGAAGGAGCCAGACGTTTGCCTTTTCAGAAAAAGTTTCTGCCAAGAACGAGCACCGTGACATGCTGAGTCTCTGGGAAAGCAGAGATCCCCAGTGCTGTTGCGGCTAAAGATAGGCTGCAGAGGGATAGTGAAGACCTGCAAGAGCTTTCAGGGCTGGCACCTTCCTTGTGGGAGAAGGAGCCAGACGTTTGCCTTTTCAGAAAAAGGCTCTGCCGAGAGCGAGCACCATGAGATGCTGAGTCTCTGGGAAAGCAGAGATCCCCAGTGCTGTTGCGGCTAAAGATAGGCTGCAGAGGGATAGTGAAGACCTGCAAGAGCTTTCAGGGCTGGCACCTTCCTTGTGGGAGAAGGAGCCAGACGTTTGCCTTTTCAGAAAAAGGCTCTGCCGAGAGCGAGCACCATGAGATGCTGAGTCTCTGGGAAAGCAGAGATCCCCAGTGCTGTTGTGCCTGTGGATAGGCTGCAGGGGGACGGTGAAGACCAGCAAGATCTTTCAGGGCTGGCACCTTCTTTGTGGGAGAAGGAGCCAGACGTTTGCCTTTTCAGAAAAAGTTTCTGCCGAGAACGAGCACCGTGACATGCTGAGTCTCTGGGAAAGCAGAGATCCCCAGTGCTGTTGTGCCTGTGGATAGGCTGCAGGGGGACGGTGAAGACCAGCAAGAGCTTTGAGGGCTGGCACCTTCCTTGTGGGAGAAGGAGCCAGACGTTTGCCTTTTGAGAAAAAGTTTCTGCCGAGAACGAGCACCGTGACATGCTGAGTCTCTGGGAAAGCAGAGATCCCCAATGCTGTTGTGCCTGTGGATAGGCTGCAGAGGGATAGTGAAGACCTGCAAGATCTTTCAGGGCTGGCACCTTCCTTGTGGGAGAAGGAGCCAGACGTTTGCCTTTTCAGAAAAAGGCTCTGCCGAGAACGAGCACCGTGACATGCTGAGTCTCTGGGAAAGCAGAGATCCCCAGTGCTGTTGTGCCTGTGGATAGGCTGCAGGGGGACGGTGAAGACCAGCAAGAGCTTTTAGGGCTGGCACCTTCCTTGTGGGAGAAGGAGCCAGACGTTTGCCTTTTCAGAAAAATTTTCTGCCGAGAACGAGCACCGTGACATGCTGAGTCTCTGGGAAAGCAGAGATCCCCAGTGCTGTTGCGCCTGTGGATAGGCTGCAGGGGGACGGTGAAGACCAGCAAGAGCTTTCAGGGCTGGCACCTTCCTTGTGGGAGAAGGAGCCAGACGTTTGCCTTTTCAGAAAAAGTTTCTGCCGAGAACGAGCACCGTGACATGCTGAGTCTCTGGGAAAGCAGAGATCCCCAGTGCTGTTGCGGCTAAAGATAGGCTGCAGAGGGATAGTGAAGACCAGCAAGAGCTTTCAGGGCTGGCACCTTCCTTGTGGGAGAAGGAGCCAGACGTTTGCCTTTTCAGAAAAAGGCTCTGCCGAGAGCGAACACCGTGACATGCTGAGTCTCTGGGAAAGCAGAGATCCCCAGTGCTGTTGCGCCTGTGGATAGGCTGCAGGGGGACGGTGAAGACCAGCAAGAGCTTTCAGGGCTGGCACCTTCCTTGTGGGAGAAGGAGCCAGACGTTTGCCTTTTCAGAAAAAGTTTCTGCCGAGAACGAGCACCGTGACATGCTGAGTCTCTGGGAAAGCAGAGATCCCCAGTGCTGTTGCGGCTAAAGATAGGCTGCAGAGGGATAGTGAAGACCAGCAAGAGCTTTCAGGGCTTGCACCTTCCTTGTGGGAGAAGGAGCCAGACGTTTGCCTTTTCAGAAAAAGTTTCTGCCGAGAACGAGCACCGTGACATGCTGAGTCTCTGGGAAAGCAGAGATCCCCAGTGCTGTTGTGCCTGTTGATAGGCTGCAGAGGGATAGTGAAGACCTGCAAGAGCTTTCAGGGCTGGCACCTTCCTTGTGGGAGAAGGAGCCAGACGTTTGCCTTTTCAGAAAAAGTTTCTGCCGAGAACGAGCACCGTGACATGCTGAGTGTCTGGGAAAGCAGAGATCCCCAGTGCTGTTGCGGCTAAAGATAGGCTGCAGAGGGATAGTGAAGACCTGCAAGAGCTTTCAGGGCTGGCACCTTCCTTGTGGGAGAAGGAGCCAGACGTTTGCCTTTTCAGAAAAAGGCTCTGCCGAGAGCGAGCACCATGAGATGCTGAGTCTCTGGGAAAGCAGAGATCCCCAGTGCTGTTGTGCCTGTGGATAAGCTGCAGGGGGACGGTGAAGACCAGCAAGATCTTTCAGGGCTGGCACCTTCCTTGTGGGAGAAGGAGCCAGACGTTTGCCTTTTGAGAAAAAGTTTCTGCCGAGAACGAGCACCGTGACATGCTGAGTCTCTGGGAAAGCAGAGATCCCCAGTGCTGTTGTGCCTGTGGATAGGCTGCAGGGGGACGGTGAAGTCCAGCAAGAGCTTTCATGGCTGGCACCTTCCTTGTGGGAGAAGGAGCCAGACGTTTGCCTTTTCAGAAAAAGTTTCTGCCGAGAACGAGCACCGTGACATGCTGAGTCTCTGGGAAAGCAGAGATCCCCAGTGCTGTTGCGGCTAAAGATAGGCTGCAGAGGGATAGTGAAGACCTGCAATAGCTTTCAGGGCTGGCACCTTCCTTGTGGGAGAAGGAGCCAGACGTTTGCCTTTTCAGAAAAAGTTTCTGCCGAGAACGAGCACCGTGACATGCTGAGTCTCTGCGAAAGCAGAGATCCCCAGTGCTGTTGCGCCTGTGGATAGGCTGCAGGGGGACGGTGAAGACCAGCAAGAGCTTTCAGGGCTGGCACCTTCCTTGTGGGAGAAGGAGCCAGACGTTTGCCTTTTCAGAAAAAGTTTCTGCCGAGAACGAGCACCGTGACATGCTGAGTCTCTGGGAAAGCAGAGATCCCCAGTGCTGTTGCAGCTAAAGATAGGCTGCAGGGGGACGGTGAAGACCAGCAAGAGCTTTCAGGGCTGGCACCTTCCTTGTGGGAGAAGGAGCCAGACGTTTGCCTTTTGAGAAAAAGTTTCTGCCGAGAACGAGCACCGTGACATGCTGAGTCTCTGGGAAAGCAGAGATCCCCAGTGCTGTTGTGCCTGTGGATAGGGTGCAGAGGGATAGTGAAGACCTGCAAGATCTTTCAGGGCTGGCACCTTCCTTGTGGGAGAAGGAGCCAGACGTTTGCCTTTTCAGAAATAGGCTCTGCCGAGAACGAGCACCGTGACATGCTGAGTCTCTGGGAAAGCAGAGATCCCCAGTGCTGTTGCGGCTAAAGATAGGCTGCAGAGGGATAGTGAAGACCTGCAAGAGCTTTCAGGGCTGGCACCTTCCTTGTGGGAGAAGGAGCCAGACGTTTGCCTTTTGAGAAAAAGTTTCTGCCGAGAACGAGCACCGTGACATGCTGAGTCTCTGGGAAAGCAGAGATCCCCAGTGCTGTTGTGCCTGTGGATAGGCTGCAGGGGGACGGTGAAGACCAGCAAGAGCTTTCAGGGCTGGCACCTTCCTTGTGGGAGAAGGAGCCAGACGTTTGCCTTTTCAGAAAAAGTTTCTGCCGAGAACGAGCACCGTGACATGCTGAGTCTCTGGGAAAGCAGAGATCCCCAGTGCTGTTGTGCCTGTTGATAGGCTGCAGAGGGATAGTGAAGACCTGCAATAGCTTTCAGGGCTGGCACCTTCCTTGTGGGAGAAGGAGCCAGACGTTTGCCTTTTCAGAAAAAGTTTCTGCCGAGAACGAGCACCGTGACATGCTGAGTCTCTGGGAAAGCAGAGATCCCCAGTGCTGTTGTGCCTGTGGATAGGCTGCAGGGGGACGGTGAAGACCAGCAAGAGCTTTCACGGCTGGCACCTTCCTTGTGGGAGAAGGAGCCAGACGTTTGCCTTTTGAGAAAAAGGCTCTGCCGACAGCGAGCACCATGAGATGCTGAGTCTCTGGGAAAGCAGAGATCCCCAGTGCTGTTGTGCCTGTGGATAGGCTGCAGAGGGATAGTGAAGACCTGCAATAGCTTTCAGGGCTGGCACCTTCCTTGTGGGAGAAGGAGCCAGACGTTTGCCTTTTCAGAAAAAGTTTCTGCCGAGAACGAGCACTGTGACATGCTGAGTGTCTGGGAAAGCAGAGATCCCCAGTGCTGTTGCGGCTAAAGATAGGCTGCAGAGGGATAGTGAAGACCTGCAAGAGCTTTCAGGGCTGGCACCTTCCTTGTGGGAGAAGGAGCCAGACGTTTGCCTTTTCAGAAAAAGGCTCTGCCGAGAGCGAGCACCATGAGATGCTGAGTCTCTGGGAAAGCAGAGATCCCCAGTGCTGTTCTGCCTGTGGATAAGCTGCAGGGGGACGGTGAAGACCAGCAAGATCTTTCAGGGCTGGCACCTTCCTTGTGGGAGAAGGAGCCAGACGTTTGCCTTTTGAGAAAAAGTTTCTGCCGAGAACGAGCACCGTGACATGCTGAGTCTCTGGGAAAGCAGAGATCCCCAGTGCTGTTGTGCCTGTGGATAGGCTGCAGGGGGACGGTGAAGACCAGCAAGAGCTTTCATGGCTGGCACCTTCCTTGTGGGAGAAGGAGCCAGACGTTTGCCTTTTCAGAAAAAGTTTCTGCCGAGAACGAGCACCGTGACATGCTGAGTCTCTGGGAAAGCAGAGATCCCCAGTGCTGTTGCAGCTAAAGATAGGCTGCAGGGGGACGGTGAAGACCAGCAAGATCTTTCAGGGCTGGCACCTTCCTTGTGGGAGAAGGAGCCAGACGTTTGCCTTTTCAGAAAAAGTTTCTGCCGAGAACGAGCACCGTGACATGCTGAGTCTCAGGGAAAGCAGAGATCCCCAGTGCTGTTGCGGCTAAAGATAGGCTGCAGAGGGATAGTGAAGACCTGCAATAGCTTTCAGGGCTGGCACCTTCCTTGTGGGAGAAGGAGCCAGACGTTTGCCTTTTCAGAAAAAGTTTCTGCCGAGAACGAGCACCGTGACATGCTGAGTCTCTGCGAAAGCAGAGATCCCCAGTGCTGTTGCGGCTTTTGATAGGCTGCAGGGGGACTGTGAAGACCAGCAAGAGCTTTCAGGGCTGGCACCTTCCTTGTGGGAGAAGGAGCCAGACGTTTGCCTTTTCAGAAAAAGTTTCTGCCGAGAACGAGCACCGTGACATGCTGAGTCTCTGGGAAAGCAGAGATCCCCAGTGCTGTTGCAGCTAAAGATAGGCTGCAGGGGGACGGTGAAGACCAGCAAGAGCTTTCAGGGCTGGCACCTTCCTTGTGGGAGAAGGAGCCAGACGTTTGCCTTTTGAGAAAAAGTTTCTGCCGAGAACGAGCACCGTGACATGCTGAGTCTCTGGGAAAGCAGAGATCCCCAGTGCTGTTGTGCCTGTGGATAGGCTGCAGAGGGATAGTGAAGACCTGCAAGATCTTTCAGGGCTGGCACCTTCCTTGTGGGAGAAGGAGCCAGACGTTTGCCTTTTCAGAAATAGGCTCTGCCGAGAACGAGCACCGTGACATGCTGAGTCTCTGGGAAAGCAGAGATCCCCAGTGCTGTTGCGGCTAAAGATAGGCTGCAGAGGGATAGTGAAGACCTGCAAGAGCTTTCAGGGCTGGCACCTTCCTTGTGGGAGAAGGAGCCAGACGTTTGCCTTTTCAGAAAAAGTTTCTGCCGAGAACGAGCACCGTGACATGCTGAGTCTCTGGGAAAGCAGAGATCCCCAGTGCTGTTGCGGCTAAAGATAGGCTGCAGAGGGATAGTGAAGACCAGCAAGAGCTTTCAGGGCTTGCACCTTCCTTGTGGGAGAAGGAGCCAGACGTTTGCCTTTTCAGAAAAAGGCTCTGCCGAGAGCGAGCACCATGAGATGCTGAGTCTCTGGGAAAGCAGAGATCCCCAGTGCTGTTGTGCCTGTGGATAGGCTGCAGGGGGACGGTGAAGACCAGCAAGAGCTTTCAGGGCTGGCACCTTCCTTGTGGGAGAAGGAGCCAGACGTTTGCCTTTTCAGAAAAAGTTTCTGCCGAGAACGAGCACCGTGACATGCTGAGTCTCTGGGAAAGCAGAGATCCCCAGTGCTGTTGTGCCTGTGGATAGGCTGCAGAGGGATAGTGAAGACCTGCAATAGCTTTCAGGGCTGGCACCTTCCTTGTGGGAGAAGGAGCCAGACGTTTGCCTTTTCAGAAAAAGTTTCTGCCAAGAACGAGCACCGTGACATGCTGAGTCTCTGGGAAAGCAGAGATCCCCAGTGCTGTTGCGGCTAAAGATAGGCTGCAGAGGGATAGTGAAGACCTGCAAGAGCTTTCAGGGCTGGCACCTTCCTTGTGGGAGAAGGAGCCAGACGTTTGCCTTTTCAGAAAAAGGCTCTGCCGAGAGCGAGCACCATGAGATGCTGAGTCTCTGGGAAAGCAGAGATCCCCAGTGCTGTTGCGGCTAAAGATAGGCTGCAGAGGGATAGTGAAGACCTGCAAGAGCTTTCAGGGCTGGCACCTTCCTTGTGGGAGAAGGAGCCAGACGTTTGCCTTTTCAGAAAAAGGCTCTGCCGAGAGCGAGCACCATGAGATGCTGAGTCTCTGGGAAAGCAGAGATCCCCAGTGCTGTTGTGCCTGTGGATAGGCTGCAGGGGGACGGTGAAGACCAGCAAGATCTTTCAGGGCTGGCACCTTCTTTGTGGGAGAAGGAGCCAGACGTTTGCCTTTTCAGAAAAAGTTTCTGCCGAGAACGAGCACCGTGACATGCTGAGTCTCTGGGAAAGCAGAGATCCCCAGTGCTGTTGTGCCTGTGGATAGGCTGCAGGGGGACGGTGAAGACCAGCAAGAGCTTTGAGGGCTGGCACCTTCCTTGTGGGAGAAGGAGCCAGACGTTTGCCTTTTCAGAAAAAGTTTCTGCCGAGAACGAGCACCGTGACATGCTGAGTCTCTGGGAAAGCAGAGATCCCCAATGCTGTTGTGCCTGTGGATAGGCTGCAGAGGGATAGTGAAGACCTGCAAGATCTTTCAGGGCTGGCACCTTCCTTGTGGGAGAAGGAGCCAGACGTTTGCCTTTTCAGAAAAAGGCTCTGCCGAGAACGAGCACCGTGACATGCTGAGTCTCTGGGAAAGCAGAGATCCCCAGTGCTGTTGTGCCTGTGGATAGGCTGCAGGGGGACGGTGAAGACCAGCAAGAGCTTTCAGGGCTGGCACCTTCCTTGTGGGAGAAGGAGCCAGACGTTTGCCTTTTCAGAAAAATTTTCTGCCGAGAACGAGCACCGTGACATGCTGAGTCTCTGGGAAAGCAGAGATCCCCAGTGCTGTTGCGCCTGTGGATAGGCTGCAGGGGGACGGTGAAGACCAGCAAGAGCTTTCAGGGCTGGCACCTTCCTTGTGGGAGAAGGAGCCAGACGTTTGCCTTTTCAGAAAAAGTTTCTGCCGAGAACGAGCACCGTGACATGCTGAGTCTCTGGGAAAGCAGAGATCCCCAGTGCTGTTGCGGCTAAAGATAGGCTGCAGAGGGATAGTGAAGACCAGCAAGAGCTTTCAGGGCTGGCACCTTCCTTGTGGGAGAAGGAGCCAGACGTTTGCCTTTTCAGAAAAAGGCTCTGCCGAGAGCGAGCACCGTGACATGCTGAGTCTCTGGGAAAGCAGAGATCCCCAGTGCTGTTGCGCCTGTGGATAGGCTGCAGGGGGACGGTGAAGACCAGCAAGAGCTTTCAGGGCTGGCACCTTCCTTGTGGGAGAAGGAGCCAGACGTTTGCCTTTTCAGAAAAAGTTTCTGCCGAGAACGAGCACCGTGACATGCTGAGTCTCTGGGAAAGCAGAGATCCCCAGTGCTGTTGCGGCTAAAGATAGGCTGCAGAGGGATAGTGAAGACCAGCAAGAGCTTTCAGGGCTTGCACCTTCCTTGTGGGAGAAGGAGCCAGACGTTTGCCTTTTCAGAAAAAGTTTCTGCCGAGAACGAGCACCGTGACATGCTGAGTCTCTGGGAAAGCAGAGATCCCCAGTGCTGTTGTGCCTGTTGATAGGCTGCAGAGGGATAGTGAAGACCTGCAAGAGCTTTCAGGGCTGGCACCTTCCTTGTGGGAGAAGGAGCCAGACGTTTGCCTTTTCAGAAAAAGTTTCTGCCGAGAACGAGCACCGTGACATGCTGAGTGTCTGGGAAAGCAGAGATCCCCAGTGCTGTTGCGGCTAAAGATAGGCTGCAGAGGGATAGTGAAGACCTGCAAGAGCTTTCAGGGCTGGCACCTTCCTTGTGGGAGAAGGAGCCAGACGTTTGCCTTTTCAGAAAAAGGCTCTGCCGAGAGCGAGCACCATGAGATGCTGAGTCTCTGGGAAAGCAGAGATCCCCAGTGCTGTTGTGCCTGTGGATAAGCTGCAGGGGGACGGTGAAGACCAGCAAGATCTTTCAGGGCTGGCACCTTCCTTGTGGGAGAAGGAGCCAGACGTTTGCCTTTTGAGAAAAAGTTTCTGCCGAGAACGAGCACCGTGACATGCTGAGTCTCTGGGAAAGCAGAGATCCCCAGTGCTGTTGTGCCTGTGGATAGGCTGCAGGGGGACGGTGAAGACCAGCAAGAGCTTTCATGGCTGGCACCTTCCTTGTGGGAGAAGGAGCCAGACGTTTGCCTTTTCAGAAAAAGTTTCTGCCGAGAACGAGCACCGTGACATGCTGAGTCTCTGGGAAAGCAGAGATCCCCAGTGCTGTTGCGGCTAAAGATAGGCTGCAGAGGGATAGTGAAGACCTGCAATAGCTTTCAGGGCTGGCACCTTCCTTGTGGGAGAAGGAGCCAGACGTTTGCCTTTTCAGAAAAAGTTTCTGCCGAGAACGAGCACCGTGACATGCTGAGTCTCTGCGAAAGCAGAGATCCCCAGTGCTGTTGCGCCTGTGGATAGGCTGCAGGGGGACGGTGAAGACCAGCAAGAGCTTTCAGGGCTGGCACCTTCCTTGTGGGAGAAGGAGCCAGACGTTTGCCTTTTCAGAAAAAGTTTCTGCCAAGAACGAGCACCGTGACATGCTGAGTCTCTGGGAAAGCAGAGATCCCCAGTGCTGTTGCAGCTAAAGATAGGCTGCAGGGGGACGGTGAAGACCAGCAAGAGCTTTCAGGGCTGGCACCTTCCTTGTGGGAGAAGGAGCCAGACGTTTGCCTTTTGAGAAAAAGTTTCTGCCGAGAACGAGCACCGTGACATGCTGAGTCTCTGGGAAAGCAGAGATCCCCAGTGCTGTTGTGCCTGTGGATAGGGTGCAGAGGGATAGTGAAGACCTGCAAGATCTTTCAGGGCTGGCACCTTCCTTGTGGGAGAAGGAGCCAGACGTTTGCCTTTTCAGAAATAGGCTCTGCCGAGAACGAGCACCGTGACATGCTGAGTCTCTGGGAAAGCAGAGATCCCCAGTGCTGTTGCGGCTAAAGATAGGCTGCAGAGGGATAGTGAAGACCTGCAAGAGCTTTCAGGGCTGGCACCTTCCTTGTGGGAGAAGGAGCCAGACGTTTGCCTTTTGAGAAAAAGTTTCTGCCGAGAACGAGCACCGTGACATGCTGAGTCTCTGGGAAAGCAGAGATCCCCAGTGCTGTTGTGCCTGTGGATAGGCTGCAGGGGGACGGTGAAGACCAGCAAGAGCTTTCAGGGCTGGCACCTTCCTTGTGGGAGAAGGAGCCAGACGTTTGCCTTTTCAGAAAAAGTTTCTGCCGAGAACGAGCACCGTGACATGCTGAGTCTCTGGGAAAGCAGAGATCCCCAGTGCTGTTGCGCCTGTGGATAGGCTGCAGGGGGACGGTGAAGACCAGCAAGAGCTTTCAGGGCTGGCACCTTCCTTGTGGGAGAAGGAGCCAGACGTTTGCCTTTTCAGAAAAAGTTTCTGCCGAGAACGAGCACCGTGACATGCTGAGTCTCTGGGAAAGCAGAGATCCCCAGTGCTGTTGTGCCTGTGGATAGGCTGCAGGGGGACGGTGAAGACCAGCAAGAGCTTTCACGGCTGGCACCTTCCTTGTGGGAGAAGGAGCCAGACGTTTGCCTTTTGAGAAAAAGGCTCTGCCGACAGCGAGCACCATGAGATGCTGAGTCTCTGGGAAAGCAGAGATCCCCAGTGCTGTTGTGCCTGTGGATAGGCTGCAGAGGGATAGTGAAGACCTGCAATAGCTTTCAGGGCTGGCACCTTCCTTGTGGGAGAAGGAGCCAGACGTTTGCCTTTTCAGAAAAAGTTTCTGCCGAGAACGAGCACTGTGACATGCTGAGTGTCTGGGAAAGCAGAGATCCCCAGTGCTGTTGCGGCTAAAGATAGGCTGCAGAGGGATAGTGAAGACCTGCAAGAGCTTTCAGGGCTGGCACCTTCCTTGTGGGAGAAGGAGCCAGACGTTTGCCTTTTCAGAAAAAGGCTCTGCCGAGAGCGAGCACCATGAGATGCTGAGTCTCTGGGAAAGCAGAGATCCCCAGTGCTGTTCTGCCTGTGGATAAGCTGCAGGGGGACGGTGAAGACCAGCAAGATCTTTCAGGGCTGGCACCTTCCTTGTGGGAGAAGGAGCCAGACGTTTGCCTTTTGAGAAAAAGTTTCTGCCGAGAACGAGCACCGTGACATGCTGAGTCTCTGGGAAAGCAGAGATCCCCAGTGCTGTTGTGCCTGTGGATAGGCTGCAGGGGGACGGTGAAGACCAGCAAGAGCTTTCAGGGCTGGCACCTTCCTTGTGGGAGAAGGAGCCAGACGTTTGCCTTTTCAGAAAAAGTTTCTGCCGAGAACGAGCACCGTGACATGCTGAGTCTCTGGGAAAGCAGAGATCCCCAGTGCTGTTGCAGCTAAAGATAGGCTGCAGGGGGACGGTGAAGACCAGCAAGATCTTTCAGGGCTGGCACCTTCCTTGTGGGAGAAGGAGCCAGACGTTTGCCTTTTCAGAAAAAGTTTCTGCCGAGAACGAGCACCGTGACATGCTGAGTCTCAGGGAAAGCAGAGATCCCCAGTGCTGTTGCGGCTAAAGATAGGCTGCAGAGGGATAGTGAAGACCTGCAATAGCTTTCAGGGCTGGCACCTTCCTTGTGGGAGAAGGAGCCAGACGTTTGCCTTTTCAGAAAAAGTTTCTGCCGAGAACGAGCACCGTGACATGCTGAGTCTCTGCGAAAGCAGAGATCCCCAGTGCTGTTGCGCCTGTGGATAGGCTGCAGGGGGACGGTGAAGACCAGCAAGAGCTTTCAGGGCTGGCACCTTCCTTGTGGGAGAAGGAGCCAGACGTTTGCCTTTTCAGAAAAAGTTTCTGCCGAGAACGAGCACCGTGACATGCTGAGTCGCTGGGAAAGCAGAGATCCCCAGTGCTGTTGCAGCTAAAGATAGGCTGCAGGGGGACGGTGAAGACCAGCAAGAGCTTTCAGGGCTGGCACCTTCCTTGTGGGAGAAGGAGCCAGACGTTTGCCTTTTGAGAAAAAGTTTCTGCCGAGAACGAGCACCGTGACATGCTGAGTCTCTGGGAAAGCAGAGATCCCCAGTGCTGTTGTGCCTGTGGATAGGCTGCAGAGGGATAGTGAAGACCTGCAAGATCTTTCAGGGCTGGCACCTTCCTTGTGGGAGAAGGAGCCAGACGTTTGCCTTTTCAGAAATAGGCTCTGCCGAGAACGAGCACCGTGACATGCTGAGTCTCTGGGAAAGCAGAGATCCCCAGTGCTGTTGCGGCTAAAGATAGGCTGCAGAGGGATAGTGAAGACCTGCAAGAGCTTTCAGGGCTGGCACCTTCCTTGTGGGAGAAGGAGCCAGACGTTTGCCTTTTGAGAAAAAGTTTCTGCCGAGAACGAGCACCGTGACATGCTGAGTCTCTGGGAAAGCAGAGATCCCCAGTGCTGTTGCGCCTGTGGATAGGCTGCAGGGGGACGGTGAAGACCAGCAAGAGCTTTCAGGGCTGGCACCTTCCTTGTGGGAGAAGGAGCCAGACGTTTGCCTTTTGAGAAAAAGGCTCTGCCGACAGCGAGCACCATGAGATGCTGAGTCTCTGGGAAAGCAGAGATCCCCAGTGCTGTTGTGCCTGTGGATAGGCTGCAGAGGGATAGTGAAGACCTGCAATAGCTTTCAGGGCTGGCACCTTCCTTGTGGGAGAAGGAGCCAGACGTTTGCCTTTTCAGAAAAAGTTTCTGCCGAGAACGAGCACTGTGACATGCTGAGTGTCTGGGAAAGCAGAGATCCCCAGTGCTGTTGCGGCTAAAGATAGGCTGCAGAGGGATAGTGAAGACCTGCAAGAGCTTTCAGGGCTGGCACCTTCCTTGTGGGAGAAGGAGCCAGACGTTTGCCTTTTCAGAAAAAGGCTCTGCCGAGAGCGAGCACCATGAGATGCTGAGTCTCTGGGAAAGCAGAGATCCCCAGTGCTGTTCTGCCTGTGGATAAGCTGCAGGGGGACGGTGAAGACCAGCAAGATCTTTCAGGGCTGGCACCTTCCTTGTGGGAGAAGGAGCCAGACGTTTGCCTTTTGAGAAAAAGTTTCTGCCGAGAACGAGCACCGTGACATGCTGAGTCTCTGGGAAAGCAGAGATCCCCAGTGCTGTTGTGCCTGTGGATAGGCTGCAGGGGGACGGTGAAGACCAGCAAGAGCTTTCATGGCTGGCACCTTCCTTGTGGGAGAAGGAGCCAGACGTTTGCCTTTTCAGAAAAAGTTTCTGCCGAGAACGAGCACCGTGACATGCTGAGTCTCTGGGAAAGCAGAGATCCCCAGTGCTGTTGCAGCTAAAGATAGGCTGCAGGGGGACGGTGAAGACCAGCAAGAGCTTTCAGGGCTGGCACCTTCCTTGTGGGAGAAGGAGCCAGACGTTTGCCTTTTCAGAAAAAGTTTCTGCCGAGAACGAGCACCGTGACATGCTGAGTCTCAGGGAAAGCAGAGATCCCCAGTGCTGTTGCGGCTAAAGATAGGCTGCAGAGGGATAGTGAAGACCAGCAAGAGCTTTCAGGGCTTGCACCTTCCTTGTGGGAGAAGGAGCCAGACGTTTGCCTTTTCAGAAAATGTTTCTGCCGAGAGCGAGCACCATGAGATGCTGAGTCTCTGGGAAAGCAGAGATCCCCAGTGCTGTTGTGCCTGTGGATAGGCTGCAGGGGGACGGTGAAGACCAGCAAGAGCTTTCATGGCTGGCACCTTCCTTGTGGGAGAAGGAGCCAGACGTTTGCCTTTTCAGAAAAAGTTTCTGCCGAGAACGAGCACCGTGACATGCTGAGTCTCTGGGAAAGCAGAGATCCCCAGTGCTGTTGCGGCTAAAGATAGGCTGCAGAGGGATAGTGAAGACCTGCAATAGCTTTCAGGGCTGGCACCTTCCTTGTGGGAGAAGGAGCCAGACGTTTGCCTTTTGAGAAAAAGTTTCTGCCGAGAACGAACACCGTGACATGCTGAGTCTCTGGGAAAGCAGAGATCCCCAGTGCTGTTGTGCCTGTGGATAGGCTGCAGGGGGACGGTGAAGACCAGCAAGATCTTTCAGGGCTGGCACCTTCCTTGTGGGAGAAGGAGCCAGACGTTTGCCTTTTCAGAAAAAGTTTCTGCCGAGAACGAGCACCGTGACATGCTGAGTCTCTGGGAAAGCAGAGATCCCCAGTGCTGTTGCAGCTAAAGATAGGCTGCAGGGGGACGGTGAAGACCAGCAAGAGCTTTCAGGGCTGGCACCTTCCTTGTGGGAGAAGGAGCCAGACGTTTGCCTTTTCAGAAAAAGTTTCTGCCGAGAGCGAGCACCGTGACATGCTGAGTCTCTGGGAAAGCAGAGATCCCCAGTGCTGTTGTGCCTGTGGATAGGCTGCAGGGGGACGGTGAAGACCAGCAAGATCTTTCAGGGCTGGCACCTTCCTTGTGGGAGAAGGAGCCAGACGTTTGCCTTTTCAGAAAAAGTTTCTGCCGAGAACGAGCACCGTGACATGCTGAGTCTCTGGGAAAGCAGAGATCCCCAGTGCTGTTGTGCCTGTGGATAGGCTGCAGGGGGACGGTGAAGACCAGCAAGAGCTTTCAGGGCTGGCACCTTCCTTGTGGGAGAAGGAGCCAGACGTTTGCCTTTTCAGAAAAAGTTTCTGCCGAGAACGAGCACCGTGACATGCTGAGTCTCAGGGAAAGCAGAGATCCCCAGTGCTGTTGCGCCTGTGGATAGGCTGCAGGGGGACGGTGAAGACCAGCAAGAGCTTTCAGGGCTGGCACCTTCCTTGTGGGAGAAGGAGCCAGACGTTTGCCTTTTCAGAAAAAGTTTCTGCCGAGAGCGAGCACCATGAGATGCTGAGTCTCTGGGAAAGCAGAGATCCCCAGTGCTGTTGTGCCTGTGGATAGGCTGCAGGGGGACGGTGAAGACCAGCAAGATCTTTCAGGGCTGGCACCTTCCTTGTGGGAGAAGGAGCCAGACGTTTGCCTTTTGAGAAAAACTTTCTGCCGAGAACGAGCACTGTGACATGCTGAGTCTCTGGGAAAGCAGAGATCCCCAGTGCTGTTGTGCCTGTGGATAGGCTGCAGGGGGACGGTGAAGACCAGCAAGATCTTTCAGGGCTGGCACCTTCCTTGTGGGAGAAGGAGCCAGACGTTTGCCTTTTCAGAAAAAGTTTCTGCCGAGAACGAGCACCGTGACATGCTGAGTCTCTGGAAAAGCAGAGATCCCCAGTGCTGTTGCGGCTAAAGATAGGCTGCAGAGGGATAGTGAAGACCTGCAAGATCTTTCAGGGCTGGCACCTTCCTTGTGGGAGAAGGAGCCAGACGTTTGCCTTTTCAGAAAAAGTTTCTGCCGAGAACGAGCACCGTGACATGCTGAGTCTCTGGGAAAGCAGAGATCCCCAGTGCTGTTGTGCCTGTGGATAGGCTGCAGGGGGACGGTGAAGACCAGCAAGAGCTTTCAGGGCTGGCACCTTCCTTGTGGGAGAAGGAGCCAGACGTTTGCCTTTTCAGAAAAAGTTTCTGCCGAGAACGAACACCGTGACATGCTGAGTCTCTGGGAAAGCAGAGATCCCCAGTGCTGTTGTGCCTGTGGATATGCGGGGGGACGGTGAAGACCAGCAAGAGCTTTCAGGGCTGGCACCTTCCTTGTGGGAGAAGGAGCCAGACGTTTGCCTTTTCAGAAAAAGTTTCTGCCGAGAACGAGCACCGTGACATGCTGAGTCTCTGGGAAAGCAGAGATCCCCAGTGCTGTTGTGCCTGTGGATAGGCTGCAGGGGGACGGTGAAGACCAGCAAGATCTTTCAGGGCTGGCACCTTCCTTGTGGGAGAAGGAGCCAGACGTTTGCCTTTTCAGAAAAAGTTTCTGCCGAGAACGAGCACCGTGACATGCTGAGTCTCTGGGAAAGCAGAGATCCCCAGTGCTGTTGTGCCTGTGGATAGGCTGCAGGGGGACGGTGAAGACCAGCAAGATCTTTCAGGGCTGGCACCTTCCTTGTGGGAGAAGGAGCCAGACGTTTGCCTTTTCAGAAAAAGTTTCTGCAGAGAACGAGCACCGTGACATGCTGAGTCTCTCGGAAAGCAGAGATCCCCAGTGCTGTTGCGGCTAAAGATAGGCTGCAGAGGGATAGTGAAGACCAGCAAGAGCTTTCAGGGCTGGCACCTTCCTTGTGGGAGAAGGAGCCAGACGTTTGCCTTTTCAGAAAAAGTTTCTGCCGAGAACGAGCACCGTGACATGCTGAGTCTCTGGGAAAGCAGAGATCCCCAGTGCCTGTGGATAGGCTGCAGGGGGACGGTGAAGACCAGCAAGAGCTTTCAGGGCTGGCACCTTCCTTGTGGGAGAAGGAGCCAGACGTTTGCCTTTTCAGAAAAAGTTTCTGCCGAGAACGAGCACCGTGACATGCCGAGTCTCTGGGAAAGCAGAGATCCCCAGTGCTGTTGAGGCTAAAGATAGGCTGCAGAGGGATAGTGAAGACCAGCAAGAGCTTTCAGGGCTGGCACCTTCCTTGTGGGAGAAGGAGCCAGACGTTTGCCTTTTCAGAAAAAGGCTCTGCCGACAGCGAGCACCATGAGATGCTGAGTCTCTGGGAAAGCAGAGATCCCCAGTGCTGTTGCGGCTAAAGATCGGCTGCAGAGGGATAGTGAAGACCTGCAAGAGCTTTCAGGGCTGGCACCTTCCTTGTGGGAGAAGGAGCCAGACGTTTGCCTTTTCAGAAAAAGTTTCTGCCGAGAACGAGCACCGTGACATGCTGAGTCTCTGGGAAAGCAGAGATCCCCAGTGCTGTTGCAGCTAAAGATAGGCTGCAGGGGGACGGTGAAGACCAGCAAGAGCTTTCAGGGCTGGCACCTTCCTTGTGGGAGAAGGAGCCAGACGTTTGCCTTTTCAGAAAAAGTTTCTGCCGAGAACGAGCACCGTGACATGCTGAGTCTCTGGGAAAGCAGAGATCCCAGTGCTGTTGTGCCTGTGGATAGGCTGCAGGGGGACGGTGAAAACGAACAAGATCTTTCAGGGCTGGCACCTTCCTTGTGGGAGAAGGAGCCAGATGTTTGCCTTTTCAGAAAAAGTTTCTGCCGAGAACGAGCACCGTGACATGCTGAGTCTCTGGGAAAGCAGAGATCCCCAGTGCTGTTGCGGCTAAAGATAGGCTGCAGAGGGATAGTGAAGACCTGCAAGAGCTTTCAGGGCTGGCACCTTCCTTGTGGGAGAAGGAGCCAGAAGTTTGCCTTTTCAGAAAAAGTTTCTGCCGAGAACGAGCACCGTGACATGCTGAGTCTCTGGGAAAGCAGAGATCCCCAGTGCTGTTGTGCCTGTGGATAGGCTGCAGGGGGATGGTGAAGACCAGCAAGAGCTTTCAGGGCTGGCACCTTCCTTGTGGGAGAAGGATCCAGACGTTTGCCTTTTCAGAAAAAGTTTCTGCCGAGAACGAGTACCGTGACATGCTGAGTCTCTGGGAAAGCAGAGATCCCCAGTGCTGTTGCGGCTAAAGATAGGCTGCAGAGGGATAGTGAAGACCAGCAAGAGCTTTCAGGGCTGGCACCTTCCTTGTGGGAGAAGGAGCCAGACGTTTGCCTTTTCAGAAAAAGGCTCTGCCGAGAGCGAGCACCATGAGATGCTGATTCTCTGGGAAAACAGAAATCCCCAGTGCTGTTGTGCCTGTGGATAGGCTGCAGGGGGACGGTGAAGACCAGCAAGAGCTTTCAGGGCTGGCACCTTCCTTGTGGGAGAAGGAGCCAGACGTTTGCCTTTTCAGAAAAAGTTTCTGCCGAGAACGAGCACCGTGACATGCTGAGTCTCTGGGAAAGCAGAGATCCCCAGTGCTGTTGCGGCTAAAGATAGGCTGCAGAGGGATAGTGAAGACCAGCAAGAGCTTTCAGGGCTTGCACCTTCCTTGTGGGAGAAGGAGCCAGACGTTTGCCTTTTCAGAAAAAGGCTCTGCCGAGAGCGAGCACCATGAGATGCTGAGTCTCTGGGAAAGCAGAGATCCCCAGTGCTGTTGTGCCTGTGGATAAGCTGCAGGGGGACGGTGAAGACCAGCAAGATCTTTCAGGGCTGGCACCTTCCTTGTGGGAGAAGGAGCCAGACGTTTGCCTTTTCAGAAAAAGGCTCTGCCGAGAACGAGCACCGTGACATGCTGAGTCTCTGGGAAAGCAGAGATCCCCAGTGCTGTTGTGCCTGTGGATAGGCTGCAGGGGGACGGTGAAGACCAGCAAGAGCTTTCAGGGCTGGCACCTTCCTTGTGGGAGAAGGAGCCAGACATTTGCCTTTTCAGAAAAAGTTTCTGCCGAGAACGAACACCGTGACATGCTGAGTCTCTGGGAAAGCAGAGATCCCCAGTGCTGTTGTGCCTGTGGATAGGCTGCAGGGGGACGGTGAAGACCAGCAAGAGCTTTCAGGGCTGGCACCTTCCTTGTGGGAGAAGGAGCCAGACGTTTGCCTTTTCAGAAAAAGTTTCTGCCGAGAACGAGCACCGTGACATGCTGAGTCTCTGGGAAAGCAGAGATCCCCAGTGCTGTTGTGCCTGTGGATAGGCTGCAGGGGGACGGTGAAGACCAGCAAGAGCTTTCAGGGCTGGCACCTTCCTTGTGGGAGAAGGAGCCAGACGTTTGCCTTTTCAGAAAAAGTTTCTGCCGAGAACGAGCACCGTGACATGCTGAGTCTCTGGGAAAGCAGAGATCCCCAGTGCTGTTGCGGCTAAAGATAGGCTGCAGAGGGATAGTGAAGACCTGCAAGAGCTTTCAGGGCTGGCACCTTCCTTGTGGGAGAAGGAGCCAGACGTTTGCCTTTTCAGAAAAAGTTTCTGCCGAGAACGAGCACCGTGACATGCTGAGTCTCTGGGAAAGCAGAGATCCCCAGTGCTGTTGCGGCTAAAGATAGGCTGCAGAGGGATAGTGAAGACCTGCAAGAGCTTTCAGGGCTGGCACCTTCCTTGTGGGAGAAGGAGCCAGACGTTTGCCTTTTCAGAAAAAGTTTCTGCCGAGAACGAGCACCGTGACATGCTGAGTCTCTGGGAAAGCAGAGATCCCCAGTGCTGTTGCGGCTAAAGATAGGCTGCAGAGGGATAGTGAAGACCAGCAAGAGCTTTCAGGGCTGGCACCTTCCTTGTGGGAGAAGGAGCCAGACGTTTGCCTTTTCAGAAAAAGTTTCTGCCGAGAGCGAGCACCATGAGATGCTGATTCTCTGGGAAAGCAGAGATCCCCAGTGCTGTTGTGCCTCTGGATAGGCTGCAGGGGGACGGTGAAGACCAGCAAGAGCTTTCAGGGCTGGCACCTTCCTTGTGGGAGAAGGAGCCAGACGTTTGCCTTTTCAGAAAAAGTTTCTGCCGAGAACGAGCACCGTGACATGCTGAGTCTCTGGGAAAGCAGAGATCCCCAGTGCTGTTGAGGCTAAAGATAGGCTGCAGAGGGATAGTGAAGACCAGCAAGAGCTTTCAGGGCTGGCACCTTCCTTGTGGGAGAAGGAGCCAGACGTTTGCCTTTTCAGAAAAAGGCTCTGCCGAGAGCGAGCACCATGAGATGCTGAGTCTCTGGGAAAGCAGAGATCCCCAGTGCTGTTGCGGCTAAAGATCGGCTGCAGAGGGATAGTGAAGACCTGCAAGAGCTTTCAGGGCTGGCACCTTCCTTGTGGGAGAAGGAGCCAGACGTTTGCCTTTTCAGAAAAAGTTTCTGCCGAGAACGAGCACCGTGACATGCTGAGTCTCTGGGAAAGCAGAGATCCCCAGTGCTGTTGTGCCTGTGGATAGGCTGCAGGGGGACGGTGAAGACCAGCAAGAGCTTTCAGGGCTGGCACCTTCCTTGTGGGAGAAGGAGCCAGACGTTTGCCTTTTCAGAAAAAGTTTCTGCCGAGAACGAGCACCGTGACATGCTGAGTCTCTGAGAAAGCAGAGATCCCCAGTGCTGTTGTGCCTGTGGATAGGCTGCAGGGGGACGGTGAAGACGAGCAAGATCTTTCAGGGCTGGCACCTTCCTTGTGGGAGAAGGAGTCAGACGTTTGCCTTTTCAGAAAAAGTTTCTGCCGAGAACGAGCACCGTGACATGCTGAGTCTCTGGGAAAGCAGAGATCCCCAGTGCTGTTGCGGCTAAAGATAGGCTGCAGAGGGATAGTGAAGACCAGCAAGAGCTTTCAGGGCTGGCACCTTCCTTGTGGGAGAAGGAGCCAGACGTTTGCCTTTTCAGAAAAAGTTTCTGCCGAGAACGAGCACCGTGACATGCTGAGTCTCTGGGAAAGCAGAGATCCCCAGTGCTGTTGTGCCTGTGGATAGGCTGCAGAGTGATAGTGAAGACCAGCAAGAGCTTTCAGGGCTGGCACCTTCCTTGTGGGAGAAGGAGCCAGACGTTTGCCTTTTCAGAAAACGTTTCTGCCGAGAGCGAGCACCATGAGATGCTGAGTCTCTGGGAAAGCAGAGATCCCCAGTGCTGTTGTGCCTGTGGATAGGCTGCAGAGTGATAGTGAACACCAGCAAGAGCTTTCAGGGCTGGCACCTTCCTTGTGGGAGAAGGAGCCAGACGTTTGCCTTTTCAGAAAAAGTTTCCGCCGAGAACGAGCACCGTGACATGCTGAGTCTCTGGGAAAGCAGAGATCCCCAGTGCTGTTGCGGCTAAAGATAGGCTGCAGAGGGATAGTGAAGACCAGCAAGAGCTTTCAGGGCTGGCACCTTCCTTGTGGGAGAAGGAGCCAGACGTTTGCCTTTTCAGAAAAAGGCTCTGCCGAGAGCGAGCACCATGAGATGCTGAGTCTGTGGGAAAGCAGAGATCCCCAGTGCTGTTGTGCCTGTGGATAGGCTGCAGGGGGACAGTGAAGACCAGCAAGATCTTTCAGGGCTGGCACCTTCCTTGTGGGAGAAGGAGCCAGACGTTTGCCTTTTCAGAAAAAGTTTCTGCCGAGAACGAGCACCGTGACATGCTGAGTCTCTGGGAAAGCAGAGATCCCCAGTGCTGTTGCGGCTAAAGATAGGCTGCAGAGGGATAGTGAAGACCAGCAAGAGCTTTCAGGGCTGGCACCTTCCTTGTGGGAGAAGGAGCCAGACGTTTGCCTTTTCAGAAAAAGTTTCTGCCGAGAACGAGCACCGTGACATGCTGAGTCTCTGGGAAAGCAGAGATCCCCAGTGCTGTTGTGCCTGTGGATAGGCTGCAGAGTGATAGTGAAGACCAGCAAGAGCTTTCAGGGCTGGCACCTTCCTTGTGGGAGAAGGAGCCAGACGTTTGCCTTTTCAGAAAACGTTTCTGCCGAGAGCGAGCACCATGAGATGCTGAGTCTCTGGGAAAGCAGAGATCCCCAGTGCTGTTGTGCCTGTGGATAGGCTGCAGAGTGATAGTGAACACCAGCAAGAGCTTTCAGGGCTGGCACCTTCCTTGTGGGAGAAGGAGCCAGACGTTTGCCTTTTCAGAAAAAGTTTCCGCCGAGAACGAGCACCGTGACATGCTGAGTCTCTGGGAAAGCAGAGATCCCCAGTGCTGTTGCGGCTAAAGATAGGCTGCAGAGGGATAGTGAAGACCAGCAAGAGCTTTCAGGGCTGGCACCTTCCTTGTGGGAGAAGGAGCCAGACGTTTGCCTTTTCAGAAAAAGTTTCTGCCGAGAACGAGCACCGTGACATGCTGAGTCTCTGGGAAAGCAGAGATCCCCAGTGCTGTTGAGGCTAAAGATAGGCTGCAGAGGGATAGTGAAGACCAGCAAGAGCTTTCAGGGCTGGCACCTTCCTTGTGGGAGAAGGAGCCAGACGTTTGCCTTTTCAGAAAAAGGCTCTGCCGAGAGCGAGCACCATGAGATGCTGAGTCTCTGGGAAAGCAGAGATCCCCAGTGCTGTTGCGGCTAAAGATCGGCTGCAGAGGGATAGTGAAGACCTGCAAGAGCTTTCAGGGCTGGCACCTTCCTTGTGGGAGAAGGAGCCAGACGTTTGCCTTTTCAGAAAAAGTTTCTGCCGAGAACGAGCACCGTGACATGCTGAGTCTCTGGGAAAGCAGAGATCCCCAGTGCTGTTGCGGCTAAAGATAGGCTGCAGGGGGACGGTGAAGACCAGCAAGAGCTTTCAGGGCTGGCACCTTCCTTGTGGGAGAAGGAGCCAGACGTTTGCCTTTTCAGAAAAAGTTTCTGCCGAGAACGAGCACCGTGACATGCTGAGTCTCTGAGAAAGCAGAGATCCCCAGTGCTGTTGTGCCTGTGGATAGGCTGCAGGGGGACGGTGAAGACGAGCAAGATCTTTCAGGGCTGGCACCTTCCTTGTGGGAGAAGGAGCCAGACGTTTGCCTTTTCAGAAAAAGTTTCTGCCGAGAACGAGCACCGTGACATGCTGAGTCTCTGGGAAAGCAGAGATCCCCAGTGCTGTTGCGGCTAAAGATAGGCTGCAGAGGGATAGTGAAGACCAGCAAGAGCTTTCAGGGCTGGCACCTTCCTTGTGGGAGAAGGAGCCAGACGTTTGCCTTTTCAGAAAAAGTTTCTGCCGAGAACGAGCACCGTGACATGCTGAGTCTCTGGGAAAGCAGAGATCCCCAGTGCTGTTGTGCCTGTGGATAGGCTGCAGAGTGATAGTGAAGACCAGCAAGAGCTTTCAGGGCTGGCACCTTCCTTGTGGGAGAAGGAGCCAGACGTTTGCCTTTTCAGAAAACGTTTCTGCCGAGAGCGAGCACCATGAGATGCTGAGTCTCTGGGAAAGCAGAGATCCCCAGTGCTGTTGTGCCTGTGGATAGGCTGCAGAGTGATAGTGAACACCAGCAAGAGCTTTCAGGGCTGGCACCTTCCTTGTGGGAGAAGGAGCCAGACGTTTGCCTTTTCAGAAAAAGTTTCCGCCGAGAACGAGCACCGTGACATGCTGAGTCTCTGGGAAAGCAGAGATCCCCAGTGCTGTTGCGGCTAAAGATAGGCTGCAGAGGGATAGTGAAGACCAGCAAGAGCTTTCAGGGCTGGCACCTTCCTTGTGGGAGAAGGAGCCAGACGTTTGCCTTTTCAGAAAAAGGCTCTGCCGAGAGCGAGCACCATGAGATGCTGAGTCTGTGGGAAAGCAGAGATCCCCAGTGCTGTTGTGCCTGTGGATAGGCTGCAGGGGGACAGTGAAGACCAGCAAGATCTTTCAGGGCTGGCACCTTCCTTGTGGGAGAAGGAGCCAGACGTTTGCCTTTTCAGAAAAAGTTTCTGCCGAGAACGAGCACCGTGACATGCTGAGTCTCTGGGAAAGCAGAGATCCCCAGTGCTGTTGCGGCTAAAGATAGGCTGCAGAGGGATAGTGAAGACCAGCAAGAGCTTTCAGGGCTGGCACCTTCCTTGTGGGAGAAGGAGCCAGACGTTTGCCTTTTCAGAAAAAGTTTCTGCCGAGAACGAGCACCGTGACATGCTGAGTCTCTGGGAAAGCAGAGATCCCCAGTGCTGTTGTGCCTGTGGATAGGCTGCAGAGTGATAGTGAAGACCAGCAAGAGCTTTCAGGGCTGGCACCTTCCTTGTGGGAGAAGGAGCCAGACGTTTGCCTTTTCAGAAAACGTTTCTGCCGAGAGCGAGCACCATGAGATGCTGAGTCTCTGGGAAAGCAGAGATCCCCAGTGCTGTTGTGCCTGTGGATAGGCTGCAGAGTGATAGTGAACACCAGCAAGAGCTTTCAGGGCTGGCACCTTCCTTGTGGGAGAAGGAGCCAGACGTTTGCCTTTTCAGAAAAAGTTTCCGCCGAGAACGAGCACCGTGACATGCTGAGTCTCTGGGAAAGCAGAGATCCCCAGTGCTGTTGCGGCTAAAGATAGGCTGCAGAGGGATAGTGAAGACCAGCAAGAGCTTTCAGGGCTGGCACCTTCCTTGTGGGAGAAGGAGCCAGACGTTTGCCTTTTCAGAAAAAGGCTCTGCCGAGAGCGAGCACCATGAGATGCTGAGTCTGTGGGAAAGCAGAGATCCCCAGTGCTGTTGTGCCTGTGGATAGGCTGCAGGGGGACAGTGAAGACCAGCAAGATCTTTCAGGGCTGGCACCTTCCTTGTGGGAGAAGGAGCCAGACGTTTGCCTTTTCAGAAAAAGTTTCTGCCGAGAACGAGCACCGTGACATGCTGAGTCTCTGGGAAAGCAGAGATCCCCAGTGCTGTTGTGCCTGTGGATAGGCTGCAGGGGGACGGTGAAGACCAGCAAGAGCTTTCAGGGCTGGCACCTTCCTTGTGGGAGAAGGAGCCAGACGTTTGCCTTTTCAGAAAAAGTTTCTGCCGAGAACGAGCACCGTGACATGCTGAGTCTCTGGGAAAGCAGAGATCCCCAGTGCTGTTGCGGCTAAAGATAGGCTGCAGAGGGATAGTGAAGACCAGCAAGATCTTTCAGGGCTGGCACCTTCCTTGTGGGAGAAGGAGACAGACGTTTGCCTTTTCAGAAAAAGGCTCTGCCGAGAGCGAGCACCATGAGATGCTGAGTCTCTGGGAAAGCAGAGATCCCCAGTGCTGTTGTGCCTGTGGATAGGCTGCAGGGGGACGGTGAAGACCAGCAAGATCTTTCAGGGCTGGCACCTTCCTTGTGGGAGAAGGAGCCAGACGTTTGCCTTTTCAGAAAAAGTTTCTGCCGAGAATGAGCACCGTGACATGCTGAGTCTCTGGGAAAGCAGAGATCCCCAGTGCTGTTGTGCCTGTGGATAGGCTGCAGAGGGATAGTGAAGACCTGCAATAGCTTTCAGGGCTGGCACCTTCCTTGTGGGAGAAGGAGCCAGACGTTTGCCTTTTCAGAAAAAGTTTCTGCCGAGAACGAGCACCGTGACATGCTGAGTCTCTGGGAAAGCAGAGATCCCCAGTGCTGTTGCGGCTAAAGATAGGCTGCAGAGGGATAGTGAAGACCTGCAAGAGCTTTCAGGGCTGGCACCTTCCTTGTGGGAGAAGGAGCCAGACGTTTGCCTTTTCAGAAAAAGTTTCTGCCGAGAACGAGCACCGTGACATGCTGAGTCTCTGGGAAAGCAGAGATCCCCAGTGCTGTTGCGGCTAAAGATAGGCTGCAGAGGGATAGTGAAGACCAGCAAGAGCTTTCAGGGCTGGCACCTTCCTTGTGGGAGAAGGAGCCAGACGTTTGCCTTTTCAGAAAAAGTTTCTGCCGAGAACGAGCACCGTGACATGCTGAGTCTCTGGGAAAGCAGAGATCCCCAGTGCTGTTGTGCCTGTGGATAGGCTGCAGAGTGATAGTGAAGACCAGCAAGAGCTTTCAGGTCTGGCACCTTCCTTGTGGGAGAAGGAGCCAGACGTTTGCCTTTTCAGAAAACGTTTCTGCCGAGAGCGAGCACCATGAGATGCTGAGTCTCTGGGAAAGCAGAGATCCCCAGTGCTGTTGTGCCTGTGGATAGGCTGCAGAGTGATAGTGAACACCAGCAAGAGCTTTCAGGGCTGGCACCTTCCTTGTGGGAGAAGGAGCCAGACGTTTGCCTTTTCAGAAAAAGTTTCTGCCGAGAACGAGCACCGTGACATGCTGAGTCTCTGAGAAAGCAGAGATCCCCAGTGCTGTTGTGCCTGTGGATAGGCTGCAGGGGGACGGTGAAGACGAGCAAGATCTTTCAGGGCTGGCACCTTCCTTGTGGGAGAAGGAGCCAGATGTTTGCCTTTTCAGAAAAAGTTTCTGCCGAGAACGAGCACCGTGACATGCTGAGTCTCTGGGAAAGCAGAGATCCCCAGTGCTGTTGCGGCTAAAGATAGGCTGCAGAGGGATAGTGAAGACCAGCAAGAGCTTTCAGGGCTGGCACCTTCCTTGTGGGAGAAGGAGCCAGACGTTTGCCTTTTCAGAAAAAGTTTCTGCCGAGAACGAGCACCGTGACATGCTGAGTCTCTGGGAAAGCAGAGATCCCCAGTGCTGTTGTGCCTGTGGATAGGCTGCAGGGGGACGGTGAAGACCAGCAAGAGCTTTCAGGGCTGGCACCTTCCTTGTGGGAGAAGGAGCCAGACGTTTGCCTTTTCAGAAAAAGGCTCTGCCGAGAGCGAGCACCATGAGATGCTGAGTCTCTGGGAAAGCAGAGATCCCCAGTGCTGTTGTGCGTGTGGATAGGCTGCAGAGTGATAGTGAAGACCAGCAAGAGCTTTCAGGGCTGGCACCTTCCTTGTGGGAGAAGGAGCCAGATGTTTGCCTTTTCAGAAAAAGTTTCTGCCGAGAACGAGCACCCTGACATGCTGAGTCTCTGGGAAAGCAGAGATCCCCAGTGCTGTTGCGGCTAAAGATAGGCTGCAGAGGGATAGTGAAGACCAGCAAGAGCTTTCAGGGCTGGCACCTTCCTTGTGGGAGAAGGAGCCAGACGTTTGCCTTTTCAGAAAAAGGCTCTGCCGAGAGCGAGCACCATGAGATGCTGAGTCTGTGGGAAAGCAGAGATCCCCAGTGCTGTTGTGCCTGTGGATAGGCTGCAGGGGGACGGTGAAGACCAGCAAGATCTTTCAGGGCTGGCACCTTCCTTGTGGGAGAAGGAGCCAGACGTTTGCCTTTTGAGAAAAAGTTTCTGCCGAGAACGAGCACCGTGACATGCTGAGTCTCTGGGAAAGCAGAGATCCCCAGTGCTGTTGTGCCTGTGGATAGGCTGCAGAGGGATAGTGAAGACCTGCAATAGCTTTCAGGTCTTTCAGGGCTGGCACCTTCCTTGTGGGAGAAGGAGCCAGACGTTTGCCTTTTCAGAAAAAGTTTCTGCCGAGAACGAGCACCGTGACATGCTGAGTCTCTGGGAAAGCAGAGATCCCCAGTGCTGTTGCGGCTAAAGATAGGCTGCAGAGGGATAGTGAAGACCAGCAAGATCTTTCAGGGCTGGCACCTTCCTTGTGGGAGAAGGAGCCAGACGTTTGCCTTTTCAGAAAAAGTTTCTGCCGAGAACGAGCACCGTGACATGCTGAGTCTCTGGGAAAGCAGAGATCCCCAGTGCTGTTGTGCCTGTGGATAGGCTGCAGGGGGACGGTGAAGACCAGCAAGAGCTTTCAGGGCTGGCACCTTCCTTGTGGGAGAAGGAGCCAGACGTTTGCCTTTTCAGAAAAAGTTTCTGCCGAGAACGAGCACCGTGACATGCTGAGTCTCTGGGAAAGCAGAGATCCCCAGTGCTGTTGTGCCTGTGGATAGGCTGCAGAGGGATAGTGAAGACCTGCAATAGCTTTCAGGGCTGGCACCTTCCTTGTGGGAGAAGGAGCCAGACGTTTGCCTTTTCAGAAAACGTTTCTGCCGAGAACGAGCACCGTGACATGCTGAGTCTCTGGGAAAGCAGGGATCCCCAGTGCTGTTGCGGCTAAAGATAGGCTGCAGAGGGATAGTGAAGACCTGCAAGAGCTTTCAGAGCTGGCACCTTCCTTGTGGGAGAAGGAGCCAGACGTTTGCCTTTTCAGAAAAAGTTTCTGCCGAGAACGAACACCGTGACATGCTGAGTCTCTGGGAAAGCAGAGATCCTTAGTGCTGTTGTGCCTGTGGATAGGCTGCAGGGGGACGGTGAAGACCAGCAAGAGCTTTCAGGGCTGGCACCTTCCTTGTGAGAGAAGGAGCCAGACGTTTGCCTTTTCAGAAAAAGTTTCTGCCGAGAACGAGCACCGTGACATGCTGAGTCTCTGGAAAAGCAGAGATCCCCAGTGCTGTTGCGGCTAAAGATAGGCTGCAGAGGGATAGTGAAGACCAGCAAGAGCTTTCAGGGCTGGCACCTTCCTTGTCGGAGAAGGAGCCAGACGTTTGCCTTTTCAGAAAAAGGCTCTGCCGAGAGCGAGCACCGTGACATGCTGAGTCTCTGGGAAAGCAGAGATCCCCAGTGCTGTTGTGCCTGTGGATAGGCTGCAGGGGGACGGTGAAGACCAGCAAGATCTTTCAGGGCTGGCACCTTCCTTGTGGGAGAAGGAGCCAGACGTTTGCCTTTTCAGAAAAAGTTTCTGCCGAGAACGAGCACCGTGACATGCTGAGTCTCTGGGAAAGCAGAGATCCCCAGTGCTGTTGCGCCTGTGGATAGGCTGCAGGGGGACGGTGAAGACCAGCAAGAGCTTTCAGGGCTGGCACCTTCCTTGTGGGAGAAGGAGCCAGACGTTTGCCTTTTCAGAAAAAGTTTCTGCCGAGAACGAGCACCGTGACATGCTGAGTCTCTGGGAAAGCAGAGATCCCCAGTGCTGTTGTGCCTGTGGATAGGCTGCAGGGGGACAGTGAAGACCAGCAAGATCTTTCAGGGCTGGCACCTTCCTTGTGGGAGAAGGAGCCAGACGTTTGCCTTTTCAGAAAAAGTTTCTGCCGAGAACGAGCACCGTGACATGCTGAGTCTCTGGGAAAGCAGAGATCCCCAGTGCTGTTGTGCGTGTGGATAGGCTGCAGGGGGACGGTGAAGACCAGCAAGATCTTTCAGGGCTGGCACCTTCCTTGTGGGAGAAGGAGCCAGACGTTTGCCTTTTGAGAAAAAGTTTCTGCCGAGAACGAGCACCGTGACATGCTGAGTCTCTGGGAAAGCAGAGATCCCGAGTGCTGTTGCGGCTAAAGATAGGCTGCAGAGGGATAGTGAAGACCTGCAATAGCTTTCAGGGCTGGCACCTTCCTTGTGGGAGAAGGAGCCAGACGTTTGCCTTTTCAGAAAAAGTTTCTGCCGAGAACGAGCCCCGTGACATGCTGAGTCTCTGGGAAAGCAGAGATCCCCAGTGCTGTTGCGGCTAAAGATAGGCTGCAGAGGGATAGTGAAGACCTGCAAGAGCTTTCAGAGCTGGCACCTTCCTTGTGGGAGAAGGAGCCAGACGTTTGCCTTTTCAGAAAAAGTTTCTGCCGAGAACGAACACCGTGACATGCTGAGTCTCTGGGAAAGCAGAGATCCCCAGTGCTGTTGTGCCTGTGGATAGGCTGCAGGGGGACCGTGAAGACCAGCAAGAGCTTTCAGGGCTGGCACCTTCCTTGTGGGAGAAGGAGCCAGACGTTTGCCTTTTCAGAAAAAGTTTCTGCCGAGAACGAGCACCGTGACATGCTGAGTCTCTGGAAAAGCAGAGATCCCCAGTGCTGTTGCGGCTAAAGATAGGCTGCAGAGGGATAGTGAAGACCAGCAAGAGCTTTCAGGGCTGGCACCTTCCTTGTCGGAGAAGGAGCCAGACGTTTGCCTTTTCAGAAAAAGGCTCTGCCGAGAGCGAGCACCGTGACATGCTGAGTCTCTGGGAAAGCAGAGATCCCCAGTGCTGTTGTGCCTGTGGATAGGCTGCAGGGGGACGGTGAAGACCAGCAAGATCTTTCAGGGCTGGCACCTTCCTTGTGGGAGAAGGAGCCAGACGTTTGCCTTTTCAGAAAAAGTTTCTGCCGAGAACGAGCACCGTGACATGCTGAGTCTCTGGGAAAGCAGAGATCCCCAGTGCTGTTGCGCCTGTGGATAGGCTGCAGGGGGACGGTGAAGACCAGCAAGAGCTTTCAGGGCTGGCACCTTCCTTGTGGGAGAAGGAGCCAGACGTTTGCCTTTTCAGAAAAAGTTTCTGCCGAGAACGAGCACCGTGACATGCTGAGTCTCTGGGAAAGCAGAGATCCCCAGTGCTGTTGTGCCTGTGGATAGGCTGCAGGGGGATAGTGAAGACCAGCAAGATCTTTCAGGGCTGGCACCTTCCTTGTGGGAGAAGGAGCCAGACGTTTGCCTTTTCAGAAAAAGTTTCTGCCGAGAACGAGCACCGTGACATGCTGAGTCTCTGCGAAAGCAGAGATCCCCAGTGCTGTTGTGCGTGTGGATAGGCTGCAGGGGGTCGGTGAAGACCAGCCATATCTTTCAGGGCTGGCACCTTCCTTGTGGGAGAAGGAGCCAGACGTTTGCCTTTTCAGAAAAAGTTTCTGCCGAGAACGAGCACCGTGACATGCTGAGTCTCTGGGAAAGCAGAGATCCCCAGTGCTGTTGAGGCTAAAGATAGGCTGCAGAGGGATAGTGAAGACCTGCAAGAGCTTTCAGGGCTGGCACCTTCCTTGTGGGAGAAGGAGCCAGACGTTTGCCTTTTCAGAAAAAGGCTCTGCCGAGAGCGAGCACCATGAGATGCTGAGTCTCTGGGAAAGCAGAGATCACCAGTGCTGTTGTGCCTGTGGATAGGCTGCAGGGGGACGGTGAAGACCAGCAAGATCTTTCAGGGCTGGCACCTTCCTTGTGGGAGAAGGAGCCAGACGTTTGCCTTTTCAGAAAAAGTTTCTGCCGAGAACGAGCACTGTGACATGCTGAGTCTCTGGGAAAGCAGAGATCCCCAGTGCTGTTGCGGCTAAAGATAGGCTGCAGAGGGATAGTGAAGACCTGCAATAGCTTTCAGGGCTGGCACCTTCCTTGTGGGAGAAGGAGCCAGACGTTTGCCTTTTCAGAAAAAGTTTCTGCCGAGAACGAGCCCCGTGACATGCTGAGTCTCTGCGAAAGCAGAGATCCCCAGTGCTGTTGCGGCTAAAGATAGGCTGCAGAGGGATAGTGAAGACCTGCAAGAGCTTTCAGAGCTGGCACCTTCCTTGTGGGAGAAGTAGCCAGACGTTTGCCTTTTCAGAAAAAGTTTCTGCCGAGAACGAACACCGTGACATGCTGAGTCTCTGGGAAAGCAGAGATCCCCAGTGCTGTTGTGCCTGTGGATAGGCTGCAGGGGGACGGTGAAGACCAGCAAGAGCTTTCAGGGCTGGCACCTTCCTTGTGGGAGAAGGAGCCAGACGTTTGCCTTTTCAGAAAAAGTTTCTGCCGAGAACGAGCACCGTGACATGCTGAGTCTCTGGAAAAGCAGAGATCCCCAGTGCTGTTGCGGCTAAAGATAGGCTGCAGAGGGATAGTGAAGACCAGCAAGAGCTTTCAGGGCTGGCACCTTCCTTGTCGGAGAAGGAGCCAGACGTTTGCCTTTTCAGAAAAAGGCTCTGCCAAGAGCGAGCACCGTGACATGCTGAGTCTCTGGGAAAGCAGAGATCCCCAGTGCTGTTGTGCCTGTGGATAGGCTGCAGGGGGACGGTGAAGACCAGCAAGATCTTTCAGGGCTGGCACCTTCCTTGTGGGAGAAGGAGCCAGACGTTTGCCTTTTCAGAAAAAGTTTCTGCCGAGAACGAGCACCGTGACATGCTGAGTCTCTGGGAAAGCAGAGATCCCCAGTGCTGTTGCGCCTGTGGATAGGCTGCAGGGGGACGGTGAAGACCAGCAAGAGCTTTCAGGGCTGGCACCTTCCTTGTGGGAGAAGGATCCAGACGTTTGCCTTTTCAGAAAAAGTTTCTGCCGAGAACGAGCACCGTGACATGCTGAGTCTCTGGGAAAGCAGAGATCCCCAGTGCTGTTGTGCCTGTGGATAGGCTGCAGGGGGATAGTGAAGACCAGCAAGATCTTTCAGGGCTGGCACCTTCCTTGTGGGAGAAGGAGCCAGACGTTTGCCTTTTCAGAAAAAGTTTCTGCCGAGAACGAGCACCGTGACATGCTGAGTCTCTGCGAAAGCAGAGATCCCCAGTGCTGTTGTGCGTGTGGATAGGCTGCAGGGGGTCGTTGAAGACCAGCCATATCTTTCAGGGCTGGCACCTTCCTTGTGGGAGAAGGAGCCAGACGTTTGCCTTTTGAGAAAAAGTTTCTGCCGAGAACGAGCACCGTGACATGCTGAGTCTCTGGGAAAGCAGAGATCCCCAGTGCTGTTGCGGCTAAAGATAGGCTGCAGAGGGATAGTGAAGACCTGCAAGAGCTTTCAGGGCTGGCACCTTCCTTGTGGGAGAAGGAGCCAGACGTTTGCCTTTTCAGAAAAAGGCTCTGCCGAGAGCGAGCACCATGAGATGCTGAGTCTCTGGGAAAGCAGAGATCCCCAGTGCTGTTGTGCCTGTGGATAGGCTGCAGGGGGACGGTGAAGACCAGCAAGATCTTTCAGGGCTGGCACCTTCCTTGTGGGAGAAGGAGCCAGACGTTTGCCTTTTCAGAAAAAGTTTCTGCCGAGAACGAGCACTGTGACATGCTGAGTCTCTGGGAAAGCAGAGATCCCCAGTGCTGTTGCGGCTATAGATAGGCTGCAGAGGGATAGTGAAGACCAGCAAGAGCTTTCAGGGCTGGCACCTTCCTTGTGGGAGAAGGAGCCGTAAGTTTGTCTTTTCAGAAAAAGTTTCTGCCAAGAACGAGCACCATGACATGCTGAGTCTCTGCGAAAGCAGAGATCCCCAGTGCTGTTGTGCCTGTGGATAGGCTGCAGGGGGACGGTGAAGACCAGCAAGAGCTTTCAGGGCTGGCACCTTCCTTGTGGGAGAAGGAGCCAGACGTTTGCCTTTTCAGAAAAAGGCTCTGCCGAGAGCGAGCACCATGAGATGCTGAGTCTCTGGGAAAGCAGAGATCCCCAGTGCTGTTGTGCCTGTGGATAGGCTGCAGGGGGACGGTGAAGACCAGCAAGATCTTTCAGGGCTGGCACCTTCCTTGTGGGAGAAGGAGCCAGACGTTTGCCTTTTGAGAAAAAGTTTCTGCCGAGAACGAGCACCGTGACATGCTGAGTCTCTGGGAAAGCAGAGATCCCCAGTGCTGTTGCGGCTAACGATAGGCTGCAGAGGGATAGTGAAGACCTGCAAGAGCTTTCAGAGCTGGCACCTTCCTTGTGGGAGAAGGAGCCAGACGTTTGCCTTTTCAGAAAAAGGCTCTGCCGAGAACGAGCACCGTGACATGCTGAGTCTCTGGGAAAGCAGAGATCCCCAGTGCTGTTGCGGCTAACGATAGGCTGCAGAGGGATAGTGAAGACCTGCAAGAGCTTTCAGAGCTGGCACCTTCCTTGTGGGAGAAGGAGCCAGACGTTTGCCTTTTCAGAAAAAGGCTCTGCCGACAGCGAGCACCGTGACATGCTGAGTCTCTGGGAAAGCAGAGATCCCCAGTGCTGTTGCGCCTGTGGATAGGCTGCAGGGGGACGGTGAAGACCAGCAAGAGCTTTCAGGGCTGGCACCTTCCTTGTGGGAGAAGGAGCCAGACGTTTGCCTTTTCAGAAAAAGTTTCTGCCGAGAACGAGCACCGTGACATGCTGAGTCTCTGGGAAAGCAGAGATCCCCAGTGCTGTTGTGCCTGTGGATAGGCTGCAGGGGGACAGTGAAGACCAGCAAGATCTTTCAGGGCTGGCACCTTCCTTGTGGGAGAAGGAGCCAGACGTTTGCCTTTTCAGAAAAAGTTTCTGCCGAGTACGAGCACCGTGACATGTTGAGTCTCTGCGAAAGCAGAGATCCCCAGTGCTGTTGTGCCTGTGGATAGGCTGCAGGGGGACGGTGAAGACCAGCAAGATCTTTCAGGGCTGGCACCTTCCTTGTGGGAGAAGGAGCCAGACGTTTGCCTTTTCAGAAAACGTTTCTGCCGAGAACGAGCACCGTGACATGCTGAGTCTCTGGGAAAGCAGAGATCCCCAGTGCTGTTGCGGCTAAAGATAGGCTGCAGAGGGATAGTGAAGACCAGCAAGAGCTTTCAGGGCTGGCACCTTCCTTGTGGGAGAAGGAGCCAGACGTTTGCCTTTTCAGAAAAAGTTTCTGCCGAGAACGAGCACCGTGACATGCTGAGTCTCTGGGAAAGCAGAGATCCCCAGTGCTGTTGCGGCTAACGATAGGCTGCAGAGGGATAGTGAAGACCTGCAAGAGCTTTCAGAGCTGGCACCTTCCTTGTGGGAGAAGGAGCCAGACGTTTGCCTTTTCAGAAAAAGTTTCTGCCGAGAACGAGCACCGTGACATGCTGAGTCTCTGGGAAAGCAGAGATCCCCAGTGCTGTTGCGGCTAACGATAGGCTGCAGAGGGATAGTGAAGACCTGCAAGAGCTTTCAGAGCTGGCACCTTCCTTGTGGGAGAAGGAGCCAGACGTTTGCCTTTTCAGAAAAAGGCTCTGCCGACAGCGAGCACCGTGACATGCTGAGTCTCTGGGAAAGCAGAGATCCCCAGTGCTGTTGTGCCTGTGGATAGGCTGCAGGGGGACGGTGAAGACCAGCAATATCTTTCAGGGCTGGCACCTTCCTTGTGGGAGAAGGAGCCAGACGTTTGCCTTTTCAGAAAAAGTTTCTGCCGAGAACGAGCACCGTGACATGCTGAGTCTCTGGGAAAGCAGAGATCCCCAGTGCTGTTGTGCCTGTGGATAGGCTGCAGAGGGATAGTGAAGACCTGCAAGAGCTTTCAGGGCTGGCACCTTCCTTGTGGGAGAAGGAGCCAGACATTTGCCTTTTCAGAAAAAGTTTCTGCCGAGAACGAGCACCGTGACATGCTGAGTCTCTGGGAAAGCAGAGATCCCCAGTGCTGTTGCGCCTGTGGATAGGCTGCAGGGGGACGGTGAAGACCAGCAAGATCTTTCAGGGCTGGCACCTTCCTTGTGGGAGAAGGAGCCAGACGTTTGCCTTTTCAGAAAAAGTTTCTGCCGAGAACGAGCACCGTGACATGCTGAGTCTCTGGGAAAGCAGAGATCCCCAGTGCTGTTGTGCCTGTGGATAGGCTGCAGGGGGACGGTGAAGACCAGCAAGAGCTTTCAGGGCTGGCACCTTCCTTGTGGGAGATGGAGCCAGACGTTTGCCTTTTCAGAAAAAGTTTCTGCCGAGAACGAGCACCGTGACATGCTGAGTCTCTGGGAAAGCAGAGATCCCCAGTGCTGTTGCGGCTAAAGATAGGCTGCAGAGGGATTGTGAAGACCAGCAAGAGCTTTCAGGGCTTGCACCTTCCTTGTGGGAGAAGGAGCCAGACGTTTGCCTTTTCAGAAAAAGGCTCTGCCGAGAGCGAGCACCATGAGATGCTGAGTCTCTGGGAAAGCAGAGATCCCCAGTGCTGTTGTGCCTGTGGATAGGCTGCAGGGGGACGGTGAAGACCAGCAAGATCTTTCAGGGCTGGCACCTTCCTTGTGGGAGAAGGAGCCAGACGTTTGCCTTTTGAGAAAAAGTTTCTGCCGAGAACGAGCACCGTGACATGCTGAGTCTCTGGGAAAGCAGAGATCCCCAGTGCTGTTGCGGCTAACGATAGGCTGCAGAGGGATAGTGAAGACCTGCAAGAGCTTTCAGAGCTGGCACCTTCCTTGTGGGAGAAGGAGCCAGACGTTTGCCTTTTCAGAAAAAGGCTCTGCCGACAGCGAGCACCGTGACATGCTGAGTCTCTGGGAAAGCAGAGATCCCCAGTGCTGTTGTGCCTGTGGATAGGCTGCAGGGGGACGGTGAAGACCAGCAAGATCTTTCAGGGCTGGCACCTTCCTTGTGGGAGAAGGAGCCAGACGTTTGCCTTTTCAGAAAAAGTTTCTGCCGAGAACGAGCACCGTGACATGCTGAGTCTCTGGGAAAGCAGAGATCCCCAGTGCTGTTGCGCCTGTGGATAGGCTGCAGGGGGACGGTGAAGACCAGCAAGAGCTTTCAGGGCTGGCACCTTCCTTGTGGGAGAAGGAGCCAGACGTTTGCCTTTTCAGAAAACGTTTCTGCCGAGAACGAGCACCGTGACATGCTGAGTCTCTGGGAAAGCAGAGATCCCCAGTGCTGTTGTGGCTAAAGATAGGCTGCAGAGGGATAGTGAAGACCAGCAAGAGCTTTCAGGGCTGGCACCTTCCTTGTGGGAGAAGGAGCCAGATGTTTGCCTTTTGAGAAAAAGTTTCTGCCGAGAACGAGCACCGTGACATGCTGAGTCTCTGGGAAAGCAGAGATCCCCAGTGCTGTTGCGGCTAACGATAGGCTGCAGAGGGATAGTGAAGACCAGCAAGAGCTTTCAGGGCTGGCACCTTCCTTGTGGGAGAAGGAGCCAGACGTTTGCCTTTTCAGAAAAAGGCTCTGCCGACAGCGAGCACCGTGACATGCTGAGTCTCTGGGAAAGCAGAGATCCCCAGTGCTGTTGTGCCTGTGGATAGGCTGCAGGGGGACGGTGAAGACCAGCAATATCTTTCAGGGCTGGCACCTTCCTTGTGGGAGAAGGAGCCAGACGTTTGCCTTTTGAGAAAAAGTTTCTGCCGAGAACGAGCACCGTGACATGCTGAGTCTCTGGGAAAGCAGAGATCCCCAGTGCTGTTGTGCCTGTGGATAGGCTGCAGAGGGATAGTGAAGACCTGCAATAGCTTTCAGGGCTGGCCCCTTCCTTGTGGGAGAAGGAGCCAGACGTTTGCCTTTTCAGAAAAAGTTTCTGCCGAGAACGAAAACCGTGACATGCTGAGTCTCTGGGAAAGCAGAGATCCCCAGTGCTGTTGTGCCTGTGGATAGGCTGCAGGGGGACGGTGAAGACCAGCAAGATCTTTCAGGGCTGGCACCTTCCTTGTGGGAGAAGGAGCCAGACGTTTGCCTTTTCAGAAAACGTTTCTGCCGAGAACGAGCACCGTGACATGCTGAGTCTCTGGGAAAGCAGAGATCCCCAGTGCTGTTGTGCCTGTGGATAGGCTGCAGAGGGATAGTGAAGACCAGCAAGAGCTTTCAGGGCTTGCACCTTCCTTGTGGGAGAAGGAGCCAGACGTTTGCCTTTTCAGAAAAAGGCTCTGCCGAGAGCGAGCACCATGAGATGCTGAGTCTCTGGGAAAGCAGAGATCCCCAGTGCTGTTGTGCCTGTGGATAGGCTGCAGGGGGACGGTGAAGACCAGCAAGATCTTTCAGGGCTGGCACCTTCCTTGTGGGAGAAGGAGCCAGACGTTTGCCTTTTCAGAAAAAGTTTCTGCCGAGAATGAGCACCGTGACATGCTGAGTCTCTGGGAAAGCAGAGATCCCCAGTGCTGTTGTGCCTGTGGACAGGCTGCAGAGGGATAGTGAAGACCTGCAATAGCTTTCAGGGCTGGCACCTTCCTTGTGGGAGAAGGAGCCAGACATTTGCCTTTTCAGTAAAAGTTTCTGCCGAGAACGAGCACCGTGACATGCTGAGTCTCTGGGAAAGCAGAGATCCCCAGTGCTGTTGCGGCTAAAGATAGGCTGCAGAGGGATAGTGAAGACCTGCAAGAGCTTTCAGGGCTGGCACCTTCCTTGTGGGAGAAGGAGCCAGACGTTTGCCTTTTCAGAAAAAGTCTCTGCCGAGAGCGAGCACCATGAGATGCTGAGTCTCTGGGAAAGCAGAGATCCCCAGTGCTGTTGTGCCTGTGGATAGGCTGCAGGGGGACGGTGAAGACCAGCAAGATCTTTCAGGGCTGGCACCTTCCTTGTGGGAGAAGGAGCCAGACGTTTGCCTTTTCAGAAAAAGTTTCTGCCGAGAACGAGCACCGTGACATGCTGAGTCTCTGGGAAAGCAGAGATCCCCAGTGCTGTTGTGCCTGTGGATAGGCTGCAGGGGGACGGTGAAGACGAGCAAGATCTTTCAGGGCTGGCACCTTCCTTGTGGGAGAAGGAGCCAGACGTTTGCCTTTTCAGAAAAAGTTTCTGCCGAGAACGAGCACCGTGACATGCTGAGTCTCTGGGAAAGCAGAGATCCCCAGTGCTGTTGCGGCTAAAGATAGGCTGCAGAGGGATAGTGAAGACCTGCAAGAGCTTTCAGGGCTGGCACCTTCCTTGTGGGAGAAGGAGCCAGACGTTTGCCTTTTGAGAAAAAGATTCTGCCGAGAACGAGCACCGTGACATGCTGAGTCTCTGGGAAAGCAGAGATCCCCAGTGCTGTTGTGCCTGTGGATAGGCTGCAGGGGGACGGTGAAGACCAGCAAGATCTTTCAGGGCTGGCACCTTCCTTGTGGGAGAAGGAGCCAGACGTTTGCCTTTTCAGAAAAAGTTTCTGCCGAGAACGAGCACCGTGACATGCTGAGTCTCTGGGAAAGCAGAGATCCCCAGTGCTGTTGCGGCTAAAGATAGGCTGCAGAGGGATAGTGAAGACCAGCAAGAGCTTTCAGGGCTGGCACCTTCCTTGTGGGAGAAGGAGCCAGACGTTTGCCTTTTCAGAAAAAGGCTCTGCCGAGAGCGAGCACCATGAGATGCTGAGTCTCTGGGAAAGCAGAGATCCCCAGTGCTGTTGTGCCTGTGGATAGGCTGCAGGGGGACGGTGAAGACCAGCAAGATCTTTCAGGGCTGGCACCTTCCTTGTGGGAGAAGGAGCCAGACGTTTGCCTTTTCAGAAAAAGTTTCTGCCGAGAACGAGCGCCGTGACATGCTGAGTCTCTTGGAAAGCAGAGATCCCCAGTGCTGTTGCGGCTAAAGATAGGCTGCAGAGGGATAGTGAAGACCTGCAAGAGCTTTCAGGGCTGGCACCTTCCTTGTGGGAGAAGGAGCCAGACGTTTGCCTTTTCAGAAAAAGTTTCTGCCGAGAACGAGCACCGTGACATGCTGAGTCTCTGGGAAAGCAGAGATCCCCAGTGCTGTTGTGCCTGTGGATAGGCTGCAGGGGGACGGTGAAGACCAGCAAGAGCTTTCAGGGCTGGCACCTTCCTTGTGGGAGAAGGAGCCAGACGTTTGCCTTTTCAGAAAAAGTTTCTGCCGAGAACGAGCACCGTGACATGCTGAGTCTCTGGGAAAGCAGAGATCCCCAGTGCTGTTGCGGCTAAAGATAGGCTGCAGAGGGATAGTGAAGACCAGCAAGATCTTTCAGGGCTGGCACCTTCCTTGTGGGAGAAGGAGCCAGACGTTTGCCTTTTCAGAAAAAGGCTCTGCCGAGAGCGAGCACCATGAGATGCTGAGTCTCTGGGAAAGCAGAGATCCCCAGTGCTGTTGTGCCTGTGGATAGGCTGCAGGGGGACGGTGAAGACCAGCAAGATCTTTCAGGGCTGGCACCTTCCTTGTGGGAGAAGGAGCCAGACGTTTGCCTTTTGAGAAAAAGTTTCTGCCGAGAACGAGCACCGTGACATGCTGAGTCTCTGGGAAAGCAGAGATCCCCAGTGCTGTTGTGCCTGTGGATAGGCTGCAGAGGGACAGTGAAAACCTGCAAGATCTTTCAGGGCTGGCACCTTCCTTGTGGGAGAAGGAGCCAGACGTTTGCCTTTTCAGAAAAAGTTTCTGCCGAGAACGAGCGCCGTGACATGCTGAGTCTCTTGGAAAGCAGAGATCCCCAGTGCTGTTACGGCTAAAGATAGGCTGCAGAGGGATAGTGAAGACCTGCAAGAGCTTTCAGGGCTGGCACCTTCCTTGTGGGAGAAGGAGCCAGACGTTTGCCTTTTCAGAAAAAGTTTCTGCCGAGAACGAGCACCGTGACATGCTGAGTCTCTGGGAAAGCAGAGATCCCCAGTGCTGTTGTGCCTGTGGATAGGCTGCACGGGGACGGTGAAGACCAGCAAGATCTTTCAGGGCTGGCACCTTCCTTGTGGGAGAAGGAGCCAGACGTTTGCCTTTTCAGAAAAAGTTTCTGCCGAGAACGAGCACCGTGACATGCTGAGTGTCTGGGAAAGCAGAGATCCCCAGTGCTGTTGTGCCTGTGGATAGGCTGCAGGGGGACGGTGAAGACCAGCAAGATCTTTCAGGGCTGGCACCTTCCTTGTGGGAGAAGGAGCCAGACGTTTGCCTTTTCAGAAAAAGTTTCTGCCGAGAACGAGCACCGTGACATGCTGAGTCTCTGGGAAAGCAGAGATCCCCAGTGCTGTTGCGGCTAAAGATAGGCTGCAGAGGGATAGTGAAGACCTGCAAGAGCTTTCAGGGCTGGCACCTTCCTTGTGGGAGAAGGAGCCAGACGTTTGCCTTTTGAGAAAAAGTTTCTGCCGAGAACGAGCACCGTGACATGCTGAGTCTCTGGGAAAGCAGAGATCCCCAGTGCTGTTGTGCCTGTGGATAGGCTGCAGGGGGACGGTGAAGACCAGCAAGATCTTTCAGGGCTGGCACTTTCCTTGTGGGAGAAGGAGCCAGACGTTTGCCTTTTCAGAAAAAGTTTCTGCCGAGAACGAGCACCGTGACATGCTGAGTCTCTGGGAAAGCAGAGGTCCCCAGTGCTGTTGTGCCTGTGGATAGGCTGCAGGGGGACGGTGAAGACGAGCAAGATCTTTCAGGGCTGGCACCTTCCTTGTGGGAGAAGGAGCCAGATGTTTGCCTTTTCAGAAAAAGTTTCTGCCGAGAACGAGCACCGTGACATGCTGAGTCTCTGGGAAAGCAGAGATCCCCAGTGCTGTTGCGGCTAAAGATAGGCTGCAGAGGGATAGTGAAGACCAGCAAGAGCTTTCAGGGCTGGCACCTTCCTTGTGGGAGAAGGAGCCAGACGTTTGCCTTTTCAGAAAAAGTTTCTGCCGAGAACGAGCACCGTGACATGCTGAGTCTCTGGGAAAGCAGAGATCCCCAGTGCTGTTGCGGCTAAAGATAGGCTGCAGAGGGATAGTGAAGACCAGCAAGAGCTTTCAGGGCTGGCACCTTCCTTGTGGGAGAAGGAGCCAGACGTTTGCCTTTTCAGAAAAAGTTTCTGCCGAGAACGAGCACCGTGACATGCTGAGTCTCTGGGACAGCAGAGATCCCCAGTGCTGTTGTGCCTGTGGATAGGCTGCAGGGGGACGGTGAAGACCAGCAAGATCTTTCAGGGCTGGCACCTTCCTTGTGGGAGAAGGAGCCAGACGTTTGCCTTTTCAGAAAAAGTTTCTGCCGAGAACGAGCACCGTGACATGCTGAGTCTCTGGGAAAGCAGAGATCCCCAGTGCTGTTGTGCCTGTGGATAGGCTGCAGGGGGACGGTGAAGACCAGCAAGAGCTTTCAGGGCTGGCACCTTCCTTGTGGGAGAAGGAGCCAGACGTTTGCCTTTTCAGAAAAAGTTTCTGCCGAGAACGAGCACCGTGACATGCTGAGTCTCTGGGAAAGCAGAGATCCCCAGTGCTGTTGTGCCTGTGGATAGGCTGCAGAGGGATAGTGAAGACCTGCAAGAGCTTTCAGGGCTGGCACCTTCCTTGTGGGAGAAGGAGCCAGACGTTTGCCTTTTCAGAAAAAGTTTCTGCCGAGAACGAGCACCGTGACATGCTGAGTCTCTGGGAAAGCAGAGATCCCCAGTGCTGTTGTGCCTGTGGATAGGCTGCAGGGGGACGGTGAAGACGAGCAAGATCTTTCAGGGCTGGCACCTTCCTTGTGGGAGAAGGAGCCAGACGTTTGCCTTTTCAGAAAAAGTTTCTGCCGAGAACGAGCACCGTGACATGCTGAGTCTCTGGGAAAGCAGAGATCCCCAGTGCTGTTGCGCCTGTGGATAGGCTGCAGGGGGACGGTGAAGACCAGCAAGATCGTTCAGGGCTGGCACCTTCCTTGTGGGAGAAGGAGCTAGACGTTTGCCTTTTCAGAAAAAGTTTCTGCCGAGAACGAGCACCGTGACATGCTGAGTCTCTGGGAAAGCAGAGATCCCCAGTGCTGTTGTGCCTGTGGATAGGCTGCAGGGGGACGGTGAAGACCAGCAAGATCTTTCAGGGCTGGCACCTTCCTTGTGGGAGAAGGAGCCAGACGTTTGCCTTTTCAGAAGAAGTTTCTGCCGAGAACGAGCACCGTGACATGCTGAGTCTCTGGGAAAGCAGAGATCCCCAGTGCTGTTGTGCCTGTGGATAGGCTGCACGGGGACGGTGAAGACCAGCAAGATCTTTCAGGGCTGGCACCTTCCTTGTGGGAGAAGGAGCCAGACGTTTGCCTTTTCAGAAAAAGTTTCTGCCGAGAACGAGCACCGTGACATGCTGAGTGTCTGGGAAAGCAGAGATCCCCAGTGCTGTTGTGCCTGTGGATAGGCTGCAGGGGGACGGTGAAGACCAGCAAGATCTTTCAGGGCTGGCACCTTCCTTGTGGGAGAAGGAGCCAGACGTTTGCCTTTTCAGAAAAAGTTTCTGCCGAGAACGAGCACCGTGACATGCTGAGTCTCTGGGAAAGCAGAGATCCCCAGTGCTGTTGCGGCTAAAGATAGGCTGCAGAGGGATAGTGAAGACCTGCAAGAGCTTTCAGGGCTGGCACCTTCCTTGTGGGAGAAGGAGCCAGACGTTTGCCTTTTGAGAAAAAGTTTCTGCCGAGAACGAGCACCGTGACATGCTGAGTCTCTGGGAAAGCAGAGATCCCCAGTGCTGTTGTGCCTGTGGATAGGCTGCAGGGGGACGGTGAAGACCAGCAAGATCTTTCAGGGCTGGCACTTTCCTTGTGGGAGAAGGAGCCAGACGTTTGCCTTTTCAGAAAAAGTTTCTGCCGAGAACGAGCACCGTGACATGCTGAGTCTCTGGGAAAGCAGAGGTCCCCAGTGCTGTTGTGCCTGTGGATAGGCTGCAGGGGGACGGTGAAGACGAGCAAGATCTTTCAGGGCTGGCACCTTCCTTGTGGGAGAAGGAGCCAGATGTTTGCCTTTTCAGAAAAAGTTTCTGCCGAGAACGAGCACCGTGACATGCTGAGTCTCTGGGAAAGCAGAGATCCCCAGTGCTGTTGCGGCTAAAGATAGGCTGCAGAGGGATAGTGAAGACCAGCAAGAGCTTTCAGGGCTGGCACCTTCCTTGTGGGAGAAGGAGCCAGACGTTTGCCTTTTCAGAAAAAGTTTCTGCCGAGAACGAGCACCGTGACATGCTGAGTCTCTGGGACAGCAGAGATCCCCAGTGCTGTTGTGCCTGTGGATAGGCTGCAGGGGGACGGTGAAGACCAGCAAGATCTTTCAGGGCTGGCACCTTCCTTGTGGGAGAAGGAGCCAGACGTTTGCCTTTTCAGAAAAAGTTTCTGCCGAGAACGAGCACCGTGACATGCTGAGTGTCTGGGAAAGCAGAGATCCCCAGTGCTGTTGTGCCTGTGGATAGGCTGCAGGGGGACGGTGAAGACCAGCAAGAGCTTTCAGGGCTGGCACCTTCCTTGTGGGAGAAGGAGCCAGACGTTTGCCTTTTCAGAAAAAGTTTCTGCCGAGAACGAGCACCGTGACATGCTGAGTCTCTGGGAAAGCAGAGATCCCCAGTGCTGTTGTGCCTGTGGATAGGCTGCAGAGGGATAGTGAAGACCTGCAATAGCTTTCAGGGCTGGCACCTTCCTTGTGGGAGAAGGAGCCAGACGTTTGCCTTTTCAGAAAAAGTTTCTGCCGAGAACGAGCACCGTGACATGCTGAGTCTCTGGGAAAGCAGAGATCCCCAGTGCTGTTGTGCCTGTGGATAGGCTGCAGTGGGACGGTGAAGACGAGCAAGATCTTTCAGGGCTGGCACCTTCCTTGTGGGAGAAGGAGCCAGACGTTTGCCTTTTCAGAAAAAGTTTCTGCCGAGAACGAGCACCGTGACATGCTGAGTCTCTGGGAAAGCAGAGATCCCCAGTGCTGTTGCGCCTGTGGATAGGCTGCAGGGGGACGGTGAAGACCAGCAAGATCGTTCAGGGCTGGCACCTTCCTTGTGGGAGAAGGAGCTAGACGTTTGCCTTTTCAGAAAAAGTTTCTGCCGAGAACGAGCACCGTGACATGCTGAGTCTCTGGGAAAGCAGAGATCCCCAGTGCTGTTGTGCCTGTGGATAGGCTGCAGGGGGACGGTGAAGACCAGCAAGATCTTTCAGGGCTGGCACCTTCCTTGTGGGAGAAGGAGCCAGACGTTTGCCTTTTCAGAAGAAGTTTCTGCCGAGAACGAGCACCGTGACATGCTGAGTCTCTGGGAAAGCAGAGATCCCCAGTGCTGTTGTGCCTGTGGATAGGCTGCAGGGGGACGGTGAAGACCAGCAAGATCTTTCAGGGCTGGCACCTTCCTTGTGGGAGAAGGAGCCAGACGTTTGCCTTTTCAGAAAAAGTTTCTGCCGAGAACGAGCACCGTGACATGCTGAGTCTCTGCGAATGCAGAGATCCCCAGTGCTGTTGTGCCTGTGGATAGGCTGCAGGGGGACGGCGAAGACCAGCAAGATCTTTCAGGGCTGGCACCTTCCTTGTGGGAGAAGGAGCCAGACGTTTGCCTTTTGAGAAAAAGTTTCTGCCGAGAACGAGCACCGTGACATGCTGAGTCTCTGGGAAAGCAGAGATCCCCAGTGCTGTTGCGGCTAAAGATAGGCTGCAGAGGGATAGTGAAGACCTGCAATAGCTTTCAGGGCTGGCACCTTCCTTGTGGGAGAAGGAGCCAGACATTTGCCTTTTCAGAAAAAGTTTCTGCCAAGAACGAGCACCGTGACATGCTGAGTCTCTGGGAAAGCAGAGATCCCCAGTGCTGTTGTGCCTGTGGATAGGCTGCAGGGGGACGGTGAAGACGAGCAAGATCTTTCAGGGCTGGCACCTTCCTTGTGGGAGAAGGAGCCAGACGTTTGCCTTTTCAGAAAAAGTTTCTGCCGAGAACGAGCACCGTGACATGCTGAGTCTCTGGGAAAGCAGAGATCCCCAGTGCTGTTGCGGCTAAAGATAGGCTGCAGAGGGATAGTGAAGACCTGCAAGAGCTTTCAGGGCTGGCACCTTCCTTGTGGGAGAAGGAGCCAGACGTTTGCCTTTTCAGAAAAAGTTTCTGCCGAGAACGAGCACCGTGACATGCTGAGTCTCTGGGAAAGCAGAGATCCCCAGTGCTGTTGTGCCTGTGGATAGGCTGCAGGGGGACGGTGAAGACCAGCAAGAGCTTTCAGGGCAGGCACCTTCCTTGTGGGAGAAGGAGCCAGACGTTTGCCTTTTGAGAAAAAGTTTCTGCTGAGAACGAGCACCGTGACATGCTGAGTCTCTGGGAAAGCAGAGATCCCCAGTGCTGTTGTGCCTGTGGATAGGCTGCAGGGGGACGGTGAAGACCAGCAAGAGCTTTCAGGGCTGGCACCTTCCTTGTGGGAGAAGGAGCCAGACGTTTGCCTTTTCAGAAAAAGTTTCTGCCGAGAACGAGCACCGTGACATGCTGAGTCTCTGGGAAAGCAGAGATCCCCAGTGCTGTTGTGCCTGTGGATAGGCTGCAGGGGGACAGTGAAGACCAGCAAGATCTTTCAGGGCTGGCACCTTCCTTGTGGGAGAAGGAGCCAGACGTTTGCCTTTTCAGAAAAAGTTTCTGCCGAGAACGAGCACCGTGACATGCTGAGTCTCTGGGAAAGCAGAGATCCCCAGTGCTGTTGCGGCTAAAGATAGGCTGCAGAGGGATAGTGAAGACCAGCAAGAGCTTTCAGGGCTGGCACCTTCCTTGTGGGAGAAGGAGCCAGACGTTTGCCTTTTCAGAAAAAGTTTCTGCCGAGAACGAGCACCGTGACATGCTGAGTCTCTGGGACAGCAGAGATCCCCAGTGCTGTTGTGCCTGTGGATAGGCTGCAGGGGGACGGTGAAGACCAGCAAGATCTTTCAGGGCTGGCACCTTCCTTGTGGGAGAAGGAGCCAGACGTTTGCCTTTTCAGAAAAAGTTTCTGCCGAGAACGAGCACCGTGACATGCTGAGTCTCTGGGAAAGCAGAGATCCCCAGTGCTGTTGCGGCTAAAGATAGGCTGCAGAGGGATAGTGAAGACCAGCAAGAGCTTTCAGGGCTGGCACCTTCCTTGTGGGAGAAGGAGCCAGACGTTTGCCTTTTCAGAAAAAGTTTCTGCCGAGAACGAGCACCGTGACATGCTGAGTCTCTGCGAATGCAGAGATCCCCAGTGCTGTTGTGCCTGTGGATAGGCTGCAGGGGGACGGCGAAGACCAGCAAGATCTTTCAGGGCTGGCACCTTCCTTGTGGGAGAAGGAGCCAGACGTTTGCCTTTTGAGAAAAAGTTTCTGCCGAGAACGAGCACCGTGACATGCTGAGTCTCTGGGAAAGCAGAGATCCCCAGTGCTGTTGCGGCTAAAGATAGGCTGCAGAGGGATAGTGAAGACCTGCAATAGCTTTCAGGGCTGGCACCTTCCTAGTGGGAGAAGGAGCCAGACATTTGCCTTTTCAGAAAAAGTTTCTGCCAAGAACGAGCACCGTGACATGCTGAGTCTCTGGGAAAGCAGAGATCCCCAGTGCTGTTGTGCCTGTGGATAGGCTGCAGGGGGACGGTGAAGACGAGCAAGATCTTTCAGGGCTGGCACCTTCCTTGTGGGAGAAGGAGCCAGACGTTTGCCTTTTCAGAAAAAGTTTCTGCCGAGAACGAGCACCGTGACATGCTGAGTCTCTGGGAAAGCAGAGATCCCCAGTGCTGTTGCGGCTAAAGATAGGCTGCAGAGGGATAGTGAAGACCTGCAAGAGCTTTCAGGGCTGGCACCTTCCTTGTGGGAGAAGGAGCCAGACGTTTGCCTTTTCAGAAAAAGTTTCTGCCGAGAACGAGCACCGTGACATGCTGAGTCTCTGGGAAAGCAGAGATCCCCAGTGCTGTTGTGCCTGTGGATAGGCTGCAGGGGGACGGTGAAGACCAGCAAGAGCTTTCAGGGCAGGCACCTTCCTTGTGGGAGAAGGAGCCAGACGTTTGCCTTTTGAGAAAAAGTTTCTGCTGAGAACGAGCACCGTGACATGCTGAGTCTCTGGGAAAGCAGAGATCCCCAGTGCTGTTGTGCCTGTGGATAGGCTGCAGGGGGACGGTGAAGACCAGCAAGAGCTTTCAGGGCTGGCACCTTCCTTGTGGGAGAAGGAGCCAGACGTTTGCCTTTTCAGAAAAAGTTTCTGCCGAGAACGAGCACCGTGACATGCTGAGTCTCTGGGAAAGCAGAGATCCCCAGTGCTGTTGTGCCTGTGGATAGGCTGCAGGGGGACAGTGAAGACCAGCAAGATCTTTCAGGGCTGGCACCTTCCTTGTGGGAGAAGGAGCCAGACGTTTGCCTTTTCAGAAAAAGTTTCTGCCGAGAACGAGCACCGTGACATGCTGAGTCTCTGGGAAAGCAGAGATCCCCAGTGCTGTTGCGGCTAAAGATAGGCTGCAGAGGGATAGTGAAGACCAGCAAGAGCTTTCAGGGCTGGCACCTTCCTTGTGGGAGAAGGAGCCAGACGTTTGCCTTTTCAGAAAAAGTTTCTGCCGAGAACGAGCACCGTGACATGCTGAGTCTCTGGGACAGCAGAGATCCCCAGTGCTGTTGTGCCTGTGGATAGGCTGCAGGGGGACGGTGAAGACCAGCAAGATCTTTCAGGGCTGGCACCTTCCTTGTGGGAGAAGGAGCCAGACGTTTGCCTTTTCAGAAAAAGTTTCTGCCGAGAACGAGCACCGTGAAATGCTGAGTCTCTGGGAAAGCAGAGATCCCCAGTGCTGTTGCGGCTAAAGATAGGCTGCAGAGGGATAGTGAAGACCAGCAAGAGCTTTCAGGGCTGGCACCTTCCTTGTGGGAGAAGGAGCCAGACGTTTGCCTTTTCAGAAAAAGTTTCTGCCGAGAACGAGCACCGTGACATGCTGAGTCTCTGCGAATGCAGAGATCCCCAGTGCTGTTGTGCCTGTGGATAGGCTGCAGGGGGACGGCGAAGACCAGCAAGATCTTTCAGGGCTGGCACCTTCCTTGTGGGAGAAGGAGCCAGACGTTTGCCTTTTGAGAAAAAGTTTCTGCCGAGAACGAGCACCGTGACATGCTGAGTCTCTGGGAAAGCAGAGATCCCCAGTGCTGTTGCGGCTAAAGATAGGCTGCAGAGGGATAGTGAAGACCTGCAATAGCTTTCAGGGCTGGCACCTTCCTAGTGGGAGAAGGAGCCAGACATTTGCCTTTTCAGAAAAAGTTTCTGCCAAGAACGAGCACCGTGACATGCTGAGTCTCTGGGAAAGCAGAGATCCCCAGTGCTGTTGTGCCTGTGGATAGGCTGCAGGGGGACGGTGAAGACGAGCAAGATCTTTCAGGGCTGGCACCTTCCTTGTGGGAGAAGGAGCCAGACGTTTGCCTTTTCAGAAAAAGTTTCTGCCGAGAACGAGCACCGTGACATGCTGAGTCTCTGGGAAAGCAGAGATCCCCAGTGCTGTTGCGGCTAAAGATAGGCTGCAGAGGGATAGTGAAGACCTGCAAGAGCTTTCAGGGCTGGCACCTTCCTTGTGGGAGAAGGAGCCAGACGTTTGCCTTTTCAGAAAAAGTTTCTGCCGAGAACGAGCACCGTGACATGCTGAGTCTCTGGGAAAGCAGAGATCCCCAGTGCTGTTGTGCCTGTGGATAGGCTGCAGGGGGACGGTGAAGACCAGCAAGAGCTTTCAGGGCAGGCACCTTCCTTGTGGGAGAAGGAGCCAGACGTTTGCCTTTTGAGAAAAAGTTTCTGCCGAGAACGAGCACCGTGACATGCTGAGTCTCTGGGAAAGCAGAGATCCCCAGTGCTGTTGCGGCTAAAGATAGGCTGCAGAGGGATAGTGAAGACCAGCAAGAGCTTTCAGGGCTGGCACCTTCCTTGTGGGAGAAGGAGCCAGACGTTTGCCTTTTCAGAAAAAGTTTCTGCCGAGAACGAGCACCGTGACATGCTGAGTCTCTGGGACAGCAGAGATCCCCAGTGCTGTTGTGCCTGTGGATAGGCTGCAGGGGGACGGTGAAGACCAGCAAGAGCTTTCAGGGCTGGCACCTTCCTTGTGGGAGAAGGAGCCAGACGTTTGCCTTTTCAGAAAAAGTTTCTGCCGAGAACGAGCACCGTGACATGCTGAGTCTCTGGGAAAGCAGAGATCCCCAGTGCTGTTGCGGCTAAAGATAGGATGCAGAGGGATAGTGAAGACCAGCAAGAGCTTTCAGGGCTGGCACCTTCCTTGTGGGAGAAGGAGCCAGACGTTTGCCTTTTCAGAAAAAGGCTCTGCCGAGAGCGAGCACCATGAGATGCTGAGTCTCTGGGAAAGCAGAGATCCCCAGTGCTGTTGTGCCTGTGGATAGGCTGCAGGGGGACGGTGAAGACCAGCAAGATCTTTCAGGGCTGGCACCTTCCTTGTGGGAGAAGGAGCCAGACGTTTGCCTTTTCAGAAAAAGTTTCTGCCGAGAACGAGCACCGTGACATGCTGAGTCTCTGGGAAAGCAGAGATCCCCAGTGCTGTTGCGGCTAAAGATAGGCTGCAGAGGGATAGTGAAGACCAGCAAGAGCTTTCAGGGCTGGCACCTTCCTTGTGGGAGAAGGAGCCAGACGTTTGCCTTTTCAGAAAAAGGCTCTGCCGAGAGCGAGCACCATGAGATGCTGAGTCTCTGGGAAAGCAGAGATCCCCAGTGCTGTTGTGCCTGTGGATAGGCTGCAGGGGGACGGTGAAGACCAGCAAGATCTTTCAGGGCTGGCACCTTCCTTGTGGGAGAAGGAGCCAGACGTTTGCCTTTTCAGAAAAAGTTTCTGCCGAGAACGAGCACCGTGACATGCTGAGTCTCTGGGAAAGCAGAGATCCCCAGTGCTGTTGTGCCTGTGGATAGGCTGCAGGGGGACGGTGAAGACCAGCAAGAGCTTTCAGGGCTGGCACCTTCCTTGTGGGAGAAGGAGCCAGACGTTTGCCTTTTCAGAAAAAGTTTCTGCCGAGAACGAGCACCGTGACATGCTGAGTCTCTGGGAAAGCAGAGATCCCCAGTGCTGTTGTGCCTGTGGATAGGCTGCAGGGGGACGGTGAAGACCAGCAAGATCTTTCAGGGCTGGCACCTTCCTTGTGGGAGAAGGAGCCAGACGTTTGCCTTTTGAGAAAAAGTTTCTGCCGAGAACGAGCACCGTGACATGCTGAGTCTCTGCGAATGCAGAGATCCCCAGTGCTGTTGTGCCTGTGGATAGGCTTCAGGGGGACGGCGAAGACCAGCAAGATCTTTCAGGGCTGGCACCTTCCTTGTGGGAGAAGGAGCCAGACGTTTGCCTTTTGAGAAAAAGTTTCTGCCGAGAACGAGCACCGTGACATGCTGAGTCTCTGGGAAAGCAGAGATCCCCAGTGCTGTTGCGGCTAAAGATAGGCTGCAGAGGGATAGTGAAGACCTGCAATAGCTTTCAGGGCTGGCACCTTCCTAGTGGGAGAAGGAGCCAGACATTTGCCTTTTCAGAAAAAGTTTCTGCCAAGAACGAGCACCGTGACATGCTGAGTCTCTGGGAAAGCAGAGATCCCCAGTGCTGTTGTGCCTGTGGATAGGCTGCAGGGGGACGGTGAAGACGAGCAAGATCTTTCAGGGCTGGCACCTTCCTTGTGGGAGAAGGAGCCAGACGTTTGCCTTTTCAGAAAAAGTTTCTGCCGAGAACGAGCACCGTGACATGCTGAGTCTCTGGGAAAGCAGAGATCCCCAGTGCTGTTGCGGCTAAAGATAGGCTGCAGAGGGATAGTGAAGACCTGCAAGAGCTTTCAGGGCTGGCACCTTCCTTGTGGGAGAAGGAGCCAGACGTTTGCCTTTTCAGAAAAAGTTTCTGCCGAGAACGAGCACCGTGACATGCTGAGTCTCTGGGAAAGCAGAGATCCCCAGTGCTGTTGTGCCTGTGGATAGGCTGCAGGGGGACGGTGAAGACCAGCAAGAGCTTTCAGGGCAGGCACCTTCCTTGTGGGAGAAGGAGCCAGACGTTTGCCTTTTGAGAAAAAGTTTCTGCTGAGAACGAGCACCGTGACATGCTGAGTCTCTGGGAAAGCAGAGATCCCCAGTGCTGTTGTGCCTGTGGATAGGCTGCAGGGGGACGGTGAAGACCAGCAAGAGCTTACAGGGCTGGCACCTTCCTTGTGGGAGAAGGAGCCAGACGTTTGCCTTTTCAGAAAAAGTTTCTGCCGAGAACGAGCACCGTGACATGCTGAGTCTCTGGGAAAGCAGAGATCCCCAGTGCTGTTGTGCCTGTGGATAGGCTGCAGGGGGACAGTGAAGACCAGCAAGATCTTTCAGGGCTGGCACCTTCCTTGTGGGAGAAGGAGCCAGACGTTTGCCTTTTCAGAAAAAGTTTCTGCCGAGAACGAGCACCGTGACATGCTGAGTCTCTTGGAAAGCAGAGATCCCCAGTGCTGTTGCGGCTAAAGATAGGCTGCAGAGGGATAGTGAAGACCAGCAAGAGCTTTCAGGGCTGGCACCTTCCTTGTGGGAGAAGGAGCCAGACGTTTGCCTTTTCAGAAAAAGTGTCTGCCGAGAACGAGCACCGTGACATGCTGAGTCTCTGGGACAGCAGAGATCCCCAGTGCTGTTGTGCCTGTGGATAGGCTGCAGGGGGACGGTGAAGACCAGCAAGATCTTTCAGGGCTGGCACCTTCCTTGTGGGAGAAGGAGCCAGACGTTTGCCTTTTCAGAAAAAGTTTCTGCCGAGAACGAGCACCGTGACATGCTGAGTCTCTGGGAAAGCAGAGATCCCCAGTGCTGTTGCGGCTAAAGATAGGCTGCAGAGGGATAGTGAAGACCAGCAAGAGCTTTCAGGGCTGGCACCTTCCTTGTGGGAGAAGGAGCCAGACGTTTGCCTTTTCAGAAAAAGGCTCTGCCGAGAGCGAGCACCATGAGATGCTGAGTCTCTGGGAAAGCAGAGATCCCCAGTGCTGTTGTGCCTGTGGATAGGCTGCAGGGGGACGGTGAAGACCAGCAAGATCTTTCAGGGCTGGCACCTTCCTTGTGGGAGAAGGAGCCAGACGTTTGCCTTTTCAGAAAAAGTTTCTGCCGAGAACGAGCCCCGTGACATGCTGAGTCTCTGGGAAAGCAGAGATCCCCAGTGCTGTTGCGGCTAAAGATAGGCTGCAGAGGGATAGTGAAGACCAGCAAGAGCTTTCAGGGCTGGCACCTTCCTTGTGGGAGAAGGAGCCAGACGTTTGCCTTTTCAGAAAAAGGCTCTGCCGAGAGCGAGCACCATGAGATGCTGAGTCTCTGGGAAAGCAGAGATCCCCAGTGCTGTTGTGCCTGTGGATAGGCTGCAGGGGGACGGTGAAGACCAGCAAGATCTTTCAGGGCTGGCACCTTCCTTGTGGGAGAAGGAGCCAGACGTTTGCCTTTTCAGAAAAAGTTTCTGCCGAGAACGAGCGCCGTGACATGCTGAGTCTCTTGGAAAGCAGAGATCCCCAGTGCTGTTGCGGCTAAAGATAGGCTGCAGAGGGATAGTGAAGACCTGCAAGAGCTTTCAGGGCTGGCACCTTCCTTGTGGGAGAAGGAGCCAGACGTTTGCCTTTTCAGAAAAAGGCTCTGCCGAGAGCGAGCACCATGAGATGCTGAGTCTCTGGGAAAGCAGAGATCCCCAGTGCTGTTGTGCCTGTGGATAGGCTGCAGGGGGACGGTGAAGACCAGCAAGATCTTTCAGGGCTGGCACCTTCCTTGTGGGAGAAGGAGCCAGACGTTTGCCTTTTCAGAAAAAGTTTCTGCCGAGAACGAGCGCCGTGACATGCTGAGTCTCTTGGAAAGCAGAGATCCCCAGTGCTGTTGCGGCTAAAGATAGGCTGCAGAGGGATAGTGAAGACCTGCAAGAGCTTTCAGGGCTGGCACCTTCCTTGTGGGAGAAGGAGCCAGACGTTTGCCTTTTCAGAAAAAGGCTCTGCCGAGAGCGAGCACCATGAGATGCTGAGTCTCTGGGAAAGCAGAGATCCCCAGTGCTGTTGTGCCTGTGGATAGGCTGCAGGGGGACGGTGAAGACCAGCAAGAGCTTTCAGGGCTGGCACCTTCCTTGTGGGAGAAGGAGCCAGACGTTTGCCTTTTCAGAAAAAGGCTCTGCCGAGAGCGAGCACCATGAGATGCTGAGTCTCTGGGAAAGCAGAGATCCCCAGTGCTGTTGTACCTGTGGATAGGCTGCAGGGGGACAGTGAAGACCAGCAAGATCTTTCAGGGCTGGCACCTTCCTTGTGGGAGAAGGAGCTAGACGTTTGCCTTTTCAGAAAAAGTTTCTGCCGAGAACGAGCACCGTGACATGCTGAGTGTCTGGGAAAGCAGAGATCCCCAGTGCTGTTGTGCCTGTGGATAGGCTGCAGGGGGACGGTGAAGACCAGCAAGATCTTTCAGGGCTGGCACCTTCCTTGTGGGAGAAGGAGCCAGACGTTTGCCTTTTCAGAAAAAGTGTCTGCCGAGAACGAGCACCGTGACATGCTGAGTCTCTGGGACAGCAGAGATCCCCAGTGCTGTTGTGCCTGTGGATAGGCTGCAGGGGGACGGTGAAGACCAGCAAGATCTTTCAGGGCTGGCACCTTCCTTGTGGGAGAAGGAGCCAGACGTTTGCCTTTTCAGAAAAAGTTTCTGCCGAGAACGAGCACCGTGACATGCTGAGTCTCTGGGAAAGCAGAGATCCCCAGTGCTGTTGCGGCTAAAGATAGGCTGCAGAGGGATAGTGAAGACCTGCAAGAGCTTTCAGGGCTGGCACCTTCCTTGTGGGAGAAGGAGCCAGACGTTTGCCTTTTCAGAAAAAGGCTCTGCCGAGAGCGAGCACCATGAGATGCTGAGTCTCTGGGAAAGCAGAGATCCCCAGTGCTGTTGTGCCTGTGGATAGGCTGCAGGGGGACGGTGAAGACCAGCAAGATCTTTCAGGGCTGGCACCTTCCTTGTGGGAGAAGGAGCCAGACGTTTGCCTTTTCAGAAAAAGTTTCTGCCGAGAACGAGCACCGTGACATGCTGAGTCTCTGGGAAAGCAGAGATCCCCAGTGCTGTTGCGGCTAAAGATAGGCTGCAGAGGGATAGTGAAGACCAGCAAGAGCTTTCAGGGCTGGCACCTTCCTTGTGGGAGAAGGAGCCAGACGTTTGCCTTTTCAGAAAAAGGCTCTGCCGAGAGCGAGCACCATGAGATGCTGAGTCTCTGGGAAAGCAGAGATCCCCAGTGCTGTTGTGCCTGTGGATAGGCTGCAGGGGGACGGTGAAGACCAGCAAGATCTTTCAGGGCTGGCACCTTCCTTGTGGGAGAAGGAGCCAGACGTTTGCCTTTTCAGAAAAAGTTTCTGCCGAGAACGAGCGCCGTGACATGCTGAGTCTCTTGGAAAGCAGAGATCCCCAGTGCTGTTGCGGCTAAAGATAGGCTGCAGAGGGATAGTGAAGACCTGCAAGAGCTTTCAGGGCTGGCACCTTCCTTGTGGGAGAAGGTGCCAGACGTTTGCCTTTTCAGAAAAAGTTTCTGCCGAGAACGAGCACCGTGACATGCTGAGTCTCTGGGAAAGCAGAGATCCCCAGTGCTGTTGTGCCTGTGGATAGGCTGCAGGGGGACGGTGAAGACCAGCAAGATCTTTCAGGGCTGGCACCTTCCTTGTGGGAGAAGGAGCCAGACGTTTGCCTTTTCAGAAAAAGGCTCTGCCGAGAGCGAGCACCATGAGATGCTGAGTCTCTGGGAAAGCAGAGATCCCCAGTGCTGTTGTGCCTGTGGATAGGCTGCAGGGGGACGGTGAAGACCAGCAAGAGCTTTCAGGTCTGGCACCTTCCTTGTGGGAGAAGGAGCCAGACGTTTGCCTTTTCAGAAAAAGGCTCTGCCGAGAGCGAGCACCATGAGATGCTGAGTCTCTGGGAAAGCAGAGATCCCCAGTGCTGTTGTGCCTGTGGATAGGCTGCAGGGGGACAGTGAAGACCAGCAAGATCTTTCAGGGCTGGCACCTTCCTTGTGGGAGAAGGAGCTAGACGTTTGCCTTTTCAGAAAAAGTTTCTGCCGAGAACGAGCACCGTGACATGCTGAGTGTCTGGGAAAGCAGAGATCCCCAGTGCTGTTGTGCCTGTGGATAGGCTGCAGGGGGACGGTGAAGACCAGCAAGAGCTTTCAGGGCTGGCACCTTCCTTGTGGGAGAAGGAGACAGACGTTTGCCTTTTCAGAAAAAGTTTCTGCCGAGAACGAGCACCGTGACATGCTGAGTCTCTGGGAAAGCAGAGATCCCCAGTGCTGTTGCGGCTAAAGATAGGCTGCAGAGGGATAGTGAAGACCAGCAAGATCTTTCAGGGCTGGCACCTTCCTTGTGGGAGAAGGAGCCAGACGTTTGCCTTTTCAGAAAAAGGCTCTGCCGAGAGCGAGCACCATGAGATGCTGAGTCTCTGGGAAAGCAGAGATCCCCAGTGCTGTTGTGCCTGTGGATAGGCTGCAGGGGGACGGTGAAGACCAGCAAGAGCTTTCAGGGCTGGCACCTTCCTTGTGGGAGAAGGAGCCAGACGTTTGCCTTTTCAGAAAAAGTTTCTGCCGAGAACGAGCACCGTGACATGCTGAGTCTCTGGGAAAGCAGAGATCCCCAGTGCTGTTGTGCCTGTGGATAGGCTGCAGGGGGACGGTGAAGACCAGCAAGATCTTTCAGGGCTGGCACCTTCCTTGTGGGAGAAGGAGCCAGACGTTTGCCTTTTCAGAAAAAGTTTCTGCCGAGAACGAGCACCGTGACATGCTGAGTCTCTGCGAATGCAGAGATCCCCAGTGCTGTTGTGCCTGTGGATAGGCTGCAGGGGGACGGCGAAGACCAGCAAGATCTTTCAGGGCTGGCACCTTCCTTGTGGGAGAAGGAGCCAGACGTTTGCCTTTTGAGAAAAAGTTTCTGCCGAGAACGAGCACCGTGACATGCTGAGTCTCTGGGAAAGCAGAGATCCCCAGTGCTGTTGCGGCTAAAGATAGGCTGCAGAGGGATAGTGAAGACCTGCAAGAGCTTTCAGGGCTGGCACCTTCCTTGTGGGAGAAGGAGCCAGACGTTTGCCTTTTCAGAAAAAGGCTCTGCCGAGAGCGAGCACCATGAGATGCTGAGTCTCTGGGAAAGCAGAGATCCCCAGTGCTGTTGTGCCTGTGGATAGGCTGCAGGGGGACGGTGAAGACCAGCAAGATCTTTCAGGGCTGGCACCTTCCTTGTGGGAGAAGGAGCCAGACGTTTGCCTTTTGAGAAAAACTTTCTGCCGAGAACGAGCACCGTGACATGCTGAGTCTCTGGGAAAGCAGAGATCCCCAGTGCTGTTGTGCCTGTGGATAGGCTGCAGAGGGATAGTGAAGACCTGCAAGAGCTTTCAGAGCTGGCACCTTCCTTGTGGGAGAAGGAGCCAGACGTTTGCCTTTTCAGAAAAAGTTTCTGCCGAGAACGAGCGCCGTGACATGCTGAGTCTCTTGGAAAGCAGAGATCCCCAGTGCTGTTGCGGCTAAAGATAGGCTGCAGAGGGATAGTGAAGACCTGCAAGAGCTTTCAGGGCTGGCACCTTCCTTGTGGGAGAAGGAGCCAGACGTTTGCCTTTTCAGAAAAAGTTTCTGCCGAGAACGAGCACCGTGACATGCTGAGTCTCTGGGAAAGCAGAGATCCCCAGTGCTGTTGTGCCTGTGGATAGGCTGCAGGGGGACGGTGAAGACGAGCAAGATCTTTCAGGGCTGGCACCTTCCTTGTGGGAGAAGGAGCCAGACGTTTGCCTTTTGAGAAAAAGTTTCTGCCGAGAACGAGCCCCGTGACATGCTGAGTCTCTGGGAAAGCAGAGATCCCCAGTGCTGTTGCGGCTAAAGATAGGCTGCAGAGGGATAGTGAAGACCTGCAAGAGCTTTCAGGGCTGGCACCTTCCTTGTGGGAGAAGGAGCCAGACGTTTGCCTTTTCAGAAAAAGGCTCTGCCGAGAGCGAGCACCATGAGATGCTGAGTCTGTGGGAAAGCAGAGATCCCCAGTGCTGTTGTGCCTGTGGATAGGCTGCAGGGGGACAGTGAAGACCAGCAAGATCTTTCAGGGCTGGCACCTTCCTTGTGGGAGAAGGAGCCAGACGTTTGCCTTTTCAGAAAAAGTTTCTGCCGAGAACGAGCACCGTGACATGCTGAGTCTCTGGGAAAGCAGAGATCCCCAGTGCTGTTGTGCCTGTGGATAGGCTGCAGGGGGACGGTGAAGACCAGCAAGAGCTTTCAGGGCTGGCACCTTCCTTGTGGGAGAAGGAGCCAGACGTTTGCCTTTTCAGAAAAAGTTTCTGCCGAGAACGAGCACCGTGACATGCTGAGTCTCTGGGAAAGCAGAGATCCCCAGTGCTGTTGTGCCTGTGGATAGGCTGCAGGGGGACGGTGAAGACCAGCAAGATCTTTCAGGGCTGGCACCTTCCTTGTGGGAGAAGGAGCCAGACGTTTGCCTTTTCAGAAAAAGTTTCTGCCGAGAACGAGCACCGTGACATGCTGAGTCTCTGGGAAAGCAGACATCCCCAGTGCTGTTGCGGCTAAAGATAGGCTGCAGAGGGATAGTGAAGACCTGCAAGAGCTTTCAGGGCTGGCACCTTCCTTGTGGGAGAAGGAGCCAGACGTTTGCCTTTTGAGAAAAAGTTTCTGCCGAAAACGAGCACCGTGACATGCTGAGTCTCTGGGAAAGCAGAGATCCCCAGTGCTGTTGCAGCTAAAGATAGGCTGCAGAGGGATAGTGAAGACCAGCAAGAGCTTTCAGGGCTGGCACCTTCCTTGTGGGAGAAGGAGCCAGACGTTTGCCTTTTCAGAAAAAGGCTCTGCCGAGAGCGAGCACCATGAGATGCTGAGTCTCTGGGAAAGCAGAGATCCCCAGTGCTGTTGTGCCTGTGGATAGGCTGCAGGGGGACGGTGAAGACTAGCAAGAGCTTTCAGGGCTGGCACCTTCCTTGTGGGAGAAGGAGCCAGACGTTTGCCTTTTCAGAAAAAGGCTCTGCCGAGAGCGAGCACCATGAGATGCTGAGTCTGTGGGAAAGCAGAGATCCCCAGTGCTGTTGTGCCTGTGGATAGGCTGCAGGGGGACAGTGAAGACCAGCAAGATCTTTCAGGGCTGGCACCTTCCTTGTGGGAGAAGGAGCCAGACGTTTGCCTTTTCAGAAAAAGTTTCTGCCGAGAACGAGCACCGTGACATGCTGAGTCTCTGGGAAAGCAGAGATCCCCAGTGCTGTTGTGCCTGTGGATAGGCTGCAGGGGGACGGTGAAGACCAGCAAGAGCTTTCAGGGCTGGCACCTTCCTTGTGGGAGAAGGAGCCAGACGTTTGCCTTTTCAGAAAAAGTTTCTGCCGAGAACGAGCACCGTGACATGCTGAGTCTCTGGGAAAGCAGAGATCCCCAGTGCTGTTGTGCCTGTGGATAGGCTGCAGAGGGATAGTGAAGACCTGCAATAGCTTTCAGGGCTGGCACCTTCCTTGTGGGAGAAGGAGCCAGACGTTTGCCTTTTCAGAAAAAGTTTCTGCCGAGAACGAGCACCGTGACATGCTGAGTCTCTGGGAAAGCAGAGATCCCCAGTGCTGTTGTGCCTGTGGATAGGCTGCAGGGGGACGGTGAAGACGAGCAAGATCTTTCAGGGCTGGCACCTTCCTTGTGGGAGAAGGAGCCAGACGTTTGCCTTTTCAGAAAAAGTTTCTGCCGAGAACGAGCACCGTGACATGCTGAGTCTCTGGGAAAGCAGAGATCCCCAGTGCTGTTGCGCCTGTGGATAGGCTGCAGGGGGACGGTGAAGACCAGCAAGATCGTTCAGGGCTGGCACCTTCCTTGTGGGAGAAGGAGCTAGACGTTTGCCTTTTCAGAAAAAGTTTCTGCCGAGAACGAGCACCGTGACATGCTGAGTCTCTGGGAAAGCAGAGATCCCCAGTGCTGTTGTGCCTGTGGATAGGCTGCAGGGGGACGGTGAAGACCAGCAAGATCTTTCAGGGCTGGCACCTTCCTTGTGGGAGAAGGAGCCAGACGTTTGCCTTTTCAGAAGAAGTTTCTGCCGAGAACGAGCACCGTGACATGCTGAGTCTCTGGGAAAGCAGAGATCCCCAGTGCTGTTGTGCCTGTGGATAGGCTGCAGGGGGACGGTGAAGACCAGCAAGAGCTTTCAGGGCTGGCACCTTCCTTGTGGGAGAAGGAGCCAGACGTTTGCCTTTTCAGAAAAAGTTTCTGCCGAGAACGAGCACCGTGACATGCTGAGTCTCTGGGAAAGCAGAGATCCCCAGTGCTGTTGTGCCTGTGGATAGGCTGCAGGGGGACGGTGAAGACCAGCAAGATCTTTCAGGGCTGGCACCTTCCTTGTGGGAGAAGGAGCCAGACGTTTGCCTTTTCAGAAAAAGTTTCTGCCGAGAACGAGCACCGTGACATGCTGAGTCTCTGCGAATGCAGAGATCCCCAGTGCTGTTGTGCCTGTGGATAGGCTGCAGGGGGACGGCGAAGACCAGCAAGATCTTTCAGGGCTGGCACCTTCCTTGTGGGAGAAGGAGCCAGACGTTTGCCTTTTGAGAAAAAGTTTCTGCCGAGAACGAGCACCGTGACATGCTGAGTCTCTGGGAAAGCAGAGATCCCCAGTGCTGTTGCGGCTAAAGATAGGCTGCAGAGGGATAGTGAAGACCTGCAAGAGCTTTCAGGGCTGGCACCTTCCTTGTGGGAGAAGGAGCCAGACGTTTGCCTTTTCAGAAAAAGGCTCTGCCGAGAGCGAGCACCATGAGATGCTGAGTCTCTGGGAAAGCAGAGATCACCAGTGCTGTTGTGCCTGTGGATAGGCTGCAGGGGGACGGTGAAGACCAGCAAGATCTTTCAGGGCTGGCACCTTCCTTGTGGGAGAAGGAGCCAGACGTTTGCCTTTTCAGAAAAAGTTTCTGCCGAGAACGAGCACCGTGACATGCTGAGTGTCTGGGAAAGCAGAGATCCCCAGTGCTGTTGTGCCTGTGGATAGGCTGCAGAGGGATAGTGAAGACCTGCAATAGCTTTCAGGGCTGGCACCTTCCTAGTGGGAGAAGGAGCCAGACATTTGCCTTTTCAGAAAAAGTTTCTGCCAAGAACGAGCACCGTGACATGCTGAGTCTCTGGGAAAGCAGAGATCCCCAGTGCTGTTGTGCCTGTGGATAGGCTGCAGGGGGACGGTGAAGACGAGCAAGATCTTTCAGGGCTGGCACCTTCCTTGTGGGAGAAGGAGCCAGACGTTTGCCTTTTCAGAAAAAGTTTCTGCCGAGAACGAGCACCGTGACATGCTGAGTCTCTGGGAAAGCAGAGATCCCCAGTGCTGTTGCGGCTAAAGATAGGCTGCAGAGGGATAGTGAAGACCTGCAAGAGCTTTCAGGGCTGGCACCTTCCTTGTGGGAGAAGGAGCCAGACGTTTGCCTTTTCAGAAAAAGTTTCTGCCGAGAACGAGCACCGTGACATGCTGAGTCTCTGGGAAAGCAGAGATCCCCAGTGCTGTTGTGCCTGTGGATAGGCTGCAGGGGGACGGTGAAGACCAGCAAGAGCTTTCAGGGCAGGCACCTTCCTTGTGGGAGAAGGAGCCAGACGTTTGCCTTTTCAGAAAAAGTTTCTGCTGAGAACGAGCACCGTGACATGCTGAGTCTCTGGGAAAGCAGAGATCCCCAGTGCTGTTGTGCCTGTGGATAGGCTGCAGGGGGACGGTGAAGACCAGCAAGAGCTTTCAGGGCTGGCACCTTCCTTGTGGGAGAAGGAGCCAGACGTTTGCCTTTTCAGAAAAAGTTTCTGCCGAGAACGAGCACCGTGACATGCTGAGTCTCTGGGAAAGCAGAGATCCCCAGTGCTGTTGTGCCTGTGGATAGGCTGCAGGGGGACAGTGAAGACCAGCAAGATCTTTCAGGGCTGGCACCTTCCTTGTGGGAGAAGGAGCCAGACGTTTGCCTTTTCAGAAAAAGTTTCTGCCGAGAACGAGCACCGTGACATGCTGAGTCTCTTGGAAAGCAGAGATCCCCAGTGCTGTTGCGGCTAAAGATAGGCTGCAGAGGGATAGTGAAGACCAGCAAGAGCTTTCAGGGCTGGCACCTTCCTTGTGGGAGAAGGAGCCAGACGTTTGCCTTTTCAGAAAAAGTTTCTGCCGAGAACGAGCACCGTGACATGCTGAGTCTCTGGGACAGCAGAGATCCCCAGTGCTGTTGTGCCTGTGGATAGGCTGCAGGGGGACGGTGAAGACCAGCAAGATCTTTCAGGGCTGGCACCTTCCTTGTGGGAGAAGGAGCCAGACGTTTGCCTTTTCAGAAAAAGTTTCTGCCGAGAACGAGCACCGTGACATGCTGAGTCTCTGCGAAAGCAGAGATCCCCAGTGCTGTTGCGGCTAAAGATAGGCTGCAGAGGGATAGTGAAGACCTGCAAGAGCTTTCAGAGCTGGCACCTTCCTTTTGCGAGAAGGAGCCAGACGTTTGCCTTTTGAGAAAAAGATTCTGCCGAGAACGAGCACCGTGACATGCTGAGTCTCTGGGAAAGCAGAGATCCCCAGTGCTGTTGTGCCTGTGGATAGGCTGCAGGGGGACGGTGAAGACCAGCAAGAGCTTTCAGTGCTGGCACCTTCCTTGTGGGAGAAGGAGCCAGACGTTTGCCTTTTCAGAAAAAGTTTCTGCCGAGAACGAGCACCGTGACATGCTGAGTCTCTGGGAAAGCAGAGATCCCCAGTGCTGTTGCGGCTAAAGATAGGCTGCAGAGGGATAGTGAAGACCTGCAAGAGCTTTCAGGGCTGGCACCTTCCTTGTGGGAGAAGGAGCCAGACGTTTGCCTTTTCAGAAAAAGGCTCTGCCGAGAGCGAGCACCATGAGATGCGGAGTCTCTGGGAAAGCAGAGATCCCCAGTGCTGTTGCGGCTAAAGATAGGCTGCAGAGGGATAGTGAAGACCTGCAAGATCTTTCAGGGCTGGCACCTTCCTTGTGGGAGAAGGAGCCAGACGTTTGCCTTTTCAGAAAAAGTTTCTGCCGAGAACGAGCACCGTGACATGCTGAGTCTCTGGGAAAGCAGAGATCCCCAGTGCTGTTGCGGCTAAAGATAGGCTGCAGAGGGATAGTGAAGACCAGCAAGAGCTTTCAGGGCTGGCACCTTCCTTGTGGGAGAAGGAGCCAGACGTTTGCCTTTTCAGAAAAAGGCTCTGCCGAGAGCGAGCACCATGAGATGCTGAGTCTCTGGGACAGCAGAGATCCCCAGTGCTGTTGTGCCTGTGGATAGGCTGCAGAGGGATAGTGAAGACCTGCAAGATCTTTCAGGGCTGGCACCTTCCTTGTGGGAGAAGGAGCCAGACGTTTGCCTTTTCAGAAAAAGTTTCTGCCGAGAACGAGCACCGTGACATGCTGAGTGTCTGGGAAAGCAGAGATCCCCAGTGCTGTTGCGGCTATGGATAGGCTGCAGGGGGACGGTGAAGACGAGTAAGATCTTTCAGGGCTGGCACCTTCCTTGTGGGAGAAGGAGCCAGACGTTTGCCTTTTCAGAAAAAGTTTCTGCCGAGAACGAGCACCGTGACATGCTGAGTCTCTGAGAAAGCAGAGATCCCCAGTGCTGTTGCGGCTAAAGATAGGCTGCAGAGGGATAGTGAAGACCTGCAAGAGCTTTCAGGGCTGGCACCTTCCTTGTGGGAGAAGGAGCCAGACGTTTGCCTTTTCAGAAAAAGTTTCTGCCGAGAACGAGCACCGTGACATGCTGAGTCTCTGGGAAAGCAGAGATCCCCAGTGCTGTTGTGCCTGTGGATAGGCTGCAGGGGGACGGTGAAGACCAGCAAGATCTTTCAGGGCTGGCACCTTCCTTGTGGGAGAAGGAGCCAGACGTTTGCCTTTTCAGAAAAAGTTTCTGCCGAGAACGAGCACCGTGACATGCTGAGTCTCTGCGAAAGCAGAGATCCCCAGTGCTGTTGCGGCTAAAGATAGGCTGCAGAGGGATAGTGAAGACCTGCAAGAGCTTTCAGGGCTGGCACCTTCCTTGTGGGAGAAGGAGCCAGACGTTTGCCTTTTGAGAAAAAGTTTCTGCCGAGAACGAGCACCGTGACATGCTGAGTCTCTGGGAAAGCAGAGATCCCCAGTGCTGTTGTGCCTGTGGATAGGCTGCAGGGGGACGGTGAAGACCAGCAAGATCTTTCAGGGCTGGCAGCTTCCTTGTGGGAGAAGGAGCCAGACGTTTGCCTTTTCAGAAAAAGTTTCTGCCGAGAACGAGCACCGTGACATGCTGAGTCTCTGCGAAAGCAGAGATCCCCAGTGGTGTTGCGGCTAAAGATAGGCTGCAGAGGGATAGTGAAGACCTGCAAGAGCTTTCAGGGCTGGCACCTTCCTTGTGGGAGAAGGAGCCAGACGTTTGCCTTTTCAGAAAAAGGCTCTGCCGAGAGCGAGCACCATGAGATGCTGATTCTCTGGGAAAGCATAAATCCCCAGTGCTGTTGTGCCTGTGGATAGGCTGCAGGGGGACGGTGAAGACCAGCAAGATCTTTCAGGGCTGGCACCTTCCTTGTGGGAGAAGGAGCCAGACATTTGCCTTTTCAGAAAAAGTTTCTGCCGAGAACGAGCACCGTGACATGCTGAGTCTCTGGGAAAGCAGAGATCCCCAGTGCTGTTGCGGCTAAAGATAGGCTGCAGAGGGATAGTGAAGACCAGCAAGAGCTTTCAGGGCTGGCACCTTCCTTGTGGGAGAAGGAGCCAGACGTTTGCCTTTTCAGAAAAAGGCTCTGCCGAGAGCGAGCACCATGAGATGCGGAGTCTCTGGGAAAGCAGAGATCCCCAGTGCTGTTGCGGCTAAAGATAGGCTGCAGAGGGATAGTGAAGACCTGCAAGATCTTTCAGGGCTGGCACCTTCCTTGTGGGAGAAGGAGCCAGACGTTTGCCTTTTCAGAAAAAGTTTCTGCCGAGAACGAGCACCGTGACATGCTGAGTCTCTGGGAAAGCAGAGATCCCCAGTGCTGTTGCGGCTAAAGATAGGCTGCAGAGGGATAGTGAAGACCAGCAAGAGCTTTCAGGGCTGGCACCTTCCTTGTGGGAGAAGGAGCCAGACGTTTGCCTTTTCAGAAAAAGGCTCTGCCGAGAGCGAGCACCATGAGATGCTGAGTCTCTGGGAAAGCAGAGATCCCCAGTGCTGTTGCGGCTAAAGATAGGCTGCAGAGGGATAGTGAAGACCTGCAAGAGCTTTCAGGGCTGGCACCTTCCTTGTGGGAGAAGGAGCCAGACGTTTGCCTTTTCAGAAAAAGTTTCTGCCGAGAACGAGCACCGTGACATGCTGAGTGTCTGGGAAAGCAGAGATCCCCAGTGCTGTTGCGGCTATGGATAGGCTGCAGGGGGACGGTGAAGACGAGTAAGATCTTTCAGGGCTGGCACCTTCCTTGTGGGAGAAGGAGCCAGACGTTTGCCTTTTCAGAAAAAGTTTCTGCCGAGAACGAGCACCGTGACATGCTGAGTCTCTGAGAAAGCAGAGATCCCCAGTGCTGTTGCGGCTAAAGATAGGCTGCAGAGGGATAGTGAAGACCTGCAAGAGCTTTCAGGGCTGGCACCTTCCTTGTGGGAGAAGGAGCCAGACGTTTGCCTTTTCAGAAAAAGTTTCTGCCGAGAACGAGCACCGTGACATGCTGAGTCTCTGGGAAAGCAGAGATCCCCAGTGCTGTTGTGCCTGTGGATAGGCTGCAGGGGGACGGTGAAGACCAGCAAGATCTTTCAGGGCTGGCACCTTCCTTGTGGGAGAAGGAGCCAGACGTTTGCCTTTTCAGAAAAAGTTTCTGCCGAGAACGAGCACCGTGACATGCTGAGTCTCTGCGAAAGCAGAGATCCCCAGTGCTGTTGCGACTAAAGATAGGCTGCAGAGGGATAGTGAAGACCTGCAAGAGCTTTCAGGGCTGGCACCTTCCTTGTGGGAGAAGGAGCCAGACGTTTGCCTTTTGAGAAAAAGTTTCTGCCGAGAACGAGCACCGTGACATGCTGAGTCTCTGGGAAAGCAGAGATCCCCAGTGCTGTTGTGCCTGTGGATAGGCTGCAGGGGGACGGTGAAGACCAGCAAGATCTTTCAGGGCTGGCAGCTTCCTTGTGGGAGAAGGAGCCAGACGTTTGCCTTTTCAGAAAAAGTTTCTGCCGAGAACGAGCACCGTGACATGCTGAGTCTCTGCGAAAGCAGAGATCCCCAGTGGTGTTGCGGCTAAAGATAGGCTGCAGAGGGATAGTGAAGACCTGCAAGAGCTTTCAGGGCTGGCACCTTCCTTGTGGGAGAAGGAGCCAGACGTTTGCCTTTTCAGAAAAAGGCTCTGCCGAGAGCGAGCACCATGAGATGCTGATTCTCTGGGAAAGCATAAATCCCCAGTGCTGTTGTGCCTGTGGATAGGCTGCAGGGGGACGGTGAAGACCAGCAAGATCTTTCAGGGCTGGCACCTTCCTTGTGGGAGAAGGAGCCAGACATTTGCCTTTTCAGAAAAAGTTTCTGCCGAGAACGAGCACCGTGACATGCTGAGTCTCTGGGAAAGCAGAGATCCCCAGTGCTGTTGCGGCTAAAGATAGGCTGCAGAGGGATAGTGAAGACCAGCAAGAGCTTTCAGGGCTGGCACCTTCCTTGTGGGAGAAGGAGCCAGACGTTTGCCTTTTCAGAAAAAGTTTCTGCCGAGAACGAGCACCGTGACATGCTGAGTCTCTGGGACAGCAGAGATCCCCAGTGCTGTTGTGCCTGTGGATAGGCTGCAGAGGGATAGTGAAGACCAGCAAGATCTTTCAGGGCTGGCACCTTCCTTGTGGGAGAAGGAGCCAGACGTTTGCCTTTTGAGAAAAAGTTTCTGCCGAGAACGAGCACCGTGACATGCTGAGTCTCTGGGAAAGCAGAGATCCCCAGTGCTGTTGTGCCTGTGGATAGGCTGCAGGGGGACGGTGAAGACCAGCAAGAGCTTTCAGTGCTGGCACCTTCCTTGTGGGAGAAGGAGCCAGACGTTTGCCTTTTCAGAAAAAGTTTCTGCCGAGAACGAGCACCGTGACATGCTGAGTCTCTGGGAAAGCAGAGATCCCCAGTGCTGTTGTGCCTGTGGATAGGCTGCAGGGGGACGGTGAAGACCAGCAAGAGCTTTCAGGGCTGGCACCTTCCTTGTGGGAGAAGGAGCCAGACGTTTGCCTTTTCAGAAAAAGTTTCTGCCGAGAACGAGCACCGTGACATGCTGAGTCTCTTGGAAAGCAGAGATCCCCAGTGCTGTTGCGGTTAAAGATAGGCTGCAGAGGGATAGTGAAGACCAGCAAGAGCTTTCAGGGCTGGCACCTTCCTTGTGGGAGAAGGAGCCAGACGTTTGCCTTTTCAGAAAAAGTTTCTGCCGAGAACGAGCACCATGACATGCTGAGTCTCTGGGACAGCAGAGATCCCCAGTGCTGTTGTGCCTGTGGATAGGCTGCAGGGGGACGGTGAAGACCAGCAAGAGCTTTCAGGGCTGGCACCTTCCTTGTGGGAGAAGGAGCCAGACGTTTGCCTTTTCAGAAAAAGTTTCTGCCGAGAACGAGCACCGTGACATGCTGAGTCTCTGGGAAAGCAGAGATCCCCAGTGCTGTTGCGGCTAAAGATAGGCTGCAGAGGGATAGTGAAGACCAGCAAGAGCTTTCAGGGCTGGCACCTTCCTTGTGGGAGAAGGAGCCAGACGTTTGCCTTTTCAGAAAAAGTTTCTGCCGAGAACGAGCACCGTGACATGCTGAGTCTCTGGGAAAGCAGAGATCCCCAGTGCTGTTGCGGCTATGGATAGGCTGCAGGGGGACGGTGAAGACGAGTAAGATCTTTCAGGGCTGGCACCTTCCTTGTGGGAGAAGGAGCCAGACGTTTGCCTTTTCAGAAAAAGTTTCTGCCGAGAACGAGCACCGTGACATGCTGAGTCTCTGGGAAAGCAGAGATCCCCAGTGCTGTTGCGGCTAAAGATAGGCTGCAGAGGGATAGTGAAGACCTGCAAGAGCTTTCAGGGCTGGCACCTTCCTTGTGGGAGAAGGAGCCAGACGTTTGCCTTTTCAGAAAAAGTTTCTGCCGAGAGCGAGCACCATGAGATGCGGAGTCTCTGGGAAAGCAGAGATCCCCAGTGCTGTTGCGGCTAAAGATAGGCTGCAGAGGGATAGTGAAGACCTGCAAGAGCTTTCAGGGCTGGCACCTTCCTTGTGGGAGAAGGAGCCAGACGTTTGCCTTTTCAGAAAAAGTTTCTGCCGAGAACGAGCACCGTGACATGCTGAGTCTCTGGGAAAGCAGAGATCCCCAGTGCTGTTGCGGCTAAAGATAGGCTGCAGAGGGATAGTGAAGACCAGCAAGAGCTTTCAGGGCTGGCACCTTCCTTGTGGGAGAAGGAGCCAGACGTTTGCCTTTTCAGAAAAAGGCTCTGCCGAGAGCGAGCACCATGAGATGCTGAGTCTCTGGGAAAGCAGAGATCCCCAGTGCTGTTGTGCCTGTGGATAGGCTGCAGAGGGATAGTGAAGACCTGCAATAGCTTTCAGGGCTGGCACCTTCCTTGTGGGAGAAGGAGCCAGACGTTTGCCTTTTCAGAAAAAGTTTCTGCCGAGAACGAGCACCGTGACATGCTGAATGTCTGGGAAAGCAGAGATCCCCAGTGCTGTTGCGGCTATGGATAGGCTGCAGGGGGACGGTGAAGACGAGTAAGATCTTTCAGGGCTGGCACATTCCTTGTGGGAGAAGGAGCCAGACGTTTGCCTTTTCAGAAAAAGTTTCTGCCGAGAACGAGCACCGTGACATGCTGAGTCTCTGGGAAAGCAGAGATCCCCAGTGGTGTTGCGGCTAAAGATAGGCTGCAGAGGGATAGTGAAGACCTGCAAGAGCTTTCAGGGCTGGCACCTTCCTTGTGGGAGAAGGAGCCAGACGTTTGCCTTTTCAGAAAAAGGCTCTGCCGAGAGCGAGCACCATGAGATGCTGATTCTCTGGGAAAGCATAAATCCCCAGTGCTGTTGTGCCTGTGGATAGGCTGCAGGGGGACGGTGAAGACCAGCAAGATCTTTCAGGGCTGGCACCTTCCTTGTGGGAGAAGGAGCCAGACGTTTGCCTTTTCAGAAAAAGTTTCTGCCGAGAACGAGCGCCGTGACATGCTGAGTCTCTTGGAAAGCAGAGATCCCCAGTGCTGTTGCGGCTAAAGATAGGCTGCAGAGGGATAGTGAAGACCTGCAAGAGCTTTCAGGGCTGGCACCTTCCTTGTGGGAGAAGGAGCCAGACGTTTGCCTTTTCAGAAAAAGTTTCTGCCGAGAACGAGCACCGTGACGTGCTGAGTCTCTGGGACAGCAGAGATCCCCAGTGCTGTTGTGCCTGTGGATAGGCTGCAGGGGGACGGTGAAGACCAGCAAGAGCTTTCAGGGCTGGCACCTTCCTTGTGGGAGAAGGAGCCAGACGTTTGCCTTTTCAGAAAAAGTTTCTGCCGAGAACGAGCACCGTGACATGCTGAGTCTCTGGGAAAGCAGAGATCCCCAGTGCTGTTGAGCTAAAGGTAGGCTGCAGGGGGACGGTGAAGACCAGCAAGAGCTTTCAGTGCTGGCACCTTCCTTGTGGGAGAAGGAGCCAGACGTTTGCCTTTTCAGAAAAAGTTTCTGCCGAGAACGAGCACCGTGACATGCTGAGTCTCTGGGAAAGCAGACATCCCCAGTGCTGTTGTGCCTGTGGATAGGCTGCAGGGGGACGGTGAAGACCAGCAAGAGCTTTCAGGGCTGGCACCTTCCTTGTGGGAGAAGGAGCCAGACGTTTGCCTTTTCAGAAAAAGGCTCTGCTGAGAGCGAGCACCGTGACATGCTGAGTCTCTGGGAAAGCAGAGATCCCCAGTGCTGTTGAGCTAAAGATAGGCTGCAGAGGGATAGTGAAGACCAGCAAGAGCTTTCAGGGCTGGCACCTTCCTTGTGGGAGAAGGAGCCAGACGTTTGCCTTTTCAGGAAAAGGCTCTGCTGAGAGCGAGTACCATGAGATGCTGAGTCTCTGGGAAAGCAGAGATCCCCAGTGCTGTTGTGCCTGTGGATAGGCTGCAGGGGGACTGTGAAGACCAGCAAGATCTTTCAGGGCTGGCACCTTCCTTGTGGGAGAAGGAGCCAGACGTTTGCCTTTTCAGAAAAAGTTTCTGCCGAGAACGAGCACCGTGACATGCTGAGTCTCTGGGAAAGCAGAGATCCCCAGTGCTGTTGCGGCTATGGATAGGCTGCAGGGGGACGGTGAAGACGAGTAAGATCTTTCAGGGCTGGCACCTTCCTTGTGGGAGAAGGAGCCAGACGTTTGCCTTTTCAGAAAAAGTTTCTGCCGAGAACGAGCACCGTGACATGCTGAGTCTCTGGGAAAGCAGAGATCCCCAGTGCTGTTGCGGCTAAAGATAGGCTGCAGAGGGATAGTGAAGACCTGCAAGAGCTTTCAGGGCTGGCACCTTCCTTGTGGGAGAAGGAGCCAGACGTTTGCCTTTTCAGAAAAAGTTTCTGCCGAGAACGAGCACCGTGACATGCTGAGTCTCTGGGAAAGCAGAGATCCCCAGTGCTGTTGCGGCTAAAGATAGGCTGCAGAGGGATAGTGAAGACCAGCAAGAGCTTTCAGGGCTGGCACCTTCCTTGTGGGAGAAGGAGCCAGACGTTTGCCTTTTCAGAAAAAGGCTCTGCCGAGAGCGAGCACCATGAGATGCTGAGTCTCTGGGAAAGCAGAGATCCCCAGTGCTGTTGTGCCTGTGGATAGGCTGCAGAGGGATAGTGAAGACCAGCAAGATCTTTCAGGGCTGGCACCTTCCTTGTGGGAGAAGGAGCCAGACGTTTGCCTTTTCAGAAAAAGTTTCTGCCGAGAACGAGCACCGTGACATGCTGAGTCTCTGGGAAAGCAGAGATCCCCAGTGCTGTTGCGGCTATGGATAGGCTGCAGGGGGACGGTGAAGACGAGTAATATCTTTCAGGGCTGGCACCTTCCTTGTGGGAGAAGGAGCCAGACGTTTGCCTTTTCAGAAAAAGTTTCTGCCGAGAACGAGCACCGTGACATGCTGAGTCTCTGGGAAAGCAGAGATCCCCAGTGCTGTTGCGGCTAAAGATAGGCTGCAGAGGGATAGTGAAGACCTGCAAGAGCTTTCAGGGCTGGCACCTTCCTTGTGGGAGAAGGAGCCAGACGTTTGCCTTTTCAGAAAAAGGCTCTTCCGAGAGCGAGCACCATGAGATGCTGATTCTCTGGAAAGCAGAAATCCCCAGTGCTGTTGTGCCTGTGGATAGGCTGCAGGGGGACGGTGAAGACCAGCAAGATCTTTCAGGGCTGGCACCTTCCTTGTGGGAGAAGGAGCCAGACGTTTGCCTTTTCAGAAAAAGTTTCTGCCGAGAACGAGCGCCGTGACATGCTGAGTCTCTGGGAAAGCAGAGATCCCCAGTGCTGTTGCGGCTAAAGATAGGCTGCAGAGGGATAGTGAAGACCAGCAAGAGCTTTCAGGGCTGGCACCTTCCTTGTGGGAGAAGGAGCCAGACGTTTGCCTTTTCAGAAAAAGATTCTGCCGAGAACGAGCACCGTGACATGCTGAGTCTCTGGGAAAGCAGAGATCCCCAGTGCTGTTGTGCCTGTGGATAGGCTGCAGAGGGATAGTGAAGACCAGCAAGATCTCTCAGGGCTGGCACCTTCCTTGTGGGAGAAGGAGCCAGACGTTTGCCTTTTCAGAAAAAGTTTCTGCCGAGAACGAGCACCGTGACATGCTGAGTCTCTGGGAAAGCAGAGATCCCCAGTGCTGTTGCGGCTAAAGATAGGCTGCAGAGGGATAGTGAAGACCTGCAAGAGCTTTCAGGGCTGGCACCTTCCTTGTGGGAGAAGGAGCCAGACGTTTGCCTTTTGAGAAAATGTTTCTGCCGAGAACGAGCACCGTGACATGCTGAGTCTCTGGGAAAGCAGAGATCCCCAGTGCTGTTGTGCCTGTGGATAGGCTGCAGGGGGACGGTGAAGACCAGCAAGAGCTTTCAGTGCTGGCACCTTCCTTGTGGGAGAAGGAGCCAGACGTTTGCCTTTTCAGAAAAAGTTTCTGCCGAGAACGAGCACCGTGACATGCTGAGTCTCTGGGAAAGCAGAGATCCCCAGTGCTGTTGCGGCTAAAGATAGGCTGCAGAGGGATAGTGAAGACCAGCAAGAGCTTTCAGGGCTGGCACCTTCCTTGTGGGAGAAGGAGCCAGACGTTTGCCTTTTCAGAAAAAGGATCTGCCGAGAGCGAGCACCATGAGATGCTGATTCTCTGGGAAAGCAGAAATCCCCAGTGCTGTTGTGCCTGTGGATAGGCTGCAGGGGGACGGTGAAGACCAGCAAGATCTTTCAGGGCTGGCACCTTCCTTGTGGGAGAAGGAGCCAGACGTTTGCCTTTTCAGAAAAAGTTTCTGCCGAGAACGAGCGCCGTGACATGCTGAGTCTCTGGGAAAGCAGAGATCCCCAGTGCTGTTGCGGCTAAAGATAGGCTGCAGAGGGATAGTGAAGACCAGCCAGAGCTTTCAGGGCTGGCACCTTCCTTGTGGGAGAAGGAGCCAGACGTTTGCCTTTTCAGAAAAAGTTTCTGCCGAGAACGAGCACCGTGACATGCTGAGTCTCTGGGACAGCAGAGATCCCCAGTGCTGTTGTGCCTGTGGATAGGCTGCAGGGGGACGGTGAAGACCAGCAAGATCTTTCAGGGCTGGCACCTTCCTTGTGGGAGAAGGAGCCAGACGTTTGCCTTTTCAGAAAAAGTTTCTGCCGAGAACGAGCACCGTGACATGCTGAGTCTCTGCGAAAGCAGAGATCCCCAGTGCTGTTGCAGCTAAAGATAGGCTGCAGAGGGATAGTGAAGACCTGCAAGAGCTTTCAGGGCTGGCACCTTCCTTTTGGGAGAAGGAGCCAGACGTTTGCCTTTTGAGAAAAAGATTCTGCCGAGAACGAGCACCATGACATGCTGAGTCTCTGGGAAAGCAGAGATCCCCAGTGCTGTTGTGCCTGTGGATAGGCTGCAGAGGGATAGTGAAGACCAGCAAGATCTTTCAGGGCTGGCACCTTCCTTGTGGGAGAAGGAGCCAGACGTTTGCCTTTTCAGAAAAAGGCTCTGCTGAGAGCGAGTACCATGAGATGGTGAGTCTCTGGGAAAGCAGAGATCCCCAGTGCTGTTGTGCCTGTGGATAGGCTGCAGGGGGACGGTGAAGACCAGCAAGATCTTTCAGGGCTGGCACCTTCCTTGTGGGAGAAGGAGCCAGACGTTTGCCTTTTCAGAAAAAGTTTCTGCCGAGAACGAGCGCCGTGACATGCTGAGTCTCTGGGAAAGCAGAGATCCCCAGTGCTGTTGCGGCTAAAGATAGGCTGCAGAGGGATAGTGAAGACCTGCAAGAGCTTTCAGGGCTGGCACCTTCCTTGTGGGAGAAGGAGCCAGACGTTTGCCTTTTCAGAAAAAGTTTCTGCCGAGAACGAGCACCGTGACATGCTGAGTCTCTGCGAAAGCAGAGATCCCCAGTGCTGTTGCGGCTAAAGATAGGCTGCAGAGGGATAGTGAAGACCTGCAAGAGCTTTCAGGGCTGGCACCTTCCTTTTGCGAGAAGGAGCCAGACGTTTGCCTTTTGAGAAAAAGATTCTGCCGAGAACGAGCACCGTGACATGCTGAGTCTCTGGGAAAGCAGAGATCCCCAGTGCTGTTGCGCCTGTGGATAGGCTGCAGAGGGATAGTGAAGACCTGCAAGAGCTTTCAGGGCTGGCACCTTCCTTGTGGGAGAAGGAGCCAGACGTTTGCCTTTTCAGAAAAAGTTTCTGCCGAGAACGAGCACCGTGACATGCTGAGTCTCTGGGAAAGCAGAGATCCCCAGTGCTGTTGTGCCTGTGGATAGGCTGCAGGGGGACGGTGAAGACCAGCAAGAGCTTTCAGTGCTGGCACCTTCCTTGTGGGAGAAGGAGACAGACGTTTGCCTTTTCAGAAAAAGTTTCTGCCGAGAACGAGCACCGTGACATGCTGAGTCTCTGGGACAGCAGAGATCCCCAGTGCTGTTGTGCCTGTGGATAGGCTGCAGGGGGACGGTGAATACCAGCAAGATCTTTCAGGGCTGGCACCTTCCTTGTGGGAGAAGGAGCCAGACGTTTGCCTTTTCAGAAAAAGTTTCTGCCGAGAACGAGCACCGTGACATGCTGAGTCTCTGCGAAAGCAGAGATCCCCAGTGCTGTTGCGGCTAAAGATAGGCTGCAGAGGGATAGTGAAGACCTGCAAGAGCTTTCAGGGCTGGAACCTTCCTTTTGCGAGAAGGAGCCAGACGTTTGCCTTTTGAGAAAAAGATTCTGCCGAGAACGAGCACCGTGACATGCTGAGTCTCTGGGAAAGCAGAGATCCCCAGTGCTGTTGTGCCTGTGGATAGGCTGCAGAGGGATAGTGAAGACCTGCAAGAGCTTTCAGGGCTGGCACCTTCCTTGTGGGAGAAGGAGCCAGACGTTTGCCTTTTCAGAAAAAGTTTCTGCCGAGAACGAGCACCGTGACATGCTGAGTCTCTGGGAAAGCAGAGATCCCCAGTGCTGTTGTGCCTGTGGATAGGCTGCAGGGGGACGGTGAAGACCAGCAAGAGCTTTCAGTGCTGGCACCTTCCTTGTGGGAGAAGGAGCCAGACGTTTGCCTTTTCAGAAAAAGTTTCTGCCGAGAACGAGCACCGTGACATGCTGAGTCTCTGGGACAGCAGAGATCCCCAGTGCTGTTGTGCCTGTGGATAGGCTGCAGAGGGATAGTGAAGACCTGCAAGAGCTTTCAGGGCTGGCACCTTCCTTGTGGGAGAAGGAGCCAGACGTTTGCCTTTTCAGAAAAAGTTTCTGCCGAGAACGAGCACCGTGACATGCTGAGTCTCTGGGAAAGCAGAGATCCCCAGTGCTGTTGAGCTAAAGATAGGCTGCAGAGTGACAGTGAAGACCAGCAAGAGCTTTCAGGGCTGGCACCTTCCTTGTGGGAGAAGGAGCCAGACGTTTGCCTTTTCAGAAAAAGGCTCTGCTGAGAGCGAGTACCATGAGATGCTGAGACTCTGGGAAAGCAGAGATCCCCAGTGCTGTTGTGCCTGTGGATAGGCTGCAGGGGGACGGTGAAGACCAGCAAGAGCTTTCAGTGCTGGCACCTTCCTTGTGGGAGAAGGAGCCAGACGTTTGCCTTTTCAGAAAAAGTTTCTGCCGAGAACGAGCACCGTGACATGCTGAGTCTCTGGGACAGCAGAGATCCCCAGTGCTGTTGTGCCTGTGGATAGGCTGCAGGGGGACGGTGAATACCAGCAAGATCTTTCAGGGCTGGCACCTTCCTTGTGGGAGAAGGAGCCAGACGTTTGCCTTTTCAGAAAAAGTTTCTGCCGAGAACGAGCACCGTGACATGCTGAGTCTCTGCGAAAGCAGAGATCCCCAGTGCTGTTGCGGCTAAAGATAGGCTGCAGAGGGATAGTGAAGACCTGCAAGAGCTTTCAGGGCTGGAACCTTCCTTTTGCGAGAAGGAGCCAGACGTTTGCCTTTTGAGAAAAAGATTCTGCCGAGAACGAGCACCGTGACATGCTGAGTCTCTGGGAAAGCAGAGATCCCCAGTGCTGTTGTGCCTGTGGATAGGCTGCAGAGGGATAGTGAAGACCTGCAAGAGCTTTCAGGGCTGGCACCTTCCTTGTGGGAGAAGGAGCCAGACGTTTGCCTTTTCAGAAAAAGGATCTGCCGAGAGCGAGCACCATGAGATGCTGATTCTCTGGGAAAGCAGAAATCCCCAGTGCTGTTGTGCCTGTGGATAGGCTGCAGGGGGACGGTGAAGACCAGCAAGATCTTTCAGGGCTGGCACCTTCCTTGTGGGAGAAGGAGCCAGACGTTTGCCTTTTCAGAAAAAGTTTCTGCCGAGAACGAGCGCCGTGACATGCTGAGTCTCTGGGAAAGCAGAGATCCCCAGTGCTGTTGCGGCTAAAGATAGGCTGCAGAGGGATAGTGAAGACCAGCCAGAGCTTTCAGGGCTGGCACCTTCCTTGTGGGAGAAGGAGCCAGACGTTTGCCTTTTCAGAAAAAGTTTCTGCCGAGAACGAGCACCGTGACATGCTGAGTCTCTGGGACAGCAGAGATCCCCAGTGCTGTTGTGCCTGTGGATAGGCTGCAGGGGGACGGTGAAGACCAGCAAGATCTTTCAGGGCTGGCACCTTCCTTGTGGGAGAAGGAGCCAGACGTTTGCCTTTTCAGAAAAAGTTTCTGCCGAGAACGAGCACCGTGACATGCTGAGTCTCTGCGAAAGCAGAGATCCCCAGTGCTGTTGCAGCTAAAGATAGGCTGCAGAGGGATAGTGAAGACCTGCAAGAGCTTTCAGGGCTGGCACCTTCCTTTTGGGAGAAGGAGCCAGACGTTTGCCTTTTGAGAAAAAGATTCTGCCGAGAACGAGCACCATGACATGCTGAGTCTCTGGGAAAGCAGAGATCCCCAGTGCTGTTGTGCCTGTGGATAGGCTGCAGAGGGATAGTGAAGACCAGCAAGATCTTTCAGGGCTGGCACCTTCCTTGTGGGAGAAGGAGCCAGACGTTTGCCTTTTCAGAAAAAGGCTCTGCTGAGAGCGAGTACCATGAGATGGTGAGTCTCTGGGAAAGCAGAGATCCCCAGTGCTGTTGTGCCTGTGGATAGGCTGCAGGGGGACGGTGAAGACCAGCAAGATCTTTCAGGGCTGGCACCTTCCTTGTGGGAGAAGGAGCCAGACGTTTGCCTTTTCAGAAAAAGTTTCTGCCGAGAACGAGCGCCGTGACATGCTGAGTCTCTGGGAAAGCAGAGATCCCCAGTGCTGTTGCGGCTAAAGATAGGCTGCAGAGGGATAGTGAAGACCTGCAAGAGCTTTCAGGGCTGGCACCTTCCTTGTGGGAGAAGGAGCCAGACGTTTGCCTTTTCAGAAAAAGTTTCTGCCGAGAACGAGCACCGTGACATGCTGAGTCTCTGCGAAAGCAGAGATCCCCAGTGCTGTTGCGGCTAAAGATAGGCTGCAGAGGGATAGTGAAGACCTGCAAGAGCTTTCAGGGCTGGCACCTTCCTTTTGCGAGAAGGAGCCAGACGTTTGCCTTTTGAGAAAAAGATTCTGCCGAGAACGAGCACCGTGACATGCTGAGTCTCTGGGAAAGCAGAGATCCCCAGTGCTGTTGCGCCTGTGGATAGGCTGCAGAGGGATAGTGAAGACCTGCAAGAGCTTTCAGGGCTGGCACCTTCCTTGTGGGAGAAGGAGCCAGACGTTTGCCTTTTCAGAAAAAGTTTCTGCCGAGAACGAGCACCGTGACATGCTGAGTCTCTGGGAAAGCAGAGATCCCCAGTGCTGTTGTGCCTGTGGATAGGCTGCAGGGGGACGGTGAAGACCAGCAAGAGCTTTCAGTGCTGGCACCTTCCTTGTGGGAGAAGGAGACAGACGTTTGCCTTTTCAGAAAAAGTTTCTGCCGAGAACGAGCACCGTGACATGCTGAGTCTCTGGGACAGCAGAGATCCCCAGTGCTGTTGTGCCTGTGGATAGGCTGCAGGGGGACGGTGAATACCAGCAAGATCTTTCAGGGCTGGCACCTTCCTTGTGGGAGAAGGAGCCAGACGTTTGCCTTTTCAGAAAAAGTTTCTGCCGAGAACGAGCACCGTGACATGCTGAGTCTATGCGAAAGCAGAGATCCCCAGTGCTGTTGCGGCTAAAGATAGGCTGCAGAGGGATAGTGAAGACCTGCAAGAGCTTTCAGGGCTGGAACCTTCCTTTTGCGAGAAGGAGCCAGACGTTTGCCTTTTGAGAAAAAGATTCTGCCGAGAACGAGCACCGTGACATGCTGAGTCTCTGGGAAAGCAGAGATCCCCAGTGCTGTTGTGCCTGTGGATAGGCTGCAGAGGGATAGTGAAGACCTGCAAGAGCTTTCAGGGCTGGCACCTTCCTTGTGGGAGAAGGAGCCAGACGTTTGCCTTTTCAGAAAAAGTTTCTGCCGAGAACGAGCACCGTGACATGCTGAGTCTCTGGGAAAGCAGAGATCCCCAGTGCTGTTGTGCCTGTGGATAGGCTGCAGGGGGACGGTGAAGACCAGCAAGAGCTTTCAGTGCTGGCACCTTCCTTGTGGGAGAAGGAGCCAGACGTTTCCCTTTTCAGAAAAAGTTTCTGCCGAGAACGAGCACCGTGACATGCTGAGTCTCTGGGACAGCAGAGATCCCCAGTGCTGTTGTGCCTGTGGATAGGCTGCAGAGGGATAGTGAAGACCTGCAAGAGCTTTCAGGGCTGGCACCTTCCTTGTGGGAGAAGGAGCCAGACGTTTGCCTTTTCAGAAAAAGTTTCTGCCGAGAACGAGCACCGTGACATGCTGAGTCTCTGGGAAAGCAGAGATCCCCAGTGCTGTTGAGCTAAAGATAGGCTGCAGAGTGATAGTGAAGACCAGCAAGAGCTTTCAGGGCTGGCACCTTCCTTGTGGGAGAAGGAGCCAGACGTTTGCCTTTTCAGAAAAAGGCTCTGCTGAGAGCGAGTACCATGAGATGCTGAGACTCTGGGAAAGCAGAGATCCCCAGTGCTGTTGTGCCTGTGGATAGGCTGCAGGGGGACGGTGAAGACCAGCAAGATCTTTCAGGGCTGGCACCTTCCTTGTGGGAGAAGGAGCCAGACGTTTGCCTTTTCAGAAAAAGTTTCTGCCGAGAACGAGCGCCGTGACATGCTGAGTCTCTGGGAAAGCAGAGATCCCCAGTGCTGTTGCGGCTAAAGATAGGCTGCAGAGGGATAGTGAAGACCTGCAAGAGCTTTCAGGGCTGGCACCTTCCTTGTGGGAGAAGGAGCCAGACGTTTGCCTTTTCAGAAAAAGGCTCTGCCGAGAACGAGCACCGTGACATGCTGAGTCTCTGGGAAAGCAGAGATCCCCAGTGCTGTTGCGGCTAAAGATAGGCTGCAGAGGGATAGTGAAGACCAGCAAGCGCTTTCAGGGCTGGCACCTTCCTTGTGGGAGAAGGAGCCAGACGTTTGCCTTTTCAGAAAAAGTTTCTGCCGAGAACGAGCACCGTGACATGCTGAGTCTCTGGGAAAGCAGAGATCCCCAGTGCTGTTGTGCCTGTGGATAGGCTGCAGGGGGACGGTGAAGACCAGCAAGATCTTTCAGGGCTGGCACCTTCCTTGTGGGAGAAGGAGCCAGACGTTTGCCTTTTCAGAAAAAGTTTCTGCCGAGAACGAGCACCGTGACATGCTGAGTCTCTGCGAAAGCAGAGATCCCCAGTGCTGTTGCGGCTAAAGATAGGCTGCAGAGGGATAGTGAAGACCTGCAAGAGCTTTCAGGGCTGGCACCTTCCTTTTGCGAGAAGGAGCCAGACGTTTGCCTTTTGAGAAAAAGATTCTGCCGAGAACGAGCACCGTGACATGCTGAGTCTCTGGGAAAGCAGAGATCCCCAGTGCTGTTGTGCCTGTGGATAGGCTACAGAGGGATAGTGAAGACCTGCAAGAGCTTTCAGGGCTGGCACCTTCCTTGTGGGAGAAGGAGCCAGACGTTTGCCTTTTCAGAAAAAGTTTCTGCCGAGAACGAGCACCGTGACATGCTGAGTCTCTGGGAAAGCAGAGATCCCCAGTGCTGTTGCGGCTAAAGATAGGCTGCAGGGGGACGGTGAAGACCAGCAAGAGCTTTCAGGGCTGGCACCTTCCTTGTGGGAGAAGGAGCCAGACGTTTGCCTTTTCAGAAAAAGTTTCTGCCGAGAACGAGCACCGTGACATGCTGAGTCTCTGGGAAAGCAGAGATCCCCAGTGCTGTTGTGCCTGTGGATAGGCTGCAGGGGGACGGTGAAGACCAGCAAGATCTTTCAGGGCTGGCACCTTCCTTGTGGGAGAAGGAGCCAGACGTTTGCCTTTTCAGAAAAAGTTTCTGCCGAGAACGAGCACCGTGACATGCTGAGTCTCTGGGAAAGCAGAGATCCCCAGTGCTGTTGAGCTAAAGATAGGCTGCAGAGTGATAGTGAAGACCAGCAAGAGCTTTCAGGGCTGGCACCTTCCTTGTGGGAGAAGGAGCCAGACGTTTGCCTTTTCAGAAAAAGGCTCTGCTGAGAGCGAGTACAATGAGATGCTGAGTCTCTGGGAAAGCAGAGATCCCCAGTGCTGTTGTGCCTGTGGATAGGCTGCAGGGGGACGGTGAAGACCAGCAAGATCTTTCAGGGCTGGCACCTTCCTTGTGGGAGAAGGAGCCAGACGTTTGCCTTTTCAGAAAAAGTTTCTGCCGAGAACGAGCGCCGTGACATGCTGAGTCTCTGGGACAGCAGAGATCCCCAGTGCTGTTGTGCCTGTGGATAGGCTGCAGGGGGACGGTGAAGACCAGCAAGAGCTTTCAGGGCTGGCACCTTCCTTGTGGGAGAAGGAGCCAGACGTTTGCCTTTTCAGAAAAAGTTTCTGCCGAGAACGAGCACCGTGACATGCTGAGTCTCTGCGAAAGCAGAGATCCCCAGTGCTGTTGCGGCTAAAGATAGGCTGCAGAGGGATAGTGAAGACCTGCAAGAGCTTTCAGGGCTGGCACCTTCCTTGTGGGAGAAGGAGCCAGACGTTTGCCTTTTCAGAAAAAGTTTCTGCCGAGAACGAGCACCGTGACATGCTGAGTCTCTGGGAAAGCAGAGATCCCCAGTGCTGTTGAGCTAAAGATAGGCTGCAGAGGGATAGTGAAGACCAGCAAGAGCTTTCAGGGCTGGCACCTTCCTTGTGGGAGAAGGAGCCAGACGTTTGCCTTTTCAGAAAAAGTTTCTGCCGAGAACGAGCACCGTGACATGCTGAGTCTCTGGGAAAGCAGAGATCCCCAGTGCTGTTGTGCCTGTGGATAGGCTGCAGGGGGACGGTGAAGACCAGCAAGATCTTTCAGGGCTGGCACCTTCCTTGTGGGAGAAGGAGCCAGACGTTTGCCTTTTCAGAAAAAGTTTCTGCCGAGAACGAGCGCCGTGACATGCTGAGTCTCTGGGAAAGCAGAGATCCCCAGTGCTGTTGCGGCTAAAGATAGGCTGCAGAGGGATAGTGAAGACCTGCAAGAGCTTTCAGGCCTGGCACCTTCCTTGTGGAAGAAGGAGCCAGACGTTTGCCTTTTCAGAAAAAGTTTCTGCCGAGAACGAGCACCGTGACATGCTGAGTCTCTGGGAAAGCAGAGATCCCCAGTGCTGTTGCGGCTAAAGATAGGCTGCAGAGGGATAGTGAAGACCAGCAAGAGCTTTCAGGGCTGGCACCTTCCTTGTGGGAGAAGGAGCCAGACGTTTGCCTTTTGAGAAAAAGTTTCTGACGAGAACGAGCACCGTGACATGCTGAGTCTCTGGGACAGCAGAGATCCCCAGTGCTGTTGTGCCTGTGGATAGGCTGCAGGGGGACGGTGAAGACCAGCAAGAGCTTTCAGGGCTGGCACCTTCCTTGTGGGAGAAGGAGCCAGACGTTTGCCTTTTCAGAAAAAGTTTCTGCCGAGAACGAGCACCGTGACATGCTGAGTCTCTGGGACAGCAGAGATCCCCAGTGCTGTTGTGCCTGTGGATAGGCTGCAGGGGGACGGTGAAGACCAGCAAGAGCTTTCAGGGCTGGCACCTTCCTTGTGGGAGAAGGAGCCAGACGTTTGCCTTTTCAGAAAAAGTTTCTGCCGAGAACGAGCACCGTGACATGCTGAGTCTCTGCGAAAGCAGAGATCCCCAGTGCTGTTGCGGCTAAAGATAGGCTGCAGAGGGATAGTGAAGACCTGCAAGAGCTTTCAGGGCTGGCACCTTCCTTGTGGGAGAAGGAGCCAGACGTTTGCCTTTTGAGAAAAAGTTTCTGCCGAGAACGAGCACCGTGACATGCGGAGTCTCTGGGAAAGCAGAGATCCCCAGTGCTGTTGTGCCTGTGGATAGGCTGCAGGGGGACGGTGAAGACCAGCAAGAGCTTTCAGTGCTGGCACCTTCCTTGTGGGAGAAGGAGCCAGACGTTTGCCTTTTCAGAAAAAGTTTCTGCTGAGAACGAGCACCGTGACATGCTGAGTCTCTGGGAAAGCAGAGATCCCCAGTGCTGTTGTGCCTGTGGATAGGCTGCAGGGGGACGGTGAAGACCAGCAAGAGCTTTCAGGGCTGGCACCTTCCTTGTGGGAGAAGGAGCCAGACGTTTGCCTTTTCAGAAAAAGTTTCTGCCGAGAACGAGCACCGTGACATGCTGAGTCTCTGGGAAAGCAGAGATCCCCAGTGCTGTTGAGCTAAAGATAGGCTGCAGAGGGATAGTGAAGACCAGCAAGAGCTTTCAGGGCTGGCACCTTCCTTGTGGGAGAAGGAGCCAGACGTTTGCCTTTTCAGAAAAAGGCTCTGCCGACAGCGAGCACCATGAGATGCTGAGTCTCTGGGAAAGCAGAGATCCCCAGTGATGTTGTGCCTGTGGATAGGCTGCAGGGGGACAGTGAAGACCAGCAAGATTTTTCAGGGCTGGCACCTTCCTTGTGGGAGAAGGAGCCAGACGTTTGCCTTTTCAGAAAAAGTTTCTGCCGAGAACGAGCACCGTGACATGCTGAGTCTCTGGGAAAGCAGAGATCCCCAGTGCTGTTGCGGCTAAAGATAGGCTGCAGAGGGATAGTGAAGACCTGCAAGAGCTTTCAGGGCTGGCACCTTCCTTGTGGGAGAAGGAGCCAGACGTTTGCCTTTTGAGAAAAAGTTTCTGCCGAGAACGAGCACCGTGACATGCTGAGTCTCTGGGAAAGCAGAGATCCCCAGTGCTGTTGTGCCTGTGGATAGGCTTCAGGGGGACGGTGAAGACCAGCAAGAGCTTTCAGTGCTGGCACCTTCCTTGTGGGAGAAGGAGCCAGACGTTTGCCTTTTCAGAAAAAGTTTCTGCCGAGAACGAGCACCGTGACATGCTGAGTCTCTGGGAAAGCAGAGATCCCCAGTGCTGTTGTGCCTGTGGATAGGCTGCAGGGGGGCGGTGAAGACCAGCAAGAGCTTTCAGTGCTGGCACCTTCCTTGTGGGAGAAGGAGCCAGACGTTTGCCTTTTCAGAAAAAGTTTCTGCCGAGAACGAGCACCGTGACATGCTGAGTCTCTGGGAAAGCAGAGATCCCCAGTGCTGTTGTGCCTGTGGATAGGCTGCAGGGGGACGGTGAAGACCAGCAAGATCTTTCAGGGCTGGCACCTTCCTTGTGGGAGAAGGAGCCAGACGTTTGCCTTTTCAGAAAAAGTTTCTGCCGAGAACGAGCACCGTGACATGCTGAGTCTCTGGGAAAGCAGAGATCCCCAGTGCTGTTGCGGCTAAAGATAGGCTGCAGAGGGATAGTGAAGACCAGCAAGAGCTTTCAGGGCTGGCACCTTCCTTGTGGGAGAAGGAGCCAGACGTTTGCCTTTTCAGAAAAAGGCTCTGCTGAGAGCGAGTACCATGAGATGCTGAGTCTCTGGGAAAGCAGAGATCCCCAGTGCTGTTGTGCCTGTGGATAGGCTGCAGGGGGACGGTGAAGACCAGCAAGATCTTTCAGGGCTGGCACCTTCCTTGTGGGAGAAGGAGCCAGACGTTTGCCTTTTCAGAAAAAGTTTCTGCCGAGAACGAGCGCCGTGACATGCTGAGTCTCTGGGACAGCAGAGATCCCCAGTGCTGTTGCGGCTAAAGATAGGCTGCAGAGGGATAGTGAAGACCTGCAAGAGCTTTCAGGCCTGGCACCTTCCTTGTGGGAGAAGGAGCCAGACGTTTGCCTTTTCAGAAAAAGTTTCTGCCGAGAACGAGCACCGTGACATGCTGAGTCTCTGGGAAAGCAGAGATCCCCAGTGCTGTTGCGGCTAAAGATAGGCTGCAGAGGGATAGTGAAGACCAGCAAGATCTTTCAGGGCTGGCACCATCCTTGTGGGAGAAGGAGCCAGACGTTTGCCTTTTGAGAAAAAGTTTCTGCCGAGAACGAGCACCGTGACATGCTGAGTCTCTGGGAAAGCAGAGATCCCCAGTGCTGTTGTGCCTGTGGATAGGCTGCAGGGGGACGGTGAAGACCAGCAAGAGCTTTCAGGGCTGGCACCTTCCTTGTGGGAGAAGGAGCCAGACGTTTGCCTTTTCAGAAAAAGTTTCTGCCGAGAACGAGCACCGTGACATGCTGAGTCTCTGCGAAAGCAGAGATCCCCAGTGCTGTTGCGGCTAAAGATAGGCTGCAGAGGGATAGTGAAGACCTGCAAGAGCTTTCAGGGCTGGCACCTTCCTTGTGGGAGAAGGAGCCAGACGTTTGCCTTTTGAGAAAAAGTTTCTGCCGAGAACGAGCACCGTGACATGCTGAGTCTCTGGGAAAGCAGAGATCCCCAGTGCTGTTGTGCCTGTGGATAGGCTGCAGGGGGACGGTGAAGACCAGCAAGAGCTTTCAGGGCTGGCACCTTCCTTGTGGGAGAAGGAGCCAGACGTTTGCCTTTTCAGAAAAAGTTTCTGCCGAGAACGAGCACCGTGACATGCTGAGTCTCTGGGAAAGCAGAGATCCCCAGTGCTGTTGTGCCTGTGGATAGGCTGCAGGGGGACGGTGAAGACCAGCAAGAGCTTTCAGGGCTGGCACCTTCCTTGTGGGAGAAGGAGCCAGACGTTTGCCTTTTCAGAAAAAGTTTCTGCCGAGAACGAGCACCGTGACATGCTGAGTCTCTGGGAAAGCAGAGATCCCCAGTGCTGTTGAGCTAAAGATAGGCTGCAGAGGGATAGTGAAGACCAGCAAGAGCTTTCAGGGCTGGCACCTTCCTTGTGGGAGAAGGAGCCAGACGTTTGCCTTTTCAGAAAAAGGCTCTGCTGAGAGCGAGTACCATGAGATGCTGAGTCTCTGGGACAGCAGAGATCCCCAGTGCTGTTGTGCCTGTGGATAGGCTGCAGGGGGACGGTGAAGACCAGCAAGATCTTTCAGGGCTGGTACCTTCCTTGTGGGAGAAGGAGCCAGACGTTTGCCTTTTCAGAAAAAGTTTCTGCCGAGAACGAGCACCGTGACATGCTGAGTCTCTGCGAAAGCAGAGATCCCCAGTGCTGTTGCGGCTAAAGATAGGCTGCAGAGGGATAGTGAAGACCTGCAAGAGCTTTCAGGGCTGGCACCTTCCTTGTGGGAGAAGGAGCCAGACGTTTGCCTTTTGAGAAAAAGTTTCTGCCGAGAACGAGCACCGTGACATGCTGAGTCTCTGGGAAAGCAGAGATCCCCAGTGCTGTTGTGCCTGTGGATAGGCTTCAGGGGGACGGTGAAGACCAGCAAGAGCTTTCAGTGCTGGCACCTTCCTTGTGGGAGAAGGAGCCAGACGTTTGCCTTTTCAGAAAAAGTTTCTGCCGAGAACGAGCACCGTGACATGCTGAGTCTCTGGGAAAGCAGAGATCCCCAGTGCTGTTGTGCCTGTGGATAGGCTGCAGGGGGACGGTGAAGACCAGCAAGAGCTTTCAGTGCTGGCACCTTCCTTGTGGGAGAAGGAGCCAGACGTTTGCCTTTTCAGAAAAAGTTTCTGCCGAGAACGAGCACCGTGACATGCTGAGTCTCTGGGAAAGCAGAGATCCCCAGTGCTGTTGTGCCTGTGGATAGGCTGCAGGGGGACGGTGAAGACCAGCAAGATCTTTCAGGGCTGGCACCTTCCTTGTGGGAGAAGGAGCCAGACGTTTGCCTTTTCAGAAAAAGTTTCTGCCGAGAACGAGCACCGTGACATGCTGAGTCTCTGGGAAAGCAGAGATCCCCAGTGCTGTTGCGGCTAAAGATAGGCTGCAGAGGGATAGTGAAGACCTGCAAGAGCTTTCAGGGCTGGCACCTTCCTTGTGGAAGAAGGAGCCAGACGTTTGCCTTTTCAGAAAAAGTTTCTGCCGAGAACGAGCACCGTGACATGCTGAGTCTCTGCGAAAGCAGAGATCCCCAGTGCTGTTGCGGCTAAAGATAGGCTGCAGAGGGATAGTGAAGACCTGCAAGAGCTTTCAGGGCTGGCACCTTCCTTGTGGGAGAAGGAGCCAGACGTTTGCCTTTTGAGAAAAAGTTTCTGCCGAGAACGAGCACCGTGACATGCGGAGTCTCTGGGAAAGCAGAGATCCCCAGTGCTGTTGTGCCTGTGGATAGGCTGCAGGGGGACGGTGAAGACCAGCAAGAGCTTTCAGGGCTGGCACCTTCCTTGTGGGAGAAGGAGCCAGACGTTTGCCTTTTCAGAAAAAGTTTCTGCCGAGAACGAGCACCGTGACATGCTGAGTCTCTGGGAAAGCAGAGATCCCCAGTGCTGTTGTGCCTGTGGATAGGCTGCAGGGGGACGGTGAAGACCAGCAAGAGCTTTCAGGGCTGGCACCTTCCTTGTGGGAGAAGGAGCCAGACGTTTGCCTTTTCAGAAAAAGTTTCTGCCGAGAACGAGCACCGTGACATGCTGAGTCTCTGGGAAAGCAGAGATCCCCAGTGCTGTTGAGCTAAAGATAGGCTGCAGAGGGATAGTGAAGACCAGCAAGAGCTTTCAGGGCTGGCACCTTCCTTGTGGGAGAAGGAGCCAGACGTTTGCCTTTTCAGAAAAAGGCTCTGCTGAGAGCGAGTACCATGAGATGCTGAGTCTCTGGGACAGCAGAGATCCCCAGTGCTGTTGTGCCTGTGGATAGGCTGCAGGGGGACGGTGAAGACCAGCAAGATCTTTCAGGGCTGGTACCTTCCTTGTGGGAGAAGGAGCCAGACGTTTGCCTTTTCAGAAAAAGTTTCTGCCGAGAACGAGCACCGTGACATGCTGAGTCTCTGCGAAAGCAGAGATCCCCAGTGCTGTTGCGGCTAAAGATAGGCTGCAGAGGGATAGTGAAGACCTGCAAGAGCTTTCAGGGCTGGCACCTTCCTTGTGGAAGAAGGAGCCAGACGTTTGCCTTTTCAGAAAAAGTTTCTGCCGAGAACGAGCACCGTGACATGCTGAGTCTCTGGGAAAGCAGAGATCCCCAGTGCTGTTGAGCTAAAGATAGGCTGCAGAGGGATAGTGAAGACCAGCAAGAGCTTTCAGGGCTGGCACCTTCCTTGTGGGAGAAGGAGCCAGACGTTTGCCTTTTCAGAAAAAGGCTCTGCCGAGAGCGAGCACCATGAGATGCTGAGTCTCTGGGAAAGCAGAGATCCCCAGTGATGTTGTGCCTGTGGATAGGCTGCAGGGGGACAGTGAAGACCAGCAAGATTTTTCAGGGCTGGCACCTTCCTTGTGGGAGAAGGAGCCAGACGTTTGCCTTTTCAGAAAAAGTTTCTGCCGAGAACGAGCACCGTGACATGCTGAGTCTCTGGGAAAGCAGAGATCCCCAGTGCTGTTGCGGCTAAAGATAGGCTGCAGAGGGATAGTGAAGACCTGCAAGAGCTTTCAGGGCTGGCACCTTCCTTGTGGGAGAAGGAGCCAGACGTTTGCCTTTTGAGAAAAAGTTTCTGCCGAGAACGAGCACCGTGACATGCTGAGTCTCTGGGAAAGCAGAGATCCCCAGTGCTGTTGTGCCTGTGGATAGGCTTCAGGGGGACGGTGAAGACCAGCAAGAGCTTTCAGTGCTGGCACCTTCCTTGTGGGAGAAGGAGCCAGACGTTTGCCTTTTCAGAAAAAGTTTCTGCCGAGAACGAGCACCGTGACATGCTGAGTCTCTGGGAAAGCAGAGATCCCCAGTGCTGTTGTGCCTGTGGATAGGCTGCAGGGGGGCGGTGAAGACCAGCAAGAGCTTTCAGTGCTGGCACCTTCCTTGTGGGAGAAGGAGCCAGACGTTTGCCTTTTCAGAAAAAGTTTCTGCCGAGAACGAGCACCGTGACATGCTGAGTCTCTGGGAAAGCAGAGATCCCCAGTGCTGTTGTGCCTGTGGATAGGCTGCAGGGGGACGGTGAAGACCAGCAAGATCTTTCAGGGCTGGCACCTTCCTTGTGGGAGAAGGAGCCAGACGTTTGCCTTTTCAGAAAAAGTTTCTGCCGAGAACGAGCACCGTGACATGCTGAGTCTCTGGGAAAGCAGAGATCCCCAGTGCTGTTGCGGCTAAAGATAGGCTGCAGAGGGATAGTGAAGACCAGCAAGAGCTTTCAGGGCTGGCACCTTCCTTGTGGGAGAAGGAGCCAGACGTTTGCCTTTTCAGAAAAAGGCTCTGCTGAGAGCGAGTACCATGAGATGCTGAGTCTCTGGGAAAGCAGAGATCCCCAGTGCTGTTGTGCCTGTGGATAGGCTGCAGGGGGACGGTGAAGACCAGCAAGATCTTTCAGGGCTGGCACCTTCCTTGTGGGAGAAGGAGCCAGACGTTTGCCTTTTCAGAAAAAGTTTCTGCCGAGAACGAGCGCCGTGACATGCTGAGTCTCTGGGACAGCAGAGATCCCCAGTGCTGTTGCGGCTAAAGATAGGCTGCAGAGGGATAGTGAAGACCTGCAAGAGCTTTCAGGCCTGGCACCTTCCTTGTGGGAGAAGGAGCCAGACGTTTGCCTTTTCAGAAAAAGTTTCTGCCGAGAACGAGCACCGTGACATGCTGAGTCTCTGGGAAAGCAGAGATCCCCAGTGCTGTTGCGGCTAAAGATAGGCTGCAGAGGGATAGTGAAGACCAGCAAGATCTTTCAGGGCTGGCACCATCCTTGTGGGAGAAGGAGCCAGACGTTTGCCTTTTGAGAAAAAGTTTCTGCCGAGAACGAGCACCGTGACATGCTGAGTCTCTGGGAAAGCAGAGATCCCCAGTGCTGTTGTGCCTGTGGATAGGCTGCAGGGGGACGGTGAAGACCAGCAAGAGCTTTCAGGGCTGGCACCTTCCTTGTGGGAGAAGGAGCCAGACGTTTGCCTTTTCAGAAAAAGTTTCTGCCGAGAACGAGCACCGTGACATGCTGAGTCTCTGGGACAGCAGAGATCCCCAGTGCTGTTGTGCCTGTTGATAGGCTGCAGGGGGACGGTGAAGACCAGCAAGAGCTTTCAGGGCTGGCACCTTCCTTGTGGGAGAAGGAGCCAGACGTTTGCCTTTTCAGAAAAAGTTTCTGCCGAGAACGAGCACCGTGACATGCTGAGTCTCTGGGAAAGCAGAGATCCCCAGTGCTGTTGCGGCTAAAGATAGGCTGCAGAGGGATAGTGAAGACCTGCAAGAGCTTTCAGGGCTGGCACCTTCCTTGTGGGAGAAGGAGCCAGACGTTTGCCTTTTGAGAAAAAGTTTCTGCCGAGAACGAGCACCGTGACATGCTGAGTCTCTGGGAAAGCAGAGATCCCCAGTGCTGTTGTGCCTGTGGATAGGCTGCAGGGGGACGGTGAAGACCAGCAAGATCTTTCAGGGCTGGCACCTTCCTTGTGGGAGAAGGAGCCAGACGTTTGCCTTTTCAGAAAAAGTTTCTGCCGAGAACGAGCACCGTGACATGCTGAGTCTCTGGGAAAGCAGAGATCCCCAGTGCTGTTGTGCCTGTGGATAGGCTGCAGAGGGATAGTGAAGACCAGCAAGAGCTTTCAGGGCTGGCACCTTCCTTGTGGGAGAAGGAGCCAGACGTTTGCCTTTTCAGAAAAAGTTTCTGCCGAGAACGAGCACCGTGACATGCTGAGTCTCTGGGAAAGCAGAGATCCCCAGTGCTGTTGAGCTAAAGATAGGCTGCAGAGGGATAGTGAAGACCAGCAAGAGCTTTCAGGGCTGGCACCTTCCTTGTGGGAGAAGGAGCCAGACGTTTGCCTTTTCAGAAAAAGGCTCTGCTGAGAGCGAGTACCATGAGATGCTGAGTCTCTGGGACAGCAGAGATCCCCAGTGCTGTTGTGCCTGTGGATAGGCTGCAGGGGGACGGTGAAGACCAGCAAGATCTTTCAGGGCTGGTACCTTCCTTGTGGGAGAAGGAGCCAGACGTTTGCCTTTTCAGAAAAAGTTTCTGCCGAGAACGAGCACCGTGACATGCTGAGTCTCTGCGAAAGCAGAGATCCCCAGTGCTGTTGCGGCTAAAGATAGGCTGCAGAGGGATAGTGAAGACCTGCAAGAGCTTTCAGGGCTGGCACCTTCCTTGTGGGAGAAGGAGCCAGACGTTTGCCTTTTGAGAAAAACTTTCTGCCGAGAACGAGCACCGTGACATGCTGAGTCTCTGGGAAAGCAGAGATCCCCAGTGCTGTTGTGCCTGTGGATAGGCTTCAGGGGGACGGTGAAGACCAGCAAGAGCTTTCAGTGCTGGCACCTTCCTTGTGGGAGAAGGAGCCAGACGTTTGCCTTTTCAGAAAAAGTTTCTGCCGAGAACGAGCACCGTGACATGCTGAGTCTCTGGGAAAGCAGAGATCCCCAGTGCTGTTGTGCCTGTGGATAGGCTGCAGGGGGACGGTGAAGACCAGCAAGAGCTTTCAGTGCTGGCACCTTCCTTGTGGGAGAAGGAGCCAGACGTTTGCCTTTTCAGAAAAAGTTTCTGCCGAGAACGAGCACCGTGCCATGCTGAGTCTCTGGGAAAGCAGAGATCCCCAGTGCTGTTGTGCCTGTGGATAGGCTGCAGGGGGACGGTGAAGACCAGCAAGATCTTTCAGGGCTGGCACCTTCCTTGTGGGAGAAGGAGCCAGACGTTTGCCTTTTCAGAAAAAGTTTCTGCCGAGAACGAGCACCGTGACATGCTGAGTCTCTGGGAAAGCAGAGATCCCCAGTGCTGTTGCGGCTAAAGATAGGCTGCAGAGGGATAGTGAAGACCAGCAAGAGCTTTCAGGGCTGGCACCTTCCTTGTGGGAGAAGGAGCCAGACGTTTGCCTTTTCAGAAAAAGGCTCTGCTGAGAGCGAGTACCATGAGATGCTGAGTCTCTGGGAAAGCAGAGATCCCCAGTGCTGTTGTGCCTGTGGATAGGCTGCAGGGGGACGGTGAAGACCAGCAAGATCTTTCAGGGCTGGCACCTTCCTTGTGGGAGAAGGAGCCAGACGTTTGCCTTTTCAGAAAAAGTTTCTGCCGAGAACGAGCGCCGTGACATGCTGAGTCTCTGGGACAGCAGAGATCCCCAGTGCTGTTGCGGCTAAAGATAGGCTGCAGAGGGATAGTGAAGACCTGCAAGAGCTTTCAGGCCTGGCACCTTCCTTGTGGGAGAAGGAGCCAGACGTTTGCCTTTTCAGAAAAAGTTTCTGCCGAGAACGAGCACCGTGACATGCTGAGTCTCTGGGAAAGCAGAGATCCCCAGTGCTGTTGTGCCTGTGGATAGGCTGCAGGGGGACGGTGAAGACCAGCAAGAGCTTTCAGGGCTGGCACCTTCCTTGTGGGAGAAGGAGCCAGACGTTTGCCTTTTCAGAAAAAGTTTCTGCCGAGAACGAGCACCGTGACATGCTGAGTCTCTGGGACAGCAGAGATCCCCAGTGCTGTTGTGCCTGTTGATAGGCTGCAGGGGGACGGTGAAGACCAGCAAGAGCTTTCAGGGCTGGCACCTTCCTTGTGGGAGAAGGAGCCAGACGTTTGCCTTTTCAGAAAAAGTTTCTGCCGAAAACGAGCACCGTGACATGCTGAGTCTCTGCGAAAGCAGAGATCCCCAGTGCTGTTGCGGCTAAAGATAGGCTGCAGAGGGATAGTGAAGACCTGCAAGAGCTTTCAGGGCTGGCACCTTCCTTGTGGGAGAAGGAGCCAGACGTTTGCCTTTTGAGAAAAAGTTTCTGCCGAGAACGAGCACCGTGACATGCTGAGTCTCTGGGAAAGCAGAGATCCCCAGTGCTGTTGTGCCTGTGGATAGGCTGCAGGGGGACGGTGAAGACCAGCAAGAGCTTTCAGGGCTGGCACCTTCCTTGTGGGAGAAGGAGCCAGACGTTTGCCTTTTCAGAAAAAGTTTCTGCCGAGAACGAGCACCGTGACATGCTGAGTCTCTGGGAAAGCAGAGATCCCCAGTGCTGTTGTGCCTGTGGATAGGCTGCAGGGGGACGGTGAAGACCAGCAAGAGCTTTCAGGGCTGGCACCTTCCTTGTGGGAGAAGGAGCCAGACGTTTGCCTTTTCAGAAGAAGTTTCTGCCGAGAACGAGCACCGTGACATGCTGAGTCTCTGGGAAAGCAGAGATCCCCAGTGCTGTTGAGCTAAAGATAGGCTGCAGAGGGATAGTGAAGACCAGCAAGAGCTTTCAGGGCTGGCACCTTCCTTGTGGGAGAAGGAGCCAGACGTTTGCCTTTTCAGAAAAAGGCTCTGCTGAGAGCGAGTACCATGAGATGCTGAGTCTCTGGGACAGCAGAGATCCCCAGTGCTGTTGTGCCTGTGGATAGGCTGCAGGGGGACGGTGAAGACCAGCAAGATCTTTCAGGGCTGGTACCTTCCTTGTGGGAGAAGGAGCCAGACGTTTGCCTTTTCAGAAAAAGTTTCTGCCGAGAACGAGCACCGTGACATGCTGAGTCTCTGCGAAAGCAGAGATCCCCAGTGCTGTTGCGGCTAAAGATAGGCTGCAGAGGGATAGTGAAGACCTGCAAGAGCTTTCAGGGCTGGCACCTTCCTTTTGGGAGAAGGAGCAGACGTTTGCCTTTTGAGAAAAAGATTCTGCCGAGAGCGAGCACCGTGACATGCTGAGTCTCTGGGAAAGCAGAGATCCCCAGTGCTGTTGTGCCTGTGGATAGGCTGCAGAGGGATAGTGAAGACCAGCAAGAGCTTTCAGGGCTGGCACCTTCCTTGTGGGAGAAGGAGCCAGACGTTTGCCTTTTGAGAAAAAGTTTCTGCCGAGAACGAGCACCGTGACATGCTGAGTCTCTGGGAAAGCAGAGATCCCCAGTGCTGTTGTGCCTGTGGATAGGCTGCAGGGGGACGGTGAAGACCAGCAAGAGCTTTCAGGGCTGGCACCTTCCTTGTGGGAGAAGGAGCCAGACGTTTGCCTTTTCAGAAAAAGTTTCTGCCGAGAACGAGCACCGTGACATGCTGAGTCTCTGGGACAGCAGAGATCCCCAGTGCTGTTGTGCCTGTGGATAGGCTGCAGGGGGACGGTGAAGACCAGCAAGAGCTTTCAGTGCTGGCACCTTCCTTGTGGGAGAAGGAGCCAGACGTTTGCCTTTTCAGAAAAAGTTTCTGCCGAGAACGAGCACCGTGACATGCTGAGTCTCTGGGAAAGCAGAGATCCCCAGTGCTGTTGTGCCTGTGGATAGGCTGCAGGGGGACGGTGAAGACCAGCAAGATCTTTCAGGGCTGGCACCTTCCTTGTGGGAGAAGGAGCCAGACGTTTGCCTTTTCAGAAAAAGTTTCTGCCGAGAACGAGCACCGTGACATGCTGAGTCTCTGGGAAAGCAGAGATCCCCAGTGCTGTTGTGCCTGTGGATAGGCTGCAGGGGGACGGTGAAGACCAGCAAGATCTTTCAGGGCTGGCACCTTCCTTGTGGGAGAAGGAGCCAGACGTTTGCCTTTTCAGAAAAAGTTTCTGCCGAGAACGAGCACCGTGACATGCTGAGTCTCTGGGAAAGCAGAGATCACCAGTGCTGTTGAGCTAAAGATAGGCTGCAGAGGGATAGTGAAGACCAGCAAGAGCTTTCAGGGCTGGCACCTTCCTTGTGGGAGAAGGAGCCAGACGTTTGCCTTTTCAGAAAAAGGCTCTGCTGAGAGCGAGTACCATGAGATGCTGAGTCTCTGGGAAAGCAGAGATCCCCAGTGCTGTTGTGCCTGTGGATAGGCTGCAGGGGGACGGTGAAGACCAGCAAGATCTTTCATGGCTGGCACCTTCCTTGTGGGAGAAGGAGCCAGACGTTTGCCTTTTCAGAAAAAGTTTCTGCCGAGAACGAGCGCCGTGACATGCTGAGTCTCTGGGAAAGCAGAGATCCCCAGTGCTGTTGCGGCTAAAGATAGGCTGCAGAGGGATAGTGAAGACCTGCAAGAGCTTTCAGGGCTGGCACCTTCCTTGTGGAAGAAGGAGCCAGACGTTTGCCTTTTCAGAAAAAGTTTCTGCCGAGAACGAGCACCGTGACATGCTGAGTCTCTGGGAAAGCAGAGATCCCCAGTGCTGTTGCGGCTAAAGATAGGCTGCAGAGGGATAGTGAAGACCTGCAAGAGCTTTCAGGGCTGGCACCTTCCTTGTGGGAGAAGGAGCCAGACGTTTGCCTTTTCAGAAAAAGGCTCTGCCGAGAGCGAGCACCGTGACATGCTGAGTCTCTGCGAAAGCAGAGATCCCCAGTGCTGTTGTGCCTGTGGATAGGCTGCAGGGGGACAGTGAAGACCAGCAAGATTTTTCTGGGCTGGCACCTTCCTTGTGGGAGAAGGAGCCAGACGTTTGCCTTTTCAGAAAAAGTTTCTGCTGAGAACGAGCACCGTGACATGCTGAGTCTCTGGGAAAGCAGAGATCCCCAGTGCTGTTGCGGCTAAAGATAGGCTGCAGAGGGATAGTGAAGACCTGCAAGAGCTTTCAGGGCTGGCACCTTCCTTGTGGGAGAAGGAGCCAGACGTTTGCCTTTTCAGAAAAAGTTTCTGCCGAGAACGAGCACCGTGACATGCTGAGTCTCTGGGAAAGCAGAGATCCCCAGTGCTGTTGTGCCTGTGGATAGGCTGCAGGGGGACGGTGAAGACCAGCAAGAGCTTTCAGGGCTGGCACCTTCCTTGTGGGAGAAGGAGCCAGACGTTTGCCTTTTCAGAAAAAGTTTCTGCCGAGAACGAGCACCGTGACATGCTGAGTCTCTGGGAAAGCAGAGATCCCCAGTGCTGTTGTGCCTGTGGATAGGCTGCAGGGGGACGGTGAAGACCAGCAAGAGCTTTCAGGTCTGGCACCTTCCTTGTGGGAGAAGGAGCCAGACGTTTGCCTTTTCAGAAAAAGTTTCTGCCGAGAACGAGCACCGTGACATGCTGAGTCTCTGCGAAAGCAGAGATCCCCAGTGCTGTTGCGGCTAAAGATAGGCTGCAGAGGGATAGTGAAGACCTGCAAGAGCTTTCAGGGCTGGCACCTTCCTTTTGGGAGAAGGAGCCAGACGTTTGCCTTTTGAGAAAAAGATTCTGCCGAGAACGAGCACCGTGACATGCTGAGTCTCTGGGAAAGCAGAGATCCCCAGTGCTGTTGTGCCTGTGGATAGGCTGCAGGGGGACGGTGAAGACCAGCAAGATCTTTCAGGGCTGGCACCTTCCTTGTGGGAGAAGGAGCCAGACGTTTGCCTTTTCAGAAAAAGTTTCTGCCGAGAACGAGCACCGTGACATGCTGAGTCTCTGGGAAAGCAGAGATCCCCAGTGCTGTTGAGCTAAAGATAGGCTGCAGAGGGATAGTGAAGACCAGCAAGAGCTTTCAGGGCTGGCACCTTCCTTGTGGGAGAAGGAGCCAGACGTTTGCCTTTTCAGAAAAAGGCTCTGCTGAGATCGAGTACCATGAGATGCTGAGTCTCTGGGACAGCAGAGATCCCCAGTGCTGTTGTGCCTGTGGATAGGCTGCAGGGGGACGGTGAAGACCAGCAAGAGCTTTCAGGGCTGGCACCTTCCTTGTGGGAGAAGGAGCCAGACGTTTGCCTTTTCAGAAAAAGTTTCTGCCGAGAACGAGCACCGTGACATGCTGAGTCTCTGCGAAAGCAGAGATCCCCAGTGCTGTTGCGGCTAAAGATAGGCTGCAGAGGGATAGTGAAGACCTGCAAGAGCTTTCAGGGCTGGCACCTTCCTTTTGGGAGAAGGAGCCAGACGTTTGCCTTTTGAGAAAAAGATTCTGCCGAGAACGAGCACCGTGACATGCTGAGTCTCTGGGAAAGCAGAGATCCCCAGTGCTGTTGTGCCTGTGGATAGGCTGCAGAGGGATAGTGAAGACCTGCAAGAGCTTTCAGGGCTGGCACCTTCCTTGTGGGAGAAGGAGCCAGACGTTTGCCTTTTGAGAAAAAGTTTCTGCCGAGAACGAGCACCGTGACATGCTGAGTCTCTGGGAAAGCAGAGATCCCCAGTGCTGTTGTGCCTGTGGATAGGCTGCAGGGGGACGGTGAAGACCAGCAAGAGCTTTCAGGGCTGGCACCTTCCTTGTGGGAGAAGGAGCCAGACGTTTGCCTTTTCAGAAAAAGTTTCTGCCGAGAACGAGCACCGTGACATGCTGAGTCTCTGGGAAAGCAGAGATCCCCAGTACTGTTGCGGCTAAAGATAGGCTGCAGAGGGATAGTGAAGACCTGCAAGAGCTTTCAGGGCTGGCACCTTCCTTGTGGGAGAAGGAGCCAGACGATTGCCTTTTCAGAAAAAGGCTCTGCCGAGAGCGAGCACCATGAGATGCGGAGTCTCTGGGAAAGCAGAGATCCCCAGTGCTGTTGCGGCTAAAGATAGGCTGCAGAGGGATAGTGAAGACCTGCAAGATCTTTCAGGGCTGGCACCTTCCTTGTGGGAGAAGGAGCCAGACGTTTGCCTTTTCAGAAAAAGTTTCTGCCGAGAACGAGCGCCGTGACATGCTGAGTCTCTGGGAAAGCAGAGATCCCCAGTGCTGTTGCGGCTAAAGATAGGCTGCAGAGGGATAGTGAAGACCTGCAAGAGCTTTCAGGGCTGGCACCTTCCTTGTGGAAGAAGGAGCCGTAAGTTTGTCTTTTCAGAAAAAGTTTCTGCCGAGAACGAGCACCGTGACATGCTGAGTCTCTGGGAAAGCAGAGATCCCCAGTGCTGTTGCGGCTAAAGATAGGCTGCAGAGGGATAGTGAAGACCAGCAAGAGCTTTCAGGGCTGGCACCTTCCTTGTGGGAGAAGGAGCCAGACGTTTGCCTTTTCAGAAAAAGTTTCTGCCGAGAACGAGCACCGTGACATGCTGAGTCTCTGGGAAAGCAGAGATCCCCAGTGCTGTTGTGCCTGTGGATAGGCTGCAGGGGGACGGTGAAGACCAGCAAGAGCTTTCAGTGCTGGCACCTTCCTTGTGGGAGAAGGAGCCAGACGTTTGCCTTTTCAGAAAAAGTTTCTGCCGAGAACGAGCACCGTGACATGCTGAGTCTCTGGGAAAGCAGAGATCCCCAGTGCTGTTGTGCCTGTGGATAGGCTGCAGGGGGAAGGTGAAGACCAGCAAGAGCTTTCAGGGCTGGCACCTTCCTTGTGGGAGAAGGAGCCAGACGTTTGCCTTTTCAGAAAAAGTTTCTGCCGAGAACGAGCACCGTGACATGCTGAGTCTCTGGGAAAGCAGAGATCCCCAGTGCTGTTGTGCCTGTGGATAGGCTGCAGGGGGACGGTGAAGACCAGCAAGATCTTTCAGGGCTGGCACCTTCCTTGTGGGAGAAGGAGCCAGACGTTTGCCTTTTCAGAAAAAGTTTCTGCCGAGAACGAGCACCGTGACATGCTGAGTCTCTGGGAAAGCAGAGATCCCCAGTGCTGTTGAACCTAAAGATAGGCTGCAGAGGGACAGTGAAGACCAGCAAGAGCTTTCAGGGCTGGCACCTTCCTTGTGGGAGAAGGAGCCAGACGTTTGCCTTTTCAGAAAAAGGCTCTGCTGAGAGCGAGTACCATGAGATGCTGAGTCTCTGGGAAAGCAGAGATCCCCAGTGCTGTTGTGCCTGTGGATAGGCTGCAGGGGGACGGTGAAGACCAGCAAGATCTTTCATGGCTGGCACCTTCCTTGTGGGAGAAGGAGCCAGACGTTTGCCTTTTCAGAAAAAGTTTCTGCCGAGAACGAGCGCCGTGACATGCTGAGTCTCTGGGAAAGCAGAGATCCCCAGTGCTGTTGCGGCTAAAGATAGGCTGCAGAGGGATAGTGAAGACCTGCAAGAGCTTTCAGGGCTGGCACCTTCCTTGTGGAAGAAGGATCCAGACTTTTGCCTTTTCAGAAAAAGTTTCTGCCGAGAACGAGCACCGTGACATGCTGAGTCTCTGGGAAAGCAGAGATCCCCAGTGCTGTTGCGGCTAAAGATAGGCTGCAGAGGGATAGTGAAGACCAGCAAGAGCTTTCAGGGCTGGCACCTTCCTTGTGGGAGAAGGAGCCAGACGTTTGCCTTTTCAGAAAAAGTTTCTGCCGAGAACGAGCACCGTGACATGCTGAGTCTCTGGGAAAGCAGAGATCCCCAGTGCTGTTGTGCCTGTGGATAGGCTGCAGGGGGACAGTGAAGACCAGCAAGATCTTTCAGGGCTGGCACCTTCCTTGTGGGAGAAGGAGCCAGACGTTTGCCTTTTCAGAAAAAGTTTCTGCCGAGAACGAGCACCGTGACATGCCGAGTCTGTGCGAAAGCAGAGATCCCCAGTGCTGTTGTGCCTGTGGATAGGCTGCAGAGGGATAGTGAAGACCTGCAAGAGCTTTCAGGGCTGGCACCTTCCTTGTGGGAGAAGGAGCCAGACGTTTGCCTTTTCAGAAAAAGTTTCTGCCGAGAACGAGCACCGTGACATGCTGAGTCTCTGGGAAAGCAGAGATCCCCAGTGCTGTTGCGGCTAAAGATAGGCTGCAGAGAGATAGTGAAGACCTGCAAGAGCTTACAGGGCTGGCACCTTCCTTGTGGGAGAAGGAGCCAGACGTTTGCCTTTTGAGAAAAAGTTTCTGCCGAGAACGAGCACCGTGACATGCTGAGTCTCTGGGAAAGCAGAGATCCCCAGTGCTGTTGTGCCTGTGGATAGGCTGCAGGGGGACGGTGAAGACCAGCAAGATCTTTCAGGGCTGGCACCTTCCTTGTGGGAGAAGGAGCCAGACGTTTGCCTTTTGAGAAAAAGTTTCTGCCGAGAACGAGCACCGTGACATGCTGAGTCTCTGGGAAAGCAGAGATCCCCAGTGCTGTTGTGCCTGTGGATAGGCTGCAGGGGGACGGTGAAGACCAGCAAGATCTTTCAGGGCTGGCACCTTCCTTGTGGGAGAAGGAGCCAGACGTTTGCCTTTTCAGAAAAAGTTTCTGCCGAGAACGAGCACCGTGACATGCTGAGTCTCTGGGAAAGCAGAGATCCCCAGTGCTGTTGCGGCTAAAGATAGGCTGCAGAGGGATAGTGAAGACCAGCAAGAGCTTTCAGGGCTGGCACCTTCCTTGTGGGAGAAGGAGCCAGACGTTTGCCTTTTCAGAAAAAGTTTCTGCCGAGAACGAGCACCGTGACATGCTGAGTCTCTGGGAAAGCAGAGATCCCCAGTGCTGTTGCGGCTAAAGATAGGCTGCAGAGGGATAGTGAAGACCAGCAAGAGCTTTCAGGGCTGGCACCTTCCTTGTGGGAGAAGGAGCCAGACATTTGCCTTTTCAGAAAAAGTTTCTGCCGAGAACGAGCACCGTGACATGCTGAGTCTCTGGGAAAGCAGAGATCCCCAGTGCTGTTGCGGCTAAAGATAGGCTGCAGAGGGATAGTGAAGACCAGCAAGAGCTTTCAGGGCTGGCACCTTCCTTGTGGGAGAAGGAGCCAGACGTTTGCCTTTTCAGAAAAAGGCTCTGCCGAGAGCGAGCACCATGAGATGCTGAGTCTCTGGGAAAGCAGAGATCCCCAGTGCTGTTGTGCCTGTGGATAGGCTGCAGGGGGACGGTGAAGACCAGCAAGAGCTTTCAGGGCTGGCACCTTCCTTGTGGGAGAAGGAGCCAGACGTTTGCCTTTTCAGAAAAAGTTTCTGCCGAGAACGAGCACCGTGACATGCTGAGTCTCTGGGAAAGCAGAGATCCCCAGTGCTGTTGCGGCTAAAGATAGGCTGCAGAGGGATAGTGAAGACCTGCAAGAGCTTTCAGGGCTGGCACCTTCCTTGTGGGAGAAGGAGCCAGACGTTTGCCTTTTGAGAAAAAGTTTCTGCCGAGAACGAGCACCGTGACATGCTGAGTCTCTGGGAAAGCAGAGATCCCCAGTGCTGTTGTGCCTGTGGATAGGCTGCAGGGGGACGGTGAAGACCAGCAAGAGCTTTCAGGGCTGGCACCTTCCTTGTGGGAGAAGGAGCCAGACGTTTGCCTTTTCAGAAAAAGTTTCTGCCGAGAACGAGCACCGTGACATGCTGAGTCTCTGGGAAAGCAGAGATCCCCAGTGCTGTTGAGCTAAAGATAGGCTGCAGAGGGATAGTGAAGACCAGCAAGAGCTTTCAGGGCTGGCACCTTCCTTGTGGGAGAAGGAGCCAGACGTTTGCCTTTTCAGAAAAAGGCTCTGCTGAGAGCGAGTACCATGAGATGCTGAGTCTCTGGGAAAGCAGAGATCCCCAGTGCTGTTGTGCCTGTGGATAGGCTGCAGGGGGACGGTGAAGACCAGCAAGAGCTTTCAGGGCTGGCACCTTCCTTGTGGGAGAAGGAGCCAGACGATTGCCTTTTCAGAAAAAGTTTCTGCCGAGAGCGAGCACCATGAGATGCGGAGTCTCTGGGAAAGCAGAGATCCCCAGTGCTGTTGCGGCTAAAGATAGGCTGCAGAGGGATAGTGAAGACCTGCAAGATCTTTCAGGGCTGGCACCTTCCTTGTGGGAGAAGGAGCCAGACGTTTGCCTTTTCAGAAAAAGTTTCTGCCGAGAACGAGCGCCGTGACATGCTGAGTCTCTGGGAAAGCAGAGATCCCCAGTGCTGTTGCGGCTAAAGATAGGCTGCAGAGGGATAGTGAACACCTGCAAGAGCTTTCAGGGCTGGCAGCTTCCTTGTGGAAGAAGGAGCCAGACGTTTGCCTTTTCAGAAAAAGTTTCTGCTGAGAACGAGCACCGTGACATGCTGAGTCTCTGGGAAAGCAGAGATCCCCAGTGCTGTTGCGGCTAAAGATAGGCTGCAGAGGGATAGTGAAGACCAGCAAGAGCTTTCAGGGCTGGCACCTTCCTTGTGGGAGAAGGAGCCAGACGTTTGCCTTTTGAGAAAAAGTTTCTGCCGAGAACGAGCACCGTGACATGCTGAGTCTCTGGGAAAGCAGAGATCCCCAGTGCTGTTGTGCCTGTGGATAGGCTGCAGGGGGACGGTGAAGACCAGCAAGAGCTTTCAGTGCTGGCACCTTCCTTGTGGGAGAAGGAGCCAGACGTTTGCCTTTTCAGAAAAAGTTTCTGCCGAGAACGAGCACCGTGACATGCTGAGTCTCTGGGAAAGCAGAGATCCCCAGTGCTGTTGTGCCTGTGGATAGGCTGCAGGGGGACGGTGAAGACCAGCAAGAGCTTTCAGGGCTGGCACCTTCCTTGTGGGAGAAGGAGCCAGACGTTTGCCTTTTCAGAAAAAGTTTCTGCCGAGAACGAGCACCGTGACATGCTGAGTCTCTGGGAAAGCAGAGATCCCCAGTGCTGTTGTGCCTGTGGATAGGCTGCAGGGGGACGGTGAAGACCAGCAAGATCTTTCAGGGCTGGCACCTTCCTTGTGGGAGAAGGAGCCAGACGTTTGCCTTTTCAGAAAAAGTTTCTGCCGAGAACGAGCACCGTGACATGCTGAGTCTCTGGGAAAGCAGAGATCCCCAGTGCTGTTGAGCTAAAGATAGGCTGCAGAGGGATAGTGAAGACCAGCAAGAGCTTTCAGGGCTGGCACCTTCCTTGTGGGAGAAGGAGCCAGACGTTTGCCTTTTCAGAAAAAGGCTCTGCTGAGAGCGAGTACCATGAGATGCTGAGTCTCTGGGAAAGCAGAGATCCCCAGTGCTGTTGTGCCTGTGGATAGGCTGCAGGGGGACGGTGAAGACCAGCAAGATCTTTCATGGCTGGCACCTTCCTTGTGGGAGAAGGAGCCAGACGTTTGCCTTTTCAGAAAAAGTTTCTGCCGAGAACGAGCGCCGTGACTTGCTGAGTCTCTGGGAAAGCAGAGATCCCCAGTGCTGTTGCGGCTAAAGATAGGCTGCAGAGGGATAGTGAAGACCTGCAAGAGCTTTCAGGGCTGGCACCTTCCTTGTGGAAGAAGGAGCCAGACGTTTGCCTTTTCAGAAAAAGTTTCTGCCGAGAACGAGCACCGTGACATGCTGAGTCTCTGGGAAAGCAGAGATCCCCAGTGCTGTTGCGGCTAAAGATAGGCTGCAGAGGGATAGTGAAGACCAGCAAGAGCTTTCAGGGCTGGCACCTTCCTTGTGGGAGAAGGAGCCAGACGTTTGCCTTTTCAGAAAAAGGCTCTGCCGAGAGCGAGCACCATGAGATGCTGAGTCTCTGGGAAAGCAGAGATCCCCAGTGCTGTTGTGCCTGTGGATAGGCTGCAGGGGGACGGTGAAGACCAGCAAGAGCTTTCAGGGCTGGCACCTTCCTTGTGGGAGAAGGAGCCAGACGTTTGCCTTTTCAGAAAAAGTTTCTGCCGAGAACGAGCACCGTGACATGCTGAGTCTCTGCGAAAGCAGAGATCCCCAGTGCTGTTGTGCCTGTGGATAGGCTGCAGGGGGACGGTGAAGACCAGCAAGAGCTTTCAGGGCTGGCACCTTCCTTGTGGGAGAAGGAGCCAGACGTTTGCCTTTTCAGAAAAAGATTCTGCCGAGAACGAGCACCGTGACATGCTGAGTCTCTGGGAAAGCAGAGATCCCCAGTGCTGTTGTGCCTGTGGATAGGCTGCAGGGGGACGGTGAAGACCAGCAAGAGCTTTCAGGGCTGGCACCTTCCTTGTGGGAGAAGGAGCCAGACGTTTGCCTTTTCAGAAAAAGTTTCTGCCGAGAACGAGCACCGTGACATGCTGAGTCTGTGCGAAAGCAGAGATCCCCAGTGCTGTTGTGCCTGTGGATAGGCTGCAGAGGGATAGTGAAGACCTGCAAGAGCTTTCAGGGCTGGCACCTTCCTTGTGGGAGAAGGAGCCAGACGTTTGCCTTTTCAGAAAAAGTTTCTGCCGAGAACGAGCACCGTGACATGCTGAGTCTCTGGGAAAGCAGAGATCCCCAGTGCTGTTGCGGCTAAAGATAGGCTGCAGAGAGATAGTGAAGACCTGCAAGAGCTTTCAGGGCTGGCACCTTCCTTGTGGGAGAAGGAGCCAGACGTTTGCCTTTTGAGAAAAAGTTTCTGCCGAGAACGAGCACCGTGACATGCTGAGTCTCTGGGAAAGCAGAGATCCCCAGTGCTGTTGTGCCTGTGGATAGGCTGCAGGGGGACGGTGAAGACCAGCAAGATCTTTCAGGGCTGGCACCTTCCTTGTGGGAGAAGGAGCCAGACGTTTGCCTTTTCAGAAAAAGTTTCTGCCGAGAACGAGCACCGTGACATGCTGAGTCTCTGGGAAAGCAGAGATCCCCAGTGCTGTTGTGCCTTTGGATAGGCTGCAGGGGGACGGTGAAGACCAGCAAGATCTTTCAGGGCTGGCACCTTCCTTGTGGGAGAAGGAGCCAGACGTTTGCCTTTTCAGAAAAAGTTTCTGCCGAGAACGCGCACCGTGACATGCTGAGTCTCTGGGAAAGCAGAGATCCCCAGTGCTGTTGCGGCTAAAGATAGGCTGCAGAGGGATAGTGAAGACCAGCAAGAGCTTTCAGGGCTGGCACCTTCCTTGTGGGAGAAGGAGCCAGACGTTTGCCTTTTCAGAAAAAGGCTCTGCTGAGAGCGAGTACCATGAGATGCTGAGTCTCTGGGAAAGCAGAGATCCCCAGTGCTGTTGTGCCTGTGGATAGGCTGCAGGGGGACGGTGAAGACCAGCAAGATCTTTCATGGCTGGCACCTTCCTTGTGGGAGAAGGAGCCAGACGTTTGCCTTTTCAGAAAAAGTTTCTGCCGAGAACGAGCGCCGTGACATGCTGAGTCTCTGGGAAAGCAGAGATCCCCAGTGCTGTTGCGGCTAAAGATAGGCTGCAGAGGGATAGTGAAGACCTGCAAGAGCTTTCAGGGCTGGCACCTTCCTTGTGGAAGAAGGAGCCAGACGTTTGCCTTTTCAGAAAAAGTTTCTGCCGAGAACGAGCACCGTGACATGCTGAGTCTCTGGGAAAGCAGAGATCCCCAGTGCTGTTGCGGCTAAAGATAGGCTGCAGAGGGATAGTGAAGACCAGCAAGAGCTTTCAGGGCTGGCACCTTCCTTGTGGGAGAAGGAGCCAGACGTTTGCCTTTTCAGAAAAAGGCTCTGCCGAGAGCGAGCACCATGAGATGCTGAGTCTCTGGGAAAGCAGAGATCCCCAGTGCTGTTGTGCCTGTGGATAGGCTGCAGGGGGACGGTGAAGACCAGCAAGAGCTTTCAGGGCTGGCACCTTCCTTGTGGGAGAAGGAGCCAGACGTTTGCCTTTTCAGAAAAAGTTTCTGCCGAGAACGAGCACCGTGACATGCTGAGTCTCTGGGAAAGCAGAGATCCCCAGTGCTGTTGCGGCTAAAGATAGGCTGCAGAGAGATAGTGAAGACCTGCAAGAGCTTTCAGGGCTGGCACCTTCCTTGTGGGAGAAGGAGCCAGACGTTTGCCTTTTGAGAAAAAGTTTCTGCCGAGAACGAGCACCGTGACATGCTGAGTCTCTGGGAAAGCAGAGATCCCCAGTGCTGTTGCGGATAAAGATAGGCTGCAGAGGGATAGTGAAGACCAGCAAGAGCTTTCAGGGCTGGCACCTTCCTTGTGGGAGAAGGAGCCAGACGTTTGCCTTTTCAGAAAAAGTTTCTGCCGAGAACGAGCACCGTGACATGCTGAGTCTCTGGGAAAGCAGAGATCCCCAGTGCTGTTGTGCCTTTGGATAGGCTGCAGGGGGACGGTGAAGACCAGCAAGATCTTTCAGGGCTGGCACCTTCCTTGTGGGAGAAGGAGCCAGACGTTTGCCTTTTCAGAAAAAGTTTCTGCCGAGAACGAGCACCGTGACATGCTGAGTCTCTGGGAAAGCAGAGATCCCCAGTGCTGTTGCGGCTAAAGATAGGCTGCAGAGGGATCGTGAAGACCAGCAAGAGCTTTCAGGGCTGGCACCTTCCTTGTGGGAGAAGGAGCCAGACGTTTGCCTTTTCAGAAAAAGTTTCTGCCGAGAACGAGCACCGTGACATGCTGAGTCTCTGCGAAAGCAGAGATCCCCAGTGCTGTTGTGCCTGTGGATAGGCTGCAGGGGGACGGTGAAGACCAGCAAGAGCTTTCAGTGCTGGCACCTTCCTTGTGGGAGAAGGAGCCAGACGTTTGCCTTTTCAGAAAAAGTTCTTGCCGAGAACGAGCACCGTGACATGCGGAGTCTCTGGGAAAGCAGAGATCCCCAGTGCTGTTGCGGCTAAAGATAGGCTGCAGAGGGATAGTGAAGACCTGCAAGAGCTTTCAGGGCTGGCACCTTCCTTGTGGGAGAAGGAGCCAGACGTTTGCCTTTTCATAAAAAGGCTCTGCCGAGAGCGAGCGCCGTGACATGCTGAGTCTCTGGGAAAGCAGAGATCCCCAGTGCTGTTGCGGCTAAAGATAGGCTGCAGGGGGACGGTGAAGACCAGCAAGAGCTTTCAGGGCTGGCACCTTCCTTGTGGGAGAAGGAGCCAGACGTTTACCTTTTCAGAAAAAGTTTCTGCCGAGAACGAGCCCCGTGACATGCTGAGTCTCTGGGAAAGCAGAGATCCCCAGTGCTGTTGCGGCTAAAGATAGGCTGCAGAGGGATAGTGAAGACCTGCAAGAGCTTTCAGGGCTGGCACCTTCCTTGTGGGAGAAGGAGCCAGACGTTTGCCTTTTCAGAAAAAGTTTCTGCCGAGAACGAGCACCGTGACATGCTGAGTCTCTGGGAAAGCAGAGATCCCCAGTGCTGTTGTGCCTTTGGATAGGCTGCAGGGGGACGGTGAAGACCACCAAGATCTTTCAGGGCTGGCACCTTCCTTGTGGGAGAAGGAGCCAGACGTTTGCCTTTTCAGAAAAAGTTTCTGCCGAGAACGAGCACCGTGACATGCTGAGTCTCTGGGAAAGCAGAGATCCCCAGTGCTGTTGCGGCTAAAGATAGGCTGCAGAGGGATAGTGAAGACCAGCAAGATCTTTCAGGGCTGGCACCTTCCTTGTGGGAGAAGGAGCCAGACATTTGCCTTTTCAGAAAAAGTTTCTGCCGAGAACGAGCACCGTGACATGCTGAGTCTCTGGGAAAGCAGAGATCCCCAGAGCTGTTGCGGCTAAAGATAGGCTGCAGAGGGATAGTGAAGACCAGCAAGATCTTTCAGGGCTGGCACCTTCCTTGTGGGAGAAGGAGCCGTAAGTTTGTCTTTTCAGAAAAAGTTTGTGCCGAGAACGAGCACCGTGACATGCTGAGTCTCTGGGAAAGCAGAGATCCCCAGTGCTGTTGCGGCTAAAGATAGGCTGCAGAGGGATAGTGAAGACCTGCAAGAGCTTTCAGGGCTGGCAGCTGCCTTGTGGGAGAAGGAGCCAGACGTTTGCCTTTTCAGAAAAAGTTTCTGCCGAGAACGAGCACCGTGACATGCTGAGTCTCTGGGAAAGCAGAGATCCCCAGTGCTGTTGCGGCTAAAGGTAGGCTGCAGAGGGATAGTGAAGACCAGCAAGATCTTTCAGGGCTGGCACCTTCCTTGTGGGAGAAGGAGCCAGACGTTTGCCTTTTCAGAAAAAGTTTCTGCCGAGAACGAGCACCGTGACATGCTGAGTCGCTGGGAAAGCAGAGATCCCCAGTGCCTGTGGATAGGCTGCAGGGGGACGGTGAAGACCAGCAAGATCTTTAAGGGCTGGCACCTTCCTTGTGGGAGAAGGAGCCAGACGTTTGCCTTTTCAGAAAAAGTTTCTGCCGAGAACGAGCACCGTGACATGCTGAGTCGCTGGGAAAGCAGAGATCCCAAGTGCTGTTGTGCCTGTGGATAGGCTGCAGGGGGACGGTGAAGACCAGCAAGAGCTTTCAGGGCTGGCACCTTCCTTGTGGGAGAAGGAGCCAGACGTTTGCCTTTTCAGAAAAAGTTTCTGCCGAGAACGAGCACCGTGACATGCTGAGTCTCTGGGAAAGCACAGATCCCCAGTGCTGTTGTGCCTGTGGATAGGCTGCAGGGGGACGGTGAAGACCAGCAAGATCTTTCAGGGCTGGCACCTTCCTTGTGGGAGAAGGAGCCAGACGTTTGCCTTTTCAGAAAAAGTTTCTGCCGAGAACGAGCACCGTGACATGCTGAGTCTCTGGGAAAGCAGAGATCCCCAGTGCTGTTGTGCCTGTGGATAGGCTGCAGGGGGACGGTGAAGACCAGCAAGATCTTTCAGGGCTGGCACCTTCCTTGTGGGAGAAGGAGCCAGACGTTTGCCTTTTCAGAAAAAGTTTCTGCCGAGAACGAGCACCGTGACATGCTGAGTCTCTGGGAAAGCAGAGATCCCCAGTGCTGTTGCGGCTAAAGATAGGCTGCAGAGGGATAGTGAAGACCAGCAAGAGCTTTCAGGGCTGGCACCTTCCTTGTGGGAGAAGGAGCCAGACGTTTGCCTTTTCAGAAAAAGGCTCTGCCGAGAGCGAGCACCATGAGATGCTGAGTCTCTGGGAAAGCAGAGATCCCCAGTGCTGTTGTGCCTGTGGATAGGCTGCAGGGGGACGGTGAAGACCAGCAAGATCTTTCAGGGCTGGCACCTTCCTTGTGGGAGAAGGAGCCAGACGTTTGCCTTTTCAGAAAAAGTTTCTGCCGAGAACGAGCACCGTGACATGCTGAGTCTCTGGGAAAGCAGAGATCCCCAGTGCTGTTGCGGCTAAAGATAGGCTGCAGAGGGATAGTGAAGACCAGCAAGAGCTTTCAGGGCTGGCACCTTCCTTGTGGGAGAAGGAGCCAGACGTTTGCCTTTTCAGAAAAAGGCTCTGCCGAGAGCGAGCACCGTGACATGCTGAGTCTCTGGGAAAGCAGAGATCCCCAGTGCTGTTGCGGCTAAAGATAGGCTGCAGGGGGACGGTGAAGACCAGCAAGAGCTTTCAGGGCTGGCACCTTCCTTGTGGGAGAAGGAGCCAGACGTTTGCCTTTTGAGAAAAAGGCTCTGCCGAGAGCGAGCACCATGAGATGCTGAGTCTCTGGGAAAGCAGAGATCCCCAGTGCTGTTGTGCCTGTGGATAGGCTGCAGGGGGACAGTGAAGACCAGCAAGATTTTTCAGGGCTGGCACCTTCCTTGTGGGAGAAGGAGCCAGACGTTTGCCTTTTCAGAAAAAGTTTCTGCCGAGAACGAGCACCGTGACATGCTGAGTCTCTGGGAAAGCAGAGATCCCCAGTGCTGTTGCGGCTAAAGATAGGCTGCAGAGGGATAGTGAAGACCTGCAAGAGCTTTCAGGGCTGGCACCTTCCTTGTGGGAGAAGGAGCCAGACGTTTGCCTTTTCAGAAAAAGTTTCTGCCGAGAACGAGCACCGTGACATGCTGAGTCTCTGCGAAAGCAGAGATCCCCAGTGCTGTTGTGCCTGTGGATAGGCTGCAGAGGGATAGTGAAGACCAGCAAGATCTTTCAGGGCTGGCACCTTCCTTGTGGGAGAAGGAGCCAGACGTTTGCCTTTTCAGAAAAAGATTCTGCCGAGAACGAGCACCGTGACATGCTGAGTCTCTGGGAAAGCAGAGATCCCCAGTGCTGTTGTGCCTGTGGATAGGCTGCAGGGGGACGGTGAAGACCAGCAAGAGCTTTCAGGGCTGGCACCTTCCTTGTGGGAGAAGGAGCCAGACGTTTGCCTTTTCAGAAAAAGTTTCTGCCGAGAACGAGCACCGTGACATGCTGAGTCTGTGCGAAAGCAGAGATCCCCAGTGCTGTTGTGCCTGTGGATAGGCTGCAGAGGGATAGTGAAGACCTGCAAGAGCTTTCAGGGCTGGCACCTTCCTTGTGGGAGAAGGAGCCAGACGTTTGCCTTTTCAGAAAAAGTTTCTGCCGAGAACGAGCACCGTGACATGCTGAGTCTCTGGGAAAGCAGAGATCCCCAGTGCTGTTGCGGCTAAAGATAGGCTGCAGAGAGATAGTGAAGACCTGCAAGAGCTTTCAGGGCTGGCACCTTCCTTGTGGGAGAAGGAGCCAGACGTTTGCCTTTTGAGAAAAAGTTTCTGCCGAGAACGAGCACCGTGACATGCTGAGTCTCTGGGAAAGCAGAGATCCCCAGTGCTGTTGTGCCTGTGGATAGGCTGCAGGGGGACGGTGAAGACCAGCAAGATCTTTCAGGGCTGGCACCTTCCTTGTGGGAGAAGGAGCCAGACGTTTGCCTTTTCAGAAAAAGTTTCTGCCGAGAACGAGCACCGTGACATGCTGAGTCTCTGGGAAAGCAGAGATCCCCAGTGCTGTTGTGCCTGTGGATAGGCTGCAGGGGGACGGTGAAGACCAGCAAGAGCTTTCAGGGCTGGCACCTTCCTTGTGGGAGAAGGAGCCAGACGTTTGCCTTTTCAGAAAAAGTTTCTGCCGAGAACGAGCACCGTGACATGCTGAGTCTCTGGGAAAGCAGAGATCCCCAGTGCCTGTGGATAGGCTGCAGGGGGACGGTGAAGACCAGCAAGATCTTTCAGGGCTGGCACCTTCCTTGTGGGAGAAGGAGCCAGACGTTTGCCTTTTCAGAAAAAGTTTCTGCCGAGAACGAGCACCGTGACATGCTGAGTCTCTGGGAAAGCAGAGATCCCCAGTGCTGTTGCGGCTAAAGATAGGCTGCAGAGGGATAGTGAAGACCAGCAAGAGCTTTCAGGGCTGGCACCTTCCTTGTGGGAGAAGGAGCCAGACGTTTGCCTTTTCAGAAAAAGTTTCTGCCGAGAACGAGCACCGTGACATGCTGAGTCTCTGGGAAAGCAGAGATCCCCAGTGCTGTTGTGCCTGTGGATAGGCTGCAGGGGGACGGTGAAGACCAGCAAGATCTTTCAGGGCTGGCACCTTCCTTGTGGGAGAAGGAGCCAGACGTTTGCCTTTTCAGAAAAAGTTTCTGCCGAGAACGAGCACCGTGACATGCTGAGTCTCCGGGAAAGCAGAGATCCCCAGTGCTGTTGCGGCTAAAGATAGGCTGCAGAGGGATAGTGAAGACCAGCAAGACCTTTCAGGGCTGGCACCTTCCTTGTGGGAGAAGGAGCCAGACGTTTGCCTTTTCAGAAAAAGTTTCTGCCGAGAACGAGCACCGTGACATGCTGAGTCACTGGGAAAGCAGAGATCCCCAGTGCTGTTGTGCCTCTGGATAGGCTGCAGGGGGACTGTGAAGACCAGCAAGATCTTTCAGGGCTGGCACCTTCCTTGTGGGAGAAGGAGCCAGACGTTTGCCTTTTCAGAAAAAGTTTCTGCCGAGAACGAGCACCGTGACATGCTGAGTCTCTGGGAAAGCAGAGATCCCCAGTGCTGTTGCGGATAAAGATAGGCTGCAGAGGGATAGTGAAGACCAGCAAGAGCTTTCAGGGCTGGCACCTTCCTTGTGGGAGAAGGAGCCAGACATTTGCCTTTTCAGAAAAAGTTTCTGCCGAGAACGAGCACCGTGACATGCTGAGTCTCTGGGAAAGCAGAGATCCCCAGTGCTGTTGCGGCTAAAGATAGGCTGCAGAAGGATAGTGAAGACCAGCAAGAGCTTTCAGGGCTGGCACCTTCCTTGTGGGAGAAGGAGCCGTAAGTTTGTCTTTTCAGAAATAGTTTCTGCCGAGAACGAGCACCGTGACATGCTGAGTCTCTGGGAAAGCAGAGATCCCCAGTGCTGTTGCGGCTAAAGATAGGCTGCAGAGGGATAGTGAAGACCAGCAAGATCTTTCAGGGCTGGCACCTTCCTTGTGGGAGAAGGAGCCAGACGTTTGCCTTTTCAGAAAAAGTTTCTGCCGAGAACGAGCACCGTGACATGCTGAGTCACTGGGAAAGCAGAGATCCCCAGTGCTGTTGCGGCTATAGATAGGCTGCAGGGGGACGGAGAAGACCAGCAAGAGCTTTCAGGGCTGGCACCTTCCTTGTGGGAGAAGGAGCCAGACGTTTGCCTTTTCAGAAAAAGTTTCTGCCGAGAACGAGCCCCGTGACATGCTGAGTCTCTGCGAAAGCAGAGATCCCCAGTGCTGTTGCGGCTAAAGATAGGCTGCAGAGGGATAGTGAAGACCTGCAAGAGCTTTCAGGGCTGGCACCTTCCTTGTGGGAGAAGGAGCCAGACGTTTGCCTTTTCAGAAAAAGTTTCTGCCGAGAACGAGCACCGTGACATGCTGAGTCTCTGGGAAAGCAGAGATCCCCAGTGCTGTTGTGCCTGTGGATAGGCTGCAGGGGGACGGTGAAGACCAGCAAGATCTTTCAGGGCTGGCACCTTCCTTGTGGGAGAAGGAGCCAGACGTTTGCCTTTTCAGAAAAAGTTTCTGCCGAGAACGAGCACCGTGACATGCTGAGTCTCTGGGAAAGCAGAGATCCCCAGTGCTGTTGTGCCTTTGGATAGGCTGCAGGGGGACGGTGAAGACCACCAAGATCTTTCAGGGCTGGCACCTTCCTTGTGGGAGAAGGAGCCAGACGTTTGCCTTTTCAGAAAAAGTTTCTGCCGAGAACGAGCACCGTGACATGCTGAGTCTCCGGGAAAGCAGAGATCCCCAGTGCTGTTGCGGCTAAAGATAGGCTGCAGAGGGTAGTGAAGACCAGCAAGACCTTTCAGGGCTGGCACCTTCCTTGTGGGAGAAGGAGCCAGACGTTTGCCTTTTCAGAAAAAGTTTCTGCCGAGAACGAGCACCGTGACATGCTGAGTCACTGGGAAAGCAGAGATCCCCAGTGCTGTTGTGCCTGTGGATAGGCTGCAGGGGGACTGTGAAGACCAGCAAGATCTTTCAGGGCTGGCACCTTCCTTGTGGGAGAAGGAGCCAGACGTTTGCCTTTTCAGAAAAAGTTTCTGCCGAGAACGAGCACCGTGACATGCTGAGTCTCTGGGAAAGCAGAGATCCCCAGTGCTGTTGCGGATAAAGATAGGCTGCAGAGGGATAGTGAAGACCAGCAAGAGCTTTCAGGGCTGGCACCTTCCTTGTGGGAGAAGGAGCCAGACATTTGCCTTTTCAGAAAAAGTTTCTGCCGAGAACGAGCACCGTGACATGCTGAGTCTCTGGGAAAGCAGAGATCCCCAGTGCTGTTGCGGCTAAAGATAGGCTGCAGAAGGATAGTGAAGACCAGCAAGAGCTTTCAGGGCTGGCACCTTCCTTGTGGGAGAAGGAGCCGTAAGTTTGTCTTTTCAGAAAAAGTTTCTGCCGAGAACGAGCACCGTGACATGCTGAGTCTCTGGGAAAGCAGAGATCCCCAGTGCTGTTGCGGCTAAAGATAGGCTGCAGAGGGATAGTGAAGACCAGCAAGATCTTTCAGGGCTGGCACCTTCCTTGTGGGAGAAGGAGCCAGACGTTTGCCTTTTCAGAAAAAGTTTCTGCCGAGAACGAGCACCGTGACATGCTAAGTCACTGGGAAAGCAGAGATCCCCAGTGCTGTTGTGCCTGTGGATAGGCTGCAGGGGGACTGTGAAGACCAGCAAGATCTTTCAGGGCTGGCACCTTCCTTGTGGGAGAAGGAGCCAGACGTTTGCCTTTTCAGAAAAAGTTTCTGCCGAGAACGAGCCCCGTGACATGCTGAGTCTCTGGGAAAGCAGAGATCCCCAGTGCTGTTGCGGATAAAGATAGGCTGCAGAGGGATAGTGAAGACCAGCAAGATCTTTCAGGGCTGGCACCTTCCTTGTGGGAGAAGGAGCCAGACGTTTGCCTTTTCAGAAAAAGTTTCTGCCGAGAACGAGCACCGTGACATGCTGAGTCGCTGGGAAAGCAGAGATCCCCAGTGCTGTTGTGCCTGTGGGTAGGCTGCAGGGGGACTGTGAAGACCAGCAAGATCTTTCAGGGCTGGCACCTTCCTTGTGGGAGAAGGAGCCAGACGTTTGCCTTTTCAGAAAAAGTTTCTGCCGAGAACGAGCCCCGTGACATGCTGAGTCTCTGGGAAAGCAGAGATCCCCAGTGCTGTTGCGGATAAAGATAGGCTGCAGAGGGATAGTGAAGACCAGCAAGAGCTTTCAGGGCTGGCACCTTCCTTGTGGGAGAAGGAGCCAGACGTTTGCCTTTTCCGAAAAAGTTTCTGCCGAGAACGAGCACCGTGACATGCTGAGTCTCTGGGAAAGCACAGATCCCCAGTGCTGTTGTGCCTGTGGATAGGCTGCAGGGGGACGGTGAAGACCAGCAAGATCTTTCAGGGCTGGCACCTTCCTTGTGGGAGAAGGAGCCAGACGTTTGCCTTTTCAGAAAAAGTTTCTGCCGAGAACGAGCACCGTGACATGCTGAGTCTCTGGGAAAGCAGAGATCCCCAGTGCTGTTGCGGCTAAAGATAGGCTGCAGAGGGATAGTGAAGACCTGCAAGAGCTTTCAGGGCTGGCACCTTCCTTGTGGGAGAAGGAGCCAGACGTTTGCCTTTTCAGAAAAAGTTTCTGCCGAGAATGAGCACCGTGACATGCTGAGTCTCTGGGAAAGCAGAGATCCCCAGTGCTGTTGCGGCTATAGATAGGCTGCAGGGGGACGGAGAAGACCAGCAAGAGCTTTCAGGGCTGGCACCTTCCTTGTGGGAGAAGGAGCCAGACGTTTACCTTTTCAGAAAAAGTTTCTGCCGAGAACGAGCACCGTGACATGCTGAGTCTCTGGGAAAGCAGAGATCCCCAGTGCTGTTGTGCCTGTGGATAGGCTGCAGGGGGACGGTGAAGACCAGCAAGATCTTTCAGGGCTGGCACCTTCCTTGTGGGAGAAGGAGCCAGACGTTTGCCTTTTCAGAAAAAGTTTCTGCCGAGAACGAGCACCGTGACATGCTGAGTCTCTGGGAAAGCAGAGATCCCCAGTGCTGTTGTGCCTTTGGATAGGCTGCAGGGGGACGGTGAAGACCACCAAGATCTTTCAGGGCTGGCACCTTCCTTGTGGGAGAAGGAGCCAGACGTTTGCCTTTTCAGAAAAAGTTTCTGCCGAGAACGAGCACCGTGACATGCTGAGTCTCTGGGAAAGCAGAGATCCCCAGTGCTGTTGCGGCTAAAGATAGGCTGCAGAGGGATAGTGAAGACCAGCAAGATCTTTCAGGGCTGGCACCTTCCTTGTGGGAGAAGGAGCCAGACATTTGCCTTTTCAGAAAAAGTTTCTGCCGAGAACGAGCACCGTGACATGCTGAGTCTCTGGGAAAGCAGAGATCCCCAGTGCTGTTGCGGCTAAAGATAGGCTGCAGAGGGATAGTGAAGACCTGCAAGAGCTTTCAGGGCTGGCACCTTCCTTGTGGGAGAAGGAGCCGTAAGTTTGTCTTTTCAGAAAAAGTTTGTGCCGAGAACGAGCACCGTGACATGCTGAGTCTCTGGGAAAGCAGAGATCCCCAGTGCTGTTGCGGCTAAAGATAGGCTGCAGAGGGATAGTGAAGACCTGCAAGAGCTTTCAGGGCTGGCAGCTGCCTTGTGGGAGAAGGAGCCAGACGTTTGCCTTTTCAGAAAAAGTTTCTGCCGAGAACGAGCACCGTGACATGCTGAGTCTCTGGGAAAGCAGAGATCCCCATTGCTGTTGCGGCTAAAGATAGGCTGCAGAGGGATAGTGAAGACCAGCAAGATCTTTCAGGGCTGGCACCTTCCTTGTGGGAGAAGAAGCCGTAAGTTTGTCTTTTCAGAAAAAGTTTCTGCCGAGAACGAGCACCGTGACATGCTGAGTCTCTGGGAAAGCAGAGATCCCCAGTGCCTGTGGATAGGCTGCAGGGGGCCGGTGAAGACCAGCAAGATCTTTAAGGGCTGGCACCTTCCTTGTGGGAGAAGGAGCCAGACGTTTGCCTTTTCAGAAAAAGTTTCTGCCGAGAACGAGCACCTGACATGCTGAGTCGCTGGGAAAGCAGAGATCCCAAGTGCTGTTGTGCCTGTGGATAGGCTGCAGGGGGACGGTGAAGACCAGCAAGAGCTTTCAGGGCTGGCACCTTCCTTGTGGGAGAAGGAGCCAGACGTTTGCCTTTTCAGAAAAAGTTTCTGCCGAGAACGAGCACCGTGACATGCTGAGTCTCTGGGAAAGCAGAGATCCCCAGTGCTGTTGCGGCTAAAGATAGGCTGCAGAGGGATAGTGAAGACCAGCAAGATCTTTCAGGGCTGGCGCCTTCCTTGTGGGAGAAGGAGCCAGACGTTTGCCTTTTGAGAAAAAGTTTCTGCCGAGAACGAGCACCGTGACATGCTGAGTCTCTGGGAAAGCACAGATCCCCAGTGCTGTTGTGCCTGTGGATAGGCTGCAGGGGGACGGTGAAGACCAGCAAGATCTTTCAGGGCTGGCACCTTCCTTGTGGGAGAAGGAGCCAGACGTTTGCCTTTTCAGAAAAAGTTTCTGCCGAGAACGAGCACCGTGACATGCTGAGTCTCTGGGAAAGCAGAGATCCCCAGTGCTGTTGTGCCTGTGGATAGGCTGCAGGGGGACGGTGAAGACCAGCAAGATCTTTCAGGGCTGGCACCTTCCTTGTGGGAGAAGGAGCCAGACGTTTGCCTTTTCAGAAAAAGTTTCTGCCGAGAACGAGCACCGTGACATGCTGAGTCTCTGGGAAAGCAGAGATCCCCAGTGCTGTTGCGGCTAAAGATAGGCTGCAGAGGGATAGTGAAGACCAGCAAGAGCTTTCAGGGCTGGCACCTTCCTTGTGGGAGAAGGAGCCAGACGTTTGCCTTTTCAGAAAAAGGCTCTGCCGAGAGCGAGCACCGTGACATGCTGAGTCTCTGGGAAAGCAGAGATCCCCAGTGCTGTTGCGGCTAAAGATAGGCTGCAGGGGGACGGTGAAGACCAGCAAGAGCTTTCAGGGCTGGCACCTTCCTTGTGGGAGAAGGAGCCAGACGTTTGCCTTTTGAGAAAAAGGCTCTGCCGAGAGCGAGCACCATGAGATGCTGAGTCTCTGGGAAAGCAGAGATCCCCAGTGCTGTTGTGCCTGTGGATAGGCTGCAGGGGGACAGTGAAGACCAGCAAGATTTTTCAGGGCTGGCACCTTCCTTGTGGGAGAAGGAGCCAGACGTTTGCCTTTTCAGAAAAAGTTTCTGCCGAGAACGAGCACCGTGACATGCTGAGTCTCTGGGAAAGCAGAGATCCCCAGTGCTGTTGCGGCTAAACATAGGCTGCAGAGGGATAGTGAAGACCTGCAAGAGCTTTCAGGGCTGGCACCTTCCTTGTGGGAGAAGGAGCCAGACGTTTGCCTTTTCAGAAAAAGTTTCTGCCGAGAACGAGCACCGTGACATGCTGAGTCTCTGGGAAAGCAGAGATCCCCAGTGCTGTTGTGCCTGTGGATAGGCTGCAGGGGGACGGTGAAGACCAGCAAGAGCTTTCAGGGCTGGCACCTTCCTTGTGGGAGAAGGAGCCAGACGTTTGCCTTTTCAGAAAAAGATTCTGCCGAGAACGAGCACCGTGACATGCTGAGTCTCTGGGAAAGCAGAGATCCCCAGTGCTGTTGTGCCTGTGGATAGGCTGCAGGGGGACGGTGAAGACCAGCAAGAGCTTTCAGGGCTGGCACCTTCCTTGTGGGAGAAGGAGCCAGACGTTTGCCTTTTCAGAAAAAGTTTCTGCCGAGAACGAGCACCGTGACATGCTGAGTCTGTGCGAAAGCAGAGATCCCCAGTGCTGTTGTGCCTGTGGATAGGCTGCAGAGGGATAGTGAAGACCTGCAAGAGCTTTCAGGGCTGGCACCTTCCTTGTGGGAGAAGGAGCCAGACGTTTGCCTTTTGAGAAAAAGTTTCTGCCGAGAACGAGCACCGTGACATGCTGAGTCTCTGGGAAAGCAGAGATCCCCAGTGCTGTTGTGCCTGTGGATAGGCTGCAGGGGGACGGTGAAGACCAGCAAGATCTTTCAGGGCTGGCACCTTCCTTGTGGGAGAAGGAGCCAGACGTTTGCCTTTTCAGAAAAAGTTTCTGCCGAGAACGAGCACCGTGACATGCTGAGTCTCTGGGAAAGCAGAGATCCCCAGTGCTGTTGTGCCTGTGGATAGGCTGCAGGGGGACGGTGAAGACCAGCAAGATCTTTCAGGGCTGGCACCTTCCTTGTGGGAGAAGGAGCCAGACGTTTGCCTTTTCAGAAAAAGTTTCTGCCGAGAACGAGCACCGTGACATGCTGAGTCTCTGGGAAAGCAGAGATCCCCAGTGCTGTTGCGGCTAAAGATAGGCTGCAGAGGGATAGTGAAGACCAGCAAGAGCTTTCAGGGCTGGCACCTTCCTTGTGGGAGAAGGAGCCAGACGTTTGCCTTTTCAGAAAAAGGCTCTGCCGAGAGCGAGCACCATGAGATGCTGAGTCTCTGGGAAAGCAGAGATCCCCAGTGCTGTTGTGCCTGTGGATAGGCTGCAGGGGGACGGTGAAGACCAGCAAGATCTTTCAGGGCTGGCACCTTCCTTGTGGGAGAAGGAGCCAGACGTTTGCCTTTTCAGAAAAAGTTTCTGCCGAGAACGAGCACCGTGACATGCTGAGTCTCTGGGAAAGCAGAGATCCCCAGTGCTGTTGCGGCTAAAGATAGGCTGCAGAGGGATAGTGAAGACCAGCAAGAGCTTTCAGGGCTGGCACCTTCCTTGTGGGAGAAGGAGCCAGACGTTTGCCTTTTCAGAAAAAGTTTCTGCCGAGAACGAGCACCGTGACATGCTGAGTCTCTGGGAAAGCAGAGATCCCCAGTGCTGTTGTGCCTGTGGATAGGCTGCAGGGGGACGGTGAAGACCAGCAAGAGCTTTCAGTGCTGGCACCTTCCTTGTGGGAGAAGGAGCCAGACGTTTGCCTTTTCAGAAAAAGTTCTTGCCGAGAACGAGCACCGTGACATGCGGAGTCTCTGGGAAAGCAGAGATCCCCAGTGCTGTTGCGGCTAAAGATAGGCTGCAGAGGGATAGTGAAGACCAGCAAGAGCTTTCAGGGCTGGCACCTTCCTTGTGGGAGAAGGAGCCAGACGTTTGCCTTTTCAGAAAAAGTTTCTGCCGAGAACGAGCACCGTGACATGCTGAGTCTCTGGGAAAGCAGAGATCCCCAGTGCTGTTGCGCCTGTGGATAGGCTGCAGGGGGACGGTGAAGACCAACAAGATCTTTCAGGGCTGGCACCTTCCTTGTGGGAGAAGGAGCCAGACGTTTGCCTTTTGAGAAAAAGTTTCTGCCGAGAACGAGCACCGTGACATGCTGAGTCTCTGGGAAAGCAGAGATCCCCAGTGCTGTTGTGCCTGTGGATAGGCTGCAGGGGGACGGTGAAGACCAGCAAGATCTTTCAGGGCTGGCACCTTCCTTGTGGGAGAAGGAGCCAGACGTTTGCCTTTTCAGAAAAAGTTTCTGCCGAGAACGAGCACCGTGACATGCTGAGTCTCTGGGAAAGCAGAGATCCCCAGTGCTGTTGTGCCTTTGGATAGGCTGCAGGGGGACGGTGAAGACCACCAAGATCTTTCAGGGCTGGCACCTTCCTTGTGGGAGAAGGAGCCAGACGTTTGCCTTTTCAGAAAAAGTTTCTGCCGAGAACGAGCACCGTGACATGCTGAGTCTCTGGGAAAGCAGAGATCCCCAGTGCTGTTGCGGCTAAAGATAGGCTGCAGAGGGATAGTGAAGACCAGCAAGATCTTTCAGGGCTGGCACCTTCCTTGTGGGAGAAGGAGCCAGACATTTGCCTTTTCAGAAAAAGTTTCTGCCGAGAACGAGCACCGTGACATGCTGAGTCTCTGGGAAAGCAGAGATCCCCAGTGCTGTTGCGGCTAAAGATAGGCTGCAGAGGGATAGTGAAGACCTGCAAGAGCTTTCAGGGCTGGCACCTTCCTTGTGGGAGAAGGAGCCGTAAGTTTGTCTTTTCAGAAAAAGTTTGTGCCGAGAACGAGCACCGTGACATGCTGAGTCTCTGGGAAAGCAGAGATCCCCAGTGCTGTTGCGGCTAAAGATAGGCTGCAGAGGGATAGTGAAGACCTGCAAGAGCTTTCAGGGCTGGCAGCTGCCTTGTGGGAGAAGGAGCCAGACGTTTGCCTTTTCAGAAAAAGTTTCTGCCGAGAACGAGCACCGTGACATGCTGAGTCTCTGGGAAAGCAGAGATCCCCATTGCTGTTGCGGCTAAAGATAGGCTGCAGAGGGATAGTGAAGACCAGCAAGATCTTTCAGGGCTGGCACCTTCCTTGTGGGAGAAGAAGCCGTAAGTTTGTCTTTTCAGAAAAAGTTTCTGCCGAGAACGAGCACCGTGACATGCTGAGTCTCTGGGAAAGCAGAGATCCCCAGTGCCTGTGGATAGGCTGCAGGGGGCCGGTGAAGACCAGCAAGATCTTTAAGGGCTGGCACCTTCCTTGTGGGAGAAGGAGCCAGACGTTTGCCTTTTCAGAAAAAGTTTCTGCCGAGAACGAGCACCGTGACATGCTGAGTCGCTGGGAAAGCAGAGATCCCAAGTGCTGTTGTGCCTGTGGATAGGCTGCAGGGGGACGGTGAAGACCAGCAAGAGCTTTCAGGGCTGGCACCTTCCTTGTGGGAGAAGGAGCCAGACGTTTGCCTTTTCAGAAAAAGTTTCTGCCGAGAACGAGCACCGTGACATGCTGAGTCTCTGGGAAAGCAGAGATCCCCAGTGCTGTTGCGGCTAAAGATAGGCTGCAGAGGGATAGTGAAGACCAGCAAGATCTTTCAGGGCTGGCGCCTTCCTTGTGGGAGAAGGAGCCAGACGTTTGCCTTTTGAGAAAAAGTTTCTGCCGAGAACGAGCACCGTGACATGCTGAGTCTCTGGGAAAGCACAGATCCCCAGTGCTGTTGTGCCTGTGGATAGGCTGCAGGGGGACGGTGAAGACCAGCAAGATCTTTCAGGGCTGGCACCTTCCTTGTGGGAGAAGGAGCCAGACGTTTGCCTTTTCAGAAAAAGTTTCTGCCGAGAACGAGCACCGTGACATGCTGAGTCTCTGGGAAAGCAGAGATCCCCAGTGCTGTTGTGCCTGTGGATAGGCTGCAGGGGGACGGTGAAGACCAGCAAGATCTTTCAGGGCTGGCACCTTCCTTGTGGGAGAAGGAGCCAGACGTTTGCCTTTTCAGAAAAAGTTTCTGCCGAGAACGAGCACCGTGACATGCTGAGTCTCTGGGAAAGCAGAGATCCCCAGTGCTGTTGCGGCTAAAGATAGGCTGCAGAGGGATAGTGAAGACCAGCAAGAGCTTTCAGGGCTGGCACCTTCCTTGTGGGAGAAGGAGCCAGACGTTTGCCTTTTCAGAAAAAGGCTCTGCCGAGAGCGAGCACCGTGACATGCTGAGTCTCTGGGAAAGCAGAGATCCCCAGTGCTGTTGCGGCTAAAGATAGGCTGCAGGGGGACGGTGAAGACCAGCAAGAGCTTTCAGGGCTGGCACCTTCCTTGTGGGAGAAGGAGCCAGACGTTTGCCTTTTGAGAAAAAGGCTCTGCCGAGAGCGAGCACCATGAGATGCTGAGTCTCTGGGAAAGCAGAGATCCCCAGTGCTGTTGTGCCTGTGGATAGGCTGCAGGGGGACAGTGAAGACCAGCAAGATTTTTCAGGGCTGGCACCTTCCTTGTGGGAGAAGGAGCCAGACGTTTGCCTTTTCAGAAAAAGTTTCTGCCGAGAACGAGCACCGTGACATGCTGAGTCTCTGGGAAAGCAGAGATCCCCAGTGCTGTTGCGGCTAAAGATAGGCTGCAGAGGGATAGTGAAGACCTGCAAGAGCTTTCAGGGCTGGCACCTTCCTTGTGGGAGAAGGAGCCAGACGTTTGCCTTTTCAGAAAAAGTTTCTGCCGAGAACGAGCACCGTGACATGCTGAGTCTCTGGGAAAGCAGAGATCCCCAGTGCTGTTGTGCCTGTGGATAGGCTGCAGGGGGACGGTGAAGACCAGCAAGAGCTTTCAGGGCTGGCACCTTCCTTGTGGGAGAAGGAGCCAGACGTTTGCCTTTTCAGAAAAAGATTCTGCCGAGAACGAGCACCGTGACATGCTGAGTCTCTGGGAAAGCAGAGATCCCCAGTGCTGTTGTGCCTGTGGATAGGCTGCAGGGGGACGGTGAAGACCAGCAAGAGCTTTCAGGGCTGGCACCTTCCTTGTGGGAGAAGGAGCCAGACGTTTGCCTTTTCAGAAAAAGTTTCTGCCGAGAACGAGCACCGTGACATGCTGAGTCTGTGCGAAAGCAGAGATCCCCAGTGCTGTTGTGCCTGTGGATAGGCTGCAGAGGGATAGTGAAGACCTGCAAGAGCTTTCAGGGCTGGCACCTTCCTTGTGGGAGAAGGAGCCAGACGTTTGCCTTTTGAGAAAAAGTTTCTGCCGAGAACGAGCACCGTGACATGCTGAGTCTCTGGGAAAGCAGAGATCCCCAGTGCTGTTGTGCCTGTGGATAGGCTGCAGGGGGACGGTGAAGACCAGCAAGATCTTTCAGGGCTGGCACCTTCCTTGTGGGAGAAGGAGCCAGACGTTTGCCTTTTCAGAAAAAGTTTCTGCCGAGAACGAGCACCGTGACATGCTGAGTCTCTGGGAAAGCAGAGATCCCCAGTGCTGTTGTGCCTGTGGATAGGCTGCAGGGGGACGGTGAAGACCAGCAAGATCTTTCAGGGCTGGCACCTTCCTTGTGGGAGAAGGAGCCAGACGTTTGCCTTTTCAGAAAAAGTTTCTGCCGAGAACGAGCACCGTGACATGCTGAGTCTCTGGGAAAGCAGAGATCCCCAGTGCTGTTGCGGCTAAAGATAGGCTGCAGAGGGATAGTGAAGACCAGCAAGAGCTTTCAGGGCTGGCACCTTCCTTGTGGGAGAAGGAGCCAGACGTTTGCCTTTTCAGAAAAAGGCTCTGCCGAGAGCGAGCACCATGAGATGCTGAGTCTCTGGGAAAGCAGAGATCCCCAGTGCTGTTGTGCCTGTGGATAGGCTGCAGGGGGACGGTGAAGACCAGCAAGATCTTTCAGGGCTGGCACCTTCCTTGTGGGAGAAGGAGCCAGACGTTTGCCTTTTCAGAAAAAGTTTCTGCCGAGAACGAGCACCGTGACATGCTGAGTCTCTGGGAAAGCAGAGATCCCCAGTGCTGTTGCGGCTAAAGATAGGCTGCAGAGGGATAGTGAAGACCAGCAAGAGCTTTCAGGGCTGGCACCTTCCTTGTGGGAGAAGGAGCCAGACGTTTGCCTTTTCAGAAAAAGTTTCTGCCGAGAACGAGCACCGTGACATGCTGAGTCTCTGGGAAAGCAGAGATCCCCAGTGCTGTTGTGCCTGTGGATAGGCTGCAGGGGGACGGTGAAGACCAGCAAGAGCTTTCAGTGCTGGCACCTTCCTTGTGGGAGAAGGAGCCAGACGTTTGCCTTTTCAGAAAAAGTTCTTGCCGAGAACGAGCACCGTGACATGCGGAGTCTCTGGGAAAGCAGAGATCCCCAGTGCTGTTGCGGCTAAAGATAGGCTGCAGAGGGATAGTGAAGACCTGCAAGAGCTTTCAGGGCTGGCACCTTCCTTGTGGGAGAAGGAGCCAGACGTTTGCCTTTTCAGAAAAAGGCTCTGCCGAGAGCGAGCACCGTGACATGCTGAGTCTCTGGGAAAGCAGAGATCCCCAGTGCTGTTGCGGCTAAAGATAGGCTGCAGGGGGACGGTGAAGACCAGCAAGAGCTTTCAGGGCTGGCACCTTCCTTGTGGGAGAAGGAGCCAGACGTTTGCCTTTTGAGAAAAAGTTTCTGCCGAGAACGAGCACCGTGACATGCTGAGTCTCTGGGAAAGCAGAGATCCCCAGTGCTGTTGTGCCTGTGGATAGGCTGCAGGGGGACGGTGAAGACCAGCAAGAGCTTTCAGTGGTGGCACCTTCCTTGTGGGAGAAGGAGCCAGACGTTTGCCTTTTCAGAAAAAGTTTCTGCCGAGAACGAGCACCGTGACATGCTGAGTCTCTGGGAAAGCAGAGATCCCCAGTGCTGTTGCGGCTAAAGATAGGCTGCAGAGGGATAGTGAAGACCAGCAAGAGCTTTCAGGGCTGGCACCTTCCTTGTGGGAGAAGGAGCCAGACGTTTGCCTTTTCAGAAAAAGGCTCTGCTGAGAGCGAGTACCATGAGATGCTGAGTCTCTGGGAAAGCAGAGATCCCCAGTGCTGTTGTGCCTGTGGATAGGCTGCAGGGGGACGGTGAAGACCAGCAAGATCTTTCATGGCTGGCACCTTCCTTGTGGGAGAAGGAGCCAGACGTTTGCCTTTTCAGAAAAAGTTTCTGCCGAGAACGAGCGCCGTGACATGCTGAGTCTCTGGGAAAGCAGAGATCCCCAGTGCTGTTGCGGCTAAAGATAGGCTGCAGAGGGATAGTGAAGACCAGCAAGAGCTTTCAGGGCTGGCACCTTCCTTGTGGGAGAAGGAGCCAGACGTTTGCCTTTTCAGAAAAAGTTTCTGCCGAGAACGAGCACCGTGACATGCTGAGTCTCTGGGAAAGCAGAGATCCCCAGTGCTGTTGCGCCTGTGGATAGGCTGCAGGGGGACGGTGAAGACCAACAAGATCTTTCAGGGCTGGCACCTTCCTTGTGGGAGAAGGAGCCAGACGTTTGCCTTTTGAGAAAAAGTTTCTGCCGAGAACGAGCACCGTGACATGCTGAGTCTCTGGGAAAGCAGAGATCCCCAGTGCTGTTGTGCCTGTGGATAGGCTGCAGGGGGACGGTGAAGACCAGCAAGATCTTTCAGGGCTGGCACCTTCCTTGTGGGAGAAGGAGCCAGACGTTTGCCTTTTCAGAAAAAGTTTCTGCCGAGAACGAGCACCGTGACATGCTGAGTCTCTGGGAAAGCAGAGATCCCCAGTGCTGTTGCGGCTAAAGATAGGCTGCAGAGGGATAGTGAAGACCAGCAAGAGCTTTCAGGGCTGGCACCTTCCTTGTGGGAGAAGGAGCCAGACATTTGCCTTTTCAGAAAAAGTTTCTGCCGAGAACGAGCACCGTGACATGCTGAGTCTCTGGGAAAGCAGAGATCCCCAGTGCTGTTGCGGCTAAAGATAGGCTGCAGAGGGATAGTGAAGACCAGCAAGAGCTTTCAGGGCTGGCACCTTCCTTGTGGGAGAAGGAGCCAGACGTTTGCCTTTTCAGAAAAAGGCTCTGCCGAGAGCGAGCACCATGAGATGCTGAGTCTCTGGGAAAGCAGAGATCCCCAGTGCTGTTGTGCCTGTGGATAGGCTGCAGGGGGACAGTGAAGACCAGCAAGATTTTTCAGGGCTGGCACCTTCCTTGTGGGAGAAGGAGCCAGACGTTTGCCTTTTCAGAAAAAGTTTCTGCCGAGAACGAGCACCGTGACATGCTGAGTCTCTGGGAAAGCAGAGATCCCCAGTGCTGTTGCGGCTAAAGATAGGCTGCAGAGGGATAGTGAAGACCTGCAAGAGCTTTCAGGGCTGGCACCTTCCTTGTGGGAGAAGGAGCCAGACGTTTGCCTTTTGAGAAAAAGTTTCTGCCGAGAACGAGCACCGTGACATGCTGAGTCTCTGGGAAAGCAGAGATCCCCAGTGCTGTTGTGCCTGTGGATAGGCTGCAGGGGGACGGTGAAGACCAGCAAGAGCTTTCAGGGCTGGCACCTTCCTTGTGGGAGAAGGAGCCAGACGTTTGCCTTTTCAGAAAAAGTTTCTGCCGAGAACGAGCACCGTGACATGCTGAGTCTCTGGGACAGCAGAGATCCCCAGTGCTGTTGTGCCTGTGGATAGGCTGCAGGGGGACGGTGAAGACCAGCAAGAGCTTTCAGGTCTGGCACCTTCCTTGTGGGAGAAGGAGCCAGACGTTTGCCTTTTCAGAAAAAGTTTCTGCCGAGAACGAGCACCGTGACATGCTGAGTCTCTGGGAAAGCAGAGATCCCCAGTGCTGTTGTGCCTGTGGATAGGCTGCAGGGGGACAGTGAAGACCAGCAAGATCTTTCAGGGCTGGCACCTTCCTTGTGGGAGAAGGAGCCAGACGTTTGCCTTTTCAGAAAAAGTTTCTGCCGAGAACGAGCACCGTGACATGCCGAGTCTGTGCGAAAGCAGAGATCCCCAGTGCTGTTGTGCCTGTGGATAGGCTGCAGAGGGATAGTGAAGACCTGCAAGAGCTTTCAGGGCTGGCACCTTCCTTGTGGGAGAAGGAGCCAGACGTTTGCCTTTTCAGAAAAAGTTTCTGCCGAGAACGAGCACCGTGACATGCTGAGTCTCTGGGAAAGCAGAGATCCCCAGTGCTGTTGCGGCTAAAGATAGGCTGCAGAGAGATAGTGAAGACCTGCAAGAGCTTACAGGGCTGGCACCTTCCTTGTGGGAGAAGGAGCCAGACGTTTGCCTTTTGAGAAAAAGTTTCTGCCGAGAACGAGCACCGTGACATGCTGAGTCTCTGGGAAAGCAGAGATCCCCAGTGCTGTTGTGCCTGTGGATAGGCTGCAGGGGGACGGTGAAGACCAGCAAGATCTTTCAGGGCTGGCACCTTCCTTGTGGGAGAAGGAGCCAGACGTTTGCCTTTTGAGAAAAAGTTTCTGCCGAGAACGAGCACCGTGACATGCTGAGTCTCTGGGAAAGCAGAGATCCCCAGTGCTGTTGTGCCTGTGGATAGGCTGCAGGGGGACGGTGAAGACCAGCAAGATCTTTCAGGGCTGGCACCTTCCTTGTGGGAGAAGGAGCCAGACGTTTGCCTTTTCAGAAAAAGTTTCTGCCGAGAACGAGCACCGTGACATGCTGAGTCTCTGGGAAAGCAGAGATCCCCAGTGCTGTTGCGGCTAAAGATAGGCTGCAGAGGGATAGTGAAGACCAGCAAGAGCTTTCAGGGCTGGCACCTTCCTTGTGGGAGAAGGAGCCAGACGTTTGCCTTTTCAGAAAAAGGCTCTGCCGAGAGCGAGCACCATGAGATGCTGAGTCTCTGGGAAAGCAGAGATCCCCAGTGCTGTTGTGCCTGTGGATAGGCTGCAGGGGGACAGTGAAGACCAGCAAGATTTTTCAGGGCTGCACCTTCCTTGTGGGAGAAGGAGCCAGACGTTTGCCTTTTCAGAAAAAGTTTCTGCCGAGAACGAGCACCGTGACATGCTGAGTCTCTGGGAAAGCAGAGATCCCCAGTGCTGTTGTGCCTGTGGATAGGCTGCAGAGGGATAGTGAAGACCTGCAAGAGCTTTCAGGGCTGGCACCTTCCTTGTGGGAGAAGGAGCCAGACGTTTGCCTTTTGAGAAAAAGTTTCTGCCGAGAACGAGCACCGTGACATGCTGAGTCTCTGGGAAAGCAGAGATCCCCAGTGCTGTTGTGCCTGTGGATAGGCTGCAGGGGGACGGTGAAGACCAGCAAGAGCTTTCAGGGCTGGCACCTTCCTTGTGGGAGAAGGAGCCAGACGTTTGCCTTTTCAGAAAAAGTTTCTGCCGAGAACGAGCACCGTGACATGCTGAGTCTCTGGGACAGCAGAGATCCCCAGTGCTGTTGTGCCTGTGGATAGGCTGCAGGGGGACGGTGAAGACCAGCAAGAGCTTTCAGGGCTGGCACCTTCCTTGTGGGAGAAGGAGCCAGACGTTTGCCTTTTCAGAAAAAGTTTCTGCCGAGAACGAGCACCGTGACATGCTGAGTCTCTGGGAAAGCAGAGATCCCCAGTGCTGTTGCGGCTAAAGATAGGCTGCAGAGAAATAGTGAAGACCTGCAAGAGCTTTCAGGGCTGGCACCTTCCTTGTGGGAGAAGGAGCCAGACGTTTGCCTTTTGAGAAAAAGTTTCTGCCGAGAACGAGCACCGTGACATGCTGAGTCTCTGGGAAAGCAGAGATCCCCAGTGCTGTTGTGCCTGTGGATAGGCTGCAGGGGGACGGTGAAGACCAGCAAGAGCTTTCAGGGCTGGCACCTTCCTTGTTGGAGAAGGAGCCAGACGTTTGCCTTTTCAGAAAAAGTTTCTGCCGAGAACGAGCACCGTGACATGCTGAGTCTCTGGGAAAGCAGAGATCCCCAGTGCTGTTGAGCTAAGGATAGGCTGCAGAGGGATAGTGAAGACCAGCAAGATCTTTCAGGGCTGGCACCTTCCTTGTGGGAGAAGGAGCCAGACGTTTGCCTTTTCAGAAAAAGGCTCTGCTGAGAGCGAGTACCATGAGATGCTGAGTCTCTGGGACAGCAGAGATCCCCAGTGCTGTTGCGGCTAAAGATAGGCTGCAGAGGGATAGTGAAGACCTGCAAGAGCTTTCAGGGCTGGCACCTTCCTTTTGGGAGAAGGAGCCAGACGTTTGCCTTTTGAGAAAAAGATTCTGCCGAGAACGAGCACCGTGACATGCTGAGTCTCTGGGAAAGCAGAGATCCCCAGTGCTGTTGTGCCTGTGGATAGGCTGCAGGGGGACGGTGAAGACCAGCAAGATCTTTCAGGGCTGGCACCTTCCTTGTGGGAGAAGGAGCCAGACGTTTGCCTTTTCAGAAAAAGTTTCTGCCGAGAACGAGCACCGTGACATGCTGAGTCTCTGGGAAAGCAGAGATCCCCAGTGCTGTTGAGCTAAATATAGGCTGCAGAGGGATAGTGAAGACCAGCAAGAGCTTTCAGGGCTGGCACCTTCCTTGTGGGAGAAGGAGCCAGACGTTTGCCTTTTCAGAAAAAGGCTCTGCTGAGAGCGAGTACCATGAGATGCTGAGTCTCTGGGACAGCAGAGATCCCCAGTGCTGTTGTGCCTGTGGATAGGCTGCAGGGGGACGGTGAAGACCAGCAAGAGCTTTCAGGGCTGGCACCTTCCTTGTGGGAGAAGGAGCCAGACGTTTGCCTTTTCAGAAAAAGTTTCTGCCGAGAACGAGCACCGTGACATGCTGAGTCTCTGCGAAAGCAGAGATCCCCAGTGCTGTTGCGGCTAAAGATAGGCTGCAGAGGGATAGTGAAGACCTGCAAGAGCTTTCAGGGCTGGCACCTTCCTTTTGGGAGAAGGAGCCAGACGTTTGCCTTTTGAGAAAAAGATTCTGCCGAGAACGAGCACCGTGACATGCTGAGTCTCTGGGAAAGCAGAGATCCCCAGTGCTGTTGTGCCTGTGGATAGGCTGCAGGGGGACGGTGAAGACCAGCAAGAGCTTTCAGGGCTGGCACCTTCCTTGTGGGAGAAGGAGCCAGACGATTGCCTTTTCAGAAAAAGGCTCTGCCGAGAGCGAGCACCATGAGATGCGGATTCTCTGGGAAAGCAGAGATCCCCAGTGCTGTTGCGGCTAAAGATAGGCTGCAGAGGGATAGTGAAGACCTGCAAGATCTTTCAGGGCTGGCACCTTCCTTGTGGGAGAAGGAGCCAGACGTTTGCCTTTTCAGAAAAAGTTTCTGCCGAGAACGAGCGCCGTGACATGCTGAGTCTCTGGGAAAGCAGAGATCCCCAGTGCTGTTGCGGCTAAAGATAGGCTGCAGAGGGATAGTGAAGACCTGCAAGAGCTTTCAGGGCTGGCACCTTCCTTGTGGAAGAAGGAGCCAGACGTTTGCCTTTTCAGAAAAAGTTTCTGCCGAGAACGAGCACCGTGACATGCTGAGTCTCTGGGAAAGCAGAGATCCCCAGTGCTGTTGCGGCTAAAGATAGGCTGCAGAGGGATAGTGAAGACCAGCAAGAGCTTTCAGGGCTGGCACCTTCCTTGTGGGAGAAGGAGCCAGACGTTTGCCTTTTGAGAAAAAGTTTCTGCCGAGAACGAGCACCGTGACATGCTGAGTCTCTGGGAAAGCAGAGATCCCCAGTGCTGTTGTGCCTGTGGATAGGCTGCAGGGGGACGGTGAAGACCAGCAAGAGCTTTCAGTGCTGGCACCTTCCTTGTGGGAGAAGGAGCCAGACGTTTGCCTTTTCAGAAAAAGTTTCTGCCGAGAACGAGCACCGTGACATGCTGAGTCTCTGGGAAAGCAGAGATCCCCAGTGCTGTTGTGCCTGTGGATAGGCTGCAGGGGGACGGTGAAGACCAGCAAGAGCTTTCAGGGCTGGCACCTTCCTTGTGGGAGAAGGAGCCAGACGTTTGCCTTTTCAGAAAAAGTTTCTGCCGAGAACGAGCACCGTGACATGCTGAGTCTCTGGGAAAGCAGAGATCCCCAGTGCTGTTGTGCCTGTGGATAGGCTGCAGGGGGACGGTGAAGACCAGCAAGATCTTTCAGGGCTGGCACATTCCTTGTGGGAGAAGGAGCCAGACGTTTGCCTTTTCAGAAAAAGTTTCTGCCGAGAACGAGCACCGTGACATGCTGAGTCTCTGCGAAAGCAGAGATCCCCAGTGCTGTTGAGCTAAAGATAGGCTGCAGAGGGATAGTGAAGACCAGCAAGAGCTTTCAGGGCTGGCACCTTCCTTGTGGGAGAAGGAGCCAGACGTTTGCCTTTTCAGAAAAAGTTTCTGCCGAGAACGAGCGCCGTGACATGCTGAGTCTCTGGGAAAGCAGAGATCCCCAGTGCTGTTTCGGCTAAAGATAGGCTGCAGAGGGATAGTGAAGACCTGCAAGAGCTTTCAGGGCTGGCACCTTCCTTGTGGAAGAAGGAGCCAGACGTTTGCCTTTTCAGAAAAAGTTTCTGCCGAGAACGAGCACCGTGACATGCTGAGTCTCTGGGAAAGCAGAGATCCCCAGTGCTGTTGCGGCTAAAGATAGGCTGCAGAGGGATAGTGAAGACCAGCAAGAGCTTTCAGGGCTGGCACCTTCCTTGTGGGAGAAGGAGCCAGACGTTTGCCTTTTCAGAAAAAGGCTCTGCCGAGAGCGAGCACCATGAGATGCTGAGTCTCTGGAAAAGCAGAGATCCCCAGTGCTGTTGTGCCTGTGGATAGGCTGCAGGGGGACAGTGAAGACCAGCAAGATTTTTCAGGGCTGGCACCTTCCTTGTGGGAGAAGGAGCCAGACGTTTGCCTTTTCAGAAAAAGTTTCTGCCGAGAACGAGCACCGTGACATGCTGAGTCTCTGCGAAAGCAGAGATCCCCAGTGCTGTTGTGCCTGTGGATAGGCTGCAGGGGGACGGTGAAGACCAGCAAGAGCTTTCAGGGCTGGCACCTTCCTTGTGGGAGAAGGAGCCAGACGTTTGCCTTTTCAGAAAAAGATTCTGCCGAGAACGAGCACCGTGACATGCTGAGTCTCTGGGAAAGCAGAGATCCCCAGTGCTGTTGTGCCTGTGGATAGGCTGCAGGGGGACGGTGAAGACCAGCAAGAGCTTTCAGGGCTGGCACCTTCCTTGTGGGAGAAGGAGCCAGACGTTTGCCTTTTGAGAAAAAGTTTCTGCCGAGAACGAGCACCGTGACATGCTGAGTCTCTGGGAAAGCAGAGATCCCCAGTGCTGTTGTGCCTGTGGATAGGCTGCAGGGGGACAGTGAAGACCAGCAAGATCTTTCAGGGCTGGCACCTTCCTTGTGGGAGAAGGAGCCAGACGTTTGCCTTTTCAGAAAAAGTTTCTGCCGAGAACGAGCACCGTGACATGCCGAGTCTGTGCGAAAGCAGAGATCCCCAGTGCTGTTGTGCCTGTGGATAGGCTGCAGAGGGATAGTGAAGACCTGCAAGAGCTTTCAGGGCTGGCACCTTCCTTGTGGGAGAAGGAGCCAGACGTTTGCCTTTTCAGAAAAAGTTTCTGCCGAGAACGAGCACCGTGACATGCTGAGTCTCTGGGAAAGCAGAGATCCCCAGTGCTGTTGCGGCTAAAGATAGGCTGCAGAGAGATAGTGAAGACCTGCAAGAGCTTTCAGGGCTGGCACCTTCCTTGTGGGAGAAGGAGCCAGACGTTTGCCTTTTGAGAAAAAGTTTCTGCCGAGAACGAGCACCGTGACATGCTGAGTCTCTGGGAAAGCAGAGATCCCCAGTGCTGTTGTGCCTGTGGATAGGCTGCAGGGGGACGGTGAAGACCAGCAAGATCTTTCAGGGCTGGCACCTTCCTTGTGGGAGAAGGAGCCAGACGTTTGCCTTTTCAGAAAAAGTTTCTGCCGAGAACGAGCACCGTGACATGCTGAGTCTCTGGGAAAGCAGAGATCCCCAGTGCTGTTGTGCCTGTGGATAGGCTGCAGGAGGACGGTGAAGACCAGCAAGATCTTTCAGGGCTGGCACCTTCCTTGTGGGAGAAGGAGCCAGACGTTTGCCTTTTCAGAAAAAGTTTCTGCCGAGAACGAGCACCGTGACATGCTGAGTCTCTGGGAAAGCAGAGATCCCCAGTGCTGTTGCGGCTAAAGATAGGCTGCAGAGGGATAGTGAAGACCAGCAAGAGCTTTCAGGGCTGGCACCTTCCTTGTGGGAGAAGGAGCCAGACGTTTGCCTTTTCAGAAAAAGGCTCTGCCGAGAGCGAGCACCATGAGATGCTGAGTCTCTGGGAAAGCAGAGATCCCCAGTGCTGTTGTGCCTGTGGATAGGCTGCAGGGGGACGGTGAAGACCAGCAAGATCTTTCAGGGCTGGCACCTTCCTTGTGGGAGAAGGAGCCAGACGTTTGCCTTTTCAGAAAAAGTTTCTGCCGAGAACGAGCACCGTGACATGCTGAGTCTCTGCGAAAGCAGAGATCCCCAGTGCTGTTGTGCCTGTGGATAGGCTGCAGGGGGACGGTGAAGACCAGCAAGAGCTTTCAGGGCTGGCACCTTCCTTGTGGGAGAAGGAGCCAGACGTTTGCATTTTCAGAAAAAGTTCTTGCCGAGAACGAGCACCGTGACATGCGGAGTCTCTGGGAAAGCAGAGATCCCCAGTGCTGTTGCGGCTAAAGATAGGCTGCAGAGGGATAGTGAAGACCTGCAAGAGCTTTCAGGGCTGGCACCTTCCTTGTGGGAGAAGGAGCCAGACGTTTGCCTTTTCAGAAAAAGTTTCTGCCGAGAACGAGCACCGTGACATGCTGAGTCTCTGGGAAAGCAGAGATCCCCAGTGCTGTTGCGGCTAAAGATAGGCTGCAGGGGGACGGTGAAGACCAGCAAGAGCTTTCAGGGCTGGCACCTTCCTTGTGGGAGAAGGAGCCAGACGTTTGCCTTTTGAGAAAAAGTTTCTGCCGAGAACGAGCACCGTGACATGCTGAGTCTCTGGGAAAGCAGAGATCCCCAGTGCTGTTGTGCCTGTGGATAGGCTGCAGGGGGACGGTGAAGACCAGCAAGATCTTTCATGGCTGGCACCTTCCTTGTGGGAGAAGGAGCCAGACGTTTGCCTTTTCAGAAAAAGTTTCTGCCGAGAACGAGCACCGTGACATGCTGAGTCTCTGGGAAAGCAGAGATCCCCAGTGCTGTTGCGGCTAAAGATAGGCTGCAGAGGGATAGTGAAGACCAGCAAGAGCTTTCAGGGCTGGCACCTTCCTTGTGGGAGAAGGAGCCAGACGTTTGCCTTTTCAGAAAAAGGCTCTGCTGAGAGCGAGTACCATGAGATGCTGAGTCTCTGGGAAAGCAGAGATCCCCAGTGCTGTTGTGCCTGTGGATAGGCTGCAGGGGGACGGTGAAGACCAGCAAGATCTTTCATGGCTGGCACCTTCCTTGTGGGAGAAGGAGCCAGACGTTTGCCTTTTGAGAAAAAGTTTCTGCCGAGAACGAGCGCCGTGACATGCTGAGTCTCTGGGAAAGCAGAGATCCCCAGTGCTGTTGCGGCTAAAGATAGGCTGCAGAGGGATAGTGAAGACCAGCAAGAGCTTTCAGGGCTGGCACCTTCCTTGTGGGAGAAGGAGCCAGACGTTTGCCTTTTCAGAAAAAGTTTCTGCCGAGAACGAGCACCGTGACATGCTGAGTCTCTGGGAAAGCAGAGATCCCCAGTGCTGTTGTGCCTGTGGATAGGCTGCAGGGGGACAGTGAAGACCAGCAAGATCTTTCAGGGCTGGCACCTTCCTTGTGGGAGAAGGAGCCAGACGTTTGCCTTTTCAGAAAAAGTTTCTGCCGAGAACGAGCACCGTGATATGCCGAGTCTGTGCGAAAGCAGAGATCCCCAGTGCTGTTGTGCCTGTGGATAGGCTGCAGAGGGATAGTGAAGACCTGCAAGAGCTTTCAGGGCTGGCACCTTCCTTGTGGGAGAAGGAGCCAGACGTTTGCCTTTTGAGAAAAAGTTTCTGCCGAGAACGAGCACCGTGACATGCTGAGTCTCTGGGAAAGCAGAGATCCCCAGTGCTGTTGTGCCTGTGGATAGGCTGCAGGGGGACGGTGAAGACCAGCAAGATCTTTCAGGGCTGGCACCTTCCTTGTGGGAGAAGGAGCCAGACGTTTGCCTTTTGAGAAAAAGTTTCTGCCGAGAACGAGCACCGTGACATGCTGAGTCTCTGGGAAAGCAGAGATCCCCAGTGCTGTTGTGCCTGTGGATAGGCTGCAGGGGGACGGTGAAGACCAGCAAGATCTTTCAGGGCTGGCACCTTCCTTGTGGGAGAAGGAGCCAGACGTTTGCCTTTTCAGAAAAAGTTTCTGCCGAGAACGAGCACCGTGACATGCTGAGTCTCTGGGAAAGCAGAGATCCCCAGTGCTGTTGCGGCTAAAGATAGGCTGCAGAGGGATAGTGAAGACCAGCAAGAGCTTTCAGGGCTGGCACCTTCCTTGTGGGAGAAGGAGCCAGACATTTGCCTTTTCAGAAAAAGTTTCTGCCGAGAACGAGCACCGTGACATGCTGAGTCTCTGGGAAAGCAGTGATCCCCAGTGCTGTTGCGGCTAAAGATAGGCTGCAGAGGGATAGTGAAGACCAGCAAGAGCTTTCAGGGCTGGCACCTTCCTTGTGGGAGAAGGAGCCAGACGTTTGCCTTTTCAGAAAAAGGCTCTGCCGAGAGCGAGCACCATGAGATGCTGAGTCTCTGGGAAAGCAGAGATCCCCAGTGCTGTTGCGGCTAAAGATAGGCTGCAGGGGGACGGTGAAGACCAGCAAGAGCTTTCAGGGCTGGCACCTTCCTTGTGGGAGAAGGAGCCAGACGTTTGCCTTTTGAGAAAAAGTTTCTGCCGAGAACGAGCACCGTGACATGCTGAGTCTCTGGGAAAGCAGAGATCCCCAGTGCTGTTGTGCCTGTGGATAGGCTGCAGGGGGACGGTGAAGACCAGCAAGATCTTTCATGGCTGGCAGCTTCCTTGTGGGAGAAGGAGCCAGACGTTTGCCTTTTCAGAAAAAGTTTCTGCCGAGAACGAGCACCGTGACATGCTGAGTCTCTGGGAAAGCAGAGATCCCCAGTGCTGTTGCGGCTAAAGATAGGCTGCAGAGGGATAGTGAAGACCAGCAAGAGCTTTCAGGGCTGGCACCTTCCTTGTGGGAGAAGGAGCCAGACGTTTGCCTTTTCAGAAAAAGGCTCTGCTGAGAGCGAGTACCATGAGATGCTGAGTCTCTGGGAAAGCAGAGATCCCCAGTGCTGTTGTGCCTGTGGATAGGCTGCAGGGGGACGGTGAAGACCAGCAAGAACTTTCAGGGCTGGCACCTTCCTTGTGGGAGAAGGAGCCAGACGTTTGCCTTTTCAGAAAAAGTTTCTGCCGAGAACGAGCACCGTGACATGCTGAGTCTCTGGGAAAGCAGAGATCCCCAGTGCTGTTGCGGCTAAAGATAGGCTGCAGAGGGATAGTGAAGACCAGCAAGAGCTTTCAGGGCTGGCACCTTCCTTGTGGGAGAAGGAGCCAGACGTTTGCCTTTTCAGAAAAAGGCTCTGCCGAGAGCGAGCACCATGAGATGCTGAGTCTCTGGGAAAGCAGAGATCCCCAGTGCTGTTGTGCCTGTGGATAGGCTGCAGGGGGACGGTGAAGACCAGCAAGATCTTTCAGGGCTGGCACCTTCCTTGTGGGAGAAGGAGCCAGACGTTTGCCTTTTCAGAAAAAGTTTCTGCCGAGAACGAGCACCGTGACATGCTGAGTCTCTGCGAAAGCAGAGATCCCCAGTGCTGTTGTGCCTGTGGATAGGCTGCAGGGGGACGGTGAAGACCAGCAAGAGCTTTCAGTGCTGGCACCTTCCTTGTGGGAGAAGGAGCCAGACGTTTGCATTTTCAGAAAAAGTTCTTGCCGAGAACGAGCACCGTGACATGCGGAGTCTCTGGGAAAGCAGAGATCCCCAGTGCTGTTGCGGCTAAAGATAGGCTGCAGAGGGATAGTGAAGACCTGCAAGAGCTTTCAGGGCTGGCACCTTCCTTGTGGGAGAAGGAGCCAGACGTTTGCCTTTTCAGAAAAAGTTTCTGCCGAGAACGAGCACCGTGACATGCTGAGTCTCTGGGAAAGCAGAGATCCCCAGTGCTGTTGCGGCTAAAGATAGGCTGCAGGGGGACGGTGAAGACCAGCAAGAGCTTTCAGGGCTGGCACCTTCCTTGTGGGAGAAGGAGCCAGACGTTTGCCTTTTGAGAAAAAGTTTCTGCCGAGAACGAGCACCGTGACATGCTGAGTCTCTGGGAAAGCAGAGATCCCCAGTGCTGTTGTGCCTGTGGATAGGCTGCAGGGGGACGGTGAAGACCAGCAAGATCTTTCATGGCTGGCACCTTCCTTGTGGGAGAAGGAGCCAGACGTTTGCCTTTTCAGAAAAAGTTTCTGCCGAGAACGAGCACCGTGACATGCTGAGTCTCTGGGAAAGCAGAGATCCCCAGTGCTGTTGCGGCTAAAGATAGGCTGCAGAGGGATAGTGAAGACCAGCAAGAGCTTTCAGGGCTGGCACCTTCCTTGTGGGAGAAGGAGCCAGACGTTTGCCTTTTCAGAAAAAGGCTCTGCTGAGAGCGAGTACCATGAGATGCTGAGTCTCTGGGAAAGCAGAGATCCCCAGTGCTGTTGTGCCTGTGGATAGGCTGCAGGGGGACGGTGAAGACCAGCAAGATCTTTCATGGCTGGCACCTTCCTTGTGGGAGAAGGAGCCAGACGTTTGCCTTTTCAGAAAAAGTTTCTGCCGAGAACGAGCGCCGTGACATGCTGAGTCTCTGGGAAAGCAGAGATCCCCAGTGCTGTTGCGGCTAAAGATAGGCTGCAGAGGGATAGTGAAGACCAGCAAGAGCTTTCAGGGCTGGCACCTTCCTTGTGGGAGAAGGAGCCAGACGTTTGCCTTTTCAGAAAAAGTTTCTGCCGAGAACGAGCACCGTGACATGCTGAGTCTCTGGGAAAGCAGAGATCCCCAGTGCTGTTGTGCCTGTGGATAGGCTGCAGGGGGACAGTGAAGACCAGCAAGATCTTTCAGGGCTGGCACCTTCCTTGTGGGAGAAGGAGCCAGACGTTTGCCTTTTCAGAAAAAGTTTCTGCCGAGAACGAGCACCGTGATATGCCGAGTCTGTGCGAAAGCAGAGATCCCCAGTGCTGTTGTGCCTGTGGATAGGCTGCAGAGGGATAGTGAAGACCTGCAAGAGCTTTCAGGGCTGGCACCTTCCTTGTGGGAGAAGGAGCCAGACGTTTGCCTTTTGAGAAAAAGTTTCTGCCGAGAACGAGCACCGTGACATGCTGAGTCTCTGGGAAAGCAGAGATCCCCAGTGCTGTTGTGCCTGTGGATAGGCTGCAGGGGGACGGTGAAGACCAGCAAGATCTTTCAGGGCTGGCACCTTCCTTGTGGGAGAAGGAGCCAGACGTTTGCCTTTTGAGAAAAAGTTTCTGCCGAGAACGAGCACCGTGACATGCTGAGTCTCTGGGAAAGCAGAGATCCCCAGTGCTGTTGTGCCTGTGGATAGGCTGCAGGGGGACGGTGAAGACCAGCAAGATCTTTCAGGGCTGGCACCTTCCTTGTGGGAGAAGGAGCCAGACGTTTGCCTTTTCAGAAAAAGTTTCTGCCGAGAACGAGCACCGTGACATGCTGAGTCTCTGGGAAAGCAGAGATCCCCAGTGCTGTTGCGGCTAAAGATAGGCTGCAGAGGGATAGTGAAGACCAGCAAGAGCTTTCAGGGCTGGCACCTTCCTTGTGGGAGAAGGAGCCAGACATTTGCCTTTTCAGAAAAAGTTTCTGCCGAGAACGAGCACCGTGACATGCTGAGTCTCTGGGAAAGCAGTGATCCCCAGTGCTGTTGCGGCTAAAGATAGGCTGCAGAGGGATAGTGAAGACCAGCAAGAGCTTTCAGGGCTGGCACCTTCCTTGTGGGAGAAGGAGCCAGACGTTTGCCTTTTCAGAAAAAGGCTCTGCCGAGAGCGAGCACCATGAGATGCTGAGTCTCTGGGAAAGCAGAGATCCCCAGTGCTGTTGCGGCTAAAGATAGGCTGCAGAGGGATAGTGAAGACCAGCAAGAGCTTTCAGGGCTGGCACCTTCCTTGTGGGAGAAGGAGCCAGACGTTTGCCTTTTCAGAAAAAGTTTCTGCCGAGAACGAGCACCGTGACATGCTGAGTCTCTGCGAAAGCAGAGATCCCCAGTGCTGTTGTGCCTGTGGATAGGCTGCAGGGGGACGGTGAAGACCAGCAAGAGCTTTCAGTGCTGGCACCTTCCTTGTGGGAGAAGGAGCCAGACGTTTGCATTTTCAGAAAAAGTTCTTGCCGAGAACGAGCACCGTGACATGCGGAGTCTCTGGGAAAGCAGAGATCCCCAGTGCTGTTGCGGCTAAAGATAGGCTGCAGAGGGATAGTGAAGACCTGCAAGAGCTTTCAGGGCTGGCACCTTCCTTGTGGGAGAAGGAGCCAGACGTTTGCCTTTTCAGAAAAAGTTTCTGCCGAGAACGAGCACCGTGACATGCTGAGTCTCTGGGAAAGCAGAGATCCCCAGTGCTGTTGCGGCTAAAGATAGGCTGCAGGGGGACGGTGAAGACCAGCAAGAGCTTTCAGGGCTGGCACCTTCCTTGTGGGAGAAGGAGCCAGACGTTTGCCTTTTGAGAAAAAGTTTCTGCCGAGAACGAGCACCGTGACATGCTGAGTCTCTGGGAAAGCAGAGATCCCCAGTGCTGTTGTGCCTGTGGATAGGCTGCAGGGGGACGGTGAAGACCAGCAAGATCTTTCATGGCTGGCACCTTCCTTGTGGGAGAAGGAGCCAGACGTTTGCCTTTTCAGAAAAAGTTTCTGCCGAGAACGAGCACCGTGACATGCTGAGTCTCTGGGAAAGCAGAGATCCCCAGTGCTGTTGCGGCTAAAGATAGGCTGCAGAGGGATAGTGAAGACCAGCAAGAGCTTTCAGGGCTGGCACCTTCCTTGTGGGAGAAGGAGCCAGACGTTTGCCTTTTCAGAAAAAGGCTCTGCTGAGAGCGAGTACCATGAGATGCTGAGTCTCTGGGAAAGCAGAGATCCCCAGTGCTGTTGTGCCTGTGGATAGGCTGCAGGGGGACGGTGAAGACCAGCAAGATCTTTCATGGCTGGCACCTTCCTTGTGGGAGAAGGAGCCAGACGTTTGCCTTTTCAGAAAAAGTTTCTGCCGAGAACGAGCGCCGTGACATGCTGAGTCTCTGGGAAAGCAGAGATCCCCAGTGCTGTTGCGGCTAAAGATAGGCTGCAGAGGGATAGTGAAGACCAGCAAGAGCTTTCAGGGCTGGCACCTTCCTTGTGGGAGAAGGAGCCAGACGTTTGCCTTTTCAGAAAAAGTTTCTGCCGAGAACGAGCACCGTGACATGCTGAGTCTCTGGGAAAGCAGAGATCCCCAGTGCTGTTGTGCCTGTGGATAGGCTGCAGGGGGACGGTGAAGACCAGCAAGATCTTTCAGGTCTGGCACCTTCCTTGTGGGAGAAGGAGCCAGACGTTTGCCTTTTCAGAAAAAGTTTCTGCCGAGAACGAGCACCGTGACATGCTGAGTCTCTGGGAAAGCAGAGATCCCCAGTGCTGTTGTGCCTGTGGATAGGCTGCAGGGGGACAGTGAAGACCAGCAAGATCTTTCAGGGCTGGCACCTTCCTTGTGGGAGAAGGAGCCAGACGTTTGCCTTTTCAGAAAAAGTTTCTGCCGAGAACGAGCACCGTGATATGCCGAGTCTGTGCGAAAGCAGAGATCCCCAGTGCTGTTGTGCCTGTGGATAGGCTGCAGAGGGATAGTGAAGACCTGCAAGAGCTTTCAGGGCTGGCACCTTCCTTGTGGGAGAAGGAGCCAGACGTTTGCCTTTTGAGAAAAAGTTTCTGCCGAGAACGAGCACCGTGACATGCTGAGTCTCTGGGAAAGCAGAGATCCCCAGTGCTGTTGTGCCTGTGGATAGGCTGCAGGGGGACGGTGAAGACCAGCAAGATCTTTCAGGGCTGGCACCTTCCTTGTGGGAGAAGGAGCCAGACGTTTGCCTTTTGAGAAAAAGTTTCTGCCGAGAACGAGCACCGTGACATGCTGAGTCTCTGGGAAAGCAGAGATCCCCAGTGCTGTTGTGCCTGTGGATAGGCTGCAGGGGGACGGTGAAGACCAGCAAGATCTTTCAGGGCTGGCACCTTCCTTGTGGGAGAAGGAGCCAGACGTTTGCCTTTTCAGAAAAAGTTTCTGCCGAGAACGAGCACCGTGACATGCTGAGTCTCTGGGAAAGCAGAGATCCCCAGTGCTGTTGCGGCTAAAGATAGGCTGCAGAGGGATAGTGAAGACCAGCAAGAGCTTTCAGGGCTGGCACCTTCCTTGTGGGAGAAGGAGCCAGACATTTGCCTTTTCAGAAAAAGTTTCTGCCGAGAACGAGCACCGTGACATGCTGAGTCTCTGGGAAAGCAGTGATCCCCAGTGCTGTTGCGGCTAAAGATAGGCTGCAGAGGGATAGTGAAGACCAGCAAGAGCTTTCAGGGCTGGCACCTTCCTTGTGGGAAAAGGAGCCAGACGTTTGCCTTTTCAGAAAAAGGCTCTGCCGAGAGCGAGCACCATGAGATGCTGAGTCTCTGGGAAAGCAGAGATCCCCAGTGCTGTTGTGCCTGTGGATAGGCTGCAGGGGGACAGTGAAGACCAGCAAGATTTTTCAGGGCTGGCACCTTCCTTGTGGGAGAAGGAGCCAGACGTTTGCCTTTTCAGAAAAAGTTTCTGCCGAGAACGAGCACCGTGACATGCTGAGTCTCTGGGAAAGCAGAGATCCCCAGTGCTGTTGCGGCTAAAGATAGGCTGCAGAGGGATAGTGAAGACCTGCAAGAGCTTTCAGGGCTGGCACCTTCCTTGTGGGAGAAGGAGCCAGACGTTTGCCTTTTGAGAAAAAGTTTCTGCCGAGAACGAGCACCGTGACATGCTGAGTCTCTGGGAAAGCAGAGATCCCCAGTGCTGTGTGCCTGTGGATAGGCTGCAGGGGGACGGTGAAGACCAGCAAGAGCTTTCAGGGCTGGCACCTTCCTTGTGGGAGAAGGAGCCAGACGTTTGCCTTTTCAGAAAAAGTTTCTGCCGAGAACGAGCGCCGTGACATGCTGAGTCTCTGGGACAGCAGAGATCCCCAGTGCTGTTGTGCCTGTGGATAGGCTGCAGGGGGACGGTGAAGACCAGCAAGAGCTTTCAGGTCTGGCACCTTCCTTGTGGGAGAAGGAGCCAGACGTTTGCCTTTTCAGAAAAAGTTTCTGCCGAGAACGAGCACCGTGACATGCTGAGTCTCTGGGAAAGCAGAGATCCCCAGTGCTGTTGTGCCTGTGGATAGGCTGCAGGGGGACAGTGAAGACCAGCAAGATCTTTCAGGGCTGGCACCTTCCTTGTGGGAGAAGGAGCCAGACGTTTGCCTTTTCAGAAAAAGTTTCTGCCGAGAACGAGCACCGTGACATGCCGAAGTCTGTGCGAAAGCAGAGATCCCCAGTGCTGTTGTGCCTGTGGATAGGCTGCAGAGGGATAGTGAAGACCTGCAAGAGCTTTCAGGGCTGGCACCTTCCTTGTGGGAGAAGGAGCCAGACGTTTGCCTTTTCAGAAAAAGTTTCTGCCGAGAACGAGCACCGTGACATGCTGAGTCTCTGGGAAAGCAGAGATCCCCAGTGCTGTTGCGGCTAAAGATAGGCTGCAGAGAGATAGTGAAGACCTGCAAGAGCTTACAGGGCTGGCACCTTCCTTGTGGGAGAAGGAGCCAGACGTTTGCCTTTTGAGAAAAAGTTTCTGCCGAGAACGAGCACCGTGACATGCTGAGTCTCTGGGAAAGCAGAGATCCCCAGTGCTGTTGTGCCTGTGGATAGGCTGCAGGGGGACGGTGAAGACCAGCAAGATCTTTCAGGGCTGGCACCTTCCTTGTGGGAGAAGGAGCCAGACGTTTGCCTTTTGAGAAAAAGTTTCTGCCGAGAACGAGCACCGTGACATGCTGAGTCTCTGGGAAAGCAGAGATCCCCAGTGCTGTTGTGCCTGTGGATAGGCTGCAGGGGGACGGTGAAGACCAGCAAGATCTTTCAGGGCTGGCACCTTCCTTGTGGGAGAAGGAGCCAGACGTTTGCCTTTTCAGAAAAAGTTTCTGCCGAGAACGAGCACCGTGACATGCTGAGTCTCTGGGAAAGCAGAGATCCCCAGTGCTGTTGCGGCTAAAGATAGGCTGCAGAGGGATAGTGAAGACCTGCAAGAGCTTTCAGGGCTGGCACCTTCCTTGTGGGAGAAGGAGCCAGACGTTTGCCTTTTGAGAAAAAGTTTCTGCCGAGAACGAGCACCGTGACATGCTGAGTCTCTGGGAAAGCAGAGATCCCCAGTGCTGTTGTGCCTGTGGATAGGCTGCAGGGGGACGGTGAAGACCAGCAAGAGCTTTCAGGGCTGGCACCTTCCTTGTGGGAGAAGGAGCCAGACGTTTGCCTTTTGAGAAAAAGTTTCTGCCGAGAACGAGCACCGTGACATGCTGAGTCTCTGGGAAAGCAGAGATCCCCAGTGCTGTTGCGGCTAAAGATAGGCTGCAGAGAAATAGTGAAGACCTGCAAGAGCTTTCAGGGCTGGCACCTTCCTTGTGGGAGAAGGAGCCAGACGTTTGCCTTTTGAGAAAAAGTTTCTGCCGAGAACGAGCACCGTGACATGCTGAGTCTCTGGGAAAGCAGAGATCCCCAGTGCTGTTGTGCCTGTGGATAGGCTGCAGGGGGACGGTGAAGACCAGCAAGAGCTTTCAGGGCTGGCACCTTCCTTGTTGGAGAAGGAGCCAGACGTTTGCCTTTTCAGAAAAAGTTTCTGCCGAGAACGAGCACCGTGACATGCTGAGTCTCTGGGAAAGCAGAGATCCCCAGTGCTGTTGAGCTAAAGATAGGCTGCAGAGGGATAGTGAAGACCAGCAAGATCTTTCAGGGCTGGCACCTTCCTTGTGGGAGAAGGAGCCAGACGTTTGCCTTTTCAGAAAAAGGCTCTGCTGAGAGCGAGTACCATGAGATGCTGAGTCTCTGGGACAGCAGAGATCCCCAGTGCTGTTGCGGCTAAAGATAGGCTGCAGAGGGATAGTGAAGACCTGCAAGAGCTTTCAGGGCTGGCACCTTCCTTTTGGGAGAAGGAGCCAGACGTTTGCCTTTTGAGAAAAAGATTCTGCCGAGAACGAGCACCGTGACATGCTGAGTCTCTGGGAAAGCAGAGATCCCCAGTGCTGTTGTGCCTGTGGATAGGCTGCAGGGGGACGGTGAAGACCAGCAAGATCTTTCAGGGCTGGCACCTTCCTTGTGGGAGAAGGAGCCAGACGTTTGCCTTTTCAGAAAAAGTTTCTGCCGAGAACGAGCACCGTGACATGCTGAGTCTCTGGGAAAGCAGAGATCCCCAGTGCTGTTGAGCTAAATATAGGCTGCAGAGGGATAGTGAAGACCAGCAAGAGCTTTCAGGGCTGGCACCTTCCTTGTGGGAGAAGGAGCCAGACGTTTGCCTTTTCAGAAAAAGGCTCTGCTGAGAGCGAGTACCATGAGATGCTGAGTCTCTGGGACAGCAGAGATCCCCAGTGCTGTTGTGCCTGTGGATAGGCTGCAGGGGGACGGTGAAGACCAGCAAGAGCTTTCAGGGCTGGCACCTTCCTTGTGGGAGAAGGAGCCAGACGTTTGCCTTTTCAGAAAAAGTTTCTGCCGAGAACGAGCACCGTGACATGCTGAGTCTCTGCGAAAGCAGAGATCCCCAGTGCTGTTGCGGCTAAAGATAGGCTGCAGAGGGATAGTGAAGACCTGCAAGAGCTTTCAGGGCTGGCACCTTCCTTTTGGGAGAAGGAGCCAGACGTTTGCCTTTTGAGAAAAAGATTCTGCCGAGAACGAGCACCGTGACATGCTGAGTCTCTGGGAAAGCAGAGATCCCCAGTGCTGTTGTGCCTGTGGATAGGCTGCAGGGGGACGGTGAAGACCAGCAAGAGCTTTCAGGGCTGGCACCTTCCTTGTGGGAGAAGGAGCCAGACGATTGCCTTTTCAGAAAAAGGCTCTGCCGAGAGCGAGCACCATGAGATGCGGAGTCTCTGGGAAAGCAGAGATCCCCAGTGCTGTTGCGGCTAAAGATAGGCTGCAGAGGGATAGTGAAGACCTGCAAGATCTTTCAGGGCTGGCACCTTCCTTGTGGGAGAAGGAGCCAGACGTTTGCCTTTTCAGAAAAAGTTTCTGCCGAGAACGAGCGCCGTGACATGCTGAGTCTCTGGGAAAGCAGAGATCCCCAGTGCTGTTGCGGCTAAAGATAGGCTGCAGAGGGATAGTGAAGACCTGCAAGAGCTTTCAGGGCTGGCACCTTCCTTGTGGAAGAAGGAGCCAGACGTTTGCCTTTTCAGAAAAAGTTTCTGCCGAGAACGAGCACCGTGACATGCTGAGTCTCTGGGAAAGCAGAGATCCCCAGTGCTGTTGCGGCTAAAGATAGGCTGCAGGGGGACGGTGAAGACCAGCAAGAGCTTTCAGTGCTGGCACCTTCCTTGTGGGAGAAGGAGCCAGACGTTTGCCTTTTCAGAAAAAGTTTCTGCCGAGAACGAGCACCGTGACATGCTGAGTCTCTGGGAAAGCAGAGATCCCCAGTGCTGTTGTGCCTGTGGATAGGCTGCAGGGGGACGGTGAAGACCAGCAAGAGCTTTCAGGGCTGGCACCTTCCTTGTGGGAGAAGGAGCCAGACGTTTGCCTTTTCAGAAAAAGTTTCTGCCGAGAACGAGCACCGTGACTTGCTGAGTCTCTGGGAAAGCAGAGATCCCCAGTGCTGTTGTGCCTGTGGATAGGCTGCAGGGGGACGGTGAAGACCAGCAAGATCTTTCAGGGCTGGCACCTTCCTTGTGGGAGAAGGAGCCAGACGTTTGCCTTTTCAGAAAAAGTTTCTGCCGAGAACGAGCACCGTGACATGCTGAGTCTCTGGGAAAGCAGAGATCCCCAGTGCTGTTGCGGCTAAAGATAGGCTGCAGAGGGATAGTGAAGACCAGCAAGAACTTTCAGGGCTGGCACCTTCCTTGTGGGAGAAGGAGCCAGACGTTTGCCTTTTCAGAAAAAGTTTCTGCCGAGAACGAGCACCGTGACATGCTGAGTGTCTGGGAAAGGAGAGATCCCCAGTGCTGTTGCGGCTAAATATAGGCTGCAGAGGGATAGTGAAGACCTGCAAGAGCTTTTAATTTTGTCACCTTCCTTGTGGGAGAAGGAGCCAGACGTTTGCCTTTTCAGAAAAAGTTTCTGCCGAGAACGAGCACCGTGACATGCTGAGTCGCTGGGAAAGCAGAGATCCCCAGTGCTGTTGTGCCTGTGGGTAGGCTGCAGGGGGACTGTGAAGACCAGCAAGATCTTTCAGGGCTGGCACCTTCCTTGTGGGAGAAGGAGCCAGACGTTTGCCTTTTCAGAAAAAGTTTCTGCCGAGAACGAGCAGCATGACATGCTGAGTCTCTGGGAAAGCAGAGATCCCCAGTGCTGTTGCGACCAAAGATAGGCTGCAGAGGGATAGTGAAGACCTGCAAGAGCTTTCAGGGCTGGCACCTTCCTTGTGGGAGAAGGAGCCAGACGTTTGCCTCTTCAGAAAAACGCTCGGCCATAAGCGAGCACCATAAGATGCTGAATCTCTGGGAAAGCAGAGATCTCCAGTGCTGTTGTGCCTGTGGATAGGCTGCAGGGGGACGGTGAAGACCAGCAAGATCTTTAAGGGCTGGCACCTTCCTTGTGGGAGAAGGAGCCAGACGTTTGCCTTTTCAGAAAAAGTTTCTTCCGAGAAAAAGCACCGTGACATGCTGAGTCTATGGGAAAGCAGAGATCCCCAGTGCTGTTGCGGCTAAAGATAGGCTGCAGAGGGATAGTGAAGACCTGCAAGAGCTTTTAATTTTGTCACCTTCCTTGTGGGAGAAGGAGCCAGACATTTGCCTTTTCAGAAAAAGTTTCTGCCGAGAACGAGCACCGTGACATGCTGAGTCTCTGGGAAAGCAGAGATCCCCATTGCTGTTGCGGCTAAAGATAGGCTGCAGGGGGACGGTGAAGACCAGCAAGATCTTTCAGGGCTGGCACCTTCCTTGTGGGAGAAGGAGCCAGACGTTTGCCTTTTGAGAAAAAGTTTCTGCCGAGAACGAGCACCGTGACATGCTGAGTCTCTGGGAAAGCAGAGATCCCCAGTGCGGTTGTGCCTTTGGATAGGCTGCAGGGGGACGGTGAAGACCAGCAAGATCTTTCAGGGCTGGCACCTTCCTTGTGGGAGAAGGAGCCAGACGTTTGCCTTTTCAGAAAAAGTTTCTGCCGAGAACGAGCACCGTGACATGCTGAGTGTCTGGGAAAGGAGAGATCCCCAGTGCTGTTGCGGCTAAAGATAGGCTGCAGAGGGATAGTGAAGACCAGCAAGATCTTTCAGGGCTGGCACCTTCCTTGTGGGAGAAGGAGCCAGACATTTGCCTTTTCAGAAAAAGTTTCTGCCGAGAACGAGCACCGTGACATGCTGAGTCTCTGGGAAAGCAGAGATCCCCAGAGCTGTTGCGGCTAAAGATAGGCTGCAGAGGGATAGTGAAGACCAGCAAGATCTTTCAGGGCTGGCACCTTCCTTGTGGGAGAAGGAGCCGTAAGTTTGTCTTTTCAGAAAAAGTTTCTGCCGAGAACGAGCACCGTGACATGCTGAGTCTCTGGGAAAGCAGAGATCCCCAGTGCTGTTGCGGCTAAAGATAGGCTGCAGAGGGATAGTGAAGACCAGCAAGATCTTTCAGGGCTGGCACCTTCCTTGTGGGAGAAGGAGCCAGACGTTTGCCTTTTGAGAAAAAGTTTCTGCCGAGAACGAGCACCGTGACATGCTGAGTCTCTGGGAAAGCAGAGATCCCCAGTGCGGTTGTGCCTTTGGATAGGCTGCAGGGGGACGGTGAAGACCAGCAAGATCTTTCAGGGCTGGCACCTTCCTTGTGGGAGAAGGAGCCAGACGTTTGCCTTTTCAGAAAAAGTTTCTGCCGAGAACGAGCACCGTGACATGCTGAGTCTCTGGGAAAGCAGAGATCCCCAGTGCTGTTGCGGCTAAAGATAGGCTGCAGAGGGATAGTGAAGACCAGCAAGATCTTTCAGGGCTGGCACCTTCCTTGTGGGAGAAGGAGCCAGACGTTTGCCTTTTCAGAAAAAGTTTCTGCCGAGAACGAGCACCGTGACATGCTGAGTCTCTGGAAAAGCAGAGATCCCCAGAGCTGTTGCGGCTAAAGATAGGCTGCAGAGGGATAGTGAAGACCAGCAAGATCTTTCAGGGCTGGCACCTTCCTTGTGGGAGAAGGAGCCGTAAGTTTGTCTTTTCAGAAAAAGTTTCTGCCGAGAACGAGCACCGTGACATGCTGAGTCTCTGGGAAAGCAGAGATCCCCAGTGCTGTTGCGGCTAAAGATAGGCTGCAGAGGGATAGTGAAGACCTGCAAGAGCTTTCAGGGCTGGCAGCTTCCTTGTGGGAGAAGGAGCCAGACGTTTGCCTTTTCAGAAAAAGTTTCTGCCGAGAACGAGCACCGTGACATGCTGAGTCTCTGGGAAAGCAGAGATCCCCAGTGCTGTTGCGGCTAAAGATAGGCTGCAGAGGGATAGTGAAGACCAGCAAGAGCTTTCAGGGCTGGCACCTTCCTTGTGGGAGAAGGAGCCAGACGTTTGCCTTTTCAGAAAAAGTTTCTGCCGAGAACGAGCACCGTGACATGCTGAGTCTCTGGGAAAGCAGAGATACCCAGTGCTGTTGTGGCTAAAGATAGGCTGCAGAAGGATAGTGAAGACCAGCAAGAGCTTTCAGGGCTGGCACCTTCCTTGTGGGAGAAGGAGCCGTAAGTTTGTCTTTTCAGAAAAAGTTTCTGCCGAGAACGAGCACCGTGACATGCTGAGTCTCTGGGAAAGCAGAGATCCCCAGTGCTGTTGCGGCTAAAGATAGGCTGCAGAGGTATAGTGAAGACTAGCAAGATCTTTCAGGGCTGGCACCTTCCTTGTGGGAGAAGGAGCCAGACGTTTGCCTTTTCAGAAAAAGTTTCTGCCGAGAACGAGCACCGTGACATGCTGAGTCACTGGGAAAGCAGAGATCCCCAGTGCTGTTGTGCCTGTGGATAGGCTGCAGGGGGACTGTGAAGACCAGCAAGATCTTTCAGGGCTGGCACCTTCCTTGTGGGAGAAGGAGCCAGACGTTTGCCTTTTCAGAAAAAGTTTCTGCCGAGAACGAGCACCGTGACATGCTGAGTCTCTGGGAAAGCAGAGATCCCCAGTGCTGTTGCGGATAAAGATAGGCTGCAGAGGGATAGTGAAGACCAGCAAGATCTTTCAGGGCTGGCACCTTCCTTGTGGGAGAAGGAGCCAGACGTTTGCCTTTTCAGAAAAAGTTTCTGCCGAGAACGAGCACCGTGACATGCTGAGTCGCTGGGAAAGCAGAGATCCCCAGTGCTGTTGTGCCTGTGGATAGGCTGCAGGGGGACTGTGAAGACCAGCAAGATCTTTCAGGGCTGGCACCTTCCTTGTGGGAGAAGGAGCCAGACGTTTGCCTTTTCAGAAAAAGTTTCTGCCGAGAACGAGCCCCGTGACATGCTGAGTCTCTGGGAAAGCAGAGATCCCCAGTGCTGTTGCGGATAAAGATAGGCTGCAGAGGGATAGTGAAGACCAGCAAGATCTTTCAGGGCTGGCACCTTCCTTGTGGGAGAAGGAGCCAGACGTTTGCCTTTTCAGAAAAAGTTTCTGCCGAGAACGAGCACCGTGACATGCTGAGTCGCTGGGAAAGCAGAGATCCCCAGTGCTGTTGTGCCTGTGGATAGGCTGCAGGGGGACTGTGAAGACCAGCAAGATCTTTCAGGGCTGGCACCTTCCTTGTGGGAGAAGGAGCCAGACGTTTGCCTTTTCAGAAAAAGTTTCTGCCGAGAACGAGCCCCGTGACATGCTGAGTCTCTGGGAAAGCAGAGATCCCCAGTGCTGTTGCGGATAAAGATAGGCTGCAGAGGGATAGTGAAGACCAGCAAGATCTTTCAGGGCTGGCACCTTCCTTGTGGGAGAAGGAGCCAGACGTTTGCCTTTTCAGAAAAAGTTTCTGCCGAGAACGAGCACCGTGACATGCTGAGTCTCTGGGAAAGCAGAGATCCCCAGTGCTGTTGCGGCTAAAGATAGGCTGCAGAGGGATAGTGAAGACCAGCAATATCTTTCAGGGCTGGCACCTTCCTTGTGGGAGAAGGAGCCAGACGTTTGCCTTTTCAGAAAAAGTTTCTGCCGAGAACGAGCACCGTGACATGCTGAGTCTCTGGGAAAGCAGAGATACCCAGTGCTGTTGTGGCTAAAGATAGGCTGCAGAAGGATAGTGAAGACCAGCAAGAGCTTTCAGGGCTGGCACCTTCCTTGTGGGAGAAGGAGCCGTAAGTTTGTCTTTTCAGAAAAAGTTTCTGCCGAGAACGAGCACCGTGACATGCTGAGTCTCTGGGAAAGCAGAGATCCCCAGTGCTGTTGCGGCTAAAGATAGGCTGCAGAGGTATAGTGAAGACTAGCAAGATCTTTCAGGGCTGGCACCTTCCTTGTGGGAGAAGGAGCCAGACGTTTGCCTTTTCAGAAAAAGTTTCTGCCGAGAACGAGCACCGTGACATGCTGAGTCACTGGGAAAGCAGAGATCCCCAGTGCTGTTGTGCCTGTGGATAGGCTGCAGGGGGACTGTGAAGACCAGCAAGATCTTTCAGGGCTGGCACCTTCCTTGTGGGAGAAGGAGCCAGACGTTTGCCTTTTCAGAAAAAGTTTCTGCCGAGAACGAGCCCCGTGACATGCTGAGTCTCTGGGAAAGCAGAGATCCCCAGTGCTGTTGCGGATAAAGATAGGCTGCAGAGGGATAGTGAAGACCAGCAAGATCTTTCAGGGCTGGCACCTTCCTTGTGGGAGAAGGAGCCAGACGTTTGCCTTTTCAGAAAAAGTTTCTGCCGAGAACGAGCACCGTGACATGCTGAGTCGCTGGGAAAGCAGAGATCCCCAGTGCTGTTGTGCCTGTGGATAGGCTGCAGGGGGACTGTGAAGACCAGCAAGATCTTTCAGGGCTGGCACCTTCCTTGTGGGAGAAGGAGCCAGACGTTTGCCTTTTCAGAAAAAGTTTCTGCCGAGAACGAGCCCCGTGACATGCTGAGTCTCTGGGAAAGCAGAGATCCCCAGTGCTGTTGCGGATAAAGATAGGCTGCAGAGGGATAGTGAAGACCAGCAAGATCTTTCAGGGCTGGCACCTTCCTTGTGGGAGAAGGAGCCAGACGTTTGCCTTTTCAGAAAAAGTTTCTGCCGAGAACGAGCACCGTGACATGCTGAGTCGCTGGGAAAGCAGAGATCCCCAGTGCTGTTGTGCCTGTGGATAGGCTGCAGGGGGACTGTGAAGACCAGCAAGATCTTTCAGGGCTGGCACCTTCCTTGTGGGAGAAGGAGCCAGACGTTTGCCTTTTCAGAAAAAGTTTCTGCCGAGAACGAGCCCCGTGACATGCTGAGTCTCTGGGAAAGCAGAGATCCCCAGTGCTGTTGCGGATAAAGATAGGCTGCAGAGGGATAGTGAAGACCAGCAAGATCTTTCAGGGCTGGCACCTTCCTTGTGGGAGAAGGAGCCAGACGTTTGCCTTTTCAGAAAAAGTTTCTGCCGAGAACGAGCACCGTGACATGCTGAGTCGCTGGGAAAGCAGAGATCCCCAGTGCTGTTGCGGCTAAAGATAGGCTGCAGAGGGATAGTGAAGACCAGCAATATCTTTCAGGGCTGGCACCTTCCTTGTGGGAGAAGGAGCCAGACGTTTGCCTTTTCAGAAAAAGTTTCTGCCGAGAACGAGCACCGTGACATGCTGAGTCTCTGGGAAAGCAGAGATCCCCAGTGCTGTTGCGCCTGTGGATAGGCTGCAGGGGGACGGTGAAGACCAGCAAGAGCTTTCAGGGCTGGCAGCTTCCTTGTGGGAGAAGGAGCCAGACGTTTGCCTTTTCAGAAAAAGGCTCTGCCGAGAGCGAGCACCATGAGATGCTGAGTCTCTGGGAAAGCAGAGATCCCCAGTGCTGTTGTGTCTGTGGATAGGCTGCAGGGGGACGGTGAAGACCAGCAAGATCTTTCAGGGCTGGCACATTCCTTGTGGGAGAAGGAGCCAGACGTTTGCCTTTTCAGAAAAAGTTTCTGCCGAGAACGAGCACCGTGACATGCTGAGTCTCTGGGAAAGCAGAGATCCCCAGTGCCTGTGGATAGGCTGCAGGGGGACGGTGAAGACCAGCAAGATCTTTCAGGGCTGGCACCTTCCTTGTGGGAGAAGGAGCCAGACGTTTGCCTTTTCAGAAAAAGTTTCTGCCGAGAACGAGCACCGTGACATGCTGAGTCTCTGGGAAAGCAGAGATCCCCAGTGCTGTTGCGGCTAAAGATAGGCTGCAGAGGGATAGTGAAGACCAGCAAGAGCTTTCAGGGCTGGCACCTTCCTTGTGGGAGAAGGAGCCAGACGTTTGCCTTTTCAGAAAAAGTTTCTGCCGAGAACGAGCACTGTGACATGCTGAGTCTCTGGGAAAGCAGAGATCCCCAGTGCTGTTGTGCCTGTGGATAGGCTGCAGGGGGACTGTGAAGACCAGCAAGATCTTTCAGGGCTGGCACCTTCCTTGTGGGAGAAGGAGCCAGACGTTTGCCTTTTCAGAAAAAGTTTCTGCCGAGAACGAGCACCGTGACATGCTGAGTCTCTGGGAAAGCAGAGATCCCCAGTGCTGTTGCGGCTAAAGATAGGCTGCAGAGGGATAGTGAAGACCAGCAAGACCTTTCAGGGCTGGCACCTTCCTTGTGGGAGAAGGAGCCAGACGTTTGCCTTTTCAGAAAAAGTTTCTGCCGAGAACGAGCACCGTGACATGCTGAGTCACTGGGAAAGCAGAGATCCCCAGTGCTGTTGTGCCTGTGGATAGGCTGCAGGGGGACTGTGAAGACCAGCAAGATCTTTCAGGGCTGGCACCTTCCTTGTGGGAGAAGGAGCCAGACGTTTGCCTTTTCAGAAAAAGTTTCTGCCGAGAACGAGCACCATGACATGCTGAGTCTCTGGGAAAGCAGAGATCCCCAGTGCTGTTGCGGATAAAGATAGGCTGCAGAGGGATAGTGAAGACCAGCAAGATCTTTCAGGGCTGGCACCTTCCTTGTGGGAGAAGGAGCCAGACGTTTGCCTTTTCAGAAAAAGTTTCTGCCGAGAACGAGCACCGTGACATGCTGAGTCTCTGGGAAAGCAGAGATCCCCAGTGCTGTTGCGGCTAAAGATAGGCTGCAGAAGGATAGTGAAGACCAGCAAGAGCTTTCAGGGCTGGCACCTTCCTTGTGGGAGAAGGAGCCGTAAGTTTGTCTTTTCAGAAAAAGTTTCTGCCGAGAACGAGCACCGTGACATGCTGAGTCTCTGGGAAAGCAGAGATCCCCAGTGCTGTTGCGGCTAAAGATAGGCTGCAGAGGGATAGTGAAGACCAGCAAGATCTTTCAGGGCTGGCACCTTCCTTGTGGGAGAAGGAGCCAGACGTTTGCCTTTTCAGAAAAAGTTTCTGCCGAGAACGAGCACCGTGACATGCTGAGTCACTGGGAAAGCAGAGATCCCCAGTGCTGTTGTGCCTGTGGATAGGCTGCAGGGGGACTGTGAAGACCAGCAAGATCTTTCAGGGCTGGCACCTTCCTTGTGGGAGAAGGAGCCAGACGTTTGCCTTTTCAGAAAAAGTTTCTGCCGAGAACGAGCCCCGTGACATGCTGAGTCTCTGGGAAAGCAGAGATCCCCAGTGCTGTTGCGGATAAAGATAGGCTGCAGAGGGATAGTGAAGACCAGTAAGATCTTTCAGGGCTGGCACCTTCCTTGTGGGAGAAGGAGCCAGACGTTTGCCTTTTCAGAAAAAGTTTCTGCCGAGAACGAGCACCGTGACATGCTGAGTCGCTGGGAAAGCAGAGATCCCCAGTGCTGTTGTGCCTGTGGGTAGGCTGCAGGGGGACTGTGAAGACCAGCAAGATCTTTCAGGGCTGGCACCTTCCTTGTGGGAGAAGGAGCCAGACGTTTGCCTTTTCAGAAAAAGTTTCTGCCGAGAACGAGCCCCGTGACATGCTGAGTCTCTGGGAAAGCAGAGATCCCCAGTGCTGTTGCGGATAAAGATAGGCTGCAGAGGGATAGTGAAGACCAGCAAGATCTTTCAGGGCTGGCACCTTCCTTGTGGGAGAAGGAGCCAGACGTTTGCCTTTTCAGAAAAAGTTTCTGCCGAGAACGAGCACCGTGACATGCTGAGTCTCTGGGAAAGCACAGATCCCCAGTGCTGTTGTGCCTGTGGATAGGCTGCAGAGGGATAGTGAAGACCAGCAAGATCTTTCAGGGCTGGCACCTTCCTTGTGGGAGAAGGAGCCAGACGTTTGCCTTTTCAGAAAAAGTTTCTGCCGAGAACGAGCACCGTGACATGCTGAGTCGCTGGGAAAGCAGAGATCCCCAGTGCTGTTGTGCCTGTGGATAGGCTGCAGGGGGACTGTGAAGACCAGCAAGATCTTTCAGGGCTGGCACCTTCCTTGTGGGAGAAGGAGCCAGACGTTTGCCTTTTCAGAAAAAGTTTCTGCCGAGAACGAGCCCCGTGACATGCTGAGTCTCTGGGAAAGCAGAGATCCCCAGTGCTGTTGCGGATAAAGATAGGCTGCAGAGGGATAGTGAAGACCAGCAAGATCTTTCAGGGCTGGCACCTTCCTTGTGGGAGAAGGAGCCAGACGTTTGCCTTTTCAGAAAAAGTTTCTGCCGAGAACGAGCACCGTGACATGCTGAGTCGCTGGGAAAGCAGAGATCCCCAGTTCTGTTGTGCCTGTGGATAGGCTGCAGGGGGACTGTGAAGACCAGCAAGATCTTTCAGGGCTGGCACCTTCCTTGTGGGAGAAGGAGCCAGACGTTTGCCTTCTCAGAAAAAGTTTCTGCCGAGAACGAGCCCCGTGACATGCTGAGTCTCTGGGAAAGCAGAGATCCCCAGTGCTGTTGCGGATAAAGATAGGCTGCAGAGGGATAGTGAAGACCAGCAAGATCTTTCAGGGCTGGCACCTTCCTTGTGGGAGAAGGAGCCAGACGTTTGCCTTTTCAGAAAAAGTTTCTGCCGAGAACGAGCACCGTGACATGCTGAGTCTCTGGGAAAGCAGAGAACCCCAGTGCTGTTGCGGCTAAAGATAGGCTGCAGGGGGACGGAGAAGACCAGCAAGAGCTTTCAGGGCTGGCACCTTCCTTGTGGGAGAAGGAGCCAGACGTTTGCCTTTTCAGAAAAAGGCTCTGCCGAGAGCGAGCACCATGAGATGCTGAGTCTCTGGGAAAGCAGAGATCCCCAGTGCTGTTGTGTCTGTGGATAGGCTGCAGGGGGACGGTGAAGACCAGCAAGAGCTTTCAGGGCTGGCACCTTCCTTGTGGGAGAAGGAGCCAGACGTTTACCTTTTCAGAAAAAGTTTCTGCCGAGAACGAGCCCCGTGACATGCTGAGTCTCTGGGAAAGCAGACATCCCCAGTGCTGTTGCGGCTAAAGATAGGCTGCAGAGGGATAGTGAAGACCTGCAAGAGCTTTCAGGGCTGGCACCTTCCTTGTGGGAGAAGGAGCCAGACGTTTGCCTTTTCAGAAAAAGTTTCTGCCGAGAACGAGCACCGTGACATGCTGAGTCTCTGGGAAAGCAGAGATCCCCAGTGCTTTTGTGCCTGTGGATATGCTGCAGGGGGACGGTGAAGACCAGCAAGATCTTTCAGGGCTGGCACCTTCCTTGTGGGAGAAGGAGCCAGACGTTTGCCTTTTCAGAAAAAGTTTCTGCCGAGAACGAGCACCGTGACATGCTGAGTCTCTGGGAAAGCAGAGATCCCCAGTGCTGTTGTGCCTGTGGATAGGCTGCAGGGGGACGGTGAAGACCAGCAAGATCTTTCAGGGCTGGCACCTTCCTTGTGGGAGAAGGAGCCAGACGTTTGCCTTTTCAGAAAAAGTTTCTGCCGAGAACGAGCACCGTGACATGCTGAGTCTCTGGGAAAGCAGAGATCCCCAGTGCCTGTGGATAGGCTGCAGGGGGACGGTGAAGACCAGCAAGATCTTTAAGGGCTGGCACCTTCCTTGTGGGAGAAGGAGCCAGACGTTTGCCTTTTCAGAAAAAGTTTCTGCCGAGAACGAGCACCGTGACATGCTGAGTCTCTGGGAAAGCAGAGATCCCCAGTGCTGTTGCGGCTAAAGATAGGCTGCAGAGGGATAGTGAAGACCAGCAAGAGCTTTCAGGGCTGGCACCTTCCTTGTGGGAGAAGGAGCCAGACGTTTGCCTTTTCAGAAGAAGTTTCTGCCGAGAACGAGCACCGTGACATGCTGAGTCGCTGGGAAAGCAGAGATCCCCAGTGCTGTTGTGCCTGTGGATAGGCTGCAGGGGGACTGTGAAGACCAGCAAGATCTTTCAGGGCTGGCACCTTCCTTGTGGGAGAAGGAGCCAGACGTTTGCCTTCTCAGAAAAAGTTTCTGCCGAGAACGAGCCCCGTGACATGCTGAGTCTCTGGGAAAGCAGAGATCCCCAGTGCTGTTGCGGATAAAGATAGGCTGCAGAGGGATAGTGAAGACCAGCAAGATCTTTCAGGGCTGGCACCTTCCTTGTGGGAGAAGGAGCCAGACGTTTGCCTTTTCAGAAAAAGTTTCTGCCGAGAACGAGCACCGTGACATGCTGAGTCGCTGGGAAAGCAGAGATCCCCAGTGCTGTTGTGCCTGTGGATAGGCTGCAGGGGGACTGTGAAGACCAGCAAGATCTTTCAGGGCTGGCACCTTCCTTGTGGGAGAAGGAGCCGTAAGTTTGTCTTTTCAGAAAAAGTTTCTGCCGAGAACGAGCCCCGTGACATGCTGAGTCTCTGGGAAAGCAGAGATCCCCAGTGCTGTTGCGGATAAAGATAGGCTGCAGAGGGATAGTGAAGACCAGCAAGATCTTTCAGGGCTGGCACCTTCCTTGTGGGAGAAGGAGCCGTAAGTTTGTCTTTTCAGAAAAAGTTTCTGCCGAGAACGAGCACCGTGACATGCTGAGTCGCTGGGAAAGCAGAGATCCCCAGTGCTGTTGTGCCTGTGGATAGGCTGCAGGGGGACTGTGAAGACCAGCAAGATCTTTCAGGGGTGGCACCTTCCTTGTGGGAGAAGGAGCCAGACGTTTGCCTTTTCAGAAAAAGTTTCTGCCGAGAACGAGCCCCGTGACATGCTGAGTCTCTGGGAAAGCAGAGATCCCCAGTGCTGTTGCGGATAAAGATAGGCTGCAGAGGGATAGTGAAGACCAGCAAGATCTTTCAGGGCTGGCACCTTCCTTGTGGGAGAAGGAGCCAGACGTTTGCCTTTTCAGAAAAAGTTTCTGCCGAGAACGAGCACCGTGACATGCTGAGTCTCTGGGAAAGCAGAGATCCCCAGTGCTGTTGCGGCTAAAGATAGGCTGCAGAGGGATAGTGAAGACCAGCAAGAGCTTTCAGGGCTGGCACCTTCCTTGTGGGAGAAGGAGCCAGACGTTTGCCTTTTCAGAAAAAGTTTCTGCCGAGAACGAGCACCGTGACATGCTGAGTCGCTGGGAAAGCAGAGATCCCCAGTGCTGTTGTGCCTGTGGATAGGCTGCAGGGGGACTGTGAAGACCAGCAAGATCTTTCAGGGCTGGCACCTTCCTTGTGGGAGAAGGAGCCAGACGTTTGCCTTTTCAGAAAAAGTTTCTGCCGAGAACGAGCCCCGTGACATGCTGAGTCTCTGGGAAAGCAGAGATCCCCAGTGCTGTTGCGGATAAAGATAGGCTGCAGAGGGATAGTGAAGACCAGCAAGATCTTTCAGGGCTGGCACCTTCCTTGTGGGAGAAGGAGCCAGACGTTTGCCTTTTCAGAAAAAGTTTCTGCCGAGAACGAGCACCGTGACATGCTGAGTCACTGGGAAAGCAGAGATCCCCAGTGCTGTTGTGCCTGTGGATAGGCTGCAGGGGGACTGTGAAGACCAGCAAGATCTTTCAGGGCTGGCACCTTCCTTGTGGGAGAAGGAGCCAGACGTTTGCCTTTTCAGAAAAATTTTCTGCCGAGAACGAGCACCGTGACATGCTGAGTCTCTGGGAAAGCAGAGATCCCCAGTGCTGTTGCGGATAAAGATAGGCTGCAGAGGGATAGTGAAGACCAGCAAGATCTTTCAGGGCTGGCACCTTCCTTGTGGGAGAAGGAGCCAGACGTTTGCCTTTTCAGAAAAAGTTTCTGCCGAGAACGAGCACCGTGACATGCTGAGTCTCTGGGAAAGCAGAGATCCCCAGTGCTGTTGCGGCTAAAGATAGGCTGCAGAGGGATAGTGAAGACCAGCAAGAGCTTTCAGGGCTGGCACCTTCCTTGTGGGAGAAGGAGCCAGACGTTTGCCTTTTCAGAAAAAGTTTCTGCCGAGAACGAGCACCGTGACATGCTGAGTCGCTGGGAAAGCAGAGATCCCCAGTGCTGTTGCGGCTATAGATAGGCTGCAGGGGGACGGAGAAGACCAGCAAGAGCTTTCAGGGCTGGCAGCTTCCTTGTGGGAGAAGGAGCCAGACGTTTGCCTTTTCAGAAAAAGGCTCTGCCGAGAGCGAGCACCATGAGATGCTGAGTCTCTGGGAAAGCAGAGATCCCCACTGCTGTTGTGTCTGTGGATAGGCTGCAGGGGGACGGTGAAGACCAGCAAGAGCTTTCAGGGCTGGCACCTTCCTTGTGGGAGAAGGAGCCAGACGTTTGCCTTTTCAGAAAAAGTTTCTGCCGAGAACGAGCACCGTGACATGCTGAGTCTCTGGGAAAGCAGAGATCCCCAGAGCTGTTGCGGCTAAAGATAGGCTGCAGAGGGATAGTGAAGACCAGCAAGATCTTTCAGGGCTGGCACCTTCCTTGTGGGAGAAGGAGCCGTAAGTTTGTCTTTTCAGAAAAAGTTTCTGCCGAGAACGAGCACCGTGACATGCTGAGTCTCTGGGAAAGCAGAGATCCCCAGTGCTGTTGCGGCTAAAGATAGGCTGCAGGGGGACGGTGAAGACCAGCAAGATCTTTCAGGGCTGGCACCTTCCTTGTGGGAGAAGGAGCCAGACGTTTGCCTTGTGAGAAAAAGTTTCTGCCGAGAACGAGCACCGTGACATGCTGAGTCTCTGGGAAAGCAGAGATCCCCAGTGCGGTTGTGCCTTTGGATAGGCTGCAGGGGGACGGTGAAGACCAGCAAGATCTTTCAGGGCTGGCACCTTCCTTGTGGGAGAAGGAGCCAGACGTTTGCCTTTTCAGAAAAAGTTTCTGCCGAGAACGAGCACCGTGACATGCTGAGTCTCTGGGAAAGCAGAGATCCCCAGTGCTGTTGCGGCTAAAGATAGGCTGCAGAGGGATAGTGAAGACCAGCAAGATCTTTCAGGGCTGGCACCTTCCTTGTGGGAGAAGGAGCCAGACGTTTGCCTCTTCAGAAAAACGCTCGGCCATAAGCGAGCACCATAAGATGCTGAATCTCTGGGAAAGCAGAGATCTCCAGTGCTGTTGTGCCTGTGGATAGGCTGCAGGGGGACGGTGAAGACCAGCAAGATCTTTAAGGGCTGGCACCTTCCTTGTGGGAGAAGGAGCCAGACGTTTGCCTTTTCAGAAAAAGTTTCTTCCGAGAAAAAGCACCGTGACATGCTGAGTCTATGGGAAAGCAGAGATCCCCAGTGCTGTTGCGGCTAAAGATAGGCTGCAGAGGGATAGTGAAGACCAGCAAGAGCTTTTAATTTTGTCACCTTCCTTGTGGGAGAAGGAGCCAGACATTTGCCTTTTCAGAAAAAGTTTCTGCCGAGAACGAGCACCGTGACATGCTGAGTCTCTGGGAAAGCAGAGATCCCCAGTGCTGTTGCGGCTAAAGATAGGCTGCAGGGGGACGGTGAAGACCAGCAAGATCTTTCAGGGCTGGCACCTTCCTTGTGGGAGAAGGAGCCAGACGTTTGCCTTTTGAGAAAAAGTTTCTGCCGAGAACGAGCACCGTGACATGCTGAGTCTCTGGGAAAGCAGAGATCCCCAGTGCGGTTGTGCCTTTGGATAGGCTGCAGGGGGACGGTGAAGACCAGCAAGATCTTTCAGGGCTGGCACCTTCCTTGTGGGAGAAGGAGCCAGACGTTTGCCTTTTCAGAAAAAGTTTCTGCCGAGAACGAGCACCGTGACATGCTGAGTGTCTGGGAAAGGAGAGATCCCCAGTGCTGTTGCGGCTAAAGATAGGCTGCAGAGGGATAGTGAAGACCAGCAAGATCTTTCAGGGCTGGCACCTTCCTTGTGGGAGAAGGAGCCAGACATTTGCCTTTTCAGAAAAAGTTTCTGCCGAGAACGAGCACCGTGACATGCTGAGTCTCTGGGAAAGCAGAGATCCCCAGAGCTGTTGCGGCTAAAGATAGGCTGCAGAGGGATAGTGAAGACCAGCAAGATCTTTCAGGGCTGGCACCTTCCTTGTGGGAGAAGGAGCCGTAAGTTTGTCTTTTCAGAAAAAGTTTCTGCCGAGAACGAGCACCGTGACATGCTGAGTCTCTGGGAAAGCAGAGATCCCCAGTGCTGTTGCGGCTAAAGATAGGCTGCAGGGGGACGGTGAAGACCAGCAAGATCTTTCAGGGCTGGCACCTTCCTTGTGGGAGAAGGAGCCAGACGTTTGCCTTTTGAGAAAAAGTTTCTGCCGAGAACGAGCACCGTGACATGCTGAGTCTCTGGGAAAGCAGAGATCCCCAGTGCGGTTGTGCCTTTGGATAGGCTGCAGGGGGACGGTGAAGACCAGCAAGATCTTTCAGGGCTGGCACCTTCCTTGTGGGAGAAGGAGCCAGACGTTTGCCTTTTCAGAAAAAGTTTCTGCCGAGAACGAGCACCGTGACATGCTGAGTCTCTGGGAAAGCAGAGATCCCCAGTGCTGTTGCGGATAAAGATAGGCTGCAGAGGGATAGTGAAGACCAGCAAGATCTTTCAGGGCTGGCACCTTCCTTGTGGGAGAAGGAGCCAGACGTTTGCCTTTTCAGAAAAAGTTTCTGCCGAGAACGAGCACCGTGACATGCTGAGTCTCTGGAAAAGCAGAGATCCCCAGAGCTGTTGCGGCTAAAGATAGGCTGCAGAGGGATAGTGAAGACCAGCAAGATCTTTCAGGGCTGGCACCTTCCTTGTGGGAGAAGGAGCCGTAAGTTTGTCTTTTCAGAAAAAGTTTCTGCCGAGAACGAGCACCGTGACATGCTGAGTCTCTGGGAAAGCAGAGATCCCCAGTGCTGTTGCGGCTAAAGATAGGCTGCAGAGGGATAGTGAAGACCTGCAAGAGCTTTCAGGGCTGGCAGCTTCCTTGTGGGAGAAGGAGCCGTAAGTTTGTCTTTTCAGAAAAAGTTTCTGCCGAGAACGAGCACCGTGACATGCTGAGTCTCTGGGAAAGCAGAGATCCCCAGTGCTGTTGCGGCTAAAGATAGGCTGCAGAGGGATAGTGAAGACCAGCAAGAGCTTTCAGGGCTGGCACCTTCCTTGTGGGAGAAGGAGCCGTAAGTTTGTCTTTTCAGAAAAAGTTTCTGCCGAGAACGAGCACCGTGACATGCTGAGTCGCTGGGAAAGCAGAGATCCCCAGTGCTGTTGTGCCTGTGGATAGGCTGCAGGGGGACGGTGAAGACCAGCAAGATCTTTCAGGGCTGGCACCTTCCTTGTGGGAGAAGGAGCCAGACGTTTGCCTTTTCAGAAAAAGTTTCTGCCGAGAATGAGCACCGTGACATGCTGAGTCTCTGGGAAAGCAGAGATCCCCAGTGCTGTTGCGGCTAAAGATAGGCTGCAGAGGGATAGTGAAGACCAGCAATATCTTTCAGGGCTGGCACCTTCCTTGTGGGAGAAGGAGCCAGACGTTTGCCTTTTCAGAAAAAGTTTCTGCCGAGAACGAGCACCGTGACATGCTGAGTCTCTGGGAAAGCACAGATCCCCAGTGCTGTTGTGCCTGTGCATAGGCTGCAGGGGGACGGTGAAGACCAGCAAGATCTTTCAGGGCTGGCACCTTCCTTGTGGGAGAAGGAGCCAGACGTTTGCCTTTTTGAGAAAAAGTTTCTGCCGAGAACGAGCACCGTGACATGCTGAGTGTCTGGGAAAGCAGAGATCCCCAGTGCTGTTGTGCCTGTGGATAGGCTGCAGGGGGACGGTGAAGACCAGCAAGATCTTTCAGGGCTGGCACCTTCCTTGTGGGAGAAGGAGCCAGACGTTTGCCTTTTCAGAAGAAGTTTCTGCCGAGAACGAGCACCGTGACATGCTGAGTCGCTGGGAAAGCAGAGATCCCCAGTGCTGTTGTGCCTGTGGATAGGCTGCAGGGGGACTGTGAAGACCAGCAAGATCTTTCAGGGCTGGCACCTTCCTTGTGGGAGAAGGAGCCAGACGTTTGCCTTCTCAGAAAAAGTTTCTGCCGAGAACGAGCCCCGTGACATGCTGAGTCTCTGGGAAAGCAGAGATCCCCAGTGCTGTTGCGGATAAAGATAGGCTGCAGAGGGATAGTGAAGACCAGCAAGATCTTTCAGGGCTGGCACCTTCCTTGTGGGAGAAGGAGCCGTAAGTTTGTCTTTTCAGAAAAAGTTTCTGCCGAGAACGAGCACCGTGACATGCTGAGTCTCTGGGAAAGCAGAGATCCCCAGTGCTGTTGCGGCTAAAGATAGGCTGCAGAGGGATAGTGAAGACCAGCAAGAGCTTTCAGGGCTGGCACCTTCCTTGTGGGAGAAGGAGCCAGACGTTTGCCTTTTCAGAAAAAGTTTCTGCCGAGAACGAGCACCGTGACATGCTGAGTCTCTGGGAAAGCAGAGATACCCAGTGCTGTTGTGGCTAAAGATAGGCTGCAGAAGGATAGTGAAGACCAGCAAGAGCTTTCAGGGCTGGCACCTTCCTTGTGGGAGAAGGAGCCGTAAGTTTGTCTTTTCAGAAAAAGTTTCTGCCGAGAACGAGCACCGTGACATGCTGAGTCTCTGGGAAAGCAGAGATCCCCAGTGCTGTTGCGGCTAAAGATAGGCTGCAGAGGGATAGTGAAGACCAGCAAGAGCTTTCAGGGCTGGCAGCTTCCTTGTGGGAGAAGGAGCCAGACGTTTGCCTTTTCAGAAAAAGTTTCTGCCGAGAACGAGCACCGTGACATGCTGAGTCACTGGGAAAGCAGAGATCCCCAGTGCTGTTGTGCCTGTGGATAGGCTGCAGGGGGACTGTGAAGACCAGCAAGATCTTTCAGGGCTGGCACCTTCCTTGTGGGAGAAGGAGCCAGACGTTTGCCTTTTCAGAAAAAGTTTCTGCCGAGAACGAGCACCGTGACATGCTGAGTCTCTGGGAAAGCAGAGATCCCCAGTGCTGTTGCGGATAAAGATAGGCTGCAGAGGGATAGTGAAGACCAGCAAGATCTTTCAGGGCTGGCACCTTCCTTGTGGGAGAAGGAGCCAGACGTTTGCCTTTTCAGAAAAAGTTTCTGCCGAGAACGAGCACCGTGACATGCTGAGTCGCTGGGAAAGCAGAGATCCCCAGTGCTGTTGTGCCTGTGGATAGGCTGCAGGGGGACTGTGAAGACCAGCAAGATCTTTCAGGGCTGGCACCTTCCTTGTGGGAGAAGGAGCCAGACGTTTGCCTTTTCAGAAAAAGTTTCTGCCGAGAACGAGCCCCGTGACATGCTGAGTCTCTGGGAAAGCAGAGATCCCCAGTGCTGTTGCGGATAAAGATAGGCTGCAGAGGGATAGTGAAGACCAGCAAGATCTTTCAGGGCTGGCACCTTCCTTGTGGGAGAAGGAGCCAGACGTTTGCCTTTTCAGAAAAAGTTTCTGCCGAGAACGAGCACCGTGACATGCTGAGTCGCTGGGAAAGCAGAGATCCCCAGTGCTGTTGTGCCTGTGGATAGGCTGCAGGGGGACTGTGAAGACCAGCAAGATCTTTCAGGGCTGGCACCTTCCTTGTGGGAGAAGGAGCCAGACGTTTGCCTTTTCAGAAAAAGTTTCTGCCGAGAACGAGCCCCGTGACATGCTGAGTCTCTGGGAAAGCAGAGATCCCCAGTGCTGTTGCGGATAAAGATAGGCTGCAGAGGGATAGTGAAGACCAGCAAGATCTTTCAGGGCTGGCACCTTCCTTGTGGGAGAAGGAGCCAGACGTTTGCCTTTTCAGAAAAAGTTTCTGCCGAGAACGAGCACCGTGACATGCTGAGTCTCTGGGAAAGCAGAGATCCCCAGTGCTGTTGCGGCTAAAGATAGGCTGCAGAGGGATAGTGAAGACCAGCAAGAGCTTTCAGGGCTGGCACCTTCCTTGTGGGAGAAGGAGCCAGACGTTTGCCTTTTCAGAAAAAGTTTCTGCCGAGAACGAGCACCGTGACATGCTGAGTGTCTGGGAAAGCAGAGATCCCCAGTGCTGTTGCGGCTATAGATAGGCTGCAGGGGGACGGAGAAGACCAGCAAGAGCTTTCAGGGCTGGCAGCTTCCTTGTGGGAGAAGGAGCCAGACGTTTGCCTTTTCAGAAAAAGGCTCTGCCGAGAGCGAGCACCATGAGATGCTGAATCTCTGGGAAAGCAGAGATCCCCAGTGCTGTTGTGTCTGTGGATAGGCTGCAGGGGGACGGTGAAGACCAGCAAGAGCTTTCAGGGCTGGCACCTTCCTTGTGGGAGAAGGAGCCAGACGTTTACCTTTTCAGAAAAAGTTTCTGCCGAGAACGAGCCCCGTGACATGCTGAGTCTCTGGGAAAGCAGACATCCCCAGTGCTGTTGCGGCTAAAGATAGGCTGCAGAGGGATAGTGAAGACCTGCAAGAGCTTTCAGGGCTGGCACCTTCCTTGTGGGAGAAGGAGCCAGACGTTTGCCTTTTCAGAAAAAGTTTCTGCCGAGAACGAGCACCGTGACATGCTGAGTGTCTGGGAAAGCAGAGATCCCCAGTGCTGTTGTGCCTGTGGATAGGCTGCAGGGGGACGGTGAAGACCAGCAAGATCTTTCAGGGCTGGCACCTTCCTTGTGGGAGAAGGAGCCAGACGTTTGCCTTTTCAGAAAAAGTTTCTGCCGAGAACGAGCACCGTGACATGCTGAGTCTCTGGGAAAGCAGAGATCCCCAGTGCTGTTGCGGCTAAAGATAGGCTGCAGAGGGATAGTGAAGACCAGCAAGAGCTTTCAGGGCTGGCACCTTCCTTGTGGGAGAAGGAGCCAGACGTTTGCCTTTTGAGAAAAAGTTTCTGCCGAGAACGAGCACCGTGACATGCTGAGTCTCTGGGAAAGCAGAGATCCCCAGTGCTGTTGTGCCTGTGGATAGGCTGCAGGGGGACTGTGAAGACCAGCAAGATCTTTCAGGGCTGGCACCTTCCTTGTGGGAGAAGGAGCCAGACGTTTGCCTTTTCAGAAAAAGTTTCTGCCGAGAACGAGCACCGTGACATGCTGAGTCTCTGGGAAAGCAGAGATCCCCAGTGCTGTTGCGGCTAAAGATAGGCTGCAGAGGGATAGTGAAGACCAGCAAGACCTTTCAGGGCTGGCACCTTCCTTGTGGGAGAAGGAGCCAGACGTTTGCCTTTTCAGAAAAAGTTTCTGCCGAGAACGAGCACCGTGACATGCTGAGTCACTGGGAAAGCAGAGATCCCCAGTGCTGTTGTGCCTGTGGATAGGCTGCAGGGGGACTGTGAAGACCAGCAAGATCTTTCAGGGCTGGCACCTTCCTTGTGGGAGAAGGAGCCAGACGTTTGCCTTTTCAGAAAAAGTTTCTGCCGAGAACGAGCCCCGTGACATGCTGAGTCTCTGGGAAAGCAGAGATCCCCAGTGCTGTTGCGGATAAAGATAGGCTGCAGAGGGATAGTGAAGACCAGCAAGATCTTTCAGGGCTGGCACCTTCCTTGTGGGAGAAGGAGCCAGACGTTTGCCTTTTCAGAAAAAGTTTCTGCCGAGAACGAGCACCGTGACATGCTGAGTCTCTGGGAAAGCAGAGATCCCCAGTGCTGTTGCGGCTAAAGATAGGCTGCAGAAGGATAGTGAAGACCAGCAAGAGCTTTCAGGGCTGGCACCTTCCTTGTGGGAGAAGGAGCCGTAAGTTTGTCTTTTCAGAAAAAGTTTCTGCCGAGAACGAGCACCGTGACATGCTGAGTCTCTGGGAAAGCAGAGATCCCCAGTGCTGTTGCGGCTAAAGATAGGCTGCAGAGGGATAGTGAAGACCAGCAAGATCTTTCAGGGCTGGCACCTTCCTTGTGGGAGAAGGAGCCAGACGTTTGCCTTTTCAGAAAAAGTTTCTGCCGAGAACGAGCACCGTGACATGCTGAGTCACAGGGAAAGCAGAGATCCCCAGTGCTGTTGTGCCTGTGGATAGGCTGCAGGGGGACTGTGAAGACCAGCAAGATCTTTCAGGGCTGGCACCTTCCTTGTGGGAGAAGGAGCCAGACGTTTGCCTTTTCAGAAAAAGTTTCTGCCGAGAACGAGCCCCGTGACATGCTGAGTCTCTGGGAAAGCAGAGATCCCCAGTGCTGTTGCGGATAAAGATAGGCTGCAGAGGGATAGTGAAGACCAGCAAGATCTTTCAGGGCTGGCACCTTCCTTGTGGGAGAAGGAGCCAGACGTTTGCCTTTTCAGAAAAAGTTTCTGCCGAGAACGAGCACCGTGACATGCTGAGTCGCTGGGAAAGCAGAGATCCCCAGTGCTGTTGTGCCTGTGGGTAGGCTGCAGGGGGACTGTGAAGACCAGCAAGATCTTTCAGGGCTGGCACCTTCCTTGTGGGAGAAGGAGCCAGACGTTTGCCTTTTCAGAAAAAGTTTCTGCCGAGAACGAGCCCCGTGACATGCTGAGTCTCTGGGAAAGCAGAGATCCCCAGTGCTGTTGCGGATAAAGATAGGCTGCAGAGGGATAGTGAAGTCCAGCAAGATCTTTCAGGGCTGGCACCTTCCTTGTGGGAGAAGGAGCCAGACGTTTGCCTTTTCAGAAAAAGTTTCTGCCGAGAACGAGCACCGTGACATGCTGAGTCTCTGGGAAAGCACAGATCCCCAGTGCTGTTGTGCCTGTGGATAGGCTGCAGAGGGATAGTGAAGACCAGCAAGATCTTTCAGGGCTGGCACCTTCCTTGTGGGAGAAGGAGCCAGACGTTTGCCTTTTCAGAAAAAGTTTCTGCCGAGAACGAGCACCGTGACATGCTGAGTCTCTGGGAAAGCACAGATCCCCAGTGCTGTTGTGCCTGTGGATAGGCTGCAGAGGGATAGTGAAGACCAGCAAGATCTTTCAGGGCTGGCACCTTCCTTGTGGGAGAAGGAGCCAGACGTTTGCCTTTTCAGAAAAAGTTTCTGCCGAGAACGAGCACCGTGACATGCTGAGTCGCTGGGAAAGCAGAGATCCCCAGTGCTGTTGTGCCTGTGGATAGGCTGCAGGGGGACTGTGAAGACCAGCAAGATCTTTCAGGGCTGGCACCTTCCTTGTGGGAGAAGGAGCCAGACGTTTGCCTTTTCAGAAAAAGTTTCTGCCGAGAACGAGCCCCGTGACATGCTGAGTCTCTGGGAAAGCAGAGATCCCCAGTGCTGTTGCGGATAAAGATAGGCTGCAGAGGGATAGTGAAGACCAGCAAGATCTTTCAGGGCTGGCACCTTCCTTGTGGGAGAAGGAGCCAGACGTTTGCCTTTTCAGAAAAAGTTTCTGCCGAGAACGAGCACCGTGACATGCTGAGTCGCTGGGAAAGCAGAGATCCCCAGTGCTGTTGTGCCTGTGGATAGGCTGCAGGGGGACTGTGAAGACCAGCAAGATCTTTCAGGGCTGGCACCTTCCTTGTGGGAGAAGGAGCCAGACGTTTGCCTTTTCAGAAAAAGTTTCTGCCGAGAACGAGCACCGTGACATGCTGAGTCTCTGGGAAAGCAGAGATCCCCAGTGCTGTTGCGGCTAAAGATAGGCTGCAGAGGGATAGTGAAGACCAGCAAGAGCTTTCAGGGCTGGCACCTTCCTTGTGGGAGAAGGAGCCAGACGTTTGCCTTTTCAGAAAAAGTTTCTGCCGAGAACGAGCACCGTGACATGCTGAGTCTCTGGGAAAGCAGAGATCCCCAGTGCTGTTGCGGCTATAGATAGGCTGCAGGGGGACGGAGAAGACCAGCAAGAGCTTTCAGGGCTGGCAGCTTCCTTGTGGGAGAAGGAGCCAGACGTTTGCCTTTTCAGAAAAAGGCTCTGCCGAGAGCGAGCACCATGAGATGCTGAGTCTCTGGGAAAGCAGAGATCCCCAGTGCTGTTGTGTCTGTGGATAGGCTGCAGGGGGACGGTGAAGACCAGCAAGAGCTTTCAGGGCTGGCACCTTCCTTGTGGGAGAAGGAGCCAGACGTTTGCCTTTTCAGAAAAAGTTTCTGCCGAGAACGAGCACCGTGACATGCTGAGTCTCTGGGAAAGCAGAGATCCCCAGTGCCTGTGGATAGGCTGCAGGGGGACGGTGAAGACCAGCAAGATCTTTCAGGGCTGGCACCTTCCTTGTGGGAGAAGGAGCCAGACGTTTGCCTTTTCAGAAAAAGTTTCTGCCGAGAACGAGCACCGTGACATGCTGAGTCTCTGGGAAAGCAGAGATCCCCAGTGCTGTTGCGGCTAAAGATAGGCTGCAGAGGGATAGTGAAGACCAGCAAGAGCTTTCAGGGCTGGCACCTTCCTTGTGGGAGAAGGAGCCAGACGTTTGCCTTTTCAGAAAAAGTTTCTGCCGAGAACGAGCACCGTGACATGCTGAGTCTCTGGGAAAGCAGAGATCCCCAGTGCTGTTGTGCCTGTGGATAGGCTGCAGGGGGACTGTGAAGACCAGCAAGATCTTTCAGGGCTGGCACCTTCCTTGTGGGAGAAGGAGCCAGACGTTTGCCTTTTCAGAAAAAGTTTCTGCCGAGAACGAGCACCGTGACATGCTGAGTCTCCGGGAAAGCAGAGATCCCCAGTGCTGTTGCGGCTAAAGATAGGCTGCAGAGGGATAGTGAAGACCAGCAAGATCTTTCAGGGCTGGCGCCTTCCTTGTGGGAGAAGGAGCCAGACGTTTGCCTTTTCAGAAAAAGTTTCTGCCGAGAACGAGCACCGTGACATGCTGAGTCTCTGGGAAAGCACAGATCCCCAGTGCTGTTGTGCCTGTGCATAGGCTGCAGGGGGACGGTGAAGACCAGCAAGATCTTTCAGGGCTGGCACCTTCCTTGTGGGAGAAGGAGCCAGACGTTTGCCTTTTCAGAAAAAGTTTCTGCCGAGAACGAGCACCGTGACATGCTGAGTCGCTGGGAAAGCAGAGATCCCCAGTGCTGTTGTGCCTGTGGATAGGCTGCAGGGGGACTGTGAAGACCAGCAAGATCTTTCAGGGCTGGCACCTTCCTTGTGGGAGAAGGAGCCAGACGTTTGCCTTTTCAGAAAAAGTTTCTGCCGAGAACGAGCACCGTGACATGCTGAGTCTCTGGGAAAGCAGAGATCCCCAGTGCTGTTGCGGCTCATGATAGGCTGCAGAGGGATAGTGAAGACCAGCAAGAGCTTTCAGGGCTGGCACCTTCCTTGTGGGAGAAGGAGCCAGACGTTTGCCTTTTCAGAAAAAGTTTCTGCCGAGAACGAGCACCGTGACATGCTGAGTCTCTGGGAAAGCAGAGATCCCCAGTGCTGTTGCGGCTATAGATAGGCTGCAGGGGGACGGAGAAGACCAGCAAGAGCTTTCAGGGCTGGCAGCTTCCTTGTGGGAGAAGGAGCCAGACGTTTGCCTTTTCAGAAAAAGGCTCTGCCGAGAGCGAGCACCATGAGATGCTGAGTCTCTGGGAAAGCAGAGATCCCCAGTGCTGTTGTGTCTGTGGATAGGCTGCAGGGGGACGGTGAAGACCAGCAAGAGCTTTAAGGGCTGGCACCTTCCTTGTGGGAGAAGGAGCCAGACGTTTACCTTTTCAGAAAAAGTTTCTGCCGAGAACGAGCCCCGTGACATGCTGAGTCTCTGGGAAAGCAGACATCCCCAGTGCTGTTGCGGCTAAAGATAGGCTGCAGAGGGATAGTGAAGACCTGCAAGAGCTTTCAGGGCTGGCACCTTCCTTGTGGGAGAAGGAGCCAGACGTTTGCCTTTTCAGAAAAAGTTTCTGCCGAGAACGAGCACCGTGACATGCTGAGTCTCTGGGAAAGCAGAGATCCCCAGTGCTTTTGTGCCTGTGGATAGGCTGCAGGGGGACGGTGAAGACCAGCAAGATCTTTCAGGGCTGGCACCTTCCTTGTGGGAGAAGGAGCCAGACGTTTGCCTTTTCAGAAAAAGTTTCTGCCGAGAACGAGCACCGTGACATGCTGAGTCTCTGGGAAAGCAGAGATCCCCAGTGCTGTTGTGCCTGTGGATAGGCTGCAGGGGGACGGTGAAGACCAGCAAGATCTTTCAGGGCTGGCACCTTCCTTGTGGGAGAAGGAGCCAGACGTTTGCCTTTTCAGAAAAAGTTTCTGCCGAGAACGAGCACCGTGACATGCTGAGTCTCTGGGAAAGCAGAGATCCCCAGTGCCTGTGGATAGGCTGCAGGGGACGGGGAAGACCGGCAAGATCTTTCAGGGCTGGCACCTTCCTTGTGGGAGAAGGAGCCAGACGTTTGCCTTTTCAGAAAAAGTTTCTGCCGAGAACGAGCACCGTGACATGCTGAGTCTCTGGGAAAGCAGAGATCCCCAGTGCTGTTGCGGCTAAAGATAGGCTGCAGAGGGATAGTGAAGACCAGCAAGAGCTTTCAGGGCTGGCACCTTCCTTGTGGGAGAAGGAGCCAGACGTTTGCCTTTTCAGAAAAAGTTTCTGCCGAGAACGAGCACCGTGACATGCTGAGTCTCTGGGAAAGCAGAGATCCCCAGTGCTGTTGTGCCTGTGGATAGGCTGCAGGGGGACTGTGAAGACCAGCAAGATCTTTCAGGGCTGGCACCTTCCTTGTGGGAGAAGGAGCCAGACGTTTGCCTTTTCAGAAAAAGTTTCTGCCGAGAACGAGCACCGTGACATGCTGAGTCTCCGGGAAAGCAGAGATCCCCAGTGCTGTTGCGGCTAAAGATAGGCTGCAGAGGGATAGTGAAGACCAGCAAGATCTTTCAGGGCTGGCGCCTTCCTTGTGGGAGAAGGAGCCAGACGTTTGCCTTTTCAGAAAAAGTTTCTGCCGAGAACGAGCACCGTGACATGCTGAGTCTCTGGGAAAGCACAGATCCCCAGTGCTGTTGTGCCTGTGCATAGGCTGCAGGGGGACGGTGAAGACCAGCAAGATCTTTCAGGGCTGGCACCTTCCTTGTGGGAGAAGGAGCCAGACGTTTGCCTTTTTGAGAAAAAGTTTCTGCCGAGAACGAGCACCGTGACATGCTGAGTGTCTGGGAAAGCAGAGATCCCCAGTGCTGTTGTGCCTGTGGATAGGCTGCAGGGGGACGGTGAAGACCAGCAAGATCTTTCAGGGCTGGCACCTTCCTTGTGGGAGAAGGAGCCAGACGTTTGCCTTTTCAGAAAAAGTTTCTGCCGAGAACGAGCACCGTGACATGCTGAGTCGCTGGGAAAGCAGAGATCCCCAGTGCTGTTGTGCCTGTGGATAGGCTGCAGGGGGACTGTGAAGACCAGCAAGATCTTTCAGGGCTGGCACCTTCCTTGTGGGAGAAGGAGCCAGACGTTTGCCTTCTCAGAAAAAGTTTCTGCCGAGAACGAGCCCCGTGACATGCTGAGTCTCTGGGAAAGCAGAGATCCCCAGTGCTGTTGCGGATAAAGATAGGCTGCAGAGGGATAGTGAAGACCAGCAAGATCTTTCAGGGCTGGCACCTTCCTTGTGGGAGAAGGAGCCGTAAGTTTGTCTTTTCAGAAAAAGTTTCTGCCGAGAACGAGCACCGTGACATGCTGAGTCTCCGGGAAAGCAGAGATCCCCAGTGCTGTTGCGGCTAAAGATAGGCTGCAGAGGGATAGTGAAGACCAGCAAGAGCTTTCAGGGCTGGCACCTTCCTTGTGGGAGAAGGAGCCAGACGTTTGCCTTTTCAGAAAAAGTTTCTGCCGAGAACGAGCACCGTGACATGCTGAGTCTCTGGGAAAGCAGAGATACCCAGTGCTGTTGTGGCTAAAGATAGGCTGCAGAAGGATAGTGAAGACCAGCAAGAGCTTTCAGGGCTGGCACCTTCCTTGTGGGAGAAGGAGCCGTAAGTTTGTCTTTTCAGAAAATGTTTCTGCCGAGAACGAGCACCGTGACATGCTGAGTCTCTGGGAAAGCAGAGATCCCCAGTGCTGTTGCGGCTAAAGATAGGCTGCAGAGGTATAGTGAAGACTAGCAAGATCTTTCAGGGCTGGCACCTTCCTTGTGGGAGAAGGAGCCAGACGTTTGCCTTTTCAGAAAAAGTTTCTGCCGAGAACGAGCACCGTGACATGCTGAGTCACTGGGAAAGCAGAGATCCCCAGTGCTGTTGTGCCTGTGGATAGGCTGCAGGGGGACTGTGAAGACCAGCAAGATCTTTCAGGGCTGGCACCTTCCTTGTGGGAGAAGGAGCCAGACGTTTGCCTTTTCAGAAAAAGTTTCTGCCGAGAACGAGCACCGTGACATGCTGAGTCTCTGGGAAAGCAGAGATCCCCAGTGCTGTTGCGGATAAAGATAGGCTGCAGAGGGATAGTGAAGACCAGCAAGATCTTTCAGGGCTGGCACCTTCCTTGTGGGAGAAGGAGCCAGACGTTTGCCTTTTCAGAAAAAGTTTCTGCCGAGAACGAGCACCGTGACATGCTGAGTCGCTGGGAAAGCAGAGATCCCCAGTGCTGTTGTGCCTGTGGATAGGCTGCAGGGGGACTGTGAAGACCAGCAAGATCTTTCAGGGCTGGCACCTTCCTTGTGGGAGAAGGAGCCAGACGTTTGCCTTTTCAGAAAAAGTTTCTGCCGAGAACGAGCCCCGTGACATGCTGAGTCTCTGGGAAAGCAGAGATCCCCAGTGCTGTTGCGGATAAAGATAGGCTGCAGAGGGATAGTGAAGACCAGCAAGATCTTTCAGGGCTGGCACCTTCCTTGTGGGAGAAGGAGCCAGACGTTTGCCTTTTCAGAAAAAGTTTCTGCCGAGAACGAGCCCCGTGACATGCTGAGTCGCTGGGAAAGCAGAGATCCCCAGTGCTGTTGCGGATAAAGATAGGCTGCAGAGGGATAGTGAAGACCAGCAAGATCTTTCAGGGCTGGCACCTTCCTTGTGGGAGAAGGAGCCAGACGTTTGCCTTTTCAGAAAAAGTTTCTGCCGAGAACGAGCACCGTGACATGCTGAGTCTCTGGGAAAGCAGAGATCCCCAGTGCTGTTGAGGCTAAAGATAGGCTGCAGAGGGATAGTGAAGACCAGCAAGAGCTTTCAGGGCTGGCACCTTCCTTGTGGGAGAAGGAGCCAGACGTTTGCCTTTTCAGAAAAAGTTTCTGCCGAGAACGAGCACCGTGACATGCTGAGTGTCTGGGAAAGCAGAGATCCCCAGTGCTGTTGCGGCTATAGATAGGCTGCAGGGGGACGGTGAAGACCAGCAAGAGCTTTCAGGGCTGGCAGCTTCCTTGTGGGAGAAGGAGCCAGACGTTTGCCTTTTCAGAAAAAGGCTCTGCCGAGAGCGAGCACCATGAGATGCTGAGTCTCTGGGAAAGCAGAGATCCCCAGTGCTGTTGTGTCTGTGGATAGGCTGCAGGGGGACGGTGAAGACCAGCAAGAGCTTTCAGGGCTGGCACCTTCCTTGTGGGAGAAGGAGCCAGACGTTTACCTTTTCAGAAAAAGTTTCTGCCGAGAACGAGCCCCGTGACATGCTGAGTCTCTGGGAAAGCAGACATCCCCAGTGCTGTTGCGGCTAAAGATAGGCTGCAGAGGGATAGTGAAGACCTGCAAGAGCTTTCAGGGCTGGCACCTTCCTTGTGGGAGAAGGAGCCAGACGTTTGCCTTTTCAGAAAAAGTTTCTGCCGAGAACGAGCACCGTGACATGCTGAGTCGCTGGGAAAGCAGAGATCCCCAGTGCTGTTGTGCCTGTGGATAGGCTGCAGGGGGACGGTGAAGACCAGCAAGATCTTTCAGGGCTGGCACCTTCCTTGTGGGAGAAGGAGCCAGACGTTTGCCTTTTCAGAAAAAGTTTCTGCCGAGAACGAGCACCGTGACATGCTGAGTCTCTGGGAAAGCAGAGATCCCCAGTGCTGTTGTGCCTGTGGATAGGCTGCAGGGGGACGGTGAAGAACACCAAGATCTTTCAGGGCTGGCACCTTCCTTGTGGGAGAAGGAGCCAGACGTTTGCCTTTTCAGAAAAAGTTTCTGCCGAGAACGAGCACCGTGACATGCTGAGTCTCTGGGAAAGCAGAGATCCCCAGTGCCTGTGGATAGGCTGCAGGGGGACGGTGAAGACCAGCAAGATCTTTCAGGGCTGGCACCTTCCTTGTGGGAGAAGGAGCCAGACGTTTGCCTTTACAGAAAAAGTTTCTGCCGAGAACGAGCACCGTGACATGCTGAGTCTCTGGGAAAGCAGAGATCCCCAGTGCTGTTGCGGCTAAAGATAGGCTGCAGAGGGATAGTGAAGACCAGCAAGAGCTTTCAGGGCTGGCACCTTCCTTGTGGGAGAAGGAGCCAGACGTTTGCCTTTTCAGAAAAAGTTTCTGCCGAGAACGAGCACCGTGACATGCTGAGTCTCTGGGAAAGCAGAGATCCCCAGTGCTGTTGTGCCTGTGGATAGGCTGCAGGGGGACTGTGAAGACCAGCAAGATCTTTCAGGGCTGGCACCTTCCTTGTGGGAGAAGGAGCCAGACGTTTGCCTTTTCAGAAAAAGTTTCTGCCGAGAACGAGCACCGTGACATGCTGAGTCTCTGGGAAAGCAGAGATCCCCAGTGCTGTTGCGGCTAAAGATAGGCTGCAGAGGGATAGTGAAGACCAGCAAGACCTTTCAGGGCTGGCACCTTCCTTGTGGGAGAAGGAGCCAGACGTTTGCCTTTTCAGAAAAAGTTTCTGCCGAGAACGAGCACCGTGACATGCTGAGTCACTGGGAAAGCAGAGATCCCCAGTGCTGTTGTGCCTGTGGATAGGCTGCAGGGGGACTGTGAAGACCAGCAAGATCTTTCAGGGCTGGCACCTTCCTTGTGGGAGAAGGAGCCAGACGTTTGCCTTTTCAGAAAAAGTTTCTGCCGAGAACGAGCACCGTGACATGCTGAGTCTCTGGGAAAGCAGAGATCCCCAGTGCTGTTGCGGATAAAGATAGGCTGCAGAGGGATAGTGAAGACCAGCAAGAGCTTTCAGGGCTGGCACCTTCCTTGTGGGAGAAGGAGCCAGACGTTTGCCTTTTCAGAAAAAGTTTCTGCCGAGAACGAGCACCGTGACATGCTGAGTCTCTGGGAAAGCAGAGATCCCCAGTGCTGTTGCGGCTAAAGATAGGCTGCAGAAGGATAGTGAAGACCAGCAAGAGCTTTCAGGGCTGGCACCTTCCTTGTGGGAGAAGGAGCCGTAAGTTTGTCTTTTCAGAAAAAGTTTCTGCCGAGAACGAGCACCGTGACATGCTGAGTCTCTGGGAAAGCAGAGATCCCCAGTGCTGTTGCGGCTAAAGATAGGCTGCAGAGGGATAGTGAAGACCAGCAAGATCTTTCAGGGCTGGCACCTTCCTTGTGGGAGAAGGAGCCAGACGTTTGCCTTTTCAGAAAAAGTTTCTGCCGAGAACGAGCACCGTGACATGCTGAGTCACTGGGAAAGCAGAGATCCCCAGTGCTGTTGTGCCTGTGGATAGGCTGCAGGGGGACTGTGAAGACCAGCAAGATCTTTCAGGGCTGGCACCTTCCTTGTGGGAGAAGGAGCCAGACGTTTGCCTTTTCAGAAAAAGTTTCTGCCGAGAACGAGCCCCGTGACATGCTGAGTCTCTGGGAAAGCAGAGATCCCCAGTGCTGTTGCGGATAAAGATAGGCTGCAGAGGGATAGTGAAGACCAGCAAGATCTTTCAGGGCTGGCACCTTCCTTGTGGGAGAAGGAGCCAGACGTTTGCCTTTTCAGAAAAAGTTTCTGCCGAGAACGAGCACCGTGACATGCTGAGTCGCTGGGAAAGCAGAGATCCCCAGTGCTGTTGCGGATAAAGATAGGCTGCAGAGGGATAGTGAAGACCAGCAAGAGCTTTCAGGGCTGGCACCTTCCTTGTGGGAGAAGGAGCCAGACGTTTGCCTTTTCAGAAAAAGTTTCTGCCGAGAACGAGCACCGTGACATGCTGAGTCTCTGGGAAAGCAGAGATCCCCAGTGCTGTTGCGGATAAAGATAGGCTGCAGAGGGATAGTGAAGACCAGCAAGAGCTTTCAGGGCTGGCACCTTCCTTGTGGGAGAAGGAGCCAGACGTTTGCCTTTTCAGAAAAAGTTTCTGCCGAGAACGAGCACCGTGACATGCTGAGTCTCTGGGAAAGCACAGATCCCCAGTGCTGTTGTGCCTGTGGATAGGCTGCAGAGGGATAGTGAAGACCAGCAAGATCTTTCAGGGCTGGCACCTTCCTTGTGGGAGAAGGAGCCAGACGTTTGCCTTTTCAGAAAAAGTTTCTGCCGAGAACGAGCACCGTGACATGCTGAGTCGCTGGGAAAGCAGAGATCCCCAGTGCTGTTGTGCCTGTGGATAGGCTGCAGGGGGACTGTGAAGACCAGCAAGATCTTTCAGGGCTGGCACCTTCCTTGTGGGAGAAGGAGCCAGACGTTTGCCTTTTCAGAAAAAGTTTCTGCCGAGAACGAGCCCCGTGACATGCTGAGTCTCTGGGAAAGCAGAGATCCCCAGTGCTGTTGCGGATAAAGATAGGCTGCAGAGGGATAGTGAAGACCAGCAAGATCTTTCAGGGCTGGCACCTTCCTTGTGGGAGAAGGAGCCAGACGTTTGCCTTTTCAGAAAAAGTTTCTGCCGAGAACGAGCACCGTGACATGCTGAGTCGCTGGGAAAGCAGAGATCCCCAGTGCTGTTGTGCCTGTGGATAGGCTGCAGGGGGACTGTGAAGACCAGCAAGATCTTTCAGGGCTGGCACCTTCCTTGTGGGAGAAGGAGCCAGACGTTTGCCTTCTCAGAAAAAGTTTCTGCCGAGAACGAGCCCCGTGACATGCTGAGTCTCTGGGAAAGCAGAGATCCCCAGTGCTGTTGCGGATAAAGATAGGCTGCAGAGGGATAGTGAAGACCAGCAAGATCTTTCAGGGCTGGCACCTTCCTTGTGGGAGAAGGAGCCAGACGTTTGCCTTTTCAGAAAAAGTTTCTGCCGAGAACGAGCACCGTGACATGCTGAGTCTCTGGGAAAGCAGAGATCCCCAGTGCTGTTGCGGCTAAAGATAGGCTGCAGAGGGATAGTGAAGACCAGCAAGAGCTTTCAGGGCTGGCACCTTCCTTGTGGGAGAAGGAGCCAGACGTTTGCCTTTTCAGAAAAAGTTTCTGCCGAGAACGAGCACCGTGACATGCTGAGTGTCTGGGAAAGCAGAGATCCCCAGTGCTGTTGCGGCTATAGATAGGCTGCAGGGGGACGGTGAAGACCAGCAAGAGCTTTCAGGGCTGGCAGCTTCCTTGTGGGAGAAGGAGCCAGACGTTTGCCTTTTCAGAAAAAGGCTCTGCCGAGAGCGAGCACCATGAGATGCTGAGTCTCTGGGAAAGCAGAGATCCCCAGTGCTGTTGTGTCTGTGGATAGGCTGCAGGGGGACGGTGAAGACCAGCAAGAGCTTTCAGGGCTGGCACCTTCCTTGTGGGAGAAGGAGCCAGACGTTTACCTTTTCAGAAAAAGTTTCTGCCGAGAACGAGCCCCGTGACATGCTGAGTCTCTGGGAAAGCAGACATCCCCAGTGCTGTTGCGGCTAAAGATAGGCTGCAGAGGGATAGTGAAGACCTGCAAGAGCTTTCAGGGCTGGCACCTTCCTTGTGGGAGAAGGAGCCAGACGTTTGCCTTTTCAGAAAAAGTTTCTGCCGAGAACGAGCACCGTGACATGCTGAGTCTCTGGGAAAGCAGAGATCCCCAGTGCTTTTGTGCCTGTGGATAGGCTGCAGGGGGACGGTGAAGACCAGCAAGATCTTTCAGGGCTGGCACCTTCCTTGTGGGAGAAGGAGCCAGACGTTTGCCTTTTCAGAAAAAGTTTCTGCCGAGAACGAGCACCGTGACATGCTGAGTCTCTGGGAAAGCAGAGATCCCCAGTGCTGTTGTGCCTGTGGATAGGCTGCAGGGGGACGGTGAAGACCAGCAAGATCTTTCAGGGCTGGCACCTTCCTTGTGGGAGAAGGAGCCAGACGTTTGCCTTTTCAGAAAAAGTTTCTGCCGAGAACGAGCACCGTGACATGCTGAGTCTCTGGGAAAGCAGAGATCCCCAGTGCCTGTGGATAGGCTGCAGGGGGACGGTGAAGACCAGCAAGATCTTTCAGGGCTGGCACCTTCCTTGTGGGAGAAGGAGCCAGACGTTTGCCTTTTCAGAAAAAGTTTCTGCCGAGAACGAGCACCGTGACATGCTGAGTGTCTGGGAAAGCAGAGATCCCCAGTGCTGTTGCGGCTAAAGATAGGCTGCAGAGGGATAGTGAAGACCAGCAAGAGCTTTCAGGGCTGGCACCTTCCTTGTGGGAGAAGGAGCCAGACGTTTGCCTTTTCAGAAAAAGTTTCTGCCGAGAACGAGCACCGTGACATGCTGAGTCTCTGGGAAAGCAGAGATCCCCAGTGCTGTTGTGCCTGTGGATAGGCTGCAGGGGGACTGTGAAGACCAGCAAGATCTTTCAGGGCTGGCACCTTCCTTGTGGGAGAAGGAGCCAGACGTTTGCCTTTTAAGAAAAAGTTTCTGCCGAGAACGAGCACCGTGACATGCTGAGTCTCCGGGAAAGCAGAGATCCCCAGTGCTGTTGCGGCTAAAGATAGGCTGCAGAGGGGTAGTGAAGACCAGCAAGAGCTTTCAGGGCTGGCACCTTCCTTGTGGGAGAAGGAGCCAGACGTTTGCCTTTTCAGAAAAAGTTTCTGCCGAGAACGAGCACCGTGACATGCTGAGTCACTGGGAAAGCAGAGATCCCCAGTGCTGTTGTGCCTGTGGATAGGCTGCAGGGGGACTGTGAAGACCAGCAAGATCTTTCAGGGCTGGCACCTTCCTTGTGGGAGAAGGAGCCAGACGTTTGCCTTTTCAGAAAAATTTTCTGCCGAGAACGAGCACCGTGACATGCTGAGTCTCTGGGAAAGCAGAGATCCCCAGTGCTGTTGCGGATAAAGATAGGCTGCAGAGGGATAGTGAAGACCAGCAAGAGCTTTCAGGGCTGGCACCTTCCTTGTGGGAGAAGGAGCCAGACGTTTGCCTTTTCAGAAAAAGTTTCTGCCGAGAACGAGCACCGTGACATGCTGAGTCTCTGGGAAAGCAGAGATCCCCAGTGCTGTTGCGGCTAAAGATAGGCTGCAGAAGGATAGTGAAGACCAGCAAGAGCTTTCAGGGCTGGCACCTTCCTTGTGGGAGAAGGAGCCTTAAGTTTGTCTTTTCAGAAAAAGTTTCTGCCGAGAACGAGCACCGTGACATGCTGAGTCTCTGGGAAAGCAGAGATCCCCAGTGCTGTTGCGGCTAAAGATAGGCTGCAGAGGGATAGTGAAGACCAGCAAGATCTTTCAGGGCTGGCACCTTCCTTGTGGGAGAAGGAGCCAGACGTTTGCCTTTTCAGAAAAAGTTTCTGCCGAGAACGAGCACCGTGACATGCTGAGTCACTGGGAAAGCAGAGATCCCCAGTGCTGTTGTGCCTGTGGATAGGCTGCAGGGGGACTGTGAAGACCAGCAAGATCTTTCAGGGCTGGCACCTTCCTTGTGGGAGAAGGAGCCAGACGTTTGCCTTTTCAGAAAAAGTTTCTGCCGAGAACGAGCCCCGTGACATGCTGAGTCTCTGGGAAAGCAGAGATCCCCAGTGCTGTTGCGGATAAAGATAGGCTGCAGAGGGATAGTGAAGACCAGCAAGATCTTTCAGGGCTGGCACCTTCCTTGTGGGAGAAGGAGCCAGACGTTTGCCTTTTCAGAAAAAGTTTCTGCCGAGAACGAGCACCGTGACATGCTGAGTCGCTGGGAAAGCAGAGATCCCCAGTGCTGTTGTGCCTGTGGGTAGGCTGCAGGGGGACTGTGAAGACCAGCAAGATCTTTCAGGGCTGGCACCTTCCTTGTGGGAGAAGGAGCCAGACGTTTGCCTTTTCAGAAAAAGTTTCTGCCGAGAACGAGCCCCGTGACATGCTGAGTCTCTGGGAAAGCAGAGATCCCCAGTGCTGTTGCGGATAAAGATAGGCTGCAGAGGGATAGTGAAGACCAGCAAGATCTTTCAGGGCTGGCACCTTCCTTGTGGGAGAAGGAGCCAGACGTTTGCCTTTTCAGAAAAAGTTTCTGCCGAGAACGAGCACCGTGACATGCTGAGTCTCTGGGAAAGCACAGATCCCCAGTGCTGTTGTGCCTGTGGATAGGCTGCAGGGGGACGGTGAAGACCAGCAAGATCTTTCAGGGCTGGCACCTTCCTTGTGGGAGAAGGAGCCAGACGTTTGCCTTTTCAGAAAAAGTTTCTGCCGAGAACGAGCACCGTGACATGCTGAGTCTCTGGGAAAGCAGAGATCCCCAGTGCTGTTGCGGCTAAAGATAGGCTGCAGAGGGATAGTGAAGACCTGCAAGAGCTTTCAGGGCTGGCACCTTCCTTGTGGGAGAAGGAGCCAGACGTTTGCCTTTTCAGAAAAAGTTTCTGCCGAGAATGAGCACCGTGACATGCTGAGTCTCTGGGAAAGCAGAGATCCCCAGTGCTGCTGCGGCTATAGATAGGCTGCAGGGGGACGGAGAAGACCAGCAAGAGCTTTCAGGGCTGGCACCTTCCTTGTGGGAGAAGGAGCCAGACGTTTACCTTTTCAGAAAAAGTTTCTGCCGAGAACGAGCCCCGTGACATGCTGAGTCTCTGGGAAAGCAGACATCCCCAGTGCTGTTGCGGCTAAAGATAGGCTGCAGAGGGATAGTGAAGACCTGCAAGAGCTTTCAGGGCTGGCACCTTCCTTGTGGGAGAAGGAGCCAGACGTTTGCCTTTTCAGAAAAAGTTTCTGCCGAGAACGAGCACCGTGACATGCTGAGTCTCTGGGAAAGCAGAGATCCCCAGTGCTGTTGCGGCTAAAGATAGGCTGCAGAGGGATAGTGAAGACCTGCAAGAGCTTTCAGGGCTGGCACCTTCCTTGTGGGAGAAGGAGCCAGACGTTTGCCTTTTCAGAAAAAGTTTCTGCCGAGAACGAGCACCGTGACATGCTGAGTCTCTGGGAAAGCAGAGATCCCCAGTGCTGTTGTGCCTGTGGATAGGCTGCAGGGGGACGGTGAAGACCAGCAAGATCTTTCAGGGCTGGCACCTTCCTTGTGGGAGAAGGAGCCAGACGTTTGCCTTTTCAGAAAAAGTTTCTGCCGAGAACGAGCACCGTGACATGCTGAGTCTCTGGGAAAGCAGAGATCCCCAGTGCTGTTGTGCCTTTGGATAGGCTGCAGGGGGACGGTGAAGACCAGCAAGATCTTTCAGGGCTGGCACCTTCCTTGTGGGAGAAGGAGCCAGACGTTTGCCTTTTCAGAAAAAGTTTGTGCCGAGAACGAGCACCGTGACATGCTGAGTCTCTGGGAAAGCAGAGATCCCCAGTGCTGTTGCGGCTAAAGATAGGCTGCAGAGGGATAGTGAAGACCAGCAAGATCTTTCAGGGCTGGCACCTTCCTTGTGGGAGAAGGAGCCAGACATTTGCCTTTTCAGAAAAAGTTTCTGCCGAGAACGAGCACCGTGACATGCTGAGTCTCTGGGAAAGCAGAGATCCCCAGTGCTGTTGCGGCTAAAGATAGGCTGCAGAGGGATAGTGAAGACCTGCAAGATCTTTCAGGGCTGGCACCTTCCTTGTGGGAGAAGGAGCCGTAAGTTTGTCTTTTCAGAAAAAGTTTCTGCCGAGAACGAGCACCGTGACATGCTGAGTCTCTGGGAAAGCAGAGATCCCCAGTGCCTGTGGATAGGCTGAAGGGGGACGGTGAAGACCAGCAAGATCTTTAAGGGCTGGCACCTTCCTTGTGGGAGAAGGAGCCAGACGTTTGCCTTTTCAGAAAAAGTTTCTGCCGAGAACGAGCACCGTGACATGCTGAGTCGCTGGGAAAGCAGAGATCCCAAGTGCTGTTGTGCCTGTGGATAGGCTGCAGGGGGACGGTGAAGACCAGCAAGAGCTTTCAGGGCTGGCACCTTCCTTGTGGGAGAAGGAGCCAGACGTTTGCCTTTTCAGAAAAAGTTTCTGCCGAGAACGAGCACCGTGACATGCTGAGTCTCTGGGAAAGCAGAGATCCCCAGTGCTGTTGCGGCTAAAGATAGGCTGCAGAGGGATAGTGAAGACCAGCAAGATCTTTCAGGGCTGGCGCCTTCCTTGTGGGAGAAGGAGCCAGACGTTTGCCTTTTCAAAAAAAGTTTCTGCCGAGAACGAGCACCGTGACATGCTGAGTCTCTGGGAAAGCACAGATCCCCAGTGCTGTTGTGCCTGTGGATAGGCTGCAGGGGGACGGTGAAGACCAGCAAGATCTTTCAGGGCTGGCACCTTCCTTGTGGGAGAAGGAGCCAGACGTTTGCCTTTTCAGAAAAAGTTTCTGCCGAGAACGAGCACCGTGACATGCTGAGTCTCTGGGAAAGCAGACATCCCCAGTGCTGTTGTGCCTGTGGATAGGCTGCAGGGGGACGGTGAAGACCAGCAAGATCTTTCAGGGCTGGCACCTTCCTTGTGGGAGAAGGAGCCAGACGTTTGCCTTTTCAGAAAAAGTTTCTGCCGAGAACGAGCACCGTGACATGCTGAGTCTCTGGCAAAGCAGAGATCCCCAGTGCTGTTGCGGCTAAAGATAGGCTGCAGAGGGATAGTGAAGACCAGCAAGATCTTTCAGGGCTGGCACCTTCCTTGTGGGAGAAGGAGCCAGACGTTTGCCTTTTCAGAAAAAGTTTCTGCCGAGAACGAGCACCGTGACATGCTGAGTCACTGGGAAAGCAGAGATCCCCAGTGCTGTTGTGCCTGTGGGTAGGCTGCAGGGGGACTGTGAAGACCAGCAAGATCTTTCAGGGCTGGCACCTTCCTTGTGGGAGAACGAGCCAGACGTTTGCCTTTTCAGAAAAAGTTTCTGCCGAGAACGAGCACCGTGACATGCTGAGTCTCTGGGAAAGCAGACATCCCCAGTGCTGTTGCGGCTAAAGATAGGCTGCAGAGGGATAGTGAAGACCTGCAAGAGCTTTCAGGGCTGGCACCTTCCTTGTGGGAGAAGGAGCCAGACGTTTGCCTTTTCAGAAAAAGTTTCTGCCGAGAACGAGCACCGTGACATGCTGAGTCTCTGGGAAAGCAGAGATCCCCAGTGCTGTTGCGGCTAAAGATAGGCTGCAGAGGGATAGTGAAGACCTGCAAGAGCTTTCAGGGCTGGCACCTTCCTTGTGGGAGAAGGAGCCAGACGTTTGCCTTTTCAGAAAAAGTTTCTGCCGAGAACGAGCACCGTGACATGCTGAGTCTCTGGGAAAGCAGAGATCCCCAGTGCTGTTGTGCCTGTGGATAGGCTGCAGGGGGACGGTGAAGACCAGCAAGATCTTTCAGGGCTGGCACCTTCCTTGTGGGAGAAGGAGCCAGACGTTTGCCTTTTCAGAAAAAGTTTCTGCCGAGAACGAGCACCGTGACATGCTGAGTCTCTGGGAAAGCAGAGATCCCCAGTGCTGTTGTGCCTTTGGATAGGCTGCAGGGGGACGGTGAAGACCAGCAAGATCTTTCAGGGCTGGCACCTTCCTTGTGGGAGAAGGAGCCAGACGTTTGCCTTTTCAGAAAAAGTTTGTGCCGAGAACGAGCACCGTGACATGCTGAGTCTCTGGGAAAGCAGAGATCCCCAGTGCTGTTGCGGCTAAAGATAGGCTGCAGAGGGATAGTGAAGACCAGCAAGATCTTTCAGGGCTGGCACCTTCCTTGTGGGAGAAGGAGCCAGACGTTTGCCTTTTCAGAAAAAGTTTCTGCCGAGAACGAGCACCGTGACATGCTGAGTCTCTGGGAAAGCAGAGATCCCCAGAGCTGTTGCGGCTAAAGATAGGCTGCAGAGGGATAGTGAAGACCAGCAAGATCTTTCAGGGCTGGCACCTTCCTTGTGGGAGAAGGAGCCGTAAGTTTGTCTTTTCAGAAAAAGTTTCTGCCGAGAACGAGCACCGTGACATGCTGAGTCTCTGGGAAAGCAGAGATCCCCAGTGCCTGTGGATAGGCTGAAGGGGGACGGTGAAGACCAGCAAGATCTTTAAGGGCTGGCACCTTCCTTGTGGGAGAAGGAGCCAGACGTTTGCCTTTTCAGAAAAAGTTTCTGCCGAGAACGAGCACCGTGACATGCTGAGTCGCTGGGAAAGCAGAGATCCCCAGTGCTGTTGTGCCTGTGGATAGGCTGCAGGGGGACGGTGAAGACCAGCAAGAGCTTTCAGGGCTGGCACCTTCCTTGTGGGAGAAGGAGCCAGACGTTTGCCTTTTCAGAAAAAGTTTCTGCCGAGAACGAGCACCGTGACATGCTGAGTCTCTGGGAAAGCAGAGATCCCCAGTGCTGTTGCGGCTAAAGATAGGCTGCAGAGGGATAGTGAAGACCAGCAAGATCTTTCAGGGCTGGCGCCTTCCTTGTGGGAGAAGGAGCCAGACGTTTGCCATTTCAAAAAAAGTTTCTGCCGAGAACGAGCACCGTGACATGCTGAGTCTCTGGGAAAGCACAGATCCCCAGTGCTGTTGTGCCTGTGGATAGGCTGCAGGGGGACGGTGAAGACCAGCAAGATCTTTCAGGGCTGGCACCTTCCTTGTGGGAGAAGGAGCCAGACGTTTGCCTTTTCAGAAAAAGTTTCTGCCGAGAACGAGCACCGTGACATGCTGAGTCTCTGGGAAAGCAGACATCCCCAGTGCTGTTGTGCCTGTGGATAGGCTGCAGGGGGACGGTGAAGACCAGCAAGATCTTTCAGGGCTGGCACCTTCCTTGTGGGAGAAGGAGCCAGACGTTTGCCTTTTCAGAAAAAGTTTCTGCCGAGAACGAGCACCGTGACATGCTGAGTCTCTGGAAAAGCAGAGATCCCCAGTGCTGTTGCGGCTAAAGATAGGCTGCAGAGGGATAGTGAAGACCAGCAAGATCTTTCAGGGCTGGCACCTTCCTTGTGGGAGAAGGAGCCAGACGTTTGCCTTTTCAGAAAAAGTTTCTGCCGAGAACGAGCACCGTGACATGCTGAGTCACTGGGAAAGCAGAGATCCCCAGTGCTGTTGTGCCTGTGGGTAGGCTGCAGGGGGACTGTGAAGACCAGCAAGATCTTTCAGGGCTGGCACCTTCCTTGTGGGAGAACGAGCCAGACGTTTGCCTTTTCAGAAAAAGTTTCTGCCGAGAACGAGCACCGTGACATGCTGAGTCTCTGGGAAAGCAGACATCCCCAGTGCTGTTGCGGCTAAAGATAGGCTGCAGAGGGATAGTGAAGACCAGCAAGATCTTTCAGGGCTGGCACCTTCCTTGTGGGAGAAGGAGCCAGACGTTTGCCTTTTCAGAAAAAGTTTCTGCCGAGAACGAGCACCGTGACATGCTGAGTCTCTGGGAAAGCAGAGATACCCAGTGCTGTTGTGGCTAAAGATAGGCTGCAGAAGGATAGTGAAGACCAGCAAGAGCTTTCAGGGCTGGCACCTTCCTTGTGGGAGAAGGAGCCGTAAGTTTGTCTTTTCAGAAAAAGTTTCTGCCGAGAACGAGCACCGTGACATGCTGAGTCTCTGGGAAAGCAGAGATCCCCAGTGCTGTTGCGGCTAAAGATAGGCTGCAGAGGGATAGTGAAGACTAGCAAGATCTTTCAGGGCTGGCACCTTCCTTGTGGGAGAAGGAGCCAGACGTTTGCCTTTTCAGAAAAAGTTTCTGCCGAGAACGAGCACCGTGACATGCTGAGTCTCTGGGAAAGCAGAGATCCCCAGTGCTGTTGCGGATAAAGATAGGCTGCAGAGGGATAGTGAAGACCAGCAAGATCTTTCAGGGCTGGCACCTTCCTTGTGGGAGAAGGAGCCAGACGTTTGCCTTTTCAGAAAAAGTTTCTGCCGAGAACGAGCACCGTGACATGCTGAGTCTCTGGGAAAGCAGAGATCCCCAGTGCTGTTGCGGCTAAAGATAGGCTGCAGAAGGATAGTGAAGACCAGCAAGAGCTTTCAGGGCTGGCACATTCCTTGTGGGAGAAGGAGCCGTAAGTTTGTCTTTTCAGAAAAAGTTTCTGCCGAGAACGAGCACCGTGACATGCTGAGTGTCTGGGAAAGCAGAGATCCCCAGTGCTGTTGCGGCTAAAGATAGGCTGCAGGGGGACGGTGAAGACCAGCAAGATCTTTCAGGGCTGGCACCTTCCTTGTGGGAGAAGGAGCCAGACGTTTGCCTTTTCAGAAAAAGGCTCTGCCGAGAACGAGCACCGTGACATGCTGAGTCGCTGGGAAAGCAGAGATCCCCAGTGCTGTTGTGCCTGTGGATAGGCTGCAGGGGGACTGTGAAGACCAGCAAGATCTTTCAGGGCTGGCACCTTCCTTGTGGGAGAAGGAGCCAGACGTTTGCCTTTTCAGAAAAAGTTTCTGCCGAGAACGAGCCCCGTGACATGCTGAGTCTCTGGGAAAGCAGAGATCCCCAGTGCTGTTGCGGATAAAGATAGGCTGCAGAGGGATAGTGAAGACCAGCAAGATCTTTCAGGGCTGGCACCTTCCTTGTGGGAGAAGGAGCCAGACGTTTGCCTTTTCAGAAAAAGTTTCTGCCGAGAACGAGCACCGTGACATGCTGAGTCGCTGGGAAAGCAGAGATCCCCAGTGCTGTTGTGCCTGTGGATAGGCTGCAGGGGGACGGTGAAGACCAGCAAGATCTTTCAGGGCTGGCACCTTCCTTGTGGGAGAAGGAGCCAGACGTTTGCCTTTTCAGAAAAAGTTTCTGCCGAGAACGAGCCCCGTGACATGCTGAGTCTCTGGGAAAGCAGAGATCCCCAGTGCTGTTGCGGATATAGATAGGCTGCAGAGGGATAGTGAAGACCAGCAAGATCTTTCAGGGCTGGCACCTTCCTTGTGGGAGAAGGAGCCAGACGTTTGCCTTTTCAGAAAAAGTTTCTGCCGAGAACGAGCACCGTGACATGCTGAGTCTCTGGGAAAGCACAGATCCCCAGTGCTGTTGTGCCTGTGGATAGGCTGCAGGGGGACGGTGAAGACCAGCAAGATCTTTCAGGGCTGGCACCTTCCTTGTGGGAGAAGGAGCCAGACGTTTGCCTTTTCAGAAAAAGTTTCTGCCGAGAACGAGCACCGTGACATGCTGAGTCTCTGGGAAAGCACAGATCCCCAGTGCTGTTGTGCCTGTGGATAGGCTGCAGGGGGACGGAGAAGACCAGCAAGAGCTTTCAGGGCTGGCAGCTTCCTTGTGGGAGAAGGAGCCAGACGTTTGCCTTTTCAGAAAAAGGCTCTGCCGAGAGCGAGCACCATGAGATGCTGAGTCTCTGGGAAAGCAGAGATCCCCAGTGCTGTTGTGTCTGTGGATAGGCTGCAGGGGGACGGTGAAGACCAGCAAGAGCTTTCAGGGCTGGCACCTTCCTTGTGGGAGAAGGAGCCAGACGTTTACCTTTTCAGAAAAAGTTTCTGCCGAGAACGAGCACCGTGACATGCTGAGTCTCTGGGAAAGCAGACATCCCCAGTGCTGTTGCGGCTAAAGATAGGCTGCAGAGGGATAGTGAAGACCTGCAAGAGCTTTCAGGGCTGGCACCTTCCTTGTGGGAGAAGGAGCCAGACGTTTGCCTTTTCAGAAAAAGTTTCTGCCGAGAACGAGCACCGTGACATGCTGAGTCTCTGGGAAAGCAGAGATCCCCAGTGCTGTTGCGGCTAAAGATAGGCTGCAGAGGGATAGTGAAGACCAGCAAGATCTTTCAGGGCTGGCACCTTCCTTGTGGGAGAAGGAGCCAGACGTTTGCCTTTTCAGAAAAAGTTTCTGCCGAGAACGAGCACCGTGACATGCTGAGTCTCTGGGAAAGCAGAGATCCCCAGTGCTGTTGTGCCTGTGGATAGGCTGCAGGGGGACGGTGAAGACCAGCAAGATCTTTCAGGGCTGGCACCTTCCTTGTGGGAGAAGGAGCCAGACGTTTGCCTTTTCAGAAAAAGTTTCTGCCGAGAACGAGCACCGTGACATGCTGAGTCTCTGGGAAAGCAGAGATCCCCAGTGCTGTTGTGCCTGTGGATAGGCTGCAGGGGGACGGTGAAGACCACCAAGATCTTTCAGGGCTGGCACCTTCCTTGTGGGAGAAGGAGCCAGACGTTTGCCTTTTCAGAAAAAGTTTCTGCCGAGAACGAGCACCGTGACATGCTGAGACTCTGGGAAAGCAGAGATCCCCAGTGCTGTTGCGGCTAAAGATAGGCTGCAGAGGGATAGTGAAGACCAGCAAGATCTTTCAGGGCTGGCACCTTCCTTGTGGGAGAAGGAGCCAGACATTTGCCTTTTCAGAAAAAGTTTCTGCCGAGAACGAGCACCGTGACATGCTGAGTCTCTGGGAAAGCAGAGATCCCCAGAGCTGTTGCGGCTAAAGATAGGCTGCAGAGGGATAGTGAAGACCAGCAAGATCTTTCAGGGCTGGCACCTTCCTTGTGGGAGAAGGAGCCGTAAGTTTGTCTTTTCAGAAAAAGTTTGTGCCGAGAACGAGCACCGTGACATGCTGAGTCTCTGGGAAAGCAGAGATCCCCAGTGCTGTTGTGCCTGTGGATAGGCTGCAGAGGGATAGTGAAGACCTGCAAGAGCTTTCAGGGCTGGCACCTTCCTTGTGGGAGAAGGAGCCAGACGTTTGCCTTTTCAGAAAAAGTTTCTGCCGAGAACGAGCACCGTGACATGCTGAGTCTCTGGGAAAGCAGAGATCCCCAGTGCTGTTGTGCTTGTGGATAGGCTGCAGAGGGATAGTGAAGACCTGCAAGAGCTTTCAGGGCTGGCACCTTCCTTGTGGGAGAAGGAGCCAGACGTTTGCCTTTTCAGAAAAAGGCTCTGCCGAGAGCGAGCACCATGAGATGCTGAGTCTCTGGGAAAGCAGAGATCCCCAGTGCTGTTGCGGCTATAGGTAGGCTGCAGAGGGATAGTGAAGACCTGCAAGAGCTTTCAGGGCTGGCACCTTCCTTGTGGGAGAAGGAGCCAGACGTTTGCCTTTTCAGAAAAAGTTTCTGCCGAGAACGAGCACCGTGACATGCTGAGTCTCTGGGAAAGCAGAGATCCCCAGTGCTGTTGCGGCTAAAGATAGGCTGCAGAGGGATAGTGAAGACCAGCAAGAGCTTTCAGGGCTGGCACCTTCCTTGTGGGAGAACGAGCCAGACGTTTGCCTTTTCAGAAAAAGTTTCTGCCGAGAACGAGCACCGTGACATGCTGAGTCTCTGGGAAAGCAGACATCCCCAGTGCTGTTGCGGCTAAAGATAGGCTGCAGAGGGATAGTGAAGACCAGCAAGATCTTTCAGGGCTGGCACCTTCCTTGTGGGAGAAGGAGCCAGACGTTTGCCTTTTCAGAAAAAGTTTCTGCCGAGAACGAGCACCGTGACATGCTGAGTCTCTGGGAAAGCAGAGATACCCAGTGCTGTTGTGGCTAAAGATAGGCTGCAGAAGGATAGTGAAGACCAGCAAGAGCTTTCAGGGCTGGCACCTTCCTTGTGGGAGAAGGAGCCGTAAGTTTGTCTTTTCAGAAAAAGTTTCTGCCGAGAACGAGCACCGTGACATGCTGAGTCTCTGGGAAAGCAGAGATCCCCAGTGCTGTTGCGGCTAAAGATAGGCTGCAGAGGGATAGTGAAGACTAGCAAGATCTTTCAGGGCTGGCACCTTCCTTGTGGGAGAAGGAGCCAGACGTTTGCCTTTTCAGAAAAAGTTTCTGCCGAGAACGAGCACCGTGACATGCTGAGTCTCTGGGAAAGCAGAGATCCCCAGTGCTGTTGCGGATAAAGATAGGCTGCAGAGGGATAGTGAAGACCAGCAAGATCTTTCAGGGCTGGCACCTTCCTTGTGGGAGAAGGAGCCAGACGTTTGCCTTTTCAGAAAAAGTTTCTGCCGAGAACGAGCACCGTGACATGCTGAGTCTCTGGGAAAGCAGAGATCCCCAGTGCTGTTGCGGCTAAAGATAGGCTGCAGTAGGATAGTGAAGACCAGCAAGAGCTTTCAGGGCTGGCACATTCCTTGTGGGAGAAGGAGCCGTAAGTTTGTCTTTTCAGAAAAAGTTTCTGCCGAGAACGAGCACCGTGACATGCTGAGTGTCTGGGAAAGCAGAGATCCCCAGTGCTGTTGCGGCTAAAGATAGGCTGCAGGGGGACGGTGAAGACCAGCAAGATCTTTCAGGGCTGGCACCTTCCTTGTGGGAGAAGGAGCCAGACGTTTGCCTTTTCAGAAAAAGGCTCTGCCGAGAACGAGCACCGTGACATGCTGAGTCGCTGGGAAAGCAGAGATCCCCAGTGCTGTTGTGCCTGTGGATAGGCTGCAGGGGGACTGTGAAGACCAGCAAGATCTTTCAGGGCTGGCACCTTCCTTGTGGGAGAAGGAGCCAGACGTTTGCCTTTTCAGAAAAAGTTTCTGCCGAGAACGAGCCCCGTGACATGCTGAGTCTCTGGGAAAGCAGAGATCCCCAGTGCTGTTGCGGATAAAGATAGGCTGCAGAGGGATAGTGAAGACCAGCAAGATCTTTCAGGGCTGGCACCTTCCTTGTGGGAGAAGGAGCCAGACGTTTGCCTTTTCAGAAAAAGTTTCTGCCGAGAACGAGCACCGTGACATGCTGAGTCGCTGGGAAAGCAGAGATCCCCAGTGCTGTTGTGCCTGTGGATAGGCTGCAGGGGGACTGTGAAGACCAGCAAGATCTTTCAGGGCTGGCACCTTCCTTGTGGGAGAAGGAGCCAGACATTTGCCTTTTCAGAAAAAGTTTCTGCCGAGAACGAGCCCCGTGACATGCTGAGTCTCTGGGAAAGCAGAGATCCCCAGTGCTGTTGCGGATAAAGATAGGCTGCAGAGGGATAGTGAAGACCAGCAAGATCTTTCAGGGCTGGCACCTTCCTTGTGGGAGAAGGAGCCAGACGTTTGCCTTTTCAGAAAAAGTTTCTGCCGAGAACGAGCACCGTGACATGCTGAGTCTCTGGGAAAGCACAGATCCCCAGTGCTGTTGTGCCTGTGGATAGGCTGCAGGGGGACGGTGAAGACCAGCAAGATCTTTCAGGGCTGGCACCTTCCTTGTGGGAGAAGGAGCCAGACGTTTGCCTTTTCAGAAAAAGTTTCTGCCGAGAACGAGCACCGTGACATGCTGAGTCTCTGGGAAAGCACAGATCCCCAGTGCTGTTGTGCCTGTGGATAGGCTGCAGGGGGACGGAGAAGACCAGCAAGAGCTTTCAGGGCTGGCAGCTTCCTTGTGGGAGAAGGAGCCAGACGTTTGCCTTTTCAGAAAAAGGCTCTGCCGAGAGCGAGCACCATGAGATGCTGAGTCTCTGGGAAAGCAGAGATCCCCAGTGCTGTTGTGTCTGTGGATAGGCTGCAGGGGGACGGTGAAGACCAGCAAGAGCTTTCAGGGCTGGCACCTTCCTTGTGGGAGAAGGAGCCAGACGTTTACCTTTTCAGAAAAAGTTTCTGCCGAGAACGAGCACCGTGACATGCTGAGTCTCTGGGAAAGCAGACATCCCCAGTGCTGTTGCGGCTAAAGATAGGCTGCAGAGGGATAGTGAAGACCTGCAAGAGCTTTCAGGGCTGGCACCTTCCTTGTGGGAGAAGGAGCCAGACGTTTGCCTTTTCAGAAAAAGTTTCTGCCGAGAACGAGCCCCGTGACATGCTGAGTCTCTGGGAAAGCAGAGATCCCCAGTGCTGTTGCGGATAAAGATAGGCTGCAGAGGGATAGTGAAGACCAGCAAGATCTTTCAGGGCTGGCACCTTCCTTGTGGGAGAAGGAGCCAGACGTTTGCCTTTTCAGAAAAAGTTTCTGCCGAGAACGAGCACCGTGACATGCTGAGTCTCTGGGAAAGCAGAGATCCCCAGTGCTGTTGTGCCTGTGGATAGGCTGCAGGGGGACGGTGAAGACCAGCAAGATCTTTCAGGGCTGGCACCTTCCTTGTGGGAGAAGGAGCCAGACGTTTGCCTTTTCAGAAAAAGTTTCTGCCGAGAACGAGCACCGTGACATGCTGAGTCTCTGGGAAAGCAGAGATCCCCAGTGCTGTTGTGCCTGTGGATAGGCTGCAGGGGGACGGTGAAGACCACCAAGATCTTTCAGGGCTGGCACCTTCCTTGTGGGAGAAGGAGCCAGACGTTTGCCTTTTCAGAAAAAGTTTCTGCCGAGAACGAGCACCGTGACATGCTGAGACTCTGGGAAAGCAGAGATCCCCAGTGCTGTTGCGGCTAAAGATAGGCTGCAGAGGGATAGTGAAGACCAGCAAGATCTTTCAGGGCTGGCACCTTCCTTGTGGGAGAAGGAGCCAGACATTTGCCTTTTCAGAAAAAGTTTCTGCCGAGAACGAGCACCGTGACATGCTGAGTCTCTGGGAAAGCAGAGATCCCCAGAGCTGTTGCGGCTAAAGATAGGCTGCAGAGGGATAGTGAAGACCAGCAAGATCTTTCAGGGCTGGCACCTTCCTTGTGGGAGAAGGAGCCGTAAGTTTGTCTTTTCAGAAAAAGTTTGTGCCGAGAACGAGCACCGTGACATGCTGAGTCTCTGGGAAAGCAGAGATCCCCAGTGCTGTTGTGCCTGTGGATAGGCTGCAGGGGGACGGTGAAGACCAGCAAGAGCTTTCAGGGCTGGCAGCTGCCTTGTGGGAGAAGGAGCCAGACGTTTGCCTTTTCAGAAATAGTTTCTGCCGAGAACGAGCACCGTGACATGCTGAGTCTCTGGGAAAGCAGAGATCCCCAGTGCTGTTGCAGCTAAAGATAGGCTGCAGAGGGATAGTGAAGACCAGCAAGATCTTTCAGGGCTGGCACCTTCCTTGTGGGAGAAGGAGCCAGACGTTTGCCTTTCCAGAAAAAGTTTCTGCCGAGAACGAGCACCGTGACATGCTGAGTCTCTGGGAAAGCAGAGATCCCCAGTGCTGTTGCGGCTAAAGATAGGCTGCAGAGGGATAGTGAAGACCAGCAAGATCTTTCAGGGCTGGCACCTTCCTTGTGGGAGAAGGAGCCGTAAGTTTGTCTTTTCAGAAAAAGTTTCTGCCGAGAACGAGCACCGTGACATGCTGAGTCTCTGGGTAAGCAGAGATCCCCAGTGCCTGTGGATAGGCTGCAGGGGGACGGTGAAGACCAGCAAGATCTTTAAGGGCTGGCACCTTCCTTGTGGGAGAAGGAGCCAGACGTTTGCCTTTTCAGAAAAAGTTTCTGCCGAGAACGAGCACCGTGACATGCTGAGTGTCTGGGAAAGCAGAGATCCCCAGTGCTGTTGCGGCTATAGATAGGCTGCAGAGGGATAGTGAAGACCTGCAAGAGCTTTCAGGGCTGGCACCTTCCTTGTGGAAGATGGAGCCAGACGTTTGCCTTTTCAGAAAAAGTTTCTGCCGTAAGCGAGCACCATAAGATGCTGAATCTCTGGGAAAGCAGAGATCCCCAGTGCTGTTGCGGATAAAGATAGGCTGCAGAGGGATAGTGAAGACCTGCAAGACCTTTCAGGGCTGGCACCTTCCTTGTGGAAGATGGAGACAGAAGTTTGCCTCTTCAGAAAAACGCTCTGCCGTAAGCGAGCACCATAAAATGCTGATACTCTGGGAAAGCAGAGCTCCCCAGTGCTGTTGCGGCTATAGATAGGCTGCAGAGGGATAGTGAAGACCAGCACGAGCTTTCAGTGGTGGCAGCTTCCTTGTGGGAGAAGGAGCCAGACGTTTGCCTTTTCAGAAAAAGTTTCTGCCGAGAACGAGCACCGTGACATGCTGAGTCTCTGGGAAAGCAGAGATCCCCAGTGCTGTTGCGGCTATAGATAGGCTGCAGGGGGACGGAGAAGACCAGCAAGAGCTTTCAGGGCTGGCAGCTTCCTTGTGGGAGAAGGAGCCAGACGTTTGCCTTTTCAGAAAAAGGCTCTGCCGAGAGCGAGCACCATGAGATGCTGAGTCTCTGGGAAAGCAGAGATCCCCAGTGCTGTTGTGTCTGTGGATAGGCTGCAGGGGGACGGTGAAGACCAGCAAGAGCTTTCAGGGCTGGCACCTTCCTTGTGGGAGAAGGAGCCAGACGTTTGCCTTTTCAGAAAAAGTTTCTGCCGAGAACGAGCCCCGTGACATGCTGAGTCTCTGGGAAAGCAGACATCCCCAGTGCTGTTGCGGCTAAAGATAGGCTGCAGAGGGATAGTGAAGACCTGCAAGAGCTTTCAGGGCTGGCACCTTCCTTGTGGGAGAAGGAGCCAGACGTTTGCCTTTTCAGAAAAAGTTTCTGCCGAGAACGAGCACCGTGACATGCTGAGTCTCTGGGAAAGCAGAGATCCCCAGTGCTGTTGTGCCTGTGGATAGGCTGCAGGGGGACGGTGAAGACCAGCAAGATCTTTCAGGGCTGGCACCTTCCTTGTGGGAGAAGGAGCCAGACGTTTGCCTTTTCAGAAAAAGTTTCTGCCGAGAACGAGCACCGTGACATGCTGAGTCTCTGGGAAAGCAGAGATCCCCAGTGCTGTTGTGCCTGTGGATAGGCTGCAGGGGGACGGTGAAGACCAGCAAGATCTTTCAGGGCTGGCACCTTCCTTGTGGGAGAAGGAGCCAGACGTTTGCCTTTTCAGAAAAAGTTTCTGCCGAGAACGAGCACCGTGACATGCTGAGTCTCTGGGAAAGCAGAGATCCCCAGTGCTGTTGCGGCTAAAGATAGGCTGCAGAGGGATAGTGAAGACCAGCAAGATCTTTCAGGGCTGGCACCTTCCTTGTGGGAGAAGGAGCCAGACATTTGCCTTTTCAGAAAAAGTTTCTGCCGAGAACGAGCACCGTGACATGCTGAGTCTCTGGGAAAGCAGAGATCCCCAGAGCTGTTGCGGCTAAAGATAGGCTGCAGAGGGATAGTGAAGACCAGCAAGAGCTTTCAGGGCTGGCACCTTCCTTGTGGGAGAAAGAGCCAGACGTTTGCCTTTTCAGAAAAAGTTTCTGCCGAGAACGAGCACCGTGACATGCTGAGTCTCTGGGAAAGCAGAGATCCCCAGTGCTGTTGCGGCTAAAGATAGGCTGCAGAGGGATAGTGAAGACCAGCAAGATCTTTCAGGGCTGGCACCTTCCTTGTGGGAGAAGGAGCCGTAAGTTTGTCTTTTCAGAAAAAGTTTCTGCCGAGAACGAGCACCGTGACATGCTGAGTCTCTGGGAAAGCAGAGATCCCCAGTGCTGTTGTGCCTGTGGATAGGCTGCAGGGGGACGGTGAAGACCAGCAAGATCTTTCAGGGCTGGCACCTTCCTTGTGGGAGAAGGAGCCGTAAGTTTGTCTTTTCAGAAAAAGTTTCTGCCGAGAACGAGCACCGTGACATGCTGAGTCTCTGGGTAAGCAGAGATCCCCAGTGCCTGTGGATAGGCTGCAGGGGGACGGTGAAGACCAGCAAGATCTTTAAGGGCTGGCACCTTCCTTGTGGGAGAAGGAGCCAGACGTTTGCCTTTTCAGAAAAAGTTTCTGCCGAGAACGAGCACCGTGACATGCTGAGTGTCTGGGAAAGCAGAGATCCCCAGTGCTGTTGCGGCTATAGATAGGCTGCAGAGGGATAGTGAAGACCTGCAAGAGCTTTCAGGGCTGGCACCTTCCTTGTGGAAGATGGAGCCAGACGTTTGCCTTTTCAGAAAAAGTTTCTGCCGTAAGCGAGCACCATAAGATGCTGAATCTCTGGGAAAGCAGAGATCCCCAGTGCTGTTGCGGATAAAGATAGGCTGCAGAGGGATAGTGAAGACCTGCAAGACCTTTCAGGGCTGGCACCTTCCTTGTGGAAGATGGAGACAGAAGTTTGCCTCTTCAGAAAAACGCTCTGCCGTAAGCGAGCACCATAAAATGCTGATACTCTGGGAAAGCAGAGCTCCCCAGTGCTGTTGCGGCTATAGATAGGCTGCAGAGGGATAGTGAAGACCAGCACGAGCTTTCAGTGGTGGCAGCTTCCTTGTGGGAGAAGGAGCCAGACGTTTGCCTTTTCAGAAAAAGTTTCTGCCGAGAACGAGCACCGTGACATGCTGAGTCTCTGGGAAAGCAGAGATCCCCAGTGCTGTTGCGGCTATAGATAGGCTGCAGGGGGACGGAGAAGACCAGCAAGAGCTTTCAGGGCTGGCAGCTTCCTTGTGGGAGAAGGAGCCAGACGTTTGCCTTTTCAGAAAAAGGCTCTGCCGAGAGCGAGCACCATGAGATGCTGAGTCTCTGGGAAAGCAGAGATCCCCAGTGCTGTTGTGTCTGTGGATAGGCTGCAGGGGGACGGTGAAGACCAGCAAGAGCTTTCAGGGCTGGCACCTTCCTTGTGGGAGAAGGAGCCAGACGTTTGCCTTTTCAGAAAAAGTTTCTGCCGAGAACGAGCCCCGTGACATGCTGAGTCTCTGGGAAAGCAGACATCCCCAGTGCTGTTGCGGCTAAAGATAGGCTGCAGAGGGATAGTGAAGACCTGCAAGAGCTTTCAGGGCTGGCACCTTCCTTGTGGGAGAAGGAGCCAGACGTTTGCCTTTTCAGAAAAAGTTTCTGCCGAGAACGAGCACCGTGACATGCTGAGTCTCTGGGAAAGCAGAGATCCCCAGTGCTGTTGTGCCTGTGGATAGGCTGCAGGGGGACGGTGAAGACCAGCAAGATCTTTCAGGGCTGGCACCTTCCTTGTGGGAGAAGGAGCCAGACGTTTGCCTTTTCAGAAAAAGTTTCTGCCGAGAACGAGCACCGTGACATGCTGAGTCTCTGGGAAAGCAGAGATCCCCAGTGCTGTTGCGGCTAAAGATAGGCTGCAGAGGGATAGTGAAGACCAGCAAGATCTTTCAGGGCTGGCACCTTCCTTGTGGGAGAAGGAGGCAGACGTTTGCCTTTTCAGAAAAAGTTTCTGCCGAGAACGAGCACCGTGACATGCTGAGTCACTGGGAAAGCAGAGATCCCCAGTGCTGTTGTGCCTGTGGATAGGCTGCAGGGGGACTGTGAAGACCAGCAAGATCTTTCAGGGCTGGCACCTTCCTTGTGGGAGAAGGAGCCAGACGTTTGCCTTTTCAGAAAAAGTTTCTGCCGAGAACGAGCACCGTGGCATGCTGAGTCTCTGGGAAAGCAGAGATCCCCAGTGCTGTTGCGGATAAAGATAGGCTGCAGAGGGATAGTGAAGACCTGCAAGAGCTTTCAGGGCTGGCACCTTCCTTGTGGGAGAAGGAGCCAGACGTTTGCCTTTTCAGAAAAAGTTTCTGCCGAGAACGAGCACCGTGACATGCTGAGTCTCTGGGAAAGCAGAGATACCCAGTGCTGTTGCGGCTAAAGATAGGCTGCAGAAGGATAGTGAAGACCAGCAAGAGCTTTCAGGGCTGGCACCTTCCTTGTGGGAGAAGGAGCCGTAAGTTTGCCTTTTCAGAAAAAGTTTCTGCCGAGAACGAGCACCGTGACATGCTGAGTCTCTGGGAAAGCAGAGATCCCCAGTGCTGTTGCGGCTAAAGATAGGCTGCAGAGGGATAGTGAAGACCAGCAAGATCTTTCAGGGCTGGCACCTTCCTTGTGGGAGAAGGAGCCAGACGTTTGCCTTTTCAGAAAAAGTTTCTGCCGAGAACGAGCACCGTGACATGCTGAGTCACTGGGAAAGCAGAGATCCCCAGTGCTGTTGTGCCTGTGGATAGGCTGCAGGGGGACTGTGAAGACCAGCAAGATCTTTCAGGGCTGGCACCTTCCTTGTGGGAGAAGGAGCCAGACGTTTGCCTTTTCAGAAAAAGTTTCTGCCGAGAACGAGCACCGTGACATGCTGAGTCTCTGGGAAAGCAGAGATCCCCAGTGCTGTTGCGGATAAAGATAGGCTGCAGAGGGATAGTGAAGACCAGCAAGATCTTTCAGGGCTGGCACCTTCCTTGTGGGAGAAGGAGCCAGACGTTTGCCTTTTCAGAAAAAGTTTCTGCCGAGAACGAGCACCGTGACATGCTGAGTCTCTGGGAAAGCAGAGATCCCCAGTGCTGTTGCGGCTAAAGATAGGCTGCAGAAGGATAGTGAAGACCAGCAAGAGCTTTCAGGGCTGGCACCTTCCTTGTGGGAGAAGGAGCCGTAAGTTTGTCTTTTCAGAAAAAGTTTCTGCCGAGAACGAGCACCGTGACATGCTGAGTGTCTGGGAAAGCAGAGATCCCCAGTGCTGTTGCGGCTAAAGATAGGCTGCAGGGGGACGGTGAAGACCAGCAAGATCTTTCAGGGCTGGCACCTTCCTTGTGGGAGAAGGAGCCAGACGTTTGCCTTTTCAGAAAAAGGCTCTGCCGAGAACGAGCACCATGAGATGCTGAGTCTGTGGGAAAGCAGAGATCCCCAGTGCTGTTGTGCCTGTGGATAGGCTGCAGGGGGACTGTGAAGACCAGCAAGATCTTTCAGGGCTGGCACCTTCCTTGTAGGAGAAGGAGCCAGACGTTTGCCTTTTCAGAAAAAGTTTCTGCCGAGAACGAGCCCCGTGACATGCTGAGTCTCTGGGAAAGCAGAGATCCCCAGTGCTGTTGCGGCTAAAGATAGGCTGCAGAGGGATAGTGAAGACCAGCAGGATCTTTCAGGGCTGGCACCTTCCTTGTGGGAGAAGGAGCCAGACGTTTGCCTTTTCAGAAAAAGTTTCTGCCGAGAACGAGCACCGTGACATGCTGAGTCGCTGGGAAAGCAGAGATCCCCAGTGCTGTTGTGCCTGTGGATAGGCTGCAGGGGGACGGTGAAGACCAGCAAGATCTTTCAGGGCTGGCACCTTCCTTGTGGGAGAAGGAGCCAGACGTTTGCCTTTTCAGAAAAAGTTTCTGCCGAGAACGAGCACCGTGACATGCTGAGTCTCTGGGAAAGCAGAGATCCCCAGTGCTGTTGCGGCTAAAGATAGGCTGCAGAGGGATAGTGAAGACCAGCAAGATCTTTCAGGGCTGGCACCTTCCTTGTGGGAGAAGGAGGCAGACGTTTGCCTTTTCAGAAAAAGTTTCTGCCGAGAACGAGCACCGTGACATGCTGAGTCACTGGGAAAGCAGAGATCCCCAGTGCTGTTGTGCCTGTGGATAGGCTGCAGGGGGACTGTGAAGACCAGCAAGATCTTTCAGGGCTGGCACCTTCCTTGTGGGAGAAGGAGCCAGACGTTTGCCTTTTCAGAAAAAGTTTCTGCCGAGAACGAGCACCGTGGCATGCTGAGTCTCTGGGAAAGCAGAGATCCCCAGTGCTGTTGCGGATAAAGATAGGCTGCAGAGGGATAGTGAAGACCTGCAAGAGCTTTCAGGGCTGGCACCTTCCTTGTGGGAGAAGGAGCCAGACGTTTGCCTTTTCAGAAAAAGTTTCTGCCGAGAACGAGCACCGTGACATGCTGAGTCTCTGGGAAAGCAGAGATCCCCAGTGCTGTTGCGGCTAAAGATAGGCTGCAGAGGGATAGTGAAGACCTGCAAGAGCTTTCAGGGCTGGCACCTTCCTTGTGGGAGAAGGAGCCAGACGTTTGCCTTTTCAGAAAAAGTTTCTGCCGAGAACGAGCACCGTGACATGCTGAGTCTCTGGGAAAGCAGAGATCCCCAGTGCTGTTGTGCCTGTGGATAGGCTGCAGGGGGACGGTGAAGACCAGCAAGATCTTTCAGGGCTGGCACCTTCCTTGTGGGAGAAGGAGCCAGACGTTTGCCTTTTCAGAAAAAGTTTCTGCCGAGAACGAGCACCGTGACATGCTGAGTCTCTGGGAAAGCAGAGATCCCCAGTGCTGTTGTGCCTGTGGATAGGCTGCAGGGGGACGGTGAAGACCAGCAAGATCTTTCAGGGCTGGCACCTTCCTTGTGGGAGAAGGAGCCAGACGTTTGCCTTTTCAGAAAAAGTTTCTGCCGAGAACGAGCACCGTGACATGCTGAGTCTCTGGGAAAGCAGAGATCCCCAGTGCTGTTGCGGCTAAAGATAGGCTGCAGAGGGATAGTGAAGACCAGCAAGATCTTTCAGGGCTGGCACCTTCCTTGTGGGAGAAGGAGCCAGACATTTGCCTTTTCAGAAAAAGTTTCTGCCGAGAACGAGCACCGTGACATGCTGAGTCTCTGGGAAAGCAGAGATCCCCAGAGCTGTTGCGGCTAAAGATAGGCTGCAGAGGGATAGTGAAGACCAGCAAGATCTTTCAGGGCTGGCACCTTCCTTGTGGGAGAAGGAGCCGTAAGTTTGTCTTTTCAGAAAAAGTTTCTGCCGAGAACGAGCACCGTGACATGCTGAGTCTCTGGGAAAGCAGAGATCCCCAGTGCTGTTGTGCCTGTGGATAGGCTGCAGGGGGACGGTGAAGACCAGCAAGATCTTTAAGGGCTGGCACCTTCCTTGTGGGAGAAGGAGCCAGACGTTTGCCTTTTCAGAAAAAGTTTCTGCCGAGAACGAGCACCGTGACATGCTGAGTCTCTGGGAAAGCAGAGATCCCCAGTGCTGTTGTGCCTGTGGATAGGCTGCAGGGGGACGGTGAAGACCAGCAAGAGCTTTCAGGGCTGGCACCTTCCTTGTGGGAGAAGGAGCCAGACGTTTGCCTTTTCAGAAAAAGTTTCTGCCGAGAACGAGCACCGTGACATGCTGAGTCTCTGGGAAAGCAGAGATCCCCAGTGCTGTTGCGGCTAAAGATAGGCTGCAGAGGGATAGTGAAGACCAGCAAGATCTTTCAGGGCTGGCACCTTCCTTGTGGGAGAAGGAGGCAGACGTTTGCCTTTTCAGAAAAAGTTTCTGCCGAGAACGAGCACCGTGACATGCTGAGTCACTGGGAAAGCAGAGATCCCCAGTGCTGTTGTGCCTGTGGATAGGCTGCAGGGGGACTGTGAAGACCAGCAAGATCTTTCAGGGCTGGCACCTTCCTTGTGGGAGAAGGAGCCAGACGTTTGCCTTTTCAGAAAAAGTTTCTGCCGAGAACGAGCACCGTGGCATGCTGAGTCTCTGGGAAAGCAGAGATCCCCAGTGCTGTTGCGGATAAAGATAGGCTGCAGAGGGATAGTGAAGACCTGCAAGAGCTTTCAGGGCTGGCACCTTCCTTGTGGGAGAAGGAGCCAGACGTTTGCCTTTTCAGAAAAAGTTTCTGCCGAGAACGAGCACCGTGACATGCTGAGTCTCTGGGAAAGCAGAGATACCCAGTGCTGTTGCGGCTAAAGATAGGCTGCAGAAGGATAGTGAAGACCAGCAAGAGCTTTCAGGGCTGGCACCTTCCTTGTGGGAGAAGGAGCCAGACGTTTGCCTTTTCAGAAAAAGTTTCTGCCGAGAACGAGCACCGTGACATGCTGAGTCACTGGGAAAGCAGAGATCCCCAGTGCTGTTGTGCCTGTGGATAGGCTGCAGGGGGACTGTGAAGACCAGCAAGATCTTTCAGGGCTGGCACCTTCCTTGTGGGAGAAGGAGCCAGACGTTTGCCTTTTCAGAAAAAGTTTCTGCCGAGAACGAGCACCGTGACATGCTGAGTCTCTGGGAAAGCAGAGATCCCCAGTGCTGTTGCGGATAAAGATAGGCTGCAGAGGGATAGTGAAGACCAGCAAGATCTTTCAGGGCTGGCACCTTCCTTGTGGGAGAAGGAGCCAGACGTTTGCCTTTTCAGAAAAAGTTTCTGCCGAGAACGAGCACCGTGACATGCTGAGTCTCTGGGAAAGCAGAGATCCCCAGTGCTGTTGCGGCTAAAGATAGGCTGCAGAAGGATAGTGAAGACCAGCAAGAGCTTTCAGGGCTGGCACCTTCCTTGTGGGAGAAGGAGCCGTAAGTTTCTCTTTTCAGAAAAAGTTTCTGCCGAGAACGAGCACCGTGACATGCTGAGTGTCTGGGAAAGCAGAGATCCCCAGTGCTGTTGCGGCTAAAGATAGGCTGCAGGGGGACGGTGAAGACCAGCAAGATCTTTCAGGGCTGGCACCTTCCTTGTGGGAGAAGGAGCCAGACGTTTGCCTTTTCAGAAAAAGGCTCTGCCGAGAACGAGCACCGTGACATGCTGAGTCGCTGGGAAAGCAGAGATCCCCAGTGCTGTTGTGCCTGTGGATAGGCTGCAGGGGGACTGTGAAGACCAGCAAGATCTTTCAGGGCTGGCACCTTCCTTGTAGGAGAAGGAGCCAGACGTTTGCCTTTTCAGAAAAAGTTTCTGCCGAGAACGAGCCCCGTGACATGCTGAGTCTCTGGGAAAGCAGAGATCCCCAGTGCTGTTGCGGCTAAAGATAGGCTGCAGAGGGATAGTGAAGACCAGCAGGATCTTTCAGGGCTGGCACCTTCCTTGTGGGAGAAGGAGCCAGACGTTTGCCTTTTCAGAAAAAGTTTCTGCCGAGAACGAGCACCGTGACATGCTGAGTCGCTGGGAAAGCAGAGATCCCCAGTGCTGTTGTGCCTGTGGATAGGCTGCAGGGGGACTGTGAAGACCAGCAAGATCTTTCAGGGCTGGCACCTTCCTTGTGGGAGAAGGAGCCAGACGTTTGCCTTTTCAGAAAAAGTTTCTGCCGAGAACGAGCCCCGTGACATGCTGAGTCTCTGGGAAAGCAGAGATCCCCAGTGCTGTTGCGGATAAAGATAGGCTGCAGAGGGATAGTGAAGACCAGCAAGATCTTTCAGGGCTGGCACCTTCCTTGTGGGAGAAGGAGCCAGACGTTTGCCTTTTCAGAAAAAGTTTCTGCCGAGAACGAGCACCGTGACATGCTGAGTCTCTGGGAAAGCAGAGATCACCAGTGCTGTTGTGCCTGTGGATAGGCTGCAGGGGGACGGTGAAGACCAGCAAGATCTTTCAGGGCTGGCACCTTCCTTGTGGGAGAAGGAGCCAGACGTTTGCCTTTTCAGAAAAAGTTTCTGCCGAGAACGAGCACCGTGACATGCTGAGTCTCTGGGAAAGCAGAGATCCCCAGTGCTGTTGCGGATAAAGATAGGCTGCAGAGGGATAGTGAAGACCAGCAAGAGCTTTCAGGGCTGGCACCTTCCTTGTGGGAGAAGGAGCCAGACGTTTGCCTTTTCAGAAAAAGTTTCTGCCGAGAACGAGCACCGTGACATGCTGAGTGTCTGGGAAAGCAGAGATCCCCAGTGCTGTTGCGGCTATAGATAGGCTGCAGAGGGATAGTGAAGACCTGCAAGAGCTTTCAGGGCTGGCACCTTCCTTGTGGAAGATGGAGCCAGACGTTTGCCTCTTCAGAAAAACGCTCTGCCGTAAGCGAGCACCATAAGATGCTGAATCTCTGGGAAAGCAGAGATCCCCAGTGCTGTTGCGGATAAAGATAGGCTGCAGAGGGATAGTGAAGACCTGCAAGACCTTTCAGGGCTGGCACCTTCCTTGTGGAAGATGGAGACAGAAGTTTGCCTCTTCAGAAAAACGCTCTGCCGTAAGCGAGCACCATAAAATGCTGATACTCTGGGAAAGCAGAGCTCCCCAGTGCTGTTGCGGCTATAGATAGGCTGCAGAGGGATAGTGAAGACCAGCACGAGCTTTCAGTGGTGGCAGCTTCCTTGTGGGAGAAGGAGCCAGACGTTTGCCTTTTCAGAAAAAGTTTCTGCCGAGAACGAGCACCGTGACATGCTGAGTCTCTGGGAAAGCAGAGATCCCCAGTGCTGTTGCGGCTATAGATAGGCTGCAGGGGGACGGAGAAGACCAGCAAGAGCTTTCAGGGCTGGCAGCTTCCTTGTGGGAGAAGGAGCCGTAAGTTTGTCTTTTCAGAAAAAGTTTCTGCCGAGAACGAGCACCGTGACATGCTGAGTCTCTGGGAAAGCAGAGATCCCCAGTGCTGTTGTGCCTGTGGATAGGCTGCAGGGGGACGGTGAAGACCAGCAAGATCTTTAAGGGCTGGCACCTTCCTTGTGGGAGAAGGAGCCAGACGTTTGCCTTTTCAGAAAAAGTTTCTGCCGAGAACGAGCACCGTGACATGCTGAGTCTCTGGGAAAGCAGAGATCCCCAGTGCTGTTGTGCCTGTGGATAGGCTGCAGGGGGACGGTGAAGACCAGCAAGATCTTTCAGGGCTGGCACCTTCCTTGTGGGAGAAGGAGCCAGACGTTTGCCTTTTCAGAAAAAGTTTCTGCCGAGAACGAGCACCGTGACATGCTGAGTCTCTGGGAAAGCAGAGATCCCCAGTGCTGTTGCGGCTAAAGATAGGCTGCAGAGGGATAGTGAAGACCAGCAAGATCTTTCAGGGCTGGCACCTTCCTTGTGGGAGAAGGAGGCAGACGTTTGCCTTTTCAGAAAAAGTTTCTGCCGAGAACGAGCACCGTGACATGCTGAGTCACTGGGAAAGCAGAGATCCCCAGTGCTGTTGTGCCTGTGGATAGGCTGCAGGGGGACTGTGAAGACCAGCAAGATCTTTCAGGGCTGGCACCTTCCTTGTGGGAGAAGGAGCCAGACGTTTGCCTTTTCAGAAAAAGTTTCTGCCGAGAACGAGCACCGTGGCATGCTGAGTCTCTGGGAAAGCAGAGATCCCCAGTGCTGTTGCGGATAAAGATAGGCTGCAGAGGGATAGTGAAGACCTGCAAGAGCTTTCAGGGCTGGCACCTTCCTTGTGGGAGAAGGAGCCAGACGTTTGCCTTTTCAGAAAAAGTTTCTGCCGAGAACGAGCACCGTGACATGCTGAGTCTCTGGGAAAGCAGAGATACCCAGTGCTGTTGCGGCTAAAGATAGGCTGCAGAAGGATAGTGAAGACCAGCAAGAGCTTTCAGGGCTGGCACCTTCCTTGTGGGAGAAGGAGCCGTAAGTTTGTCTTTTCAGAAAAAGTTTCTGCCGAGAACGAGCACCGTGACATGCTGAGTCTCTGGGAAAGCAGAGATCCCCAGTGCTGTTGCGGCTAAAGATAGGCTGCAGAGGGATAGTGAAGACCAGCAAGATCTTTCAGGGCTGGCACCTTCCTTGTGGGAGAAGGAGCCAGACGTTTGCCTTTTCAGAAAAAGTTTCTGCCGAGAACGAGCACCGTGACATGCTGAGTCACTGGGAAAGCAGAGATCCCCAGTGCTGTTGTGCCTGTGGATAGGCTGCAGGGGGACTGTGAAGACCAGCAAGATCTTTCAGGGCTGGCACCTTCCTTGTGGGAGAAGGAGCCAGACGTTTGCCTTTTCAGAAAAAGTTTCTGCCGAGAACGAGCACCGTGACATGCTGAGTCTCTGGGAAAGCAGAGATCCCCAGTGCTGTTGCGGATAAAGATAGGCTGCAGAGGGATAGTGAAGACCAGCAAGATCTTTCAGGGCTGGCACCTTCCTTGTGGGAGAAGGAGCCAGACGTTTGCCTTTTCAGAAAAAGTTTCTGCCGAGAACGAGCACCGTGACATGCTGAGTCTCTGGGAAAGCAGAGATCCCCAGTGCTGTTGCGGCTAAAGATAGGCTGCAGAAGGATAGTGAAGACCAGCAAGAGCTTTCAGGGCTGGCACCTTCCTTGTGGGAGAAGGAGCCGTAAGTTTGCCTTTTCAGAAAAAGTTTCTGCCGAGAACGAGCACCGTGACATGCTGAGTGTCTGGGAAAGCAGAGATCCCCAGTGCTGTTGCGGCTAAAGATAGGCTGCAGGGGGACGGTGAAGACCAGCAAGATCTTTCAGGGCTGGCACCTTCCTTGTGGGAGAAGGAGCCAGACGTTTGCCTTTTCAGAAAAAGGCTCTGCCGAGAACGAGCACCGTGACATGCTGAGTCGCTGGGAAAGCAGAGATCCCCAGTGCTGTTGTGCCTGTGGATAGGCTGCAGGGGGACTGTGAAGACCAGCAAGATCTTTCAGGGCTGGCACCTTCCTTGTAGGAGAAGGAGCCAGACGTTTGCCTTTTCAGAAAAAGTTTCTGCCGAGAACGAGCCCCGTGACATGCTGAGTCTCTGGGAAAGCAGAGATCCCCAGTGCTGTTGCGGCTAAAGATAGGCTGCAGAGGGATAGTGAAGACCAGCAGGATCTTTCAGGGCTGGCACCTTCCTTGTGGGAGAAGGAGCCAGACGTTTGCCTTTTCAGAAAAAGTTTCTGCCGAGAACGAGCACCGTGACATGCTGAGTCGCTGGGAAAGCAGAGATCCCCAGTGCTGTTGTGCCTGTGGATAGGCTGCAGGGGGACTGTGAAGACCAGCAAGATCTTTCAGGGCTGGCACCTTCCTTGTGGGAGAAGGAGCCAGACGTTTGCCTTTTCAGAAAAAGTTTCTGCCGAGAACGAGCCCCGTGACATGCTGAGTCTCTGGGAAAGCAGAGATCCCCAGTGCTGTTGCGGATAAAGATAGGCTGCAGAGGGATAGTGAAGACCAGCAAGATCTTTCAGGGCTGGCACCTTCCTTGTGGGAGAAGGAGCCAGACGTTTGCCTTTTCAGAAAAAGTTTCTGCCGAGAACGAGCACCGTGACATGCTGAGTCTCTGGGAAAGCAGAGATCACCAGTGCTGTTGTGCCTGTGGATAGGCTGCAGGGGGACGGTGAAGACCAGCAAGATCTTTCAGGGCTGGCACCTTCCTTGTGGGAGAAGGAGCCAGACGTTTGCCTTTTCAGAAAAAGTTTCTGCCGAGAACGAGCACCGTGACATGCTGAGTCTCTGGGAAAGCAGAGATCCCCAGTGCTGTTGCGGATAAAGATAGGCTGCAGAGGGATAGTGAAGACCAGCAAGAGCTTTCAGGGCTGGCACCTTCCTTGTGGGAGAAGGAGCCAGACGTTTGCCTTTTCAGAAAAAGTTTCTGCCGAGAACGAGCACCGTGACATGCTGAGTGTCTGGGAAAGCAGAGATCCCCAGTGCTGTTGCGGCTATAGATAGGCTGCAGAGGGATAGTGAAGACCTGCAAGAGCTTTCAGGGCTGGCACCTTCCTTGTGGAAGATGGAGCCAGACGTTTGCCTCTTCAGAAAAACGCTCTGCCGTAAGCGAGCACCATAAGATGCTGAATCTCTGGGAAAGCAGAGATCCCCAGTGCTGTTGCGGCTAAAGATAGACTGCAGAGGGATAGTGAAGACCTGCAAGACCTTTCAGGGCTGGCACCTTCCTTGTGGAAGATGGAGACAGAAGTTTGCCTCTTCAGAAAAACGCTCTGCCGTAAGCGAGCACCATAAAATGCTGATACTCTGGGAAAGCAGAGCTCCCCAGTGCTGTTGCGGCTATAGATAGGCTGCAGAGGGATAGTGAAGACCAGCACGAGCTTTCAGTGGTGGCAGCTTCCTTGTGGGAGAAGGAGCCAGACGTTTGCCTTTTCAGAAAAAGTTTCTGCCGAGAACGAGCACCGTGACATGCTGAGTCTCTGGGAAAGCAGAGATCCCCAGTGCTGTTGCGGCTATAGATAGGCTGCAGGGGGACGGAGAAGACCAGCAAGAGCTTTCAGGGCTGGCAGCTTCCTTGTGGGAGAAGGAGCCAGACGTTTGCCTTTTCAGAAAAAGGCTCTGCCGAGAGCGAGCACCATGAGATGCTGAGTCTCTGGGAAAGCAGAGATCCCCAGTGCTGTTGTGTCTGTGGATAGGCTGCAGGGGGACGGTGAAGACCAGCAAGAGCTTTCAGGGCTGGCACCTTCCTTGTGGGAGAAGGAGCCAGACGTTTACCTTTTCAGAAAAAGTTTCTGCCGAGAACGAGCCCCGTGACATGCTGAGTCTCTGGGAAAGCAGACATCCCCAGTGCTGTTGCGGCTAAAGATAGGCTGCAGAGGGATAGTGAAGACCTGCAAGAGCTTTCAGGGCTGGCACCTTCCTTGTGGGAGAAGGAGCCAGACGTTTGCCTTTTCAGAAAAAGTTTCTGCCGAGAACGAGCACCGTGACATGCTGAGTCTCTGGGAAAGCAGAGATCCCCAGTGCTGTTGTGCCTGTGGATAGGCTGCAGGGGGACGGTGAAGACCAGCAAGATCTTTCAGGGCTGGCACCTTCCTTGTGGGAGAAGGAGCCAGACGTTTGCCTTTTCAGAAAAAGTTTCTGCCGAGAACGAGCACCGTGACATGCTGAGTCTCTGGGAAAGCAGAGATCCCCAGTGCTGTTGCGGCTAAAGATAGGCTGCAGAGGGATAGTGAAGACCAGCAAGATCTTTCAGGGCTGGCACCTTCCTTGTGGGAGAAGGAGCCAGACATTTGCCTTTTCAGAAAAAGTTTCTGCCGAGAACGAGCACCGTGACATGCTGAGTCTCTGGGAAAGCAGAGATCCCCAGAGCTGTTGCGGCTAAAGATAGGCTGCAGAGGGATAGTGAAGACCAGCAAGAGCTTTCAGGGCTGGCACCTTCCTTGTGGGAGAAAGAGCCGTAAGTTTGTCTTTTCAGAAAAAGTTTGTGCCGAGAACGAGCACAGTGACATGCTGAGTCTCTGGGAAAGCAGAGATCCCCAGTGCTGTTGCGGCTAAAGATAGGCTGCAGAGGGATAGTGAAGACCTGCAAGAGCTTTCAGGGCTGGCAGCTGCCTTGTGGGAGAAGGAGCCAGACGTTTGCCTTTTCAGAAAAAGTTTCTGCCGAGAACGAGCCCCGTGACATGCTGAGTCTCTGGGAAAGCAGAGATCCCCAGTGCTGTTGCGGCTAAAGATAGGCTGCAGAGGGATAGTGAAGACCAGCAAGATCTTTCAGGGCTGGCACCTTCCTTGTGGGAGAAGGAGCCAGACGTTTGCCTTTCCAGAAAAAGTTTCTGCCGAGAACGAGCACCGTGACATGCTGAGTCTCTGGGAAAGCAGAGATCCCCAGTGCTGTTGCGGCTAAAGATAGGCTGCAGAGGGATAGTGAAGACCAGCAAGATCTTTCAGGGCTGGCACCTTCCTTGTGGGAGAAGGAGCCGTAAGTTTGTCTTTTCAGAAAAAGTTTCTGCCGAGAACGAGCACCGTGACATGCTGAGTCTCTGGGAAAGCAGAGATCCCCAGTGCTGTTGTGCCTGTGGATAGGCTGCAGGGGGACGGTGAAGACCAGCAAGATCTTTAAGGGCTGGCACCTTCCTTGTGGGAGAAGGAGCCAGACGTTTGCCTTTTCAGAAAAAGTTTCTGCCGAGAACGAGCACCGTGACATGCTGAGTCGCTGGGAAAGCAGAGATCCCAAGTGCTGTTGTGCCTGTGGATAGGCTGCAGGGGGACGGTGAAGACCAGCAAGATCTTTCAGGGCTGGCACCTTCCTTGTGGGAGAAGGAGCCAGACGTTTGCCTTTTCAGAAAAAGTTTCTGCCGAGAATGAGCACCGTGACATGCTGAGTCTCTGGGAAAGCAGAGATCCCCAGTGCTGTTGCGGCTAAAGATAGGCTGCAGAGGGATAGTGAAGACCAGCAAGATCTTTCAGGGCTGGCACCTTCCTTGTGGGAGAAGGAGCCAGACGTTTGCCTTTTCAGAAAAAGTTTCTGCCGAGAACGAGCACCGTGACATGCTGAGTCTCTGGGAAAGCAGAGATCCCCAGTGCTGTTGCGGCTAAAGATAGGCTGCAGGGGGACGGTGAAGACCAGCAAGATCTTTCAGGGCTGGCACCTTCCTTGTGGGAGAAGGAGCCAGATGTTTGCCTTTTCAGAAAAAGTTTCTGCCGAGAACGAGCACCGTGACATGCTGAGTCTCTGGGAAAGCAGAGATCCCCAGTGCTGTTGCGGCTAAAGATAGGCTGCAGAGGGATAGTGAAGACCTGCAAGAGCTTTCAGGGCTGGCAGCTTCCTTGTGGGAGAAGGAGCCAGACGTTTGCCTTTTCAGAAAAAGTTTCTGCCGAGAACGAGCACCGTGACATGCTGAGTCTCTGGGAAAGCAGAGATCCCCAGTGCTGTTGCGGCTAAAGATAGGCTGCAGAGGGATAGTGAAGACCTGCAAGAGCTTTCAGGGCTGGCACCTGCCTTGTGGGAGAAGGAGCCAGACGTTTGCCTTTTCAGAAAAAGTTTCTGCCGAGAACGAGCACCGTGACATGCTGAGTCGCTGGGAAAGCAGAGATCCCCAGTGCTGTTGTGCCTGTGGATAGGCTGCAGGGGGACGGAGAAGACCAGCAAGAGCTTTCAGGGCTGGCAGCTTCCTTGTGGGAGAAGGAGCCAGACGTTTGCCTTTTCAGAAAAAGGCTCTGCCGAGAGCGAGCACCGTGAGATGCTGAGTCTCTGGGAAAGCAGAGATCCCCAGTGCTGTTGTGTCTGTGGATAGGCTGCAGGGGGACGGTGAAGACCAGCAAGAGCTTTCAGGGCTGGCACCTTCCTTGTGGGAGAAGGAGCCAGACGTTTGCCTTTTCAGAAAAAGTTTCTGCCGAGAACGAGCACCGTGAGATGCTGAGTCTCTCGGAAAGCACAAATCCCCAGTTCTGTTGCGGCTAAAGATAGGCTGCAGAGGGATAGTGAAGACCAGCAAGAGCTTTCAGGGCTGGCACCTTCCTTGTGGGAGAAGGAGCCAGACGTTTGTCTTTTCAGAAAAAGTTTCTGCCGAGAACAAGCACCGTGACATGCTGAGTCTCTGGGAAAGCAGAGATCCCCAGTGCTGTTGTGCCTGTGGATAGGCTGCAGGGGGACGGTGAAGACCAGCAAGATCTTTCAGGGCTGGCACCTTCCTTGTGGGAGAAGGAGCCAGACGTTTGTCTTTTCAGAAAAAGTTTCTGCCGAGAACAAGCACCGTGACATGCTGAGTCTCTGGGAAAGCAGAGATCCCCAGTGCTGTTGTGCCTGTGGATAGGCTGCAGGGGGACGGTGAAGACCAGCAAGATCTTTAAGGGCTGGCACCTTCCTTGTGGGAGAAGGAGCCAGACGTTTGCCTTTTCAGAAAAAGTTTCTGCCGAGAACGAGCACCGTGACATGCTGAGTCGCTGGGAAAGCAGAGATCCCCAGTGCTGTTGCGGCTAAAGATAGGCTGCAGAGGGATAGTGAAGACCAGCAATATCTTTCAAGGCTGGAACCTTCCTTGTGGGAGAAGGAGCCAGACGTTTGCCTTTTCAGAAAAAGTTTCTGCCGAGAAAGAGCACCGTGACATGCTGAGTCTCTGGGAAAGCAGAGATCCCCAGTGCTGTTGCGGCTAAAGATAGGCTGCAGAGGGATAGTGAAGACCAGCAAGATCTTTCAGGGCTGGCACCTTCCTTGTGGGAGAAGGAGCCAGACGTTTGCCTTTTCAGAAAAAGTTTCTGCCGAGAACGAGCACCGTGACATGCTGAGTCGCTGGGAAAGCAGAGATCCCCAGTGCTGTTGTGCCTGTGGATAGGCTGCAGGGGGACTGTGAAGACCAGCAAGATCTTTCAGGGCTGGCAGCTTCCTTGTGGGAGAAGGAGGCAGACGTTTGCCTTTTCAGAAAAAGTTTCTGCCGAGAACGAGCACCGTGACATGCTGAGTCGCTGGGAAAGCAGAGATCCCCAGTGCTGTTGCGGCTAAAGATAGGCTGCAGAGGGATAGTGAAGACCAGCAAGAGCTTTCAGGGCTGGCACCTTCCTTGTGGGAGAAGGAGCCAGACGTTTGCCTTTTCAGAAAAAGTTTCTGCCGAGAACGAGCACCGTGACATGCTGAGTCTCTGGGAAAGCAGAGATCCCCAGTGCTGTTGCGGCTATAGATAGGCTGCAGAGGGATAGTGAAGACCTGCAAGAGCTTTCAGGGCTGGCACCTTCCTTGTGGGAGAAGGAGCCGTAAGTTTGTCTTTTCAGAAAAAGTTTCTGCCGAGAACGAGCACCGTGACATGCTGAGTCTCTGGGAAAGCAGAGATCCCCAGTGCTGTTGTGCCTGTGGATAGGCTGCAGGGGGACGGTGAAGACCAGCAAGATCTTTCAGGGCTGGCACCTTCCTTGTGGGAGAAGGAGCCAGACGTTTGCCTTTTCAGAAAAAGTTTCTGCCGAGAACGAGCACCGTAACTTGCTGAGTCTCTGGGAAAGCAGAGATCCCCAGTGCTGTTGTGCCTTTGGATAGGCTGCAGGGGGACGGTGAAGACCAGCAAGATCTTTAAGGGCTGGCACCTTCCTTGTGGGAGAAGGAGCCAGACGTTTGCCTTTTCAGAAAAAGTTTCTGCCGAGAACGAGCACCGTGACATGCTGAGTCGCTGGGAAAGCAGAGATCCCCAGTGCTGTTGCGGCTAAAGATAGGCTGCAGAGGGATAGTGAAGACCTGCAAGATCTTTCAAGGCTGGAACCTTCCTTGTGGGAGAAGGAGCCAGACGTTTGCCTTTTCAGAAAAAGTTTCTGCCGAGAAAGAGCACCGTGACATGCTGAGTCTCTGGGAAAGCAGAGATCCCCAGAGCTGTTGCGGCTAAAGATAGGCTGCAGAGGGATAGTGAAGACCTGCAAGAGCTTTCAGGGCTGGCAGCTTCCTTGTGGGAGAAGGAGCCAGACGTTTGCCTTTTCAGAAAAAGTTTCTGCCGAGAACGAGCACCGTGACATGCTGAGTCTCTGGGAAAGCAGAGATCCCCAGTGCTGTTGTGCCTGTGGATAGGCTGCAGGGGGACGGTGAAGACCAGCAAGATCTTTAAGGGCTGGCACCTTCCTTGTGGGAGAAGGAGCCAGACGTTTGCCTTTTCAGAAAAAGTTTCTGCCGAGAACGAGCACCGTGACATGCTGAGTCGCTGGGAAAGCAGAGATCCCCAGTGCTGTTGCGGCTAAAGATAGGCTGCAGAGGGATAGTGAAGACCAGCAATATCTTTCAAGGCTGGAACCTTCCTTGTGGGAGAAGGAGCCAGACGTTTGCCTTTTCAGAAAAAGTTTCTGCCGAGAAAGAGCACCGTGACATGCTGAGTCTCTGGGAAAGCAGAGATCCCCAGTGCTGTTGCGGCTAAAGATAGGCTGCAGAGGGATAGTGAAGACAAGCAAGATCTTTCAGGGCTGGCACCTTCCTTGTGGGAGAAGGAGCCAGACATTTGCATTTTCAGAAAAAGTTTCTGCCGAGAACGAGCACTGTGACATGCTGAGTCTCTGGGAAAGCAGAGATCCCCAGAGCTGTTGCGGCTAAAGATAGGCTGCAGAGGGATAGTGAAGACCTGCAAGAGCTTTCAGGTCTGGCAGCTTCCTTGTGGGAGAAGGAGCCAGACGTTTGCCTTTTCAGAAAAAGTTTCTGCCGAGAACGAGCACCGTGACATGCTGAGTCTCTGGGAAAGCAGAGATCCCCAGTGCTGTTGTGCCTGTGGATAGGCTGCAGGGGGATAGTGAAGACCAGCAAGATCTTTAAGGGCTGGCACCTTCCTTGTGGGAGAAGGAGCCAGACGTTTGCCTTTTGAGAAAAAGTTTCTGCCGAGAACGAGCACCGTGACATGCTGAGTCTCTGGGAAAGCAGAGATCCCCAGTGCTGTTGTGCCTGTGGATAGGCTGCAGGGGGACGGTGAAGACCAGCAAGATCTTTAAGGGCTGGCACCTTCCTTGTGGGAGAAGGAGCCAGACGTTTGCCTTTTGAGAAAATTTTCTGCCGAGAACGAGCACCGTGACATGCTGAGTGTCTGGGAAATCACAGATCCCCAGTTCTGTTGCGGCTAAAGATAGGCTGCAGAGGGATAGTGAAGACCAGCACGAGCTTTCAGAGCTGGCTGCTTCCTTGTGGGAGAAGGAGCCAGACGTTTGCCTTTTCAGAAAAATTTTCTGCCGAGAACGAGCCCCGTGACATGCTGAGTCTCTGGGAAAGCAGAGATCCCCAGTGCTGTTGCGGCTAAAGATAGGCTGCAGAGGGATAGTGAAGACCAGCAAGATCTTTCAGGGCTGGCACCTTCCTTGTGGGAGAAGGAGCCAGACGTTTGCCTTTTCAGAAAAAGTTTCTGCCGAGAAAGAGCACCGTGACATGCTGAGTCTCTGGGAAAGCAGAGATCCCCAGTGCTGTTGCGGCTAAAGATAGGCTGCAGAGGGATAGTGAAGACCAGCAAGAGCTTTCAGGGCTGGCACCTTCCTTGTGGGAGAAGGAGCCAGACATTTGCCTTTTCAGAAAAAGTTTCTGCCGAGAACGAGCACCGTGACATGCTGAGTCTCTGGGAAAGCAGAGATCCCCAGAGCTGTTGCGGCTAAATATAGGCTGCAGAGGGATAGTGAAGACCTGCAAGAGCTTTCAGGGCTGGCAGCTTCCTTGTGGGAGAAGGAGCCAGACGTTTGCCTTTTCAGAAAAAGTTTCTGCCGAGAACGAGCACCGTGACATGCTGAGTCTCTGGGAAAGCAGAGATCCCCAGTGCTGTTGCGGCTAAAGATAGGCTGCAGAGGGATAGTGAAGACCAGCAAGAGCTTTCAGGGCTGGCACCTTCCTTGTGGGAGAAGGAGCCAGACGTTTGCCTTTTCAGAAAAAGTTTCTGCCGAGAACGAGCACCGTGACATGCTGAGTCTCTGGGAAAGCACAGATCCCCAGTGCTGTTGCGGCTATAGATAGGCTGCAGAGGGATAGTGAAGACCTGCAAGAGCTTTCAGGGCTGGCACCTTCCTTGTGGAAGATGGAGCCAGACGTTTGCCTCTTCAGAAAAACGCTCTGCCGTAAGCGAGCACCATAAGATGCTGAATCTCTGGGAAAGCAGAGATCCCCAGTGCTGTTGTGCCTGTGGATAGGCTGCAGGGGGACGGTGAAGACCAGCAAGATCTTTCAGGGCTGGCACCTTCCTTGTGGGAGAAGGAGCCAGACGTTTGCCTTTTCAGAAAAAGTTTCTGCCGAGAAAGAGCACCGTGACATGCTGAGTCTCTGCGAAAGCAGAGATCCCCAGAGCTGTTGCGGCTAAAGATAGGCTGCAGAGGGATAGTGAAGACCAGCAAGAGCTTTCAGGGCTGGCACCTTCCTTGTGGGAGAAGGAGCCGTAAGTTTGTCTTTTCAGAAAAAGTTTCTGCCGAGAACGAGCACCGTGACATGCTGAGTGTCTGAGAAAGCAAAGATCCCCAGTGCTGTTGCGGCTAAAGATAGGCTGCAGGGGGACGGTGAAGACCAGCAAGATCTTTCAGGGCTGGCACCTTCCTTGTGGGAGAAGGAGCCAGACGTTTGCCTTTTCAGAAAAAGTTTCTGCCGAGAACGAGCACCGTGACATGCGGAGTCTCTGGGAAAGCAGAGATCCCCAGTGCTGTTGTGCCTTTGGATAGGCTGCAGGGGGACGGTGAAGACCACCAAGATCTTTCAGGGCTGGCACCTTCCTTGTGGGAGAAGGAGCCAGACGTTTGCCTTTTCAGAAAAAGTTTCTGCCGAGAACGAGCACCGTGACATGCTGAGTCTCTGGGAAAGCAGAGATCCCCAGTGCTGTTGCGGCTAAAGATAGGCTGCAGAGGGATAGTGAAGACCAGCAAGAACTTTCAGGGCTGGCACCTTCCTTGTGGGAGAAGGAGCCAGACGTTTGCCTTTTCAGAAAAAGTTTCTGCCAAGAACGAGCACCGTGACATGCTGAGTGTCTGGGAAAGCAGAGATCCCCAGTGCTGTTGCGGCTATAGATAGGCTGCAGAGGGATAGTGAAGACCTGCAAGAGCTTTCAGGGCTGGCACCTTCCTTGTGGAAGATGGAGCCAGACGTTTGCCTCTTCAGAAAAACGCTCTGCCGTAAGCGAGCACCATAAGATGCTGAATCTCTGGGAAAGCAGAGATCCCCAGTGCTGTTGTGCCTGTGGATAGGTTGCAGGGGGACGGTGAAGACCAGCAAGATCTTTAAGGGCTGGCACCTTCCTTGTGGGAGAAGGAGCCAGACGTTTGCCTTTTCAGAAAAAGTTTCTGCCGAGAACGAGCACCGTGACATGCTGAGTCTCTGGGAAAGCAGAGATCCCCAGTGCTGTTGTGCCTGTGGATAGGCTGCAGGGGGACGGTGAAGACCAGCAAGATCTTTAAGGGCTGGCACCTTCCTTGTGGGAGAAGGAGCCAGACGTTTGCCTTTTCAGAAAAAGTTTCTGCCGAGAACGAGCACCGTGACATGCTGAGTAGCTGGGAAAGCAGAGATCCCCAGTGCTGTTGTGCCTGTGGATAGGCTGCAGGGGGACTGTGAAGACCAGCAAGATCTTTCAGGGCTGGCAGCTTCCTTGTGGGAGAAGGAGCCAGACGTTTGCCTTTTCAGAAAAAGTTTCTGCCGAGAAAGAGCACCGTGACATGCTGAGTCTCTGGGAAAGCAGAGATCCCCAGAGCTGTTGCGGCTAAAGATAGGCTGCAGAGGGATAGTGAAGACCTGCAAGAGCTTTCAGGGCTGGCAGCTTCCTTGTGGGAGAAGGAGCCAGACGTTTGCCTTTTCAGAAAAAGTTTCTGCCGAGAACGAGCACCGTGACATGCTGAGTCTCTGGGAAAGCAGAGATCCCCAGTGCTGTTGTGCCTGTGGATAGGCTGCAGGGGGACGGTGAAGACCAGCAAGATCTTTAAGGGCTGGCACCTTCCTTGTGGGAGAAGGAGCCAGACGTTTGCCTTTTCAGAAAAAGTTTCTGCCGAGAACGAGCACCGTGACATGCTGAGTCGCTGGGAAAGCAGAGATCCCCAGTGCTGTTGCGGCTAAAGATAGGCTGCAGAGGGATAGTGAAGACCAGCAATATCTTTCAAGGCTGGAACCTTCCTTGTGGGAGAAGGAGCCAGACGTTTGCCTTTTCAGAAAAAGTTTCTGCCGAGAAAGAGCACCGTGACATGCTGAGTCTCTGGGAAAGCAGAGATCCCCAGTGCTGTTGCGGCTAAAGATAGGCTGCAGAGGGATAGTGAAGACAAGCAAGATCTTTCAGGGCTGGCACCTTCCTTGTGGGAGAAGGAGCCAGACATTTGCATTTTCAGAAAAAGTTTCTGCCGAGAACGAGCACTGTGACATGCTGAGTCTCTGGGAAAGCAGAGATCCCCAGAGCTGTTGCGGCTAAAGATAGGCTGCAGAGGGATAGTGAAGACCTGCAAGAGCTTTCAGGGCTGGCAGCTTCCTTGTGGGAGAAGGAGCCAGACGTTTGCCTTTTCAGAAAAAGTTTCTGCCGAGAACGAGCACCGTGACATGCTGAGTCTCTGGGAAAGCAGAGATCCCCAGTGCTGTTGTGCCTGTGGATAGGCTGCAGGGGGACGGTGAAGACCAGCAAGATCTTTAAGGGCTGGCACCTTCCTTATGGGAGAAGGAGCCAGACGTTTGCCTTTTGAGAAAAAGTTTCTGCCGAGAACGAGCACCGTGACATGCTGAGTCTCTGGGAAAGCAGAGATCCCCAGTGCTGTTGTGCCTGTGGATAGGCTGCAGGGGGACGGTGAAGACCAGCAAGATCTTTAAGGGCTGGCACCTTCCTTGTGGGAGAAGGAGCCAGACGTTTGCCTTTTCAGAAAAAGTTTCTGCCGAGAACGAGCCCCGTGACATGCTGAGTCTCTGGGAAAGCAGAGATCCCCAGTGCTGTTGTGGCTAAAGATAGGCTGCAGAGGGATAGTGAAGACCAGCAAGATCTTTCAGGGCTGGCACCTTCCTTGTGGGAGAAGGAGCCAGACGTTTGCCTTTTCAGAAAAAGTTTCTGCCGAGAAAGAGCACCGTGACATGCTGAGTCTCTGCGAAAGCAGAGATCCCCAGTGCTGTTGCGGCTAAAGATAGGCTGCAGAGGGATAGTGAAGACCAGCAAGAGCTTTCAGGGCTGGCACCTTCCTTGTGGGAGAAGGAGCCAGACGTTTGCCTTTTCAGAAAAAGTTTCTGCCGAGAACGAGCACCGTGACATGCTGAGTCTCTGGGAAAGCAGAGATCCCCAGTGCTGTTGCGGCTATAGATAGGCTGCAGAGGGATAGTGAAGACCTGCAAGAGCTTTCAGGGCTGGCACCTTCCTTGTGGAAGATGGAGCCAGACGTTTGCCTCTTCAGAAAAACGCTCTGCCGTAAGCGAGCACCATAAGATGCTGAATCTCTGGGAAAGCAGAGATCCCCAGTGCTGTTGTGCCTGTGGATAGGCTGCAGGGGGACGGTGAAGACCAGCAAGATCTTTCAGGGCTGGCACCTTCCTTGTGGGAGAAGGAGCCAGACGTTTGCCTTTTCAGAAAAAGTTTCTGCCGAGAAAGAGCACTGTGACATGCTGAGTCTCTGCGAAAGCAGAGATCCCCAGAGCTGTTGCGGCTAAAGATAGGCTGCAGAGGGATAGTGAAGACCAGCAAGAGCTTTCGGGGCTGGCACCTTCCTTGTGGGAGAAGGAGCCGTAAGTTTGTCTTTTCAGAAAAAGTTTCTGCCGAGAACGAGCACCGTGACATGCTGAGTGTCTGAGAAAGCAAAGATCCCCAGTGCTGTTGCGGCTAAAGATAGGCTGCAGGGGGACGGTGAAGACCAGCAAGATCTTTCAGGGCTGGCACCTTCCTTGTGGGAGAAGGAGCCAGACGTTTGCCTTTTCAGAAAAAGTTTCTGCCGAGAACGAGCACCGTGACATGCGGAGTCTCTGGGAAAGCAGAGATCCCCAGTGCTGTTGTGCCTTTGGATAGGCTGCAGGGGGACGGTGAAGACCACCAAGATCTTTCAGGGCTGGCACCTTCCTTGTGGGAGAAGGAGCCAGACGTTTGCCTTTTCAGAAAAAGTTTCTGCCGAGAACGAGCACCGTGACATGCTGAGTCTCTGGGAAAGCAGAGATCCCCAGTGCTGTTGCGGCTAAAGATAGGCTGCAGAGGGATAGTGAAGACCAGCAAGAACTTTCAGGGCTGGCACCTTCCTTGTGGAAGATGGAGCCAGACGTTTGCCTCTTCAGAAAAACGCTCTGCCGTAAGCGAGCACCATAAGATGCTGAATCTCTGGGAAAGCAGAGATCCCCAGTGCTGTTGTGCCTGTGGATAGGTTGCAGGGGGACGGTGAAGACCAGCAAGATCTTTAAGGGCTGGCAGCTTCCTTGTGGGAGAAGGAGCCAGACGTTTGCCTTTTCAGAAAAAGTTTCTGCCGAGAACGAGCACCGTGACATGCTGAGTCTCTGGGAAAGCAGAGATCCCCAGTGCTGTTGTGCCTGTGGATAGGCTGCAGGGGGACGGTGAAGACCAGCAAGATCTTTAAGGGCTGGCACCTTCCTTGTGGGAGAAGGAGCCAGACGTTTGCCTTTTCAGAAAAAGTTTCTGCCGAGAACGAGCACCGTGACATGCTGAGTCGCTGGGAAAGCAGAGATCCCCAGTGCTGTTGTGCCTGTGGATAGGCTGCAGGGGGACTGTGAAGACCAGCAAGATCTTTCAGGGCTGGCAGCTTCCTTGTGGGAGAAGGAGCCAGACGTTTGCCTTTTCAGAAAAAGTTTCTGCCGAGAACGAGCACCGTGACATGCTGAGTCTCTGGGAAAGCAGATATCCCCAGTGCTGTTGCGGCTAAAGATGGGCTGCAGAGGGATAGTGAAGACCTGCAAGAGCTTTCAGGGCTGGCACCTTCCTTGTGGGAGAAGGAGCCAGACGTTTGCCTTTTCAGAAAAAGTTTCTGCCGAGAACGAGCACCGTGACATGCTGAGTCTCTGGGAAAGCAGAGATCCCCAGTCCTGTTGCGGCTAAAGATAGGCTGCAGAGGGATAGTGAAGACCAGCAAGATCTTTCAGGGCTGGCACCTTCCTTGTGGGAGAAGGAGCCGTAAGTTTGTCTTTTCAGAAAAAGTTTCTGCCGAGAACGAGCACCGTGACATGCTGAGTCTCTGGGAAAGCAGAGATCCCCAGCGCTGTTCTGCCTGTGGATAGGCTGCAGGGTGACGGTGAAGACCAGCAAGATCTTTCAGGGCTGGCACCTTCCTTGTGGGAGATGGAGCCAGACGTTTGCCTCTTCAGAAAAACGCTCTGCCGTAAGCGAGCACCATAAGATGCTGAATCTCTGGGAAAGCAGAGATCCCCAGTGCTGTTGTGCCTGTGGATAGGCTGCAGGGGGACGGTGAAGACCAGCAAGATCTTTCAGGGCTGGCACCTTCCTTGTGGGAGAAGGAGCCAGACGTTTGCCTTTTCAGAAAAAGTTTCTGCCGAGAAAGAGCACCGTGACATGCTGAGTCTCTGGGAAAGCAGAGATCCCCAGTGCTGTTGCGGCTAAAGATAGGCTGCAGAGGGATAGTGAAGACCTGCAAGAGCTTTCAGGGCTGGCACCTTCCTTGTGGAAGATGGAGCCAGACGTTTGCCTCTTCAGAAAAACGCTCTGCCGTAAGCGAGCACCATAAGATGCTGAATCTCTGGGAAAGCAGAGATCCCCAGTGCTGTTGTGCCTGTGGATAGGCTGCAGGGGGACGGTGAAGACCAGCAAGAGCTTTCAGGGCTGGCCCCTGCCTTGTGGGAGAAGGAGCCAGACGTTTGCCTTTTCAGAAAAAGTTTCTGCCGAGAAAGAGCACCGTGACATGCTGAGTCTCTGGGAAAGCAGAGATCCCCAGAGCTGTTGCGGCTAAAGATAGGCTGCAGAGGGATAGTGAAGACCAGCAAGAGCTTTCAGGGCTGGCACCTTCCTTGTGGGAGAAGGAGCCGTAAGTTTGTCTTTTCAGAAAAAGTTTCTGCCGAGAACGAGCACCGTGACATGCTGAGTCGCTGGGAAAGCAGAGATCCCCAGTGCTGTTGTGCCTGTGGATAGGCTGCAGGGGGACGGTGAAGACCACCAAGATCTTTCAGGGCTGGCACCTTCCTTGTGGGAGAAGGAGCCAGACGTTTGCCTTTTCAGAAAAAGTTTCTGCCGAGAACGAGCACCGTGACATGCTGAGTCTCTGGGAAAGCAGAGATCCCCAGTGCTGTTGCGGATAAAGATAGGCTGCAGAGGGATAGTGAAGACCAGCAAGAGCTTTCAGGGCTGGCACCTTCCTTGTGGGAGAAGGAGCCAGACGTTTGCCTTTTCAGAAAAAGTTTCTGCCGAGAACGAGCACCGTGACATGCTGAGTCTCTGGGAAAGCAGAGATCCCCAGTGCTGTTGCGGCTAAAGATAGGCTGCAGAGGGATAGTGAAGACCAGCAAGAGCTTTCAGGGCTGGCACCTTCCTTGTGGGAGAAGGAGCCAGACGTTTGCCTTTTCAGAAAAAGTTTCTGCCGAGAACGAGCACCGTGACATGCTGAGTGTCTGGGAAAGCAGAGATCCCCAGTGCTGTTGCGGCTATAGATAGGCTGCAGGGGGATGGAGAAGACCAGCAAGAGCTTTCAGGGCTGGCAGCTTCCTTGTGGGAGAAGGAGCCAGACGTTTGCCTTTTCAGAAAAAGGCTCTGCCGAGAGCGAGCACCATGAGATGCTGAGTCTCTGGGAAAGCAGAGATCCCCAGTGCTGTTGTGTCTGTGGATAGGCTGCAGGGGGACGGTGAAGACCAGCAAGAGCTTTCAGGGCTGGCACCTTCCTTGTGGGAGAAGGAGCCAGACGTTTACCTTTTCAGAAAAAGTTTCTGCCGAGAACGAGCACCGTGACATGCTGAGTCTCTGGGAAAGCAGACATCCCCAGTGCTGTTGCGGCTAAAGATAGGCTGCAGAGGGATAGTGAAGACCTGCAAGAGCTTTCAGGGCTGGCACCTTCCTTGTGGGAGAAGGAGCCAGACGTTTGCCTTTTCAGAAAAAGTTTCTGCCGAGAACGAGCACCGTGACATGCTGAGTCTCTGGGAAAGCAGAGATCCCCAGTGCTGTTGTGCCTGTGGATAGGCTGCAGGGGGACGGTGAAGACCAGCAAGATCTTTCAGGGCTGGCACCTTCCTTGTGGGAGAAGGAGCCAGACGTTTGCCTTTTCAGAAAAAGTTTCTGCCGAGAACGAGCACCGTGACATGCTGAGTCTCTGGGAAAGCAGAGATCCCCAGTGCTGTTGTGCCTGTGGATAGGCTGCAGGGGGACGGTGAAGACCACCAAGATCTTTCAGGGCTGGCACCTTCCTTGTGGGAGAAGGAGCCAGACGTTTGCCTTTTCAGAAAAAGTTTCTGCCGAGAACGAGCACCGTGACATGCTGAGTCTCTGGGAAAGCCGAGATCCCCAGTGCCTGTGGATAGGCTGCAGGGGGACGGTGAAGACCAGCAAGATCTTTCAGGGCTGGCACCTTCCTTGTGGGAGAAGGAGCCAGACGTTTGCCTTTTCAGAAAAAGTTTCTGCCGAGAACGAGCACCGTGACATGCTGAGTCTCCGGGAAAGCAGAGATCCCCAGTGCTGTTGCGGCTAAAGATAGGCTGCAGAGGGATAGTGAAGACCAGCAAGAGCTTTCAGGGCTGGCACCTTCCTTGTGGGAGAAGGAGCCAGACGTTTGCCTTTTCAGAAAAAGTTTCTGCCGAGAACGAGCACCGTGACATGCTGAGTCACTGGGAAAGCAGAGATCCCCAGTGCTGTTGTGCCTGTGGATAGGCTGCAGGGGGACTGTGAAGACCAGCAAGATCTTTCAGGGCTGGCACCTTCCTTGTGGGAGAAGGAGCCAGACGTTTGCCTTTTCAGAAAAAGTTTCTGCCGAGAACGAGCCCCGTGACATGCTGAGTCTCTGGGAAAGCAGAGATCCCCAGTGCTGTTGCGGATAAAGATAGGCTGCAGAGGGATAGTGAAGACCAGCAAGAGCTTTCAGGGCTGGCACCTTCCTTGTGGGAGAAGGAGCCAGACGTTTGCCTTTTCAGAAAAAGTTTCTGCCGAGAACGAGCACCGTGACATGCTGAGTCGCTGGGAAAGCAGAGATCCCCAGTGCTGTTGTGCCTGTGGGTAGGCTGCAGGGGGACTGTGAAGACCAGCAAGATCTTTCAGGGCTGGCAGCTTCCTTGTGGGAGAAGGAGCCAGACGTTTGCCTTTTCAGAAAAAGTTTCTGCCGAGAACGAGCCCCGTGACATGCTGAGTCTCTGGGAAAGCAGAGATCCCCAGTGCTGTTGCGGATAAAGATAGGCTGCAGAGGGATAGTGAAGACCAGCAAGATCTTTCAGGGCTGGCACCTTCCTTGTGGGAGAAGGAGCCAGACGTTTGCCTTTTCAGAAAAAGTTTCTGCCGAGAACGAGCACCGTGACATGCTGAGTCTCTGGGAAAGCACAGATCCCCAGTGCTGTTGTGCCTGTGGATAGGCTGCAGGGGGACGGTGAAGACCAGCAAGATCTTTCAGGGCTGGCACCTTCCTTGTGGGAGAAGGAGCCAGACGTTTGCCTTTTCAGAAAAAGTTTCTGCCGAGAACGAGCACCGTGACATGCTGAGTCTCTGGGAAAGCAGAGATCCCCAGTGCTGTTGCGGCTAAAGATAGGCTGCAGAGGGATAGTGAAGACCTGCAAGAGCTTTCAGGGCTGGCACCTTCCTTGTGGGAGAAGGAGCCAGACGTTTGCCTTTTCAGAAAAAGTTTCTGCCGAGAATGAGCACCGTGACATGCTGAGTCTCTGGGAAAGCAGAGATCCCCAGTGCTGTTGCGGCTATAGATAGGCTGCAGGGGGACGGAGAAGACCAGCAAGAGCTTTCAGGGCTGGCACCTTCCTTGTGGGAGAAGGAGCCAGACGTTTACCTTTTCAGAAAAAGTTTCTGCCGAGAACGAGCCCCGTGACATGCTGAGTCTCTGGGAAAGCAGACATCCCCAGTGCTGTTGCGGCTAAAGATAGGCTGCAGAGGGATAGTGAAGACCTGCAAGAGCTTTCAGGGCTGGCACCTTCCTTGTGGGAGAAGGAGCCAGACGTTTGCCTTTTCAGAAAAAGTTTCTGCCGAGAACGAGCACCGTGACATGCTGAGTCTCTGGGAAAGCAGAGATCCCCAGTGCTGTTGCGGCTAAAGATAGGCTGCAGAGGGATAGTGAAGACCTGCAAGAGCTTTCAGGGCTGGCACCTTCCTTGTGGGAGAAGGAGCCAGACGTTTGCCTTTTCAGAAAAAGTTTCTGCCGAGAACGAGCACCGTGACATGCTGAGTCTCTGGGAAAGCAGAGATCCCCAGTGCTGTTGTGCCTGTGGATAGGCTGCAGGGGGACGGTGAAGACCAGCAAGATCTTTCAGGGCTGGCACCTTCCTTGTGGGAGAAGGAGCCAGACGTTTGCCTTTTCAGAAAAAGTTTCTGCCGAGAACGAGCACCGTGACATGCTGAGTCTCTGGGAAAGCAGAGATCCCCAGTGCTGTTGTGCCTTTGGATAGGCTGCAGGGGGACGGTGAAGACCACCAAGATCTTTCAGGGCTGGCACCTTCCTTGTGGGAGAAGGAGCCAGACGTTTGCCTTTTCAGAAAAAGTTTCTGCCGAGAACGAGCACCGTGACATGCTGAGTCTCTGGGAAAGCAGAGATCCCCAGTGCTGTTGCGGCTAAAGATAGGCTGCAGAGGGATAGTGAAGACCAGCAAGATCTTTCAGGGCTGGCACCTTCCTTGTGGGAGAAGGAGCCAGACATTTGCCTTTTCAGAAAAAGTTTCTGCCGAGAACGAGCACCGTGACATGCTGAGTCTCTGGGAAAGCAGAGATCCCCAGAGCTGTTGCGGCTAAAGATAGGCTGCAGAGGGATAGTGAAGACCAGCAAGATCTTTCAGGGCTGGCACCTTCCTTGTGGGAGAAGGAGCCGTAAGTTTGTCTTTTCAGAAAAAGTTTGTGCCGAGAACGAGCACCATGACATGCTGAGTCTCTGGGAAAGCAGAGATCCCCAGTGCTGTTGCGGCTAAAGATAGGCTGCAGAGGGATAGTGAAGACCTGCAAGAGCTTTCAGGGCTGGCAGCTGCCTTGTGGGAGAAGGAGCCAGACGTTTGCCTTTTCAGAAAAAGTTTCTGCCGAGAACGAGCACCGTGACATGCTGAGTCTCTGGGAAAGCAGAGATCCCCAGTGCTGTTGCGGCTAAAGGTAGGCTGCAGAGGGATAGTGAAGACCAGCAAGATCTTTCAGGGCTGGCACCTTCCTTGTGGGAGAAGGAGCCAGACGTTTGCCTTTCCAGAAAAAGTTTCTGCCGAGAACGAGCACCGTGACATGCTGAGTCTCTGGGAAAGCAGAGATCCCCAGTGCTGTTGCGGCTAAAGATAGGCTGCAGAGGGATAGTGAAGACCAGCAAGATCTTTCAGGGCTGGCACCTTCCTTGTGGGAGAAGGAGCCGTAAGTTTGTCTTTTCAGAAAAAGTTTCTGCCGAGAACGAGCACCGTGACATGCTGAGTCTCTGGGAAAGCAGAGATCCCCAGTGCCTGTGGATAGGCTGCAGGGGGACGGTGAAGACCAGCAAGATCTTTAAGGGCTGGCACCTTCCTTGTGGGAGAAGGAGCCAGACGTTTGCCTTTTCAGAAAAAGTTTCTGCCGAGAACGAGCACCGTGACATGCTGAGTCGCTGGGAAAGCAGAGATCCCAAGTGCTGTTGTGCCTGTGGATAGGCTGCAGGGGGACGGTGAAGACCAGCAAGATCTTTCAGGGCTGGCACCTTCCTTGTGGGAGAAGGAGCCAGACGTTTGCCTTTTCAGAAAAAGTTTCTGCCGAGAACGAGCACCGTGACATGCTGAGTCTCTGGGAAAGCAGAGATCCCCAGTGCTGTTGCGGCTAAAGATAGGCTGCAGAGGGATAGTGAAGACTAGCAAGATCTTTCAGGGCTGGCGCCTTCCTTGTGGGAGAAGGAGCCAGACGTTTGCCTTTTCAAAAAAAGTTTCTGCCGAGAACGAGCACCGTGACATGCTGAGTCTCTGGGAAAGCAGAGATCCCCAGTGCTGTTGTGCCTGTGGATAGGCTGCAGGGGGACGGTGAAGACCAGCAAGATCTTTCAGGGCTGGCACCTTCCTTGTGGGAGAAGGAGCCAGACGTTTGCCTTTTCAGAAAAAGTTTCTGCCGAGAACGAGCACCGTGACATGCTGAGTCTCTGGGAAAGCAGAGATCCCCAGTGCTGTTGTGCCTGTGGATAGGCTGCAGGGGGACGGTGAAGACCAGCAAGATCTTTCAGGGCTGGCACCTTCCTTGTGGGAGAAGGAGCCAGACGTTTGCCTTTTCAGAAAAAGTTTCTGCCGAGAACGAGCACCGTGACATGCTGAGTCTCTGGGAAAGCAGAGATCCCCAGTGCTGTTGCGGCTAAAGATAGGCTGCAGAGGGATAGTGAAGACCAGCAAGAGCTTTCAGGGCTGGCACCTTCCTTGTGGAAGATGGAGCCAGACGTTTGCCTTTTCAGAAAAAGTTTCTGCCGAGAACGAGCACCGTGACATGCTGAGTCACTGGGAAAGCAGAGATCCCCAGTGCTGTTGTGCCTGTGGGTAGGCTGCAGGGGGACTGTGAAGACCAGCAAGATCTTTCAGGGCTGGCACCTTCCTTGTGGGAGAACGAGCCAGACGTTTGCCTTTTCAGAAAAAGTTTCTGCCGAGAACGAGCACCGTGACATGCTGAGTCTCTGGGAAAGCAGAGATCCCCAGTGCTGTTGCGGATAAAGATAGGCTGCAGAGGGATAGTGAAGACCAGCAAGATCTTTCAGGGCTGGCACCTTCCTTGTGGGAGAAGGAGCCAGACGTTTGCCTTTTCAGAAAAAGTTTCTGCCGAGAACGAGCACCGTGACATGCTGAGTCTCTGGGAAAGCAGAGATACCCAGTGCTGTTGTGGCTAAAGATAGGCTGCAGAGGGATAGTGAAGACCAGCAAGATCTTTCAGGGCTGGCACCTTCCTTGTGGGAGAAGGAGCCAGACGTTTGCCTTTTCAGAAAAAGTTTCTGCCGAGAACGAGCACCGTGACATGCTGAGTCTCTGGGAAAGCAGAGATCCCCAGTGCTGTTGCGGATAAAGATAGGCTGCAGAGGGATAGTGAAGACCAGCAAGATCTTTCAGGGCTGGCACCTTCCTTGTGGGAGAAGGAGCCAGACGTTTGCCTTTTCAGAAAAAGTTTCTGCCGAGAACGAGCACCGTGACATGCTGAGTCACTGGGAAAGCAGAGATCCCCAGTGCTGTTGTGCCTGTGGATAGGCTGCAGGGGGATTGTGAAGACCAGCAAGATCTTTCAGGGCTGGCACCTTCCTTGTGGGAGAAGGAGCCAGACGTTTGCCTTTTCAGAAAAAGTTTCTGCCGAGAACGAGCACCGTGACATGCTGAGTCTCTGGGAAAGCAGAGATCCCCAGTGCTGTTGCGGCTAAAGATAGGCTGCAGAGGGATAGTGAAGACCTGCAAGATCTTTCAGGGCTGGCACCTTCCTTGTGGGAGAAGGAGCCAGACGTTTGCCTTTTCAGAAAAAGTTTCTGCCGAGAACAAGCACCGTGACATGCTGAGTCTCTGGGAAAGCAGAGATCCCCAGTGCTGTTGCGGCTAAAGATAGGCTGCAGAAGGATAGTGAAGACCAGCAAGAGCTTTCAGGGCTGGCACCTTCCTTGTGGGAGAAGGAGCCGTAAGTTTGTCTTTTCAGAAAAAGTTTCTGCCGAGAACGAGCACCGTGACATGCTGAGTGTCTGGGAAAGCAGAGATCGCCAGTGCTGTTGCGGCTAAAGATAGGCTGCAGGGGGACGGTGAAGACCAGCAAGATCTTTCAGGGCTGGCACCTTCCTTGTGGGAGAAGGAGCCAGACGTTTGCCTTTTCAGAAAAAGTTTCTGCCGAGAACGAGCACCGTGACATGCTGAGTCGCTGGGAAAGCAGAGATCCCCAGTGCTGTTGTGCCTGTGGATAGGCTGCAGGGGGACTGTGAAGACCAGCAAGATCTTTCAGGGCTGGCACCTTCCTTGTGGGAGAAGGAGCCAGACGTTTGCCTTTTCAGAAAAAGTTTCTGCCGAGAACGAGCCCCGTGACATGCTGAGTCTCTGGGAAAGCAGAGATCCCCAGTGCTGTTGCGGATAAAGATAGGCTGCAGAGGGATAGTGAAGACCAGCAAGATCTTTCAGGGCTGGCACCTTCCTTGTGGGAGAAGGAGCCAGACGTTTGCCTTTTCAGAAAAAGTTTCTGCCGAGAACGAGCACCGTGACATGCTGAGTCGCTGGGAAAGCAGAGATCCCCAGTGCTGTTGTGCCTGTGGATAGGCTGCAGGGGGATTGTGAAGACCAGCAAGATCTTTCAGGGCTGGCACCTTCCTTGTGGGAGAAGGAGCCAGACGTTTGCCTTTTCAGAAAAAGTTTCTGCCGAGAACGAGCACCGTGACATGCTGAGTCTCTGGGAAAGCACAGATCCCCAGTGCTGTTGTGCCTGTGGATAGGCTGCAGGGGGACGGTGAAGACCAGCAAGATCTTTCAGGGCTGGCACCTTCCTTGTGGGAGAAGGAGCCAGACGTTTGCCTTTTCAGAAAAAGTTTCTGCCGAGAACGAGCACCGTGACATGCTGAGTGTCTGGGAAAGCAGAGATCCCCAGTGCTGTTGCGGCTATAGATAGGCTGCAGGGGGACGGAGAAGACCAGCAAGAGCTTTCAGGGCTGGCAGCTTCCTTGTGGGAGAAGGAGCCAGACGTTTGCCTTTTCAGAAAAAGGCTCTGCCGAGAGCGAGCACCATGAGATGCTGAGTCTCTGGGAAAGCAGAGATCCCCAGTGCTGTTGTGTCTGTGGATAGGCTGCAGGGGGACGGTGAAGACCAGCAAGAGCTTTCAGGGCTGGCACCTTCCTTGTGGGAGAAGGAGCCAGACGTTTGCCTTTTCAGAAAAAGTTTCTGCCGAGAACGAGCACCGTGACATGCTGAGTCTCTGGGAAAGCAGAGATCCCCAGTGCTGTTGCGGCTAAAGATAGGCTGCAAAGGGATAGTGAAGACCTGCAAGAGCTTTCAGGGCTGGCACCTTCCTTGTGGGAGAAGGAGCCAGACGTTTGCCTTTTCAGAAAAAGTTTCTGCCGAGAACGAGCACCGTGACATGCTGAGTCTCTGGGAAAGCAGAGATCCCCAGTGCTGTTGTGCCTGTGGATAGGCTGCAGGGGGACGGTGAAGACCAGCAAGATCTTTCAGGGCTGGCACCTTCCTTGTGGGAGAAGGAGCCAGACATTTGCCTTTTCAGAAAAAGTTTCTGCCGAGAACGAGCACCGTGACATGCTGAGTCTCTGGGAAAGCAGAGATCCCCAGAGCTGTTGCGGCTAAAGATAGGCTGCAGAGGGATAGTGAAGACCAGCAAGATCTTTCAGGGCTGGCACCTTCCTTGTGGGAGAAGGAGCCGTAAGTTTGTCTTTTCAGAAAAAGTTTGTGCCGAGAACGAGCACCGTGACATGCTGAGTCTCTGGGAAAGCAGAGATCCCCAGTGCTGTTGCGGCTAAAGATAGGCTGCAGAGGGATAGTGAAGACCTGCAAGAGCTTTCAGGGCTGGCAGCTGCCTTGTGGGAGAAGGAGCCAGACGTTTGCCTTTTCAGAAAAAGTTTCTGCCGAGAACGAGCACCGTGACATGCTGAGTCTCTGGGAAAGCAGAGATCCCCAGTGCTGTTGCAGCTAAAGATAGGCTGCAGAGGGATAGTGAAGACCTGCAAGATCTTTCAGGGCTGGCACCTTCCTTGTGGGAGAAGGAGCCAGACGTTTGCCTTTCCAGAAAAAGTTTCTGCCGAGAACGAGCACCGTGACATGCTGAGTCTCTGGGAAAGCAGAGATCCCCAGTGCTGTTGCGGCTAAAGATAGGCTGCAGAGGGATAGTGAAGACCAGCAAGATCTTTCAGGGCTGGCACCTTCCTTGTGGGAGAAGGAGCCGTAAGTTTGTCTTTTCAGAAAAAGTTTCTGCCGAGAACGAGCACCGTGACATGCTGAGTCTCTGGGTAAGCAGAGATCCCCAGTGCCTGTGGATAGGCTGCAGGGGGACGGTGAAGACCAGCAAGATCTTTAAGGGCTGGCACCTTCCTTGTGGGAGAAGGAGCCAGACGTTTGCCTTTTCAGAAAAAGTTTCTGCCGAGAACGAGCACCGTGACATGCTGAGTCGCTGGGAAAGCAGAGATCCCCAGTGCTGTTGTGCCTGTGGATAGGCTGCAGGGGGACGGTGAAGACCAGCAAGATCTTTCAGGGCTGGCACCTTCCTTGTGGGAGAAGGAGCCAGACGTTTGCCTTTTCAGAAAAAGTTTCTGCCGAGAACGAGCACCGTGACATGCTGAGTCTCTGGGAAAGCAGAGATCCCCAGTGCTGTTGCGGCTAAAGATAGGCTGCAGAGGGATAGTGAAGACCAGCAAGATCTTTCAGGGCTGGCGCCTTCCTTGTGGGAGAAGGAGCCAGACGTTTGCCTTTTCAGAAAAAGGCTCTGCCGAGAACGAGCACCGTGACATGCTGAGTCTCTGGGAAAGCACAGATCCCCAGTGCTGTTGTGCCTGTGGATAGGCTGCAGGGGGACGGTGAAGACCAGCAAGATCTTTCAGGGCTGGCACCTTCCTTGTGGGAGAAGGAGCCAGACGTTTGCCTTTTCAGAAAAAGTTTCTGCCGAGAACGAGCACCGTGACATTCTGAGTCTCTGGGAAAGCAGAGATCCCCAGTGCTGTTGTGCCTGTGGATAGGCTGCAGGGGGACGGTGAAGACCAGCAAGATCTTTCAGGGCTGGCACCTTCCTTGTGGGAGAAGGAGCCAGACGTTTGCCTTTTCAGAAAAAGTTTCTGCCGAGAACGAGCACCGTGACATGCTGAGTCTCTGGGAAAGCAGAGATCCCCAGTGCTGTTGCGGCTAAAGATAGGCTGCAGAGGGATAGTGAAGACCAGCAAGAGCTTTCAGGGCTGGCACCTTCCTTGTGGGAGAAGGAGCCAGACGTTTGCCTTTTCAGAAAAAGTTTCTGCCGAGAACGAGCACCGTGACATGCTGAGTCTCTGGGAAAGCAGAGATCCCCAGTGCTGTTGTGCCTGTGGATAGGCTGCAGGGGGACTGTGAAGACCAGCAAGATCTTTCAGGGCTGGCACCTTCCTTGTGGGAGAAGGAGCCAGACGTTTGCCTTTTCAGAAAAAGTTTCTGCCGAGAACGAGCACCGTGACATGCTGAGTCTCTGGGAAAGCAGAGATCCCCAGTGCTGTTGCGGATAAAGATAGGCTGCAGAGGGATAGTGAAGACCAGCAAGATCTTTCAGGGCTGGCACCTTCCTTGTGGGAGAAGGAGCCAGACGTTTGCCTTTTCAGAAAAAGTTTCTGCCGAGAACGAGCACCGTGACATGCTGAGTCTCTGGGAAAGCAGAGATCCCCAGTGCTGTTGCGGCTAAAGATAGGCTGCAGAAGGATAGTGAAGACCAGCAAGAGCTTTCAGGGCTGGCACCTTCCTTGTGGGAGAAGGAGCCGTAAGTTTGTCTTTTCAGAAAAAGTTTCTGCCGAGAACGAGCACCGTGACATGCTGAGTGTCTGGGAAAGCAGAGATCCCCAGTGCTGTTGCGGCTAAAGATAGGCTGCAGGGGGACGGTGAAGACCAGCAAGATCTTTCAGGGCTGGCACCTTCCTTGTGGGAGAAGGAGCCAGACGTTTGCCTTTTCAGAAAAAGTTTCTGCCGAGAACGAGCACCGTGACATGCTGAGTCGCTGGGAAAGCAGAGATCCCCAGTGCTGTTGTGCCTGTGGATAGGCTGCAGGGGGACTGTGAAGACCAGCAAGATCTTTCAGGGCTGGCACCTTCCTTGTAGGAGAAGGAGCCAGACGTTTGCCTTTTCAGAAAAAGTTTCTGCCGAGAACGAGCCCCGTGACATGCTGAGTCTCTGGGAAAGCAGAGATCCCCAGTGCTGTTGCGGCTAAAGATAGGCTGCAGAGGGATAGTGAAGACCAGCAGGATCTTTCAGGGCTGGCACCTTCCTTGTGGGAGAAGGAGCCAGACGTTTGCCTTTTCAGAAAAAGTTTCTGCCGAGAACGAGCACCGTGACATGCTGAGTCGCTGGGAAAGCAGAGATCCCCAGTGCTGTTGTGCCTGTGGATAGGCTGCAGGGGGACTGTGAAGACCAGCAAGATCTTTCAGGGCTGGCACCTTCCTTGTGGGAGAAGGAGCCAGACGTTTGCCTTTTCAGAAAAAGTTTCTGCCGAGAACGAGCCCCGTGACATGCTGAGTCTCTGGGAAAGTAGAGATCCCCAGTGCTGTTGCGGATAAAGATAGGCTGCAGAGGGATAGTGAAGACCAGCAAGATCTTTCAGGGCTGGCACCTTCCTTGTGGGAGAAGGAGCCAGACGTTTGCCTTTTCAGAAAAAGTTTCTGCCGAGAACGAGCACCGTGACATGCTGAGTCTCTGGGAAAGCAGAGATCCCCAGTGCTGTTGTGCCTGTGGATAGGCTGCAGAGGGATAGTGAAGACCAGCAAGAGCTTTCAGGGCTTGCACCTTCCTTGTGGGAGAAGGAGCCAGACGTTTGCCTTTTCAGAAAAAGGCTCTGCCGAGAGCGAGCACCATGACATGCTGAGTCTCTGGGAAAGCAGAGATTCCCAGTGCTGTTGTGCCTGTGGATAGGCTGCAGGGGGACGGTGAAGACCAGCAAGAGCTTTCAGGGCTGGCACCTTCCTTGTGGGAGAAGGAGCCAGACGTTTGCCTTTTCAGAAAAAGTTTCTGCCGAGAACGAGCACCGTGACATGCTGAGTCTCTGGGAAAGCAGAGATCCCCAGTGCTGTTGCGGCTATAGATAGGCTGCAGGGGGACGGAGAAGACCAGCAAGAGCTTTCAGGGCTGGCACCTTCCTTGTGGGAGAAGGAGCCAGACGTTTGCCTTTTCAGAAAAAGGCTCTGCCGAGAGCGAGCACCATGAGATGCTGAGTCTCTGGGAAAGCAGAGATCCCCAGTGCTGTTGTGTCTGTGGATAGGCTGCAGGGGGACGGTGAAGACCAGCAAGAGCTTTCAGGGCTGGCACCTTCCTTGTGGGAGAAGGAGCCAGACGTTTACCTTTTCAGAAAAAGTTTCTGCCGAGAACGAGCCCCGTGACATGCTGAGTCTCTGGGAAAGCAGACATCCCCAGTGCTGTTGCGGCTAAAGATAGGCTGCAGAGGGATAGTGAAGACCTGCAAGAGCTTTCAGGGCTGGCACCTTCCTTGTGGGAGAAGGAGCCAGACGTTTGCCTTTTCAGAAAAAGTTTCTGCCGAGAACGAGCACCGTGACATGCTGAGTCTCTGGGAAAGCAGAGATCCCCAGTGCTGTTGTGCCTGTGGATAGGCTGCAGGGGGACGGTGAAGACCAGCAAGATCTTTCAGGGCTGGCACCTTCCTTGTGGGAGAAGGAGCCAGACGTTTGCCTTTTCAGAAAAAGTTTAGGCCGAGAACGAGCACCGTGACATGCTGAGTCTCTGGGAAAGCAGAGATCCCCAGTGCTGTTGCGGCTAAAGATAGGCTGCAGAGGGATAGTGAAGACCAGCAAGATCTTTCAGGGCTGGCACCTTCCTTGTGGGAGAAGGAGCCAGACATTTGCCTTTTCAGAAAAAGTTTCTGCCGAGAACGAGCACCGTGACATGCTGAGTCTCTGGGAAAGCAGAGATCCCCAGTGCTGTTGTGCCTGTGGATAGGCTGCAGGGGGACGGTGAAGACCAGCAAGATCTTTAAGGGCTGGCACCTTCCTTGTGGGAGAAAGAGCCGTAAGTTTGTCTTTTCAGAAAAAGTTTGTGCCGAGAACGAGCACCGTGACATGCTGAGTCTCTGGGAAAGCAGAGATCCCCAGTGCTGTTGCGGCTAAAGATAGGCTGCAGAGGGATAGTGAAGACCTGCAAGAGCTTTCAGGGCTGGCAGCTGCCTTGTGGGAGAAGGAGCCAGACGTTTGCCTTTTCAGAAAAAGTTTCTGCCGAGAACGAGCCCCGTGACATGCTGAGTCTCTGGGAAAGCAGAGATCCCCAGTGCTGTTGCGGCTAAAGATAGGCTGCAGAGGGATAGTGAAGACCAGCAAGATCTTTCAGGGCTGGCACCTTCCTTGTGGGAGAAGGAGCCAGACGTTTGCCTTTCCAGAAAAAGTTTCTGCCGAGAACGAGCACCGTGACATGCTGAGTCTCTGGGAAAGCAGAGATCCCCAGTGCTGTTGCGGCTAAAGATAGGCTGCAGAGGGATAGTGAAGACCAGCAAGATCTTTCAGGGCTGGCACCTTCCTTGTGGGAGAAGGAGCCGTAAGTTTGTCTTTTCAGAAAAAGTTTCTGCCGAGAACGAGCACCGTGACATGCTGAGTCTCTGGGAAAGCAGAGATCCCCAGTGCTGTTGTGCCTGTGGATAGGCTGCAGGGGGACGGTGAAGACCAGCAAGATCTTTAAGGGCTGGCACCTTCCTTGTGGGAGAAGGAGCCAGACGTTTGCCTTTTCAGAAAAAGTTTCTGCCGAGAACGAGCACCGTGACATGCTGAGTCGCTGGGAAAGCAGAGATCCCAAGTGCTGTTGTGCCTGTGGATAGGCTGCAGGGGGACGGTGAAGACCAGCAAGATCTTTCAGGGCTGGCACCTTCCTTGTGGGAGAAGGAGCCAGACGTTTGCCTTTTCAGAAAAAGTTTCTGCCGAGAATGAGCACCGTGACATGCTGAGTCTCTGGGAAAGCAGAGATCCCCAGTGCTGTTGCGGCTAAAGATAGGCTGCAGAGGGATAGTGAAGACCAGCAAGATCTTTCAGGGCTGGCACCTTCCTTGTGGGAGAAGGAGCCAGACGTTTGCCTTTTCAGAAAAAGTTTCTGCCGAGAACGAGCACCGTGACATGCTGAGTCTCTGGGAAAGCAGAGATCCCCAGTGCTGTTACGGCTAAAGATAGGCTGCAGAGGGACGGAGAAGACCAGCAAGAGCTTTCAGGGCTGGCACCTGCCTTGTGGGAGAAGGAGCCAGACGTTTGCCTTTTCAGAAAAAGTTTCTGCCGAGAACGAGCACCGTGACATGCTGAGTCTCTGGGAAAGCAGAGATCCCCAGTGCTGTTGCGGCTAAAGATAGGCTGCAGAGGGATAGTGAAGACCTGCAAGATCTTTCAGGGCTGGCACCTTCCTTGTGGGAGAAGGAGCCGTAAGTTTGTCTTTTCAGAAAAAGTTTCTGCCGAGAACGAGCACCGTGACATGCTGAGTCTCTGGGAAAGCAGAGATCCCCAGTGCTGTTGTGCCTGTGGATAAGCTGCAGGGGGACGGTGAAGACCAGCAAGATCTTTCAGGGCTGGCACCTTCCTTGTGGGAGAAGGAGCCAGACGTTTGCCTTTTCAGAAAAAGTTTCTGCCGAGAACGAGCACCGTGACATGCTGAGTCTCTGGGAAAGCAGAGATCCCCAGTGCTGTTGCGGCTAAAGATAGGCTGCAGAGGGATAGTGAAGACCTGCAAGATCTTTCAGGGCTGGCACCTTCCTTGTGGGAGAAGGAGCCAGACGTTTGCCTTTTCAGAAAAAGTTTCTGCCGAGAACGAGCACCGTGACATGCTGAGTCTCTGGGAAAGCAGACATCCCCAGTGCTGTTGCGCCTAAAGATAGGCTGCAGAGGGATAGTGAAGACCTGCAAGACCTTTCAGGGCTGGCACCTTCCTTGTGGAAGATGGAGACAAACGTTTGCCTCTTCAGAAAAACGCTCTGCCGTAAGCGAGCACCATAAAATGCTGAATCTCTGGGAAAGCAGAGCTCCCCAGTGCTGTTGCGGCTATAGATAGGCTGCAGAGGGATAGTGAAGACAAGCACGAGCTTTCAGGGCTGGCAGCTTCCTTGTGGGAGAAGGAGCCAGACGTTTGCCTTTTCAGAAAAAGTTTCTGCCGAGAACGAGCACCGTGACATGCTGAGTCTCTGGGAAAGCAGAGATCCCCAGTGCTGTTGCGGCTAAAGATAGGCTGCAGAGGGATAGTGAAGACCTGCAAGAGCTTTCAGGGCTGGAACCTGCCTTGTGGGAGAAGGAGCCAGACGTTTGCCTTTTCAGAAAAAGTTTCTGCCGAGAACGAGCCCCGTGACATGCTGAGTCTCTGGGAAAGCAGAGATCCCCAGTGCTGTTGTGCCTGTGGATAGGCTGCAGGGGGACGGAGAAGACCAGCAAGAGCTTTCAGGGCTGGCAGCTTCCTTGTGGGAGAAGGAGCCAGACGTTTGCCTTTTCAGAAAAAGGCTCTGCCGAGAGCGAGCACCGTGAGATGCTGAGTCTCTGGGAAAGCAGAGATCCCCAGTGCTGTTGTGTCTGTGGATAGGCTGCAGGGGGACGGTGAAGACCAGCAAGAGCTTTCAGGGCTGGCACCTTCCTTGTGGGAGAAGGAGCCAGACGTTTGCCTTTTCAGAAAAAGTTTCTGCCGAGAACGAGCACCGTGAGATGCTGAGTCTCTCGGAAAGCACAAATCCCCAGTTCTGTTGCGGCTAAAGATAGGCTGCAGAGGGATAGTGAAGACCAGCAAGAGCTTTCAGGGCTGGCACCTTCCTTGTGGGAGAAGGAGCCAGACGTTTGCCTTTTCAGAAAAAGTTTCTGCCGAGAACAAGCACCGTGACGTGCTGAGTCTCTGGGAAAGCAGAGATCCCCAGTGCTGTTGTGCCTGTGGATAGGCTGCAGGGGGACGGTGAAGACCAGCAAGATCTTTCAGGGCTGGCACCTTCCTTGTGGGAGAAGGAGCCAGACGTTTGCCTTTTCAGAAAAAGTTTCTGCCGAGAACGAGCACCGTGACATGCTGAGTCTCTGGGAAAGCAGAGATCCCCAGTGCTGTTGTGCCTGTGGATAGGCTGCAGGGGGACGGTGAAGACCAGCAAGATCTTTCAGGGCTGGCACCTTCCTTGTGGGAGAAGGAGCCAGACGTTTGCCTTTTCAGAAAAAGTTTCTTCCGAGAAAGAGCACCGTGACATGCTGAGTCTCTGGGAAAGCAGAGATCCCCAGTGCTGTTGCGGCTAAAGATAGGCTGCAGAGGGATAGTGAAGACCAGCAAGATCTTTCAGGGCTGGCACCTTCCTTGTGGGAGAAGGAGCCAGACGTTTGCCTTTTCAGAAAAAGTTTCTGCCGAGAACGAGCACCGTGACATGCTGAGTCTCTGGGAAAGCAGAGATCCCCAGAGCTGTTGTGGCTAAAGATAGGCTGCAGAGGGATAGTGAAGACCAGCAAGAGCTTTCAGGGCTGGCACCTTCCTTGTGGGAGAAGGAGCCGTAAGTTTGTCTTTTCAGAAAAAGTTTCTGCCGAGAACGAGCACCGTGACATGCTGAGTCTCTGGGAAAGCAGAGATCCCCAGTGCTGTTGTGCCTTTGGATAGGCTGCAGGGGGATGGTGAAGACCACCAAGATCTTTCAGGGCTGGCACCTTCCTTGTGGGAGAAGGAGCCAGACGTTTGCCTTTTCAGAAAAAGTTTCTGCCGAGAACGAGCACCGTGACATGCTGAGTCTCTGGGAAAGCAGAGATCCCCAGTGCTGTTGCGGCTAAAGATAGGCTGCAGAGGGATAGTGAAGACCAGCAAGATCTTTCAGGGCTGGCACCTTCCTTGTGGGAGAAGGAGCCAGACATTTGCCTTTTCAGAAAAAGTTTCTGCCGAGAACGAGCACCGTGACATGCTGAGTCTCTGGGAAAGCAGAGATCCCCAGAGCTGTTGCGGCTAAAGATAGGCTGCAGAGGGATAGTGAAGACCAGCAAGATCTTTCAGGGCTGGCACCTTCCTTGTGGGAGAAGGAGCCGTAAGTTTGTCTTTTCAGAAAAAGTTTGTGCCGAGAACGAGCACCGTGACATGCTGAGTCTCTGGGAAAGCAGAGATCCCCAGTGCTGTTGCGGCTAAAGATAGGCTGCAGAGGGATAGTGAAGACCTGCAAGAGCTTTCAGGGCTGGCAGCTTCCTTGTGGGAGAAGGAGCCAGACGTTTGCCTTTTCAGAAAAAGTTTCTGCCGAGAACGAGCACCGTGACATGCTGAGTCTCTGGGAAAGCAGAGATCCCCAGTGCTGTTGCGGCTAAAGATAGGCTGCAGAGGGATAGTGAAGACCTGCAAGATCTTTCAGGGCTGGCACCTTCCTTGTGGGAGAAGGAGCCGTAAGTTTGTCTTTTCAGAAAAAGTTTCTGCCGAGAACGAGCACCGTGACATGCTGAGTCTCTGGGAAAGCAGAGATCCCCAGTGCTGTTGTGCCTGTGGATAAGCTGCAGGGGGACGGTGAAGACCAACAAGATCTTTAAGGGCTGGCACCTTCCTTGTGGGAGAAGGAGCCAGACGTTTGCCTTTTCAGAAAAAGTTTCTGCCGAGAACGAGCACCGTGACATGCTGAGTCTCTGGGAAAGCAGAGATCCCCAGTGCTGTTGTGCCTGTGGATAGGCTGCAGGGGGACGGTGAAGACCAGCAAGATATTTCAGGGCTGGCACCTTCCTTGTGGGAGAAGGAGCCAGACGTTTGCCTTTTCAGAAAAAGTTTCTGCCGAGAACGAGCACCGTGACATGCTGAGTCTCTGGGAAAGCAGAGATCCCCAGTGCTGTTGTGCCTGTGGATAGGCTGCAGGGGGACGGTGAAGACCAGCAAGATCTTTAAGGGCTGGCACCTTCCTTGTGGGAGAAGGAGCCAGACGTTTGCCTTTTCAGAAAAAGTTTCTGCCGAGTACGAGCACCGTGACATGCAGAGTCTCTGGGAAAGCAGAGATCCCCAGTGCTGTTGCGGCTAAAGATAGGCTGCAGAGGGATAGTGAAGACCTGCAAGATCTTTCAGGGCTGGCACCTTCCTTGTGGGAGAAGGAGCCAGACGTTTGCCTTTTCAGAAAAAGTTTCTGCCGAGAACGAGCACCGTGACATGCTGAGTCTCTGGGAAAGCAGAGATCCCCAGTGCGGTTGCGGCTAAAGATAGGCTGCAGAGGGATAGTGAAGACCTGCAAGAGCTTTCAGGGCTGGCACCTTCCTTGTGGGAGAAGGAGCCAGACGTTTGCCTTTTCAGAAAAAGTTTCTGCCGAGAACGAGCACCGTGACATGCTGAGTCTCTGGGAAAGCAGAGATCCCCAGTGCTGTTGCGGCTAAAGATAGGCTGCAGAGGGATAGTGAAGACCTGCAAGAGCTTTCAGGGCTGGCACCTTCCTTGTGGGAGAAGATGCCAGATGTTTGCCTTTTCAGAAAAAGTTTCTGCCAAGAACAGCACCGTGACATGCTGAGTCTCTGGGAAAGCAGAGATCCCCAGTGCTGTTGCGGCTAAAGATAGGCTGCAGAGGGATAGTGAAGACCAGCAAGATCTTTCAGGGCTGGCAGCTTCCTTGTGGGAGAAGGAGCCGTAAGTTTGTCTTTTCAGAAAAAGTTTCTGCCGAGAACGAGCACCGTGACATGCTGAGTCTCTGGGAAAGCAGAGATCCCCAGTGCTGTTGTGCCTGTGGATAGGCTGCAGGGGGACGGTGAAGACCAACAAGATCTTTAAGGGCTGGCACCTTCCTTGTGGGAGAAGGAGCCAGACGTTTGCCTTTTCAGAAAAAGTTTCTGCCGAGAACGAGCACCGTGACATGCTGAGTCTCTGGGAAAGCAGAGATCCCCAGTGCTGTTGTGCCTGTGGATAGGCTGCAGGGGGACGGTGAAGACCAGCAAGATCTTTCAGGGCTGGCACCTTCCTTGTGGGAGAAGGAGCCAGACATTTGCCTTTTCAGAATAAGTTTCTGCCGAGAACGAGCACCGTGACATGCTGAGTCTCTGGGAAAGCAGAGATCCCCAGTGCTGTTGCGGCTAAAGATAGGCTGCAGAGGGATAGTGAAGACCAGCAATATCTTTCAGGGCTGGCACCTTCCTTGTGGGAGAAGGAGCCAGACGTTTGCCTTTTCAGAAAAAGTTTCTGCCGAGAACGAGCACCGTGACATGCTGAGTCTCTGGGAAAGCAGAGATCCCCAGTGCTGTTGTGCCTGTGGATAGGCTGCAGGTGGACGGTGAAGACCAGCAAGATCTTTCAGGGCTGGCACCTTCCTTGTGGGAGAAGGAGCCAGACGTTTGCCTTTTCAGAAAAAGTTTCTGCCGAGAACGAGCACCGTGACATGCTGAGTCGCTGGGAAAGCAGAGATCCCCAGTGCTGTTGCGGCTAAAGATAGGCTGCAGAGGGATAGTGAAGACCAGCAAGATCTTTCAGGGCTGGCACCTTCCTTGTGGGAGAAGGAGCCAGACGTTTGCCTTTTCAGAAAAAGTTTCTGCCGAGAACGAGCACCGTGACATGCTGAGTCTCTGGGAAAGCACAGATCCCCAGTGCTGTAGTGCCTGTGGATAGGCTGCAGGGGGACGGTGAAGACCAGCAAGATCTTTCAGGGCTGGCTCCTTCCTTGTGGGAGAAGGAGCCAGACGTTTGCCTTTTCAGAAAAAGTTTCTGCCGAGAACGAGCACCGTGACATGCTGAGTCTCTGGGAAAGCAGAGATCCCCAGTGCTGTTGCGGCTAAAGATAGGCTGCAGAGGGATAGTGAAGACCAGCAAGAGCTTTCAGGGCTGGCACCTTCCTTGTGGGAGAAGGAGCCAGACGTTTGCCTTTTCAGAAAAAGTTTCTGCCGAGAACGAGCACCGTGACATGCTGAGTCTCTGGGAAAGCAGAGATCCCCAGTGCTGTTGCGGCTAAAGATAGGCTGCAGAGGGATAGTGAAGACCAGCACGAGCTTTCAGGGCTGGCAGCTTCCTTGTGGGAGAAGGAGCCAGACGTTTGCCTTTTCAGAAAAAGTTTCTGCCGAGAACGAGCACCGTGACATGCTGAGTCTCTGGGAAAGCAGAGATCCCCAGTGCTGTTGTGCCTGTGGATAGGCTGCAGGGGGACGGTGAAGACCAGCAAGATCTTTCAGGGCTGGCACCTTCCTTGTGGGAGAAGGAGCCAGACGTTTGCCTTTTCAGAAAAAGTTTCTGCCGAGAACGAGCACCGTGACATGCTGAGTCTCTGGGAAAGCAGAGATCCCCAGTGCTGTTGCAGCTAAAGATAGGCTGCAGAGGGATAGTGAAGACCTGCAAGAGCTTTCAGGGCTGGCACCTTCCTTGTGGGAGAAGGAGCCAGACGTTTGCCTTTTCAGAAAAAGTTTCTGCCGAGAACGAGCACCGTGACATGCTGAGTCTCTGGGAAAGCAGAGATCCCCAGTGCTGTTGTGCCTGTGGATAGGCTGCAGGGGGACAGTGAAGACCAGCAAGATCTTTCAGGGCTGGCACCTTCCTTGTAGGAGAAGGAGCCAGACGTTTGCCTTTTCAGAAAAAGTTTCTGCCGAGAACGAGCACCGTGACATGCTGAGTCTCTGGGAAAGCAGAGATCCCCAGTGCTGTTGCGGCTAAATATAGGCTGCAGAGGAATAGTGAAGACCTGCAAGAACTTTCAGGGCTGGCACCTTCCTTGTGGAAGATGGAGCCAGACGTTTGCCTTTTCAGAAAAAGTTTCTGCCGAGAACGAGCACCGTGACATGCTGAGTCTCTGGGAAAGCAGAGATCCCCAGTGCTGTTGTGCCTGTGGATAAGCTGCAGGGGGACGGTGAAGACCAGCAAGAGCTTTCAGGGCTGGCAGCTTCCTTGTGGGAGAAGGAGCCAGACGTTTGCCTTTTCAGAAAAAGTTTCTGCCGAGAACGAGCACCGTGACATGCTGAGTCTCTGGGAAAGCAGAGATCCCCAGTGCTGTTGTGCCTGTGGATAGGCTGCAGGGGGACGGTGAAGACCAGCAAGAGCTTTCAGGGCTGGCACCTTCCTTGTGGGAGAAGGAGCCAGACGTTTGCCTTTTCAGAAAAAGTTTCTGCCGAGAACGAGCACCGTGACATGCTGAGTCTCTGGGAAAGCAGAGATCCCCAGTGCTGTTGTGCCTGTGGATAAGCTGCAGGGGGACGGTGAAGACCAGCAAGAGCTTTCAGGGCTGGCAGCTTCCTTGTGGGAGAAGGAGCCAGACGTTTGCCTTTTCAGAAAAAGTTTCTGCCGAGAACGAGCACCGTGACATGCTGAGTCTCTGGGAAAGCAGAGATCCCCAGTGCTGTTGTGCCTGTGGATAGGCTGCAGGGGGACGGTGAAGACCAGCAAGAGCTTTCAGGGCTGGCACCTTCCTTGTGGGAGAAGGAGCCAGACGTTTGCCTTTTCAGAAAAAGTTTCTGCCGAGAACGAGCCCCGTGACATGCTGAGTCTCTGGGAAAGCAGAGATCCCCAGTGCTGTTGCGGCTAAAGATAGGCTGCAGAGGGATAGTGAAGACCAGCAAGATCTTTCAGGGCTGGCACCTTCCTTGTGGGAGAAGGAGCCAGACGTTTGCCTTTTCAGAAAAAGTTTCTGCCGAGAACGAGCACCGTGACATGCTGAGTCTCTGGGAAAGCAGAGATCCCCAGTGCTGTTGTGCCTGTGAATAGGCTGCAGGGGGACGGTGAAGACCAGCAAGATCTTTCAGGGCTGGCACCTTCCTTGTGGGAGAAGGAGCCAGACGTTTGCCTTTTCAGAAAAAGTTTCTGCCGAGAACGAGCACCGTGACATGCTGAGTCTCTGGGAAAGCAGAGATCCCCAGTGCTGTTGCGGCTAAAGATAGGCTGCAGAGGGATAGTGAAGACCTGCAAGATCTTTCAGGGCTGGCACCTTCCTTGTGGGAGAAGGAGCCAGACGTTTGCCTTTTCAGAAAAAGTTTCTGCCGAGAACGAGCACCGTGACATGCTGAGTCTCTGGGAAAGCAGAGATCCCCAGTGCGGTTGCGGCTAAAGATAGGCTGCAGAGGGATAGTGAAGACCTGCAAGAGCTTTCAGGGCTGGCACCTTCCTTGTGGGAGAAGGAGCCAGACGTTTGCCTTTTCAGAAAAAGTTTCTGCCGAGAACGAGCACCGTGACATGCTGAGTCTCTGGGAAAGCAGAGATCCCCAGTGCGGTTGCGGCTAAAGATAGGCTGCAGAGGGATAGTGAAGACCTGCAAGAGCTTTCAGGGCTGGCACCTTCCTTGTGGGAGAAGGAGCCAGACGTTTGCCTTTTCAGAAAAAGTTTCTGCCGAGAACGAGCACCGTGACATGCTGAGTCTCTGGGAAAGCAGAGATCCCCAGTGCTGTTGCGGCTAAAGATAGGCTGCAGAGGGATAGTGAAGACCTGCAAGAGCTTTCAGGGCTGGCACCTTCCTTGTGGGAGAAGGAGCCAGATGTTTGCCTTTTCAGAAAAAGTTTCTGCCAAGAACGAGCACCGTGACATGCTGAGTCTCTGGGAAAGCAGAGATCCCCAGTGCTGTTGCGGCTAAAGATAGGCTACAGAGGGATAGTGAAGACCAGCAAGATCTTTCAGGGCTGGCACCTTCCTTGTGGGAGAAGGAGCCGTAAGTTTGTCTTTTCAGAAAAAGTTTCTGCCGAGAACGAGCACTGTGACATGCTGAGTCTCTGGGAAAGCAGAGATCCCCAGTGCTGTTGTGCCTGTGGATAGGCTGCAGGGGGACGGTGAAGACCAACAAGATCTTTAAGGGCTGGCACCTTCCTTGTGGGAGAAGGAGCCAGACGTTTGCCTTTTCAGAAAAAGTTTCTGCCGAGAACGAGCACCGTGACATGCTGAGTCTCTGGGAAAGCAGAGATCCCCAGTGCTGTTGTGCCTGTGGATAGGCTGCAGGGGGACGGTGAAGACCAGCAAGATCTTTCAGGGCTGGCACCTTCCTTGTGGGAGAAGGAGCCAGACGTTTGCCTTTTCAGAAAAAGTTTCTGCCGAGAACGAGCACCGTGACATGCTGAGTCTCTGGGAAAGCAGAGATCCCCAGTGCTGTTGCGGCTAAAGATAGGCTGCAGAGGGATAGTGAAGACCAGCAATATCTTTCAGGGCTGGCACCTTCCTTGTGGGAGAAGGAGCCAGACGTTTGCCTTTTCAGAAAAAGTTTCTGCCGAGAACGAGCACCGTGACATGCTGAGTCTCTGGGAAAGCAGAGATCCCCAGTGCTGTTGTGCCTGTGGATAGGCTGCAGGTGGACGGTGAAGACCAGCAAGATCTTTCAGGGCTGGCACCTTCCTTGTGGGAGAAGGAGCCAGACGTTTGCCTTTTCAGAAAAAGTTTCTGCCGAGAACGAGCACCGTGACATGCTGAGTCTCTTGGAAAGCAGAGATCCCCAGTGCTGTTGCGGCTAAAGATAGGCTGCAGAGGGATAGTGAAGACCAGCAAGAGCTTTCAGGGTTGGCACCTTCCTTGTGGGAGAAGGAGCCAGACGTTTGCCTTTTCAGAAAAAGTTTCTGCCGAGAACGAGCACCGTGACATGCTGAGTGTCTGGGAAAGCAGAGATCCCCAGTGCTGTTGCGGCTATAGATAGGCTGCAGAGGGATAGTGAAGACCTGCAAGAGCTTTCAGGGCTGGCACCTTCCTTGTGGAAGATGGAGCCAGACGTTTGCCTCTTCAGAAAAACGCTCTGCCGTAAGCGATCACCATAAGATGCTGAATCTCTGGGAAAGCAGAGATCCCCAGTGCTGTTGCGGCTAAAGATAGGCTGCAGAGGGATAGTGAAGACCAGCAATATCTTTCAGGGCTGGCACCTTCCTTGTGGGAGAAGGAGCCAGACGTTTGCCTTTTCAGAAAAAGTTTCTGCCGAGAACGAGCACCGTGACATGCTGAGTCTCTGGGAAAGCAGAGATCCCCAGTGCTGTTGTGCCTGTGGATAGGCTGCAGGGGGACAGTGAAGACCAGCAAGATCTTTCAGGGCTGGCACCTTCCTTGTAGGAGAAGGAGCCAGACGTTTGCCTTTTCAGAAAAAGTTTCTGCCGAGAACGAGCACCGTGACATGCTGAGTCTCTGGGAAAGCAGAGATCCCCAGTGCTGTTGCGGAAAAAGATAGGCTGCAGAGGGATAGTGAAGACCTGCAAGACCTTTCAGGGCTGGCACCTTCCTTGTGGAAGATGGAGCCAGACGTTTGCCTCTTCAGAAAAACGCTCTGCCGTAAGCGAGCACCATAAGATGCTGAATCTCTGGGAAAGCAGAGCTCCCCAGTGCTGTTGCGGCTATAGATAGGCTGCAGAGGGATAGTGAAGACCAGCAAGATCTTTCAGAGCTGGCAGCTTCCTTGTGGGAGAAGGAGCCAGACGTTTGCCTTTTCAGAAAAAGTTTCTGCCGAGAAAGAGCACCGTGACATGCTGAGTCTCTGGGAAAGCAGAGATCCCCAGTGCTGTTGCGGCTAAAGATAGGCTGCAGAGGGATAGTGAAGACCTGCAAGAGCTTTCAGGGCTGGCACCTTCCTTGTGGGAGAAGGAGCCAGACGTTTGCCTTTTCAGAAAAAGTTTCTGCCGAGAACGAGCACCGTGACATGCTGAGTCTCTGGGAAAGCAGAGATCCCCAGTGCTGTTGTGCCTGTGGATAGGCTGCAGGAGGACGGTGAAGACCAGCAAGATCTTTCAGGGCTGGCACCTTCCTTGTGGGAGAAGGAGCCAGACGTTTGCCTTTTCAGAAAAAGTTTCTGCCGAGAACGAGCACCGTGACATGCTGAGTCTCTGGGAAAGCAGAGATCCCCAGTGCTGTTGCGGCTAAAGATAGGCTGCAGAGGGATAGTGAAGACCAGCAAGAGCTTTCAGGGCTGGCACCTTCCTTGTGGGAGAAGGAGCCAGACGTTTGCCTTTTCAGAAAAAGTTTCTGCCGAGAACGAGCACCGTGACATGCTGAGTGTCTGGGAAAGCAGAGATCCCCAGTGCTGTTGCAGCTATAGATAGGCTGCAGAGGGATAGTGAAGACCTGCAAGAGCTTTCAGGGCTGGCACCTTCCTTGTGGGAGAAGGAGCCAGACGTTTGCCTTTTCAGAAAAACGCTCTGCCGTAAGCGAGCACCATAAGATGCTGAATCTCTGGGAAAGCAGAGATCCCCAGTGCTGTTGCGGCTATAGATAGGCTGCAGAGGGATAGTGAAGACCAGCAAGATCTTTCAGAGCTGGCAGCTTCCTTGTGGGAGAAGGAGCCAGACGTTTGCCTTTTCAGAAAAAGTTTCTGCCGAGAAAGAGCACCGTGACATGCTGAGTCTCTGGGAAAGCAGAGATCCCCAGTGCTGTTGCGGCTAAAGATAGGCTGCAGAGGGATAGTGAAGACCTGCAAGAGCTTTCAGTGCTGGCACCTTCCTTGTGGGAGAAGGAGCCAGACGTTTGCCTTTTCAGAAAAAGTTTCTGCCGAGAACGAGCACCGTGACATGCTGAGTCTCTGGGAAAGCAGAGATCCCCAGTGCTGTTGTGCCTGTGGATAGGCTGCAGGGGGACGGTGAAGACCAGCAAGAGCTTTCAGGGCTGGCACCTTCCTTGTGGGAGAAGGAGCCAGACGTTTGCCTTTTCAGAAAAAGTTTCTGCCGAGAACGAGCACCGTGACATGCTGAGTCTCTGGGAAAGCAGAGATCCCCAGTGCTGTTGCGGCTAAAGATAGGCTGCAGAGGGATAGTGAAGACCAGCAAGAGCTTTCAGGGCTGGCACCTTCCTTGTGGGAGAAGGAGCCAGACGTTTGCCTTTTCAGAAAAAGTTTCTGCCGAGAACGAGCACCGTGAAATGCTGAGTCTCTGGGAAAGCAGAGATCCCCAGTGCTGTTGTGCCTGTGGATAGGCTGCAGGGGGACGGTGAAGACCAGCAAGATCTTTCAGGGCTGGCACCTTCCTTGTGGGAGAAGGAGCCAGACGTTTGCCTTTTCAGAAAAAGTTTCTGCCGAGTACGAGCACCGTGACATGCTGAGTCTCTGGGAAAGCAGAGATCCCCAGTGCTGTTGCGGCTAAAGATAGGCTGCAGAGGGATAGTGAAGACCTGCAAGATCTTTCAGGGCTGGCACCTTCCTTGTGGGAGAAGGAGCCAGATGTTTGCCTTTTCAGAAAAAGTTTCTGCCAAGAACGAGCACCGTGACATGCTGAGTCTCTGGGAAAGCAGAGATCCCCAGTGCTGTTGCGGCTAAAGATAGGCTGCAGTGGGATAGTGAAGACCAGCAAGAACTTTCAGGGCTGGCACCTTCCTTGTGGGAGAAGGAGCCAGACGTTTGCCTTTTCAGAAAAAGTTTCTGCCGAGAACGAGCACCGTGACATGCTGAGTCTCTGGGAAAGCAGAGATCCCCAGTGCTGTTGCGTCCAAAGATAGGCTGCAGTGGGATAGTGAAGACCTGGAAGAGCTTTCAGGGCTGGCACCTTCCTTGTGGAAGATGGAGCCAGACGTTTGCCTCTTCAGAAAACGCTCTGCCGTAAGCGAGCACCATAAGATGCTGAATCTCTGGGAAAGCAGAGATCCCCAGTGCTGTTGCGGCTAAAGATAGGCTGCAGAGGGATAGTGAAGACCAGCACGAGCTTTCAGTGCTGGCACCTTCCTTGTGGGAGAAGGAGCCAGACGTTTGCCTTTTCAGAAAAAGTTTCTGCCTAGAACGAGCACCGTGACATGCTGAGTCTCTGGGAAAGCAGAGATCCCCAGTGCTGTTGCGGCTAAAGATAGGCTGCAGAGGGGTAGTGAAGACCTGCAAGATCTTTCAGGGCTGGCACCTGCCTTGTGGGAGAAGGAGCCAGACGTTTGCCTTTTCAGAAAAAGTTTCTGCCGAGAACGAGCACCGTGACATGCTGAGTCTCTGGGAAAGCAGAGATCCCCAGTGCTCTTGCGGCTAAAGATAGGCTGCAGAGGGATAGTGAAGACCTGCAAGAGCTTTCAGGGCTGGCACCTTCCTTGTGGGAGAAGGAGCCAGACGTTTGCCTTTTCAGAAAAAGTTTCTGCCGAGAACGAGCACCGTGACATGCTGAGTCACTGGGAAAGCAGAGATCCCCAGTGCTGTTGTGCCTGTGGATAGGCTGCAGGGGGACGGTGAAGACCAGCAAGATCTTTCAGGGCTGGCACCTTCCTTGTGGGAGAAGGAGCCAGACGTTTGCCTTTTCAGAAAAAGTTTCTGCCGAGAACGAGCACCGTGACATGCTGAGTCTCTGGGAAAGCAGAGATCCCCAGTGCTGTTGCGGCTAAAGATAGGCTGCAGAGCGATAGTGAAGACCAGCAAGAATTTTCAGGGCTGGCAGCTTCCTTGTGGGAGAAGGAGCCAGACGTTTGCCTTTTCAGAAAAAGTTTCTGCCGAGAACGAGCACCGTGACATGCTGAGTCTCTGGGAAAGCAGAGATCCCCAGTGCTGTTGCGGAAAAAGATAGGCTGCAGAGGGATAGTGAAGACCTGCAAGACCTTTCAGGGCTGGCACCTTCCTTGTGGAAGATGGAGCCAGACGTTTGCCTCTTCAGAAAAACGCTCTGCCGTAAGCGAGCAACATAAGATGCTGAATCTCTGGGAAAGCAGAGCTCCCCAGTGCTGTTGCGGCTATAGATAGGCTGCAGAGGGATAGTGAAGACCAGCAAGATCTTTCAGAGCTGGCAGCTTCCTTGTGGGAGAAGGAGCCACACGTTTGCCTTTTCAGAAAAAGTTTCTGCCGAGAAAGAGCACCGTGACATGCTGAGTCTCTGGGAAAGCAGAGATCCCCAGTGCTGTTGCGGCTAAAGATAGGCTGCAGAGGGATAGTGAAGACCAGCAAGAGCTTTCAGGGCTGGCACCTTCCTTGTGGGAGAAGGAGCCAGACGTTTGCCTTTTCAGAAAAAGTTTCTGCCGAGAACGAGCACCGTGACATGCTGAGTCTCTGGGAAAGCAGAGATCCCCAGTGCTGTTGTGCCTGTGGATAGGCTGCAGGAGGACGGTGAAGACCAGCAAGATCTTTCAGGGCTGGCACCTTCCTTGTGGGAGAAGGAGCCAGACGTTTGCCTTTTCAGAAAAAGTTTCTGCCGAGAACGAGCACCGTGACATGCTGAGTCTCTGGGAAAGCAGAGATCCCCAGTGCTGTTGCGGCTAAAGATAGGCTGCAGAGGGATAGTGAAGACCAGCAAGAGCTTTCAGGGCTGGCACCTTCCTTGTGGGAGAAGGAGCCAGACGTTTGCCTTTTCAGAAAAAGTTTCTGCCGAGAACGAGCACCGTGACATGCTGAGTCTCTGGGAAAGCAGAGATCCCCAGTGCGGTTGCGGCTAAAGATAGGCTGCAGAGGGATAGTGAAGACCTGCAAGAGCTTTCAGGGCTGGCACCTTCCTTGTGGGAGAAGGAGCCAGCCGTTTGCCTTTTCAGAAAAAGTTTCTGCCGAGAACGAGCACCGTGACATGCTGAGTCTCTGGGAAAGCAGAGATCCCCAGTGCTGTTGCGGCTAAAGATAGGCTGCAGAGGGATAGTGAAGACCTGCAAGAGCTTTCAGGGCTGGCACCTTCCTTGTGGGAGAAGGAGCCAGATGTTTGCCTTTTCAGAAAAAGTTTCTGCCAAGAACGAGCACCGTGACATGCTGAGTCTCTGGGAAAGCAGAGATCCCCAGTGCTGTTGCGGCTAAAGATAGGCTGCAGTGGGATAGTGAAGACCAGCACGAGCTTTCAGGGCTGGCAGCTTCCTTGTGGGAGAAGGAGCCAGACGTTTGCCTTTTCAGAAAAAGTTTCTGCCGAGAACGAGCACCGTGACATGCTGAGTCTCTGGGAAAGCAGAGATCCCCAGTGCTGTTGCGTCCAAAGATAGGCTGCAGTGGGATAGTGAAGACCTGGAAGAGCTTTCAGGGCTGGCACCTTCCTTGTGGAAGATGGAGCCAGACGTTTGCCTCTTCAGAAAACGCTCTGCCGTAAGCGAGCACCATAAGATGCTGAATCTCTGGGAAAGCAGAGATCCCCAGAGCTGTTGCGGCTAAAGATAGGCTGCAGAGGGATAGTGAAGAGCAGCACGAGCTTTCAGTGCTGGCACCTTCCTTGTGGGAGAAGGAGCCAGACGTTTGCCTTTTCAGAAAAAGTTTCTGCCGAGAACGAGCACCGTGACATGCTGAGTCTCTGGGAAAGCAGAGATCCCCAGTGCTGTTGCGGCTAAAGATAGGCTGCAGAGGGGTAGTGAAGACCTGCAAGATCTTTCAGGGCTGGCACCTGCCTTGTGGGAGAAGGAGCCAGACGTTTGCCTTTTCAGAAAAAGTTTCTGCCGAGAACGAGCACCGTGACATGCTGAGTCTCTGGGAAAGCAGAGATCCCCAGTGCTCTTGCGGCTAAAGATAGGCTGCAGAGGGATAGTGAAGACCAGCAAGAATTTTCAGGGCTGGCAGCTTCCTTGTGGGAGAAGGAGCCAGACGTTTGCCTTTTCAGAAAAAGTTTCTGCCGAGAACGAGCACCGTGACATGCTGAGTCTCTGGGAAAGCAGAGATCCCCAGTGCTGTTGCGGAAAAAGATAGGCTGCAGAGGGATAGTGAAGACCTGCAAGACCTTTCAGGGCTGGCACCTTCCTTGTGGAAGATGGAGCCAGACGTTTGCCTCTTCAGAAAAACGCTCTGCCGTAAGCGAGCAACATAAGATGCTGAATCTCTGGGAAAGCAGAGCTCCCCAGTGCTGTTGCGGCTATAGATAGGCTGCAGAGGGATAGTGAAGACCAGCAAGATCTTTCAGAGCTGGCAGCTTCCTTGTGGGAGAAGGAGCCAGACGTTTGCCTTTTCAGAAAAAGTTTCTGCCGAGAAAGAGCACCGTGACATGCTGAGTCTCTGGGAAAGCAGAGATCCCCAGTGCTGTTGCGGCTAAAGATAGGCTGCAGAGGGATAGTGAAGACCTGCAAGAGCTTTCAGGGCTGGCACCTTCCTTGTGGGAGAAGGAGCCAGACGTTTGCCTTTTCAGAAAAAGTTTCTGCCGAGAACGAGCACCGTGACATGCTGAGTCTCTGGGAAAGCAGAGATCCCCAGTGCTGTTGTGCCTGTGGATAGGCTGCAGGAGGACGGTGAAGACCAGCAAGATCTTTCAGGGCTGGCACCTTCCTTGTGGGAGAAGGAGCCAGACGTTTGCCTTTTCAGAAAAAGTTTCTGCCGAGAACGAGCACCGTGACATGCTGAGTCTCTGGGAAAGCAGAGATCCCCAGTGCTGTTGCGGCTAAAGATAGGCTGCAGAGGGATAGTGAAGACCAGCAAGAGCTTTCAGGGCTGGCACCTTCCTTGTGGGAGAAGGAGCCAGACGTTTGCCTTTTCAGAAAAAGTTTCTGCCGAGAACGAGCACCGTGACATGCTGAGTGTCTGTGAAAGCAGAGATCCCCAGTGCTGTTGCAGCTATAGATAGGCTGCAGAGGGATAGTGAAGACCTGCAAGAGCTTTCAGGGCTGGCACCTTCCTTGTGGGAGAAGGAGCCAGACGTTTGCCTTTTCAGAAAAACGCTCTGCCGTAAGCGAGCACCATAAGATGCTGAATCTCTGGGAAAGCAGAGATCCCCAGTGCTGTTGCGGCTATAGATAGGCTGCAGAGGGATAGTGAAGACCAGCAAGATCTTTCAGAGCTGGCAGCTTCCTTGTGGGAGAAGGAGCCAGACGTTTGCCTTTTCAGAAAAAGTTTCTGCCGAGAAAGAGCACCGTGACATGCTGAGTCTCTGGGAAAGCAGAGATCCCCAGTGCTGTTGCGGCTAAAGATAGGCTGCAGAGGGATAGTGAAGACCTGCAAGAGCTTTCAGGGCTGGCACCTTCCTTGTGGGAGAAGGAGCCAGACGTTTGCCTTTTCAGAAAAAGTTTCTGCCGAGAACGAGCACCGTGACATGCTGAGTCTCTGGGAAAGCAGAGATCCCCAGTGCTGTTGTGCCTGTGGATAGGCTGCAGGAGGACGGTGAAGACCAGCAAGATCTTTCAGGGCTGGCACCTTCCTTGTGGGAGAAGGAGCCAGACGTTTGCCTTTTCAGAAAAAGTTTCTGCCGAGAACGAGCACCGTGACATGCTGAGTCTCTGGGAAAGCAGAGATCCCCAGTGCTGTTGCGGCTAAAGATAGGCTGCAGAGGGATAGTGAAGACCAGCAAGAGCTTTCAGGGCTGGCACCTTCCTTGTGGGAGAAGGAGCCAGACGTTTGCCTTTTCAGAAAATGTTTCTGCCGAGAACGAGCACCGTGAAATGCTGAGTCTCTGGGAAAGCAGAGATCCCCAGTGCTGTTGTGCCTGTGGATAGGCTGCAGGGGGACGGTGAAGACCAGCAAGATCTTTCAGGGCTGGCACCTTCCTTGTGGGAGAAGGAGCCAGACGTTTGCCTTTTCAGAAAAAGTTTCTGCCGAGTACGAGCACCGTGACATGCTGAGTCTCTGGGAAAGCAGAGATCCCCAGTGCTGTTGCGGCTAAAGATAGGCTGCAGAGGGATAGTGAAGACCTGCAAGATCTTTCAGGGCTGGCACCTTCCTTGTGGGAGAAGGAGCCAGATGTTTGCCTTTTCAGAAAAAGTTTCTGCCAAGAACGAGCACCGTGACATGCTGAGTCTCTGGGAAAGCAGAGATCCCCAGTGCTGTTGCGGCTAAAGATAGGCTGCAGTGGGATAGTGAAGACCAGCAAGAACTTTCAGGGCTGGCACCTTCCTTGTGGGAGAAGGAGCCAGACGTTTGCCTTTTCAGAAAAAGTTTCTGCCGAGAACGAGCACCGTGACATGCTGAGTCTCTGGGAAAGCAGAGATCCCCAGTGCTGTTGCGTCCAAAGATAGGCTGCAGTGGGATAGTGAAGACCTGGAAGAGCTTTCAGGGCTGGCACCTTCCTTGTGGAAGATGGAGCCAGACGTTTGCCTCTTCAGAAAACGCTCTGCCGTAAGCGAGCACCATAAGATGCTGAATCTCTGGGAAAGCAGAGATCCCCAGTGCTGTTGCGGCTAAAGATAGGCTGCAGAGGGATAGTGAAGACCAGCACGAGCTTTCAGTGCTGGCACCTTCCTTGTGGGAGAAGGAGCCAGACGTTTGCCTTTTCAGAAAAAGTTTCTGCCTAGAACGAGCACCGTGACATGCTGAGTCTCTGGGAAAGCAGAGATCCCCAGTGCTGTTGCGGCTAAAGATAGGCTGCAGAGGGGTAGTGAAGACCTGCAAGATCTTTCAGGGCTGGCACCTGCCTTGTGGGAGAAGGAGCCAGACGTTTGCCTTTTCAGAAAAAGTTTCTGCCGAGAACGAGCACCGTGACATGCTGAGTCTCTGGGAAAGCAGAGATCCCCAGTGCTCTTGCGGCTAAAGATAGGCTGCAGAGGGATAGTGAAGACCTGCAAGAGCTTTCAGGGCTAGCACCTTCCTTGTGGGAGAAGGAGCCAGACGTTTGCCTTTTCAGAAAAAGTTTCTGCCGAGAACGAGCACCGTGACATGCTGAGTCACTGGGAAAGCAGAGATCCCCAGTGCTGTTGTGCCTGTGGATAGGCTGCAGGGGGACGGTGAAGACCAGCAAGATCTTTCAGGGCTGGCACCTTCCTTGTGGGAGAAGGAGCCAGACGTTTGCCTTTTCAGAAAAAGTTTCTGCCGAGAACGAGCACCGTGACATGCTGAGTCTCTGGGAAAGCAGAGATCCCCAGTGCTGTTGCGGCTAAAGATAGGCTGCAGAGCGATAGTGAAGACCAGCAAGAATTTTCAGGGCTGGCAGCTTCCTTGTGGGAGAAGGAGCCAGACGTTTGCCTTTTCAGAAAAAGTTTCTGCCGAGAACGAGCACCGTGACATGCTGAGTCTCTGGGAAAGCAGAGATCCCCAGTGCTGTTGCGGAAAAAGATAGGCTGCAGAGGGATAGTGAAGACCTGCAAGAGCTTTCAGGGCTGGCACCTTCCTTGTGGAAGATGGAGCCAGACGTTTGCCTCTTCAGAAAAACGCTCTGCCGTAAGCGAGCAACATAAGATGCTGAATCTCTGGGAAAGCAGAGCTCCCCAGTGCTGTTGCGGCTATAGATAGGCTGCAGAGGGATAGTGAAGACCAGCAAGATCTTTCAGAGCTGGCAGCTTCCTTGTGGGAGAAGGAGCCACACGTTTGCCTTTTCAGAAAAAGTTTCTGCCGAGAAAGAGCACCGTGACATGCTGAGTCTCTGGGAAAGCAGAGATCTCCAGTGCTGTTGCGGCTAAAGATAGGCTGCAGAGGGATAGTGAAGACCAGCAAGAGCTTTCAGGGCTGGCACCTTCCTTGTGGGAGAAGGAGCCAGACGTTTGCCTTTTCAGAAAAAGTTTCTGCCGAGAACGAGCACCGTGACATGCTGAGTCTCTGGGAAAGCAGAGATCCCCAGTGCTGTTGTGCCTGTGGATAGGCTGCAGGAGGACGGTGAAGACCAGCAAGATCTTTCAGGGCTGGCACCTTCCTTGTGGGAGAAGGAGCCAGACGTTTGCCTTTTCAGAAAAAGTTTCTGCCGAGAACGAGCACCGTGACATGCTGAGTCTCTGGGAAAGCAGAGATCCCCAGTGCTGTTGCGGCTAAAGATAGGCTGCAGAGGGATAGTGAAGACCAGCAAGAGCTTTCAGGGCTGGCACCTTCCTTGTGGGAGAAGGAGCCAGACGTTTGCCTTTTCAGAAAAAGTTTCTGCCGAGAACGAGCACCGTGACATGCTGAGTCTCTGGGAAAGCAGAGATCCCCAGTGCGGTTGCGGCTAAAGATAGGCTGCAGAGGGATAGTGAAGACCTGCAAGAGCTTTCAGGGCTGGCACCTTCCTTGTGGGAGAAGGAGCCAGCCGTTTGCCTTTTCAGAAAAAGTTTCTGCCGAGAACAAGCACCGTGACATGCTGAGTCTCTGGGAAAGCAGAGATCCCCAGTGCTGTTGCGGCTAAAGATAGGCTGCAGAGGGATAGTGAAGACCTGCAAGAGCTTTCAGGGCTGGCACCTTCCTTGTGGGAGAAGGAGCCAGATGTTTGCCTTTTCAGAAAAAGTTTCTGCCAAGAACGAGCACCGTGACATGCTGAGTCTCTGGGAAAGCAGAGATCCCCAGTGCTGTTGCGGCTAAAGATAGGCTGCAGTGGGATAGTGAAGACCAGCACGAGCTTTCAGGGCTGGCAGCTTCCTTGTGGGAGAAGGAGCCAGACGTTTGCCTTTTCAGAAAAAGTTTCTGCCGAGAACGAGCACCGTGACATGCTGAGTCTCTGGGAAAGCAGAGATCCCCAGTGCTGTTGCGTCCAAAGATAGGCTGCAGTGGGATAGTGAAGACCTGGAAGAGCTTTCAGGGCTGGCACCTTCCTTGTGGAAGATGGAGCCAGACGTTTGCCTCTTCAGAAAACGCTCTGCCGTAAGCGAGCACCATAAGATGCTGAATCTCTGGGAAAGCAGAGATCCCCAGAGCTGTTGCGGCTAAAGATAGGCTGCAGAGGGATAGTGAAGAGCAGCACGAGCTTTCAGTGCTGGCACCTTCCTTGTGGGAGAAGGAGCCAGACGTTTGCCTTTTCAGAAAAAGTTTCTGCCGAGAACGAGCACCGTGACATGCTGAGTCTCTGGGAAAGCAGAGATCCCCAGTGCTGTTGCGGCTAAAGATAGGCTGCAGAGGGGTAGTGAAGACCTGCAAGATCTTTCAGGGCTGGCACCTGCCTTGTGGGAGAAGGAGCCAGACGTTTGCCTTTTCAGAAAAAGTTTCTGCCGAGAACGAGCACCGTGACATGCTGAGTCTCTGGGAAAGCAGAGATCCCCAGTGCTGTTGCGGCTAAAGATAGGCTGCAGAGGGATAGTGAAGACCAGCAAGAATTTTCAGGGCTGGCAGCTTCCTTGTGGGAGAAGGAGCCAGACGTTTGCCTTTTCAGAAAAAGTTTCTGCCGAGAACGAGCACCGTGACATGCTGAGTCTCTGGGAAAGCAGAGATCCCCAGTGCTGTTGCGGAAAAAGATAGGCTGCAGAGGGATAGTGAAGACCTGCAAGACCTTTCAGGGCTGGCACCTTCCTTGTGGAAGATGGAGCCAGACGTTTGCCTCTTCAGAAAAACGCTCTGCCGTAAGCGAGCAACATAAGATGCTGAATCTCTGGGAAAGCAGAGCTCCCCAGTGCTGTTGCGGCTATAGATAGGCTGCAGAGGGATAGTGAAGACCAGCAAGATCTTTCAGAGCTGGCAGCTTCCTTGTGGGAGAAGGAGCCAGACGTTTGCCTTTTCAGAAAAAGTTTCTGCCGAGAAAGAGCACCGTGACATGCTGAGTCTCTGGGAAAGCAGAGATCCCCAGTGCTGTTGCGGCTAAAGATAGGCTGCAGAGGGATAGTGAAGACCTGCAAGAGCTTTCAGGGCTGGCACCTTCCTTGTGGGAGAAGGAGCCAGACGTTTGCCTTTTCAGAAAAAGTTTCTGCCGAGAACGAGCACCGTGACATGCTGAGTCTCTGGGAAAGCAGAGATCCCCAGTGCTGTTGTGCCTGTGGATAGGCTGCAGGAGGACGGTGAAGACCAGCAAGATCTTTCAGGGCTGGCACCTTCCTTGTGGGAGAAGGAGCCAGACGTTTGCCTTTTCAGAAAAACTTTCTGCCGAGAACGAGCACCGTGACATGCTGAGTCTCTGGGAAAGCAGAGATCCCCAGTGCTGTTGCGGCTAAAGATAGGCTGCAGAGGGATAGTGAAGACCAGCAAGAGCTTTCAGGGCTGGCACCTTCCTTGTGGGAGAAGGAGCCAGACGTTTGCCTTTTCAGAAAAAGTTTCTGCCGAGAACGAGCACCGTGACATGCTGAGTGTCTGGGAAAGCAGAGATCCCCAGTGCTGTTGCGGCTACAGATAGGCTGCAGAAGGATAGTGAAGACCTGCAAGAGCTTTCAGGGCTGGCACCTTCCTTGTGGAAGATGGAGCCAGACGTTTGCCTCTTCAGAAAAACGCTCTGCCGTAAGCGAGCACCATAAGATGCTGAATCTCTGGGAAAGCAGAGATCCCCAGTGCTGTTGCGGCTATAGATAGGCTGCAGAGGGATAGTGAAGACCAGCAAGATCTTTCAGAGCTGGCAGCTTCCTTGTGGGAGAAGGAGCCAGACGTTTGCCTTTTCAGAAAAAGTTTCTGCCGAGAAAGAGCACCGTGACATGCTGAGTCTCTGGGAAAGCAGAGATCCCCAGTGCTGTTGCGGCTAAAGATAGGCTGCAGAGGGATAGTGAAGACCTGCAAGAGCTTTCAGGGCTGGCACCTTCCTTGTGGGAGAAGGAGCCAGACGTTTGCCTTTTCAGAAAAAGTTTCTGCCGAGAACGAGCACCGTGACATGCTGAGTCTCTGGGAAAGCAGAGATCCCCAGTGCTGTTGTGCCTGTGGATAGGCTGCAGGAGGACGGTGAAGACCAGCAAGATCTTTCAGGGCTGGCACCTTCCTTGTGGGAGAAGGAGCCAGACGTTTGCCTTTTCAGAAAAAGTTTCTGCCGAGAACGAGCACCGTGACATGCTGAGTCTCTGGGAAAGCAGAGATCCCCAGTGCTGTTGCGGCTAAAGATAGGCTGCAGAGGGATAGTGAAGACCTGCAAGATCTTTCAGGGCTGGCACCTTCCTTGTGGGAGAAGGAGCCAGACGTTTGCCTTTTCAGAAAAAGTTTCTGCCGAGAACGAGCACCGTGACATGCTGAGTCTCTGGGAAAGCAGAGATCCCCAGTGCGGTTGCGGCTAAAGATAGGCTGCAGAGGGATAGTGAAGACCTGCAAGAGCTTTCAGGGCTGGCACCTTCCTTGTGGGAGAAGGAGCCAGCCGTTTGCCTTTTCAGAAAAAGTTTCTGCCGAGAACGAGCACCGTGACATGCTGAGTCTCTGGGAAAGCAGAGATCCCCAGTGCTGTTGCGGCTAAAGATAGGCTGCAGAGGGATAGTGAAGACCAGCAATATCTTTCAGGGCTGGCACCTTCCTTGTGGGAGAAGGAGCCAGACGTTTGCCTTTTCAGAAAAAGTTTCTGCCGAGAACGAGCACCGTGACATGCTGAGTCTCTGGGAAAGCAGAGATCCCCAGTGCTGTTGCGTCCAAAGATAGGCTGCAGTGGGATAGTGAAGACCTGGAAGAGCTTTCAGGGCTGGCACCTTCCTTGTGGAAGATGGAGCCAGACGTTTGCCTCTTCAGAAAAACGCTCTGCCGTAAGCGAGCACCATAAGATGCTGAATCTCTGGGAAAGCAGAGATCCCCAGTGCTGTTGCGGCTAAAGATAGGCTGCAGAGGGATAGTGAAGACCAGCACGAGCTTTCAGTGCTGGCACCTTCCTTGTGGGAGAAGGAGCCAGACGTTTGCCTTTTCAGAAAAAGTTTCTGCCGAGAACGAGCACCGTGACATGCTGAGTCTCTGGGAAAGCAGAGATCCCCAGTGCTGTTGCGGCTAAAGATAGGCTGCAGAGGGGTAGTGAAGACCTGCAAGATCTTTCAGGGCTGGCACCTGCCTTGTGGGAGAAGGAGCCAGACGTTTGCCTTTTCAGAAAAAGTTTCTGCCGAGAACGAGCACCGTGACATGCTGAGTCTCTGGGAAAGCAGAGATCCCCAGTGCTCTTGCGGCTAAAGATAGGCTGCAGAGGGATAGTGAAGACCTGCAAGAGCTTTCAGGGCTGGCACCTTCCTTGTGGGAGAAGGAGCCAGACGTTTGCCTTTTCAGAAAAAGTTTCTGCCGAGAACGAGCACCGTGACATGCTGAGTCTCTGGGAAAGCAGAGATCCCCAGTGCTGTTGTGCCTGTGGATAGGCTGCAGGGGGACGGTGAAGACCAGCAAGATCTTTCAGGGCTGGCACCTTCCTTGTGGGAGAAGGAGCCAGACGTTTGCCTTTTCAGAAAAAGTTTCTGCCGAGAACGAGCACCGTGACATGCTGAGTCTCTGGGAAAGCAGAGATCCCCAGTGCTGTTGCGGCTAAAGATAGGCTGCAGAGGGATAGTGAAGACCAGCAAGAATTTTCAGGGCTGGCAGCTTCCTTGTGGGAGAAGGAGCCAGACGTTTGCCTTTTCAGAAAAAGTTTCTGCCGAGAACGAGCACCGTGACATGCTGAGTCTCTGGGAAAGCAGACATCCCAGTGCTGTTGCGCCTAAAGATAGGCTGCAGAGGGATAGTGAAGACCTGCAAGACCTTTCAGGGCTGGCACCTTCCTTGTGGAAGATGGAGACAAACGTTTGCCTCTTCAGAAAAACGCTCTGCCGTAAGCGAGCACCATAAAATGCTGAATCTCTGGGAAAGCAGAGCTCCCCAGTGCTGTTGCGGCTATAGATAGGCTGCAGAGGGATAGTGAAGACAAGCACGAGCTTTCAGGGCTGGCAGCTTCCTTGTGGGAGAAGGAGCCAGACGTTTGCCTTTTCAGAAAAAGTTTCTGCCGAGAACGAGCACCGTGACATGCTGAGTCTCTGGGAAAGCAGAGATCCCCAGTGCTGTTGCGGCTAAAGATAGGCTGCAGAGGGATAGTGAAGACCTGCAAGAGCTTTCAGGGCTGGCACCTTCCTTGTGGGAGAAGGAGCCAGACGTTTGCCTTTTCAGAAAAAGTTTCTGCCGAGAACGAGCACCGTGACATGCTGAGTCTCTGGGAAAGCAGAGATCCCCAGTGCTGTTGTGCCTGTGGATAGGCTGCAGGGGGACGGTGAAGACCAGCAAGATCTTTCAGGGCTGGCACCTTCCTTGTGGGAGAAGGAGCCAGACGTTTGCCTTTTCAGAAAAAGTTTCTTCCGAGAAAGAGCACCGTGACATGCTGAGTCTCTGGGAAAGCAGAGATCCCCAGTGCTGTTGCGGCTAAAGATAGGCTGCAGAGGGATAGTGAAGACCAGCAAGATCTTTCAGGGCTGGCACCTTCCTTGTGGGAGAAGGAGCCAGACGTTTGCCTTTTCAGAAAAAGTTTCTGCCGAGAACGAGCACCGTGACATGCTGAGTGTCTGGGAAAGCAGAGATCCCCAGAGCTGTTGCGGCTAAAGATAGGCTGCAGAGGGATAGTGAAGACCAGCAAGAGCTTTCAGGGCTGGCACCTTCCTTGTGGGAGAAGGAGCCGTAAGTTTGTCTTTTCAGAAAAAGTTTCTGCCGAGAACGAGCACCGTGACATGCTGAGTCTCTGGGAAAGCAGAGATCCCCAGTGCTGTTGTGCCTTTGGATAGGCTGCAGGGGGACGGTGAAGACCACCAAGATCTTTCAGGGCTGGCACCTTCCTTGTGGGAGAAGGAGCCAGACGTTTGCCTTTTCAGAAAAAGTTTCTGCCGAGAACGAGCACCGTGACATGCTGAGTCTCTGGGAAAGCAGAGATCCCCAGTGCTGTTGCGCCTAAAGATAGGCTGCAGAGGGATAGTGAAGACCAGCAAGAGCTTTCAGGGTTGGCACCTTCCTTGTGGGAGAAGGAGCCAGACGTTTGCCTTTTCAGAAAAAGTTTCTGCCGAGAACGAGCACCGTGACATGCTGAGTCTCTGGGAAAGCAGAGATCCCCAGTGCGGTTGCGGCTAAAGATAGGCTGCAGAGGGATAGTGAAGACCTGCAAGAGCTTTCAGGGCTGGCACCTTCCTTGTGGGAGAAGGAGCCAGACGTTTGCCTTTTCAGAAAAAGTTTCTGCCGAGAACGAGCACCGTGACATGCTGAGTCTCTGGGAAAGCAGAGATCCCCAGTGCTGTTGCGGCTAAAGATAGGCTGCAGAGGGATAGTGAAGACCAGCAATATCTTTCAGGGCTGGCACCTTCCTTGTGGGAGAAGGAGCCAGACGTTTGCCTTTTCAGAAAAAGTTTCTGCCGAGAACGAGCACCGTGACATGCTGAGTCTCTGGGAAAGCAGAGATCCCCAGTGCTGTTGCGTCCAAAGATAGGCTGCAGTGGGATAGTGAAGACCTGGAAGAGCTTTCAGGGCTGGCACCTTCCTTGTGGAAGATGGAGCCAGACGTTTGCCTCTTCAGAAAAACGCTCTGCCGTAAGCGAGCACCATAAGATGCTGAATCTCTGGGAAAGCAGAGATCCCCAGTGCTGTTGCGGCTAAAGATAGGCTGCAGAGGGATAGTGAAGACCAGCACGAGCTTTCAGTGCTGGCACCTTCCTTGTGGGAGAAGGAGCCAGACGTTTGCCTTTTCAGAAAAAGTTTCTGCCGAGAACGAGCACCGTGACATGCTGAGTCTCTGGGAAAGCAGAGATCCCCAGTGCTGTTGCGGCTAAAGATAGGCTGCAGAGGGGTAGTGAAGACCTGCAAGATCTTTCAGGGCTGGCACCTGCCTTGTGGGAGAAGGAGCCAGACGTTTGCCTTTTCAGAAAAAGTTTCTGCCGAGAACGAGCACCGTGACATGCTGAGTCTCTGGGAAAGCAGAGATCCCCAGTGCTCTTGCGGCTAAAGATAGGCTGCAGAGGGATAGTGAAGACCTGCAAGAGCTTTCAGGGCTGGCACCTTCCTTGTGGGAGAAGGAGCCAGACGTTTGCCTTTTCAGAAAAAGTTTCTGCCGAGAACGAGCACCGTGACATGCTGAGTCTCTGGGAAAGCAGAGATCCCCAGTGCTGTTGTGCCTGTGGATAGGCTGCAGGGGGACGGTGAAGACCAGCAAGATCTTTCAGGGCTGGCACCTTCCTTGTGGGAGAAGGAGCCAGACGTTTGCCTTTTCAGAAAAAGTTTCTGCCGAGAACGAGCACCGTGACATGCTGAGTCTCTGGGAAAGCAGAGATCCCCAGTGCTGTTGCGGCTAAAGATAGGCTGCAGAGGGATAGTGAAGACCAGCAAGAATTTTCAGGGCTGGCAGCTTCCTTGTGGGAGAAGGAGCCAGACGTTTGCCTTTTCAGAAAAAGTTTCTGCCGAGAACGAGCACCGTGACATGCTGAGTCTCTGGGAAAACAGACATCCCAGTGCTGTTGCGCCTAAAGATAGGCTGCAGAGGGATAGTGAAGACCTGCAAGACCTTTCAGGGCTGGCACCTTCCTTGTGGAAGATGGAGACAAACGTTTGCCTCTTCAGAAAAACGCTCTGCCGTAAGCGAGCACCATAAAATGCTGAATCTCTGGGAAAGCAGAGCTCCCCAGTGCTGTTGCGGCTATAGATAGGCTGCAGAGGGATAGTGAAGACAAGCACGAGCTTTCAGGGCTGGCAGCTTCCTTGTGGGAGAAGGAGCCAGACGTTTGCCTTTTCAGAAAAAGTTTCTGCCGAGAACGAGCACCGTGACATGCTGAGTCTCTGGGAAAGCAGAGATCCCCAGTGCTGTTGCAGCTAAAGATAGGCTGCAGAGGGATAGTGAAGACCTGCAAGAGCTTTCAGGGCTGGCACCTTCCTTGTGGGAGAAGGAGCCAGACGTTTGCCTTTTCAGAAAAAGTTTCTGCCGAGAACGAGCACCGTGACATGCTGAGTCTCTGGGAAAGCAGAGATCCCCAGTGCTGTTGTGCCTGTGGATAGGCTGCAGGGGGACGGTGAAGACCAGCAAGATCTTTCAGGGCTGGCACCTTCCTTGTGGGAGAAGGAGCCAGACGTTTGCCTTTTCAGAAAAAGTTTCTTCCGAGAAAGAGCACCGTGACATGCTGAGTCTCTGGGAAAGCAGAGATCCCCAGTGCTGTTGCGGCTAAAGATAGGCTGCAGAGGGATAGTGAAGACCAGCAAGATCTTTCAGGGCTGGCACCTTCCTTGTGGGAGAAGGAGCCAGACGTTTGCCTTTTCAGAAAAAGTTTCTGCCGAGAACGAGCACCGTGACATGCTGAGTGTCTGGGAAAGCAGAGATCCCCAGAGCTGTTGCGGCTAAAGATAGGCTGCAGAGGGATAGTGAAGACCAGCAAGAGCTTTCAGGGCTGGCACCTTCCTTGTGGGAGAAGGAGCCGTAAGTTTGTCTTTTCAGAAAAAGTTTCTGCCGAGAACGAGCACCGTGACATGCTGAGTCTCTGGGAAAGCAGAGATCCCCAGTGCTGTTGTGCCTTTGGATAGGCTGCAGGGGGACGGTGAAGACCACGAAGATCTTTCAGGGCTGGCACCTTCCTTGTGGGAGAAGGAGCCAGACGTTTGCCTTTTCAGAAAAAGTTTCTGCCGAGAACGAGCACCGTGACATGCTGAGTCTCTGGGAAAGCAGAGATCCCCAGTGCTGTTGCGGCTAAAGATAGGCTGCAGAGGGATAGTGAAGACCAGCAAGAGCTTTCAGGGTTGGCACCTTCCTTGTGGGAGAAGGAGCCAGACGTTTGCCTTTTCAGAAAAAGTTTCTGCCGAGAACGAGCACCGTGACATGCTGAGTGTCTGGGAAAGCAGAGATCCCCAGTGCTGTTGCGGCTATAGATAGGCTGCAGAGGGATAGTGAAGACCTGCAAGAGCTTTCAGGGCTGGCACCTTCCTTGTGGAAGATGGAGCCAGACGTTTGCCTCTTCAGAAAAACGCTCTGCCGTAAGCGATCACCATAAGATGCTGAATCTCTGGGAAAGCAGAGATCCCCAGTGCTGTTGCGGCTAAAGATAGGCTGCAGAGGGATAGTGAAGACCAGCAAGATCTTTCAGGGCTGGCACCTTCCTTGTGGGAGAAGGAGCCAGACGTTTGCCTTTTCAGAAAAAGTTTCTGCCGAGAACGAGCACCGTGACATGCTGAGTCTCTGGGAAAGCAGAGATCCCCAGTGCTGTTGTGCCTGTGGATAGGCTGCAGGGGGACAGTGAAGACCAGCAAGATCTTTCAGGGCTGGCACCTTCCTTGTAGGAGAAGGAGCCAGACGTTTGCCTTTTCAGAAAAAGTTTCTGCCGAGAACGAGCACCGTGACATGCTGAGTCTCTGGGAAAGCAGAGATCCCCAGTGCTGTTGCGGCTAAATATAGGCTGCAGAGGAATAGTGAAGACCTGCAAGAACTTTCAGGGCTGGCACCTTCCTTGTGGAAGATGGAGCCAGATGTTTGCCTTTTCAGAAAAAGTTTCTGCCGAGAACGAGCACCGTGACATGCTGAGTCTCTGGGAAAGCAGAGATCCCCAGTGCTGTTGCGGAAAAAGATAGGCTGCAGAGGGATAGTGAAGACCTGCAAGACCTTTCAGGGCTGGCACCTTCCTTGTGGAAGATGGAGCCAGACGTTTGCCTCTTCAGAAAAACGCTCTGCCGTAAGCGAGCACCATAAGATGCTGAATCTCTGGGAAAGCAGAGCTCCCCAGTGCTGTTGCGGCTATAGATAGGCTGCAGAGGGATAGTGAAGACCAGCAAGATCTTTCAGAGCTGGCAGCTTCCTTGTGGGAGAAGGAGCCAGACGTTTGCCTTTTCAGAAAAAGTTTCTGCCGAGAAAGAGCACCGTGACATGCTGAGTCTCTGGGAAAGCAGAGATCCCCAGTGCTGTTGCGGCTAAAGATAGGCTGCAGAGGGATAGTGAAGACCTGCAAGAGCTTTCAGGGCTGGCACCTTCCTTGTGGGAGAAGGAGCCAGACGTTTGCCTTTTCAGAAAAAGTTTCTGCCGAGAACGAGCACCGTGACATGCTGAGTCTCTGGGAAAGCAGAGATCCCCAGTGCTGTTGTGCCTGTGGATAGGCTGCAGGAGGACGGTGAAGACCAGCAAGATCTTTCAGGGCTGGCACCTTCCTTGTGGGAGAAGGAGCCAGACGTTTGCCTTTTCAGAAAAAGTTTCTGCCGAGAACGAGCACCGTGACATGCTGAGTCTCTGGGAAAGCAGAGATCCCCAGTGCTGTTGCGGCTAAAGATAGGCTGCAGAGGGATAGTGAAGACCAGCAAGAGCTTTCAGGGCTGGCACCTTCCTTGTGGGAGAAGGAGCCAGACGTTTGCCTTTTCAGAAAAAGTTTCTGCCGAGAACGAGCACCGTGACATGCTGAGTGTCTGGGAAAGCAGAGATCCCCAGTGCTGTTGCAGCTATAGATAGGCTGCAGAGGGATAGTGAAGACCTGCAAGAGCTTTCAGGGCTGGCACCTTCCTTGTGGGAGAAGGAGCCAGACGTTTGCCTTTTCAGAAAAACGCTCTGCCGTAAGCGAGCACCATAAGATGCTGAATCTCTGGGAAAGCAGAGATCCCCAGTGCTGTTGCGGCTATAGATAGGCTGCAGAGGGATAGTGAAGACCAGCAAGATCTTTCAGAGCTGGCACCTTCCTTGTGGGAGAAGGAGCCAGACGTTTGCCTTTTCAGAAAAAGTTTCTGCCGAGAAAGAGCACCGTGACATGCTGAGTCTCTGGGAAAGCAGAGATCCCCAGTGCTGTTGCGGCTAAAGATAGGCTGCAGAGGGATAGTGAAGACCTGCAAGAGCTTTCAGGGCTGGCACCTTCCTTGTGGGAGAAGGAGCCAGACGTTTGCCTTTTCAGAAAAAGTTTCTGCCGAGAACGAGCACCGTGACATGCTGAGTCTCTGGGAAAGCAGAGATCCCCAGTGCTGTTGTGCCTGTGGATAGGCTGCAGGAGGACGGTGAAGACCAGCAAGATCTTTCAGGGCTGGCACCTTCCTTGTGGGAGAAGGAGCCAGACGTTTGCCTTTTCAGAAAAAGTTTCTGCCGAGAACGAGCACCGTGACATGCTGAGTCTCTGGGAAAGCAGAGATCCCCAGTGCTGTTGCGGCTAAAGATAGGCTGCAGAGGGATAGTGAAGACCAGCAAGAGCTTTCAGGGCTGGCACCTTCCTTGTGGGAGAAGGAGCCAGACGTTTGCCTTTTCAGAAAAAGTTTCTGCCGAGAACGAGCACCGTGAAATGCTGAGTCTCTGGGAAAGCAGAGATCCCCAGTGCTGTTGTGCCTGTGGATAGGCTGCAGGGGGACGGTGAAGACCAGCAAGATCTTTAAGGGCTGGCACCTTCCTTGTGGGAGAAGGAGCCAGACGTTTGCCTTTTCAGAAAAAGTTTCTGCCGAGTACGAGCACCGTGACATGCTGAGTCTCTGGGAAAGCAGAGATCCCCAGTGCTGTTGCGGCTAAAATAGGCTGCAGAGGGATAGTGAAGACCTGCAAGATCTTTCAGGGCTGGCACCTTCCTTGTGGGAGAAGGAGCCAGATGTTTGCCTTTTCAGAAAAAGTTTCTGCCAAGAACGAGCACCGTGACATGCTGAGTCTCTGGGAAAGCAGAGATCCCCAGTGCTGTTGCGGCTAAAGATAGGCTGCAGTGGGATAGTGAAGACCAGCAAGAACTTTCAGGGCTGGCACCTTCCTTGTGGGAGAAGGAGCCAGACGTTTGCCTTTTCAGAAAAAGTTTCTGCCGAGAACGAGCACCGTGACATGCTGAGTCTCTGGGAAAGCAGAGATCCCCAGTGCTGTTGCGTCCAAAGATAGGCTGCAGTGGGATAGTGAAGACCTGGAAGAGCTTTCAGGGCTGGCACCTTCCTTGTGGAAGATGGAGCCAGACGTTTGCCTCTTCAGAAAACGCTCTGCCGTAAGCGAGCACCATAAGATGCTGAATCTCTGGGAAAGCAGAGATCCCCAGAGCTGTTGCGGCTAAAGATAGGCTGCAGAGGGATAGTGAAGACCAGCACGAGCTTTCAGTGCTGGCACCTTCCTTGTGGGAGAAGGAGCCAGACGTTTGCCTTTTCAGAAAAAGTTTCTGCCGAGAACGAGCACCGTGACATGCTGAGTCTCTGGGAAAGCAGAGATCCCCAGTGCTGTTGCGGCTAAAGATAGGCTGCACAGGGGTAGTGAAGACCTGCAAGATCTTTCAGGGCTGGCACCTGCCTTGTGGGAGAAGGAGCCAGACGTTTGCCTTTTCAGAAAAAGTTTCTGCCGAGAACGAGCACCGTGACATGCTGAGTCTCTGGGAAAGCAGAGATCCCCAGTGCTCTTGCGGCTAAAGATAGGCTGCAGAGGGATAGTGAAGACCTGCAAGAGCTTTCAGGGCTGGCACCTTCCTTGTGGGAGAAGGAGCCAGACGTTTGCCTTTTCAGAAAAAGTTTCTGCCGAGAACGAGCACTGTGACATGCTGAGTCTCTGGGAAAGCAGAGATCCCCAGTGCTGTTGTGTCTGTGGATAGGCTGCAGGGGGACGGTGAAGACCAGCAAGATCTTTCAGGGCTGGCACCTTCCTTGTGGGAGAAGGAGCCAGACGTTTGCCTTTTCAGAAAAAGTTTCTGCCGAGAACGAGCACCGTGACATGCTGAGTCTCTGGGAAAGCAGAGATCCCCAGTGCTGTTGCGGCTAAAGATAGGCTGCAGAGCGATAGTGAAGACCAGCAAGAATTTTCAGGGCTGGCAGCTTCCTTGTGGGAGAAGGAGCCAGACGTTTGCCTTTTCAGAAAAAGTTTCTGCCGAGAACGAGCACCGTGACATGCTGAGTCTCTGGGAAAGCAGAGATCCCCAGTGCTGTTGCGGAAAAAGATAGGCTGCAGAGGGATAGTGAAGACCTGCAAGACCTTTCAGGGCTGGCACCTTCCTTGTGGAAGATGGAGCCAGACGTTTGCCTCTTCAGAAAAACGCTCTGCCGTAAGCGAGCAACATAAGATGCTGAATCTCTGGGAAAGCAGAGCTCCCCAGTGCTGTTGCGGCTATAGATAGGCTGCAGAGGGATAGTGAAGACCAGCAAGATCTTTCAGAGCTGGCAGCTTCCTTGTGGGAGAAGGAGCCACACGTTTGCCTTTTCAGAAAAAGTTTCTGCCGAGAAAGAGCACCGTGACATGCTGAGTCTCTGGGAAAGCAGAGATCCCCAGTGCTCTTGCGGCTAAAGATAGGCTGCAGAGGGATAGTGAAGACCTGCAAGAGCTTTCAGGGCTGGCACCTTCCTTGTGGGAGAAGGAGCCAGACGTTTGCCTTTTCAGAAAAAGTTTCTGCCGAGAACGAGCACCGTGACATGCTGAGTCTCTGGGAAAGCAGAGATCCCCAGTGCTGTTGTGCCTGTGGATAGGCTGCAGGAGGACGGTGAAGACCAGCAAGATCTTTCAGGGCTGGCACCTTCCTTGTGGGAGAAGGAGCCAGACGTTTGCCTTTTCAGAAAAAGTTTCTGCCGAGAACGAGCACCGTGACATGCTGAGTCTCTGGGAAAGCAGAGATCCCCAGTGCTGTTGCGGCTAAAGATAGACTGCAGAGGGATAGTGAAGACCAGCAAGAGCTTTCAGGGCTGGCACCTTCCTTGTGGGAGAAGGAGCCAGACGTTTGCCTTTTCAGAAAAAGTTTCTGCCGAGAACGAGCACCGTGACATGCTGAGTCTCTGGGAAAGCAGAGATCCCCAGTGCGGTTGCGGCTAAAGATAGGCTGCAGAGGGATAGTGAAGACCTGCAAGAGCTTTCAGGGCTGGCACCTTCCTTGTGGGAGAAGGAGCCAGCCGTTTGCCTTTTCAGAAAAAGTTTCTGCCGAGAACGAGCACCGTGACATGCTGAGTCTCTGGGAAAGCAGAGATCCCCAGTGCTGTTGCGGCTAAAGATAGGCTGCAGAGGGATAGTGAAGACCTGCAAGAGCTTTCAGGGCTGGCACCTTCCTTGTGGGAGAAGGAGCCAGATGTTTGCCTTTTCAGAAAAAGTTTCTGCCAAGAACGAGCACCGTGACATGCTGAGTCTCTGGGAAAGCAGAGATCCCCAGTGCTGTTGCGGCTAAAGATAGGCTGCAGTGGGATAGTGAAGACCAGCAAGAACTTTCAGGGCTGGCACCTTCCTTGTGGGAGAAGGAGCCAGACGTTTGCCTTTTCAGAAAAAGTTTCTGCCGAGAACGAGCACCGTGACATGCTGAGTCTCTGGGAAAGCAGAGATCCCCAGTGCTGTTGCGTCCAAAGATAGGCTGCAGTGGGATAGTGAAGACCTGGAAGAGCTTTCAGGGCTGGCACCTTCCTTGTGGTAGATGGAGCCAGACGTTTGCCTCTTCAGAAAACGCTCTGCCGTAAGCGAGCACCATAAGATGCTGAATCTCTGGGAAAGCAGAGATCCCCAGAGCTGTTGCGGCTAAAGATAGGCTGCAGAGGGATAGTGAAGACCAGCACGAGCTTTCAGTGCTGGCACCTTCCTTGTGGGAGAAGGAGCCAGACGTTTGCCTTTTCAGAAAAAGTTTCTGCCGAGAACGAGCACCGTGACATGCTGAGTCTCTGGGAAAGCAGAGATCCCCAGTGCTGTTGCGGCTAAAGATAGGCTGCAGAGGGGTAGTGAAGACCTGCAAGATCTTTCAGGGCTGGCACCTGCCTTGTGGGAGAAGGAGCCAGACGTTTGCCTTTTCAGAAAAAGTTTCTGCCGAGAACGAGCACCGTGACATGCTGAGTCTCTGGGAAAGCAGAGATCCCCAGTGCTCTTGCGGCTAAATATAGGCTGCAGAGGAATAGTGAAGACCTGCAAGAACTTTCAGGGCTGGCACCTTCCTTGTGGAAGATGGAGCCAGACGTTTGCCTTTTCAGAAAAAGTTTCTGCCGAGAACGAGCACCGTGACATGCTGAGTCTCTGGGAAAGCAGAGATCCCCAGTGCTGTTGCGGAAAAAGATAGGCTGCAGAGGGATAGTGAAGACCTGCAAGACCTTTCAGGGCTGGCACCTTCCTTGTGGAAGATGGAGCCAGACGTTTGCCTCTTCAGAAAAACGCTCTGCCGTAAGCGAGCACCATAAGATGCTGAATCTCTGGGAAAGCAGAGCTCCCCAGTGCTGTTGCGGCTATAGATAGGCTGCAGAGGGATAGTGAAGACCAGCAAGATCTTTCAGAGCTGGCAGCTTCCTTGTGGGAGAAGGAGCCAGACGTTTGCCTTTTCAGAAAAAGTTTCTGCCGAGAAAGAGCACCGTGACATGCTGAGTCTCTGGGAAAGCAGAGATCCCCAGTGCTGTTGCGGCTAAAGATAGGCTGCAGAGGGATAGTGAAGACCTGCAAGAGCTTTCAGGGCTGGCACCTTCCTTGTGGGAGAAGGAGCCAGACGTTTGCCTTTTCAGAAAAAGTTTCTGCCGAGAACGAGCACCGTGACATGCTGAGTCTCTGGGAAAGCAGAGATCCCCAGTGCTGTTGTGCCTGTGGATAGGCTGCAGGAGGACGGTGAAGACCAGCAAGATCTTTCAGGGCTGGCACCTTCCTTGTGGGAGAAGGAGCCAGACGTTTGCCTTTTCAGAAAAAGTTTCTGCCGAGAACGAGCACCGTGACATGCTGAGTCTCTGGGAAAGCAGAGATCCCCAGTGCTGTTGCGGCTAAAGATAGGCTGCAGAGGGATAGTGAAGACCAGCAAGAGCTTTCAGGGCTGGCACCTTCCTTGTGGGAGAAGGAGCCAGACGTTTGCCTTTTCAGAAAAACTTTCTGCCGAGAACGAGCACCGTGACATGCTGAGTCTCTGGGAAAGCAGAGATCCCCAGTGCTGTTGCAGCTATAGATAGGCTGCAGAGGGATAGTGAAGACCTGCAAGAGCTTTCAGGGCTGGCACCTTCCTTGTGGGAGAAGGAGCCAGACGTTTGCCTTTTCAGAAAAACGCTCTGCCGTAAGCGAGCACCATAAGATGCTGAATCTCTGGGAAAGCAGAGATCCCCAGTGCTGTTGCGGCTATAGATAGGCTGCAGAGGGATAGTGAAGACCAGCAAGATCTTTCAGAGCTGGCACCTTCCTTGTGGGAGAAGGAGCCAGACGTTTGCCTTTTCAGAAAAAGTTTCTGCCGAGAAAGAGCACCGTGACATGCTGAGTCTCTGGGAAAGCAGAGATCCCCAGTGCTGTTGCGGCTAAAGATAGGCTGCAGAGGGATAGTGAAGACCTGCAAGAGCTTTCAGGGCTGGCACCTTCCTTGTGGGAGAAGGAGCCAGACGTTTGCCTTTTCAGAAAAAGTTTCTGCCGAGAACGAGCACCGTGACATGCTGAGTCTCTGGGAAAGCAGAGATCCCCAGTGCTGTTGTGCCTGTGGATAGGCTGCAGGAGGACGGTGAAGACCAGCAAGATCTTTCAGGGCTGGCACCTTCCTTGTGGGAGAAGGAGCCAGACGTTTGCCTTTTCAGAAAAAGTTTCTGCCGAGAACGAGCACCGTGACATGCTGAGTCTCTGGGAAAGCAGAGATCCCCAGTGCTGTTGCGGCTAAAGATAGGCTGCAGAGGGATAGTGAAGACCAGCAAGAGCTTTCAGGGCTGGCACCTTCCTTGTGGGAGAAGGAGCCAGACGTTTGCCTTTTCAGAAAAAGTTTCTGCCGAGAACGAGCACCGTGAAATGCTGAGTCTCTGGGAAAGCAGAGATCCCCAGTGCTGTTGTGCCTGTGGATAGGCTGCAGGGGGACGGTGAAGACCAGCAAGATCTTTAAGGGCTGGCACCTTCCTTGTGGGAGAAGGAGCCAGACGTTTGCCTTTTCAGAAAAAGTTTCTGCCGAGTACGAGCACCGTGACATGCTGAGTCTCTGGGAAAGCAGAGATCCCCAGTGCTGTTGCGGCTAAAGATAGGCTGCAGTGGGATTGTGAAGACCAGCAAGATCTTTCAGGGCTGGCACCTTCCTTGTGGGAGAAGGAGCCAGACGTTTGCCTTTTCAGAAAAAGTTTCTGCCGAGAACGAGCACCGTGACATGCTGAGTCTCTGGGAAAGCAGAGATCCCCAGTGCTGTTGCGTCCAAAGATAGGCTGCAGTGGGATAGTGAAGACCTGGAAGAGCTTTCAGGGCTGGCACCTTCCTTGTGGAAGATGGAGCCAGACGTTTGCCTCTTCAGAAAACGCTCTGCCGTAAGCGAGCACCATAAGATGCTGAATCTCTGGGAAAGCAGAGATCCCCAGTGCTGTTGCGGCTAAAGATAGGCTGCAGAGGGATAGTGAAGACCAGCACGAGCTTTCAGTGCTGGCACCTTCCTTGTGGGAGAAGGAGCCAGACGTTTGCCTTTTCAGAAAAAGTTTCTGCCGAGAACGAGCACCGTGACATGCTGAGTCTCTGGGAAAGCAGAGATCCCCAGTGCTGTTGCGGCTAAAGATAGGCTGCAGAGGGATAGTGAAGACCTGCAAGAGCTTTCAGGGCTGGCACCTTCCTTGTGGGAGAAGGAGCCAGACGTTTGCCTTTTCAGAAAAAGTTTCTGCCGAGAACGAGCACCGTGACATGCTGAGTCTCTGGGAAAGCAGAGATCCCCAGTGCTGTTGTGCCTGTGGATAGGCTGCAGGAGGACGGTGAAGACCAGCAAGATCTTTCAGGGCTGGCACCTTCCTTGTGGGAGAAGGAGCCAGACGTTTGCCTTTTCAGAAAAAGTTTCTGCCGAGAACGAGCACCGTGACATGCTGAGTCTCTGGGAAAGCAGAGATCCCCAGTGCTGTTGCGGCTAAAGATAGGCTGCAGAGGGATAGTGAAGACCAGCAAGAGCTTTCAGGGCTGGCACCTTCCTTGTGGGAGAAGGAGCCAGACGTTTGCCTTTTCAGAAAAAGTTTCTGCCGAGAACGAGCACCGTGACATGCTGAGTCTCTGGGAAAGCAGAGATCCCCAGTGCTGTTGCAGCTATAGATAGGCTGCAGAGGGATAGTGAAGACCTGCAAGAGCTTTCAGGGCTGGCACCTTCCTTGTGGGAGAAGGAGCCAGACGTTTGCCTTTTCAGAAAAACGCTCTGCCGTAAGCGAGCACCATAAGATGCTGAATCTCTGGGAAAGCAGAGATCCCCAGTGCTGTTGCGGCTATAGATAGGCTGCAGAGGGATAGTGAAGACCAGCAAGATCTTTCAGAGCTGGCACCTTCCTTGTGGGAGAAGGAGCCAGACGTTTGCCTTTTCAGAAAAAGTTTCTGCCGAGAAAGAGCACCGTGACATGCTGAGTCTCTGGGAAAGCAGAGATCCCCAGTGCTGTTGCGGCTAAAGATAGGCTGCAGAGGGATAGTGAAGACCTGCAAGAGCTTTCAGGGCTGGCACCTTCCTTGTGGGAGAAGGAGCCAGACGTTTGCCTTTTCAGAAAAAGTTTCTGCCGAGAACGAGCACCGTGACATGCTGAGTCTCTGGGAAAGCAGAGATCCCCAGTGCTGTTGTGCCTGTGGATAGGCTGCAGGAGGACGGTGAAGACCAGCAAGATCTTTCAGGGCTGGCACCTTCCTTGTGGGAGAAGGAGCCAGACGTTTGCCTTTTCAGAAAAAGTTTCTGCCGAGAACGAGCACCGTGACATGCTGAGTCTCTGGGAAAGCAGAGATCCCCAGTGCTGTTGCGGCTAAAGATAGGCTGCAGAGGGATAGTGAAGACCAGCAAGAGCTTTCAGGGCTGGCACCTTCCTTGTGGGAGAAGGAGCCAGACGTTTGCCTTTTCAGAAAAAGTTTCTGCCGAGAACGAGCACCGTGAAATGCTGAGTCTCTGGGAAAGCAGAGATCCCCAGTGCTGTTGTGCCTGTGGATAGGCTGCAGGGGGACGGTGAAGACCAGCAAGATCTTTAAGGGCTGGCACCTTCCTTGTGGGAGAAGGAGCCAGACGTTTGCCTTTTCAGAAAAAGTTTCTGCCGAGTACGAGCACCGTGACATGCTGAGTCTCTGGGAAAGCAGAGATCCCCAGTGCTGTTGCGGCTAAAGATAGGCTGCAGTGGGATAGTGAAGACCAGCAAGAACTTTCAGGGCTGGCACCTTCCTTGTGGGAGAAGGAGCCAGACGTTTGCCTTTTCAGAAAAAGTTTCTGCCGAGAACGAGCACCGTGACATGCTGAGTCTCTGGGAAAGCAGAGATCCCCAGTGCTGTTGCGTCCAAAGATAGGCTGCAGTGGGATAGTGAAGACCTGGAAGAGCTTTCAGGGCTGGCACCTTCCTTGTGGAAGATGGAGCCAGACGTTTGCCTCTTCAGAAAACGCTCTGCCGTAAGCGAGCACCATAAGATGCTGAATCTCTGGGAAAGCAGAGATCCCCAGAGCTGTTGCGGATAAAGATAGGCTGCAGAGGGATAGTGAAGACCAGCACGAGCTTTCAGTGCTGGCACCTTCCTTGTGGGAGAAGGAGCCAGACGTTTGCCTTTTCAGAAAAAGTTTCTGCCGAGAACGAGCACCGTGACATGCTGAGTCTCTGGGAAAGCAGAGATCCCCAGTGCTGTTGCGGCTAAAGATAGGCTGCAGAGGGGTAGTGAAGACCTGCAAGATCTTTCAGGGCTGGCACCTGCCTTGTGGGAGAAGGAGCCAGACGTTTGCCTTTTCAGAAAAAGTTTCTGCCGAGAACGAGCACCGTGACATGCTGAGTCTCTGGGAAAGCAGAGATCCCCAGTGCTGTTGCGGCTAAAGATAGGCTGCAGAGGGATAGTGAAGACCTGCAAGAGCTTTCAGGGCTGGCACCTTCCTTGTGGGAGAAGGAGCCAGACGTTTGCCTTTTCAGAAAAAGTTTCTGCCGAGAACGAGCACCGTGACATGCTGAGTCTCTGGGAAAGCAGAGATCCCCAGTGCTGTTGCAGCTATAGATAGGCTGCAGAGGGATAGTGAAGACCTGCAAGAGCTTTCAGGGCTGGCACCTTCCTTGTGGGAGAAGGAGCCAGACGTTTGCCTTTTCAGAAAAACGCTCTGCCGTAAGCGAGCACCATAAGATGCTGAATCTCTGGGAAAGCAGAGATCCCCAGTGCTGTTGCGGCTATAGATAGGCTGCAGAGGGATAGTGAAGACCAGCAAGATCTTTCAGAGCTGGCACCTTCCTTGTGGGAGAAGGAGCCAGACGTTTGCCTTTTCAGAAAAAGTTTCTGCCGAGAAAGAGCACCGTGACATGCTGAGTCTCTGGGAAAGCAGAGATCCCCAGTGCTGTTGCGGCTAAAGATAGGCTGCAGAGGGATAGTGAAGACCTGCAAGAGCTTTCAGGGCTGGCACCTTCCTTGTGGGAGAAGGAGCCAGACGTTTGCCTTTTCAGAAAAAGTTTCTGCCGAGAACGAGCACCGTGACATGCTGAGTCTCTGGGAAAGCAGAGATCCCCAGTGCTGTTGTGCCTGTGGATAGGCTGCAGGAGGACGGTGAAGACCAGCAAGATCTTTCAGGGCTGGCACCTTCCTTGTGGGAGAAGGAGCCAGACGTTTGCCTTTTCAGAAAAAGTTTCTGCCGAGAACGAGCACCGTGACATGCTGAGTCTCTGGGAAAGCAGAGATCCCCAGTGCTGTTGCGGCTAAAGATAGGCTGCAGAGGGATAGTGAAGACCAGCAAGAGCTTTCAGGGCTGGCACCTTCCTTGTGGGAGAAGGAGCCAGACGTTTGCCTTTTCAGAAAAAGTTTCTGCCGAGAACGAGCACCGTGAAATGCTGAGTCTCTGGGAAAGCAGAGATCCCCAGTGCTGTTGTGCCTGTGGATAGGCTGCAGGGGGACGGTGAAGACCAGCAAGATCTTTAAGGGCTGGCACCTTCCTTGTGGGAGAAGGAGCCAGACGTTTGCCTTTTCAGAAAAAGTTTCTGCCGAGTACGAGCACCGTGACATGCTGAGTCTCTGGGAAAGCAGAGATCCCCAGTGCTGTTGCGGCTAAAGATAGGCTGCAGTGGGATAGTGAAGACCAGCAAGAACTTTCAGGGCTGGCACCTTCCTTGTGGGAGAAGGAGCCAGACGTTTGCCTTTTCAGAAAAAGTTTCTGCCGAGAACGAGCACCGTGACATGCTGAGTCTCTGGGAAAGCAGAGATCCCCAGTGCTGTTGCGTCCAAAGATAGGCTGCAGTGGGATAGTGAAGACCTGGAAGAGCTTTCAGGGCTGGCACCTTCCTTGTGGAAGATGGAGCCAGACGTTTGCCTCTTCAGAAAACGCTCTGCCGTAAGCGAGCACCATAAGATGCTGAATCTCTGGGAAAGCAGAGATCCCCAGAGCTGTTGCGGCTAAAGATAGGCTGCAGAGGGATAGTGAAGACCAGCACGAGCTTTCAGTGCTGGCACCTTCCTTGTGGGAGAAGGAGCCAGACGTTTGCCTTTTCAGAAAAAGTTTCTGCCGAGAACGAGCACCGTGACATGCTGAGTCTCTGGGAAAGCAGAGATCCCCAGTGCTGTTGCGGCTAAAGATAGGCTGCAGAGGGATAGTGAAGACCTGCAAGAGCTTTCAGGGCTGGCACCTTCCTTGTGGGAGAAGGAGCCAGACGTTTGCCTTTTCAGAAAAAGTTTCTGCCGAGAACGAGCACCGTGACATGCTGAGTCTCTGGGAAAGCAGAGATCCCCAGTGCTGTTGTGCCTGTGGATAGGCTGCAGGAGGACGGTGAAGACCAGCAAGATCTTTCAGGGCTGGCACCTTCCTTGTGGGAGAAGGAGCCAGACGTTTGCCTTTTCAGAAAAAGTTTCTGCCGAGAACGAGCACCGTGACATGCTGAGTCTCTGGGAAAGCAGAGATCCCCAGTGCTGTTGCGGCTAAAGATAGGCTGCAGAGGGATAGTGAAGACCAGCAAGAGCTTTCAGGGCTGGCACCTTCCTTGTGGGAGAAGGAGCCAGACGTTTGCCTTTTCAGAAAAAGTTTCTGCCGAGAACGAGCACCGTGACATGCTGAGTCTCTGGGAAAGCAGAGATCCCCAGTGCTGTTGCAGCTATAGATAGGCTGCAGAGGGATAGTGAAGACCTGCAAGAGCTTTCAGGGCTGGCACCTTCCTTGTGGGAGAAGGAGCCAGACGTTTGCCTTTTCAGAAAAACGCTCTGCCGTAAGCGAGCACCATAAGATGCTGAATCTCTGGGAAAGCAGAGATCCCCAGTGCTGTTGCGGCTATAGATAGGCTGCAGAGGGATAGTGAAGACCAGCAAGATCTTTCAGAGCTGGCACCTTCCTTGTGGGAGAAGGAGCCAGACGTTTGCCTTTTCAGAAAAAGTTTCTGCCGAGAAAGAGCACCGTGACATGCTGAGTCTCTGGGAAAGCAGAGATCCCCAGTGCTGTTGCGGCTAAAGATAGGCTGCAGAGGGATAGTGAAGACCTGCAAGAGCTTTCAGGGCTGGCACCTTCCTTGTGGGAGAAGGAGCCAGACGTTTGCCTTTTCAGAAAAAGTTTCTGCCGAGAACGAGCACCGTGACATGCTGAGTCTCTGGGAAAGCAGAGATCCCCAGTGCTGTTGTGCCTGTGGATAGGCTGCAGGAGGACGGTGAAGACCAGCAAGATCTTTCAGGGCTGGCACCTTCCTTGTGGGAGAAGGAGCCAGACGTTTGCCTTTTCAGAAAAAGTTTCTGCCGAGAACGAGCACCGTGACATGCTGAGTCTCTGGGAAAGCAGAGATCCCCAGTGCTGTTGCGGCTAAAGATAGGCTGCAGAGGGATAGTGAAGACCAGCAAGAGCTTTCAGGGCTGGCACCTTCCTTGTGGGAGAAGGAGCCAGACGTTTGCCTTTTCAGAAAAAGTTTCTGCCGAGAACGAGCACCGTGACATGCTGAGTCTCTGGGAAAGCAGAGATCCCCAGTGCGGTTGCGGCTAAAGATAGGCTGCAGAGGGATAGTGAAGACCTGCAAGAGCTTTCAGGGCTGGCACCTTCCTTGTGGGAGAAGGAGCCAGCCGTTTGCCTTTTCAGAAAAAGTTTCTGCCGAGAACGAGCACCGTGACATGCTGAGTCTCTGGGAAAGCAGAGATCCCCAGTGCTGTTGCGGCTAAAGATAGGCTGCAGAGGGATAGTGAAGACCTGCAAGAGCTTTCAGGGCTGGCACCTTCCTTGTGGGAGAAGGAGCCAGATGTTTGCCTTTTCAGAAAAAGTTTCTGCCAAGAACGAGCACCGTGACATGCTGAGTCTCTGGGAAAGCAGAGATCCCCAGTGCTGTTGCGGCTAAAGATAGGCTGCAGTGGGATAGTGAAGACCAGCAAGAACTTTCAGGGCTGGCACCTTCCTTGTGGGAGAAGGAGCCAGACGTTTGCCTTTTCAGAAAAAGTTTCTGCCGAGAACGAGCACCGTGACATGCTGAGTCTCTGGGAAAGCAGAGATCCCCAGTGCTGTTGCGTCCAAAGATAGGCTGCAGTGGGATAGTGAAGACCTGGAAGAGCTTTCAGGGCTGGCACCTTCCTTGTGGAAGATGGAGCCAGACGTTTGCCTCTTCAGAAAACGCTCTGCCGTAAGCGAGCACCATAAGGTGCTGAATCTCTGGGAAAGCAGAGATCCCCAGAGCTGTTGCGGCTAAAGATAGGCTGCAGAGGGATAGTGAAGACCAGCACGAGCTTTCAGTGCTGGCACCTTCCTTGTGGGAGAAGGAGCCAGACGTTTGCCTTTTCAGAAAAAGTTTCTGCCGAGAACGAGCACCGTGACATGCTGAGTCTCTGGGAAAGCAGAGATCCCCAGTGCTGTTGCGGCTAAAGATAGGCTGCAGAGGGGTAGTGAAGACCTGCAAGATCTTTCAGGGCTGGCACCTGCCTTGTGGGAGAAGGAGCCAGACGTTTGCCTTTTCAGAAAAAGTTTCTGCCGAGAACGAGCACCGTGACATGCTGAGTCTCTGGGAAAGCAGAGATCCCCAGTGCTCTTGCGGCTAAATATAGGCTGCAGAGGAATAGTGAAGACCTGCAAGAACTTTCAGGGCTGGCACCTTCCTTGTGGAAGATGGAGCCAGACGTTTGCCTTTTCAGAAAAAGTTTCTGCCGAGAACGAGCACCGTGACATGCTGAGTCTCTGGGAAAGCAGAGATCCCCAGTGCTGTTGCGGAAAAAGATAGGCTGCAGAGGGATAGTGAAGACCTGCAAGACCTTTCAGGGCTGGCACCTTCCTTGTGGAAGATGGAGCCAGACGTTTGCCTCTTCAGAAAAACGCTCTGCCGTAAGCGAGCACCATAAGATGCTGAATCTCTGGGAAAGCAGAGCTCCCCAGTGCTGTTGCGGCTATAGATAGGCTGCAGAGGGATAGTGAAGACCAGCAAGATCTTTCAGAGCTGGCAGCTTCCTTGTGGGAGAAGGAGCCAGACGTTTGCCTTTTCAGAAAAAGTTTCTGCCGAGAAAGAGCACCGTGACATGCTGAGTCTCTGGGAAAGCAGAGATCCCCAGTGCTGTTGCGGCTAAAGATAGGCTGCAGAGGGATAGTGAAGACCTGCAAGAGCTTTCAGGGCTGGCACCTTCCTTGTGGGAGAAGGAGCCAGACGTTTGCCTTTTCAGAAAAAGTTTCTGCCGAGAACGAGCACCGTGACATGCTGAGTCTCTGGGAAAGCAGAGATCCCCAGTGCTGTTGTGCCTGTGGATAGGCTGCAGGAGGACGGTGAAGACCAGCAAGATCTTTCAGGGCTGGCACCTTCCTTGTGGGAGAAGGAGCCAGACGTTTGCCTTTTCAGAAAAAGTTTCTGCCGAGAACGAGCACCGTGACATGCTGAGTCTCTGGGAAAGCAGAGATCCCCAGTGCTGTTGCGGCTAAAGATAGGCTGCAGAGGGATAGTGAAGACCAGCAAGAGCTTTCAGGGCTGGCACCTTCCTTGTGGGAGAAGGAGCCAGACGTTTGCCTTTTCAGAAAAACTTTCTGCCGAGAACGAGCACCGTGACATGCTGAGTCTCTGGGAAAGCAGAGATCCCCAGTGCTGTTGCAGCTATAGATAGGCTGCAGAGGGATAGTGAAGACCTGCAAGAGCTTTCAGGGCTGGCACCTTCCTTGTGGGAGAAGGAGCCAGACGTTTGCCTTTTCAGAAAAACGCTCTGCCGTAAGCGAGCACCATAAGATGCTGAATCTCTGGGAAAGCAGAGATCCCCAGTGCTGTTGCGGCTATAGATAGGCTGCAGAGGGATAGTGAAGACCAGCAAGATCTTTCAGAGCTGGCACCTTCCTTGTGGGAGAAGGAGCCAGACGTTTGCCTTTTCAGAAAAAGTTTCTGCCGAGAAAGAGCACCGTGACATGCTGAGTCTCTGGGAAAGCAGAGATCCCCAGTGCTGTTGCGGCTAAAGATAGGCTGCAGAGGGATAGTGAAGACCTGCAAGAGCTTTCAGGGCTGGCACCTTCCTTGTGGGAGAAGGAGCCAGACGTTTGCCTTTTCAGAAAAAGTTTCTGCCGAGAACGAGCACCGTGACATGCTGAGTCTCTGGGAAAGCAGAGATCCCCAGTGCTGTTGTGCCTGTGGATAGGCTGCAGGAGGACGGTGAAGACCAGCAAGATCTTTCAGGGCTGGCACCTTCCTTGTGGGAGAAGGAGCCAGACGTTTGCCTTTTCAGAAAAAGTTTCTGCCGAGAACGAGCACCGTGACATGCTGAGTCTCTGGGAAAGCAGAGATCCCCAGTGCTGTTGCGGCTAAAGATAGGCTGCAGAGGGATAGTGAAGACCAGCAAGAGCTTTCAGGGCTGGCACCTTCCTTGTGGGAGAAGGAGCCAGACGTTTGCCTTTTCAGAAAAAGTTTCTGCCGAGAACGAGCACCGTGAAATGCTGAGTCTCTGGGAAAGCAGAGATCCCCAGTGCTGTTGTGCCTGTGGATAGGCTGCAGGGGGACGGTGAAGACCAGCAAGATCTTTAAGGGCTGGCACCTTCCTTGTGGGAGAAGGAGCCAGACGTTTGCCTTTTCAGAAAAAGTTTCTGCCGAGTACGAGCACCGTGACATGCTGAGTCTCTGGGAAAGCAGAGATCCCCAGTGCTGTTGCGGCTAAAGATAGGCTGCAGTGGGATAGTGAAGACCAGCAAGATCTTTCAGGGCTGGCACCTTCCTTGTGGGAGAAGGAGCCAGACGTTTGCCTTTTCAGAAAAAGTTTCTGCCGAGAACGAGCACCGTGACATGCTGAGTCTCTGGGAAAGCAGAGATCCCCAGTGCTGTTGCGTCCAAAGATAGGCTGCAGTGGGATAGTGAAGACCTGGAAGAGCTTTCAGGGCTGGCACCTTCCTTGTGGAAGATGGAGCCAGACGTTTGCCTCTTCAGAAAACGCTCTGCCGTAAGCGAGCACCATAAGATGCTGAATCTCTGGGAAAGCAGAGATCCCCAGAGCTGTTGCGGCTAAAGATAGGCTGCAGAGGGATAGTGAAGACCAGCACGAGCTTTCAGTGCTGGCACCTTCCTTGTGGGAGAAGGAGCCAGACGTTTGCCTTTTCAGAAAAAGTTTCTGCCGAGAACGAGCACCGTGACATGCTGAGTCTCTGGGAAAGCAGAGATCCCCAGTGCTGTTGCGGCTAAAGATAGGCTGCAGAGGGATAGTGAAGACCTGCAAGAGCTTTCAGGGCTGGCACCTTCCTTGTGGGAGAAGGAGCCAGACGTTTGCCTTTTCAGAAAAAGTTTCTGCCGAGAACGAGCACCGTGACATGCTGAGTCTCTGGGAAAGCAGAGATCCCCAGTGCTGTTGTGCCTGTGGATAGGCTGCAGGAGGACGGTGAAGACCAGCAAGATCTTTCAGGGCTGGCACCTTCCTTGTGGGAGAAGGAGCCAGACGTTTGCCTTTTCAGAAAAAGTTTCTGCCGAGAACGAGCACCGTGACATGCTGAGTCTCTGGGAAAGCAGAGATCCCCAGTGCTGTTGCGGCTAAAGATAGGCTGCAGAGGGATAGTGAAGACCAGCAAGAGCTTTCAGGGCTGGCACCTTCCTTGTGGGAGAAGGAGCCAGACGTTTGCCTTTTCAGAAAAAGTTTCTGCCGAGAACGAGCACCGTGACATGCTGAGTCTCTGGGAAAGCAGAGATCCCCAGTGCTGTTGCAGCTATAGATAGGCTGCAGAGGGATAGTGAAGACCTGCAAGAGCTTTCAGGGCTGGCACCTTCCTTGTGGGAGAAGGACCCAGACGTTTGCCTTTTCAGAAAAACGCTCTGCCGTAAGCGAGCACCATAAGATGCTGAATCTCTGGGAAAGCAGAGATCCCCAGTGCTGTTGCGGCTATAGATAGGCTGCAGAGGGATAGTGAAGACCAGCAAGATCTTTCAGAGCTGGCACCTTCCTTGTGGGAGAAGGAGCCAGACGTTTGCCTTTTCAGAAAAAGTTTCTGCCGAGAAAGAGCACCGTGACATGCTGAGTCTCTGGGAAAGCAGAGATCCCCAGTGCTGTTGCGGCTAAAGATAGGCTGCAGAGGGATAGTGAAGACCTGCAAGAGCTTTCAGGGCTGGCACCTTCCTTGTGGGAGAAGGAGCCAGACGTTTGCCTTTTCAGAAAAAGTTTCTGCCGAGAACGAGCACCGTGACATGCTGAGTCTCTGGGAAAGCAGAGATCCCCAGTGCTGTTGTGCCTGTGGATAGGCTGCAGGAGGACGGTGAAGACCAGCAAGATCTTTCAGGGCTGGCACCTTCCTTGTGGGAGAAGGAGCCAGACGTTTGCCTTTTCAGAAAAAGTTTCTGCCGAGAACGAGCACCGTGACATGCTGAGTCTCTGGGAAAGCAGAGATCCCCAGTGCTGTTGCGGCTAAAGATAGGCTGCAGAGGGATAGTGAAGACCAGCAAGAGCTTTCAGGGCTGGCACCTTCCTTGTGGGAGAAGGAGCCAGACGTTTGCCTTTTCAGAAAAAGTTTCTGCCGAGAACGAGCACCGTGAAATGCTGAGTCTCTGGGAAAGCAGAGATCCCCAGTGCTGTTGTGCCTGTGGATAGGCTGCAGGGGGACGGTGAAGACCAGCAAGATCTTTAAGGGCTGGCACCTTCCTTGTGGGAGAAGGAGCCAGACGTTTGCCTTTTCAGAAAAAGTTTCTGCCGAGTACGAGCACCGTGACATGCTGAGTCTCTGGGAAAGCAGAGATCCCCAGTGCTGTTGCGGCTAAAGATAGGCTGCAGTGGGATAGTGAAGACCAGCAAGATCTTTCAGGGCTGGCACCTTCCTTGTGGGAGAAGGAGCCAGACGTTTGCCTTTTCAGAAAAAGTTTCTGCCGAGAACGAGCACCGTGACATGCTGAGTCTCTGGGAAAGCAGAGATCCCCAGTGCTGTTGCGTCCAAAGATAGGCTGCAGTGGGATAGTGAAGACCTGGAAGAGCTTTCAGGGCTGGCACCTTCCTTGTGGAAGATGGAGCCAGACGTTTGCCTCTTCAGAAAACGCTCTGCCGTAAGCGAGCACCATAAGATGCTGAATCTCTGGGAAAGCAGAGATCCCCAGAGCTGTTGCGGATAAAGATAGGCTGCAGAGGGATAGTGAAGACCAGCACGAGCTTTCAGTGCTGGCACCTTCCTTGTGGGAGAAGGAGCCAGACGTTTGCCTTTTCAGAAAAAGTTTCTGCCGAGAACGAGCACCGTGACATGCTGAGTCTCTGGGAAAGCAGAGATCCCCAGTGCTGTTGCGGCTAAAGATAGGCTGCAGAGGGGTAGTGAAGACCTGCAAGATCTTTCAGGGCTGGCACCTGCCTTGTGGGAGAAGGAGCCAGACGTTTGCCTTTTCAGAAAAAGTTTCTGCCGAGAACGAGCACCGTGACATGCTGAGTCTCTGGGAAAGCAGAGATCCCCAGTGCTGTTGCGGCTAAAGATAGGCTGCAGAGGGATAGTGAAGACCTGCAAGAGCTTTCAGGGCTGGCACCTTCCTTGTGGGAGAAGGAGCCAGACGTTTGCCTTTTCAGAAAAAGTTTCTGCCGAGAACGAGCACCGTGACATGCTGAGTCTCTGGGAAAGCAGAGATCCCCAGTGCTGTTGCAGCTATAGATAGGCTGCAGAGGGATAGTGAAGACCTGCAAGAGCTTTCAGGGCTGGCACCTTCCTTGTGGGAGAAGGAGCCAGACGTTTGCCTTTTCAGAAAAACGCTCTGCCGTAAGCGAGCACCATAAGATGCTGAATCTCTGGGAAAGCAGAGATCCCCAGTGCTGTTGCGGCTATAGATAGGCTGCAGAGGGATAGTGAAGACCAGCAAGATCTTTCAGAGCTGGCACCTTCCTTGTGGGAGAAGGAGCCAGACGTTTGCCTTTTCAGAAAAAGTTTCTGCCGAGAAAGAGCACCGTGACATGCTGAGTCTCTGGGAAAGCAGAGATCCCCAGTGCTGTTGCGGCTATAGATAGGCTGCAGAGGGATAGTGAAGACCAGCAAGATCTTTCAGAGCTGGCACCTTCCTTGTGGGAGAAGGAGCCAGACGTTTGCCTTTTCAGAAAAAGTTTCTGCCGAGAACGAGCACCGTGACATGCTGAGTCTCTGGGAAAGCAGAGATCCCCAGTGCTGTTGTGCCTGTGGATAGGCTGCAGGAGGACGGTGAAGACCAGCAAGATCTTTCAGGGCTGGCACCTTCCTTGTGGGAGAAGGAGCCAGACGTTTGCCTTTTCAGAAAAAGTTTCTGCCGAGAACGAGCACCGTGACATGCTGAGTCTCTGGGAAAGCAGAGATCCCCAGTGCTGTTGCGGCTAAAGATAGGCTGCAGAGGGATAGTGAAGACCAGCAAGAGCTTTCAGGGCTGGCACCTTCCTTGTGGGAGAAGGAGCCAGACGTTTGCCTTTTCAGAAAAAGTTTCTGCCGAGAACGAGCACCGTGAAATGCTGAGTCTCTGGGAAAGCAGAGATCCCCAGTGCTGTTGTGCCTGTGGATAGGCTGCAGGGGGACGGTGAAGACCAGCAAGATCTTTAAGGGCTGGCACCTTCCTTGTGGGAGAAGGAGCCAGACGTTTGCCTTTTCAGAAAAAGTTTCTGCCGAGTACGAGCACCGTGACATGCTGAGTCTCTGGGAAAGCAGAGATCCCCAGTGCTGTTGCGGCTAAAGATAGGCTGCAGTGGGATAGTGAAGACCAGCAAGAACTTTCAGGGCTGGCACCTTCCTTGTGGGAGAAGGAGCCAGACGTTTGCCTTTTCAGAAAAAGTTTCTGCCGAGAACGAGCACCGTGACATGCTGAGTCTCTGGGAAAGCAGAGATCCCCAGTGCTGTTGCGTCCAAAGATAGGCTGCAGTGGGATAGTGAAGACCTGGAAGAGCTTTCAGGGCTGGCACCTTCCTTGTGGAAGATGGAGCCAGACGTTTGCCTCTTCAGAAAACGCTCTGCCGTAAGCGAGCACCATAAGATGCTGAATCTCTGGGAAAGCAGAGATCCCCAGAGCTGTTGCGGCTAAAGATAGGCTGCAGAGGGATAGTGAAGACCAGCACGAGCTTTCAGTGCTGGCACCTTCCTTGTGGGAGAAGGAGCCAGACGTTTGCCTTTTCAGAAAAAGTTTCTGCCGAGAACGAGCACCGTGACATGCTGAGTCTCTGGGAAAGCAGAGATCCCCAGTGCTGTTGCGGCTAAAGATAGGCTGCAGAGGGATAGTGAAGACCTGCAAGAGCTTTCAGGGCTGGCACCTTCCTTGTGGGAGAAGGAGCCAGACGTTTGCCTTTTCAGAAAAAGTTTCTGCCGAGAACGAGCACCGTGACATGCTGAGTCTCTGGGAAAGCAGAGATCCCCAGTGCTGTTGTGCCTGTGGATAGGCTGCAGGAGGACGGTGAAGACCAGCAAGATCTTTCAGGGCTGGCACCTTCCTTGTGGGAGAAGGAGCCAGACGTTTGCCTTTTCAGAAAAAGTTTCTGCCGAGAACGAGCACCGTGACATGCTGAGTCTCTGGGAAAGCAGAGATCCCCAGTGCTGTTGCGGCTAAAGATAGGCTGCAGAGGGATAGTGAAGACCAGCAAGAGCTTTCAGGGCTGGCACCTTCCTTGTGGGAGAAGGAGCCAGACGTTTGCCTTTTCAGAAAAAGTTTCTGCCGAGAACGAGCACCGTGACATGCTGAGTCTCTGGGAAAGCAGAGATCCCCAGTGCTGTTGCAGCTATAGATAGGCTGCAGAGGGATAGTGAAGACCTGCAAGAGCTTTCAGGGCTGGCACCTTCCTTGTGGGAGAAGGAGCCAGACGTTTGCCTTTTCAGAAAAACGCTCTGCCGTAAGCGAGCACCATAAGATGCTGAATCTCTGGGAAAGCAGAGATCCCCAGTGCTGTTGCGGCTATAGATAGGCTGCAGAGGGATAGTGAAGACCAGCAAGATCTTTCAGAGCTGGCACCTTCCTTGTGGGAGAAGGAGCCAGACGTTTGCCTTTTCAGAAAAAGTTTCTGCCGAGAAAGAGCACCGTGACATGCTGAGTCTCTGGGAAAGCAGAGATCCCCAGTGCTGTTGCGGCTAAAGATAGGCTGCAGAGGGATAGTGAAGACCTGCAAGAGCTTTCAGGGCTGGCACCTTCCTTGTGGGAGAAGGAGCCAGACGTTTGCCTTTTCAGAAAAAGTTTCTGCCGAGAACGAGCACCGTGACATGCTGAGTCTCTGGGAAAGCAGAGATCCCCAGTGCTGTTGTGCCTGTGGATAGGCTGCAGGAGGACGGTGAAGACCAGCAAGATCTTTCAGGGCTGGCACCTTCCTTGTGGGAGAAGGAGCCAGACGTTTGCCTTTTCAGAAAAAGTTTCTGCCGAGAACGAGCACCGTGACATGCTGAGTCTCTGGGAAAGCAGAGATCCCCAGTGCTGTTGCGGCTAAAGATAGGCTGCAGAGGGATAGTGAAGACCAGCAAGAGCTTTCAGGGCTGGCACCTTCCTTGTGGGAGAAGGAGCCAGACGTTTGCCTTTTCAGAAAAAGTTTCTGCCGAGAACGAGCACCGTGAAATGCTGAGTCTCTGGGAAAGCAGAGATCCCCAGTGCTGTTGTGCCTGTGGATAGGCTGCAGGGGGACGGTGAAGACCAGCAAGATCTTTAAGGGCTGGCACCTTCCTTGTGGGAGAAGGAGCCAGACGTTTGCCTTTTCAGAAAAAGTTTCTGCCGAGTACGAGCACCGTGACATGCTGAGTCTCTGGGAAAGCAGAGATCCCCAGTGCTGTTGCGGCTAAAGATAGGCTGCAGTGGGATAGTGAAGACCAGCAAGATCTTTCAGGGCTGGCACCTTCCTTGTGGGAGAAGGAGCCAGACGTTTGCCTTTTCAGAAAAAGTTTCTGCCGAGAACGAGCACCGTGACATGCTGAGTCTCTGGGAAAGCAGAGATCCCCAGTGCTGTTGCGTCCAAAGATAGGCTGCAGTGGGATAGTGAAGACCTGGAAGAGCTTTCAGGGCTGGCACCTTCCTTGTGGAAGATGGAGCCAGACGTTTGCCTCTTCAGAAAACGCTCTGCCGTAAGCGAGCACCATAAGATGCTGAATCTCTGGGAAAGCAGAGATCCCCAGAGCTGTTGCGGCTAAAGATAGGCTGCAGAGGGATAGTGAAGACCAGCACGAGCTTTCAGTGCTGGCACCTTCCTTGTGGGAGAAGGAGCCAGACGTTTGCCTTTTCAGAAAAAGTTTCTGCCGAGAACGAGCACCGTGACATGCTGAGTCTCTGGGAAAGCAGAGATCCCCAGTGCTGTTGCGGCTAAAGATAGGCTGCAGAGGGGTAGTGAAGACCTGCAAGATCTTTCAGGGCTGGCACCTGCCTTGTGGGAGAAGGAGCCAGACGTTTGCCTTTTCAGAAAAAGTTTCTGCCGAGAACGAGCACCGTGACATGCTGAGTCTCTGGGAAAGCAGAGATCCCCAGTGCTCTTGCGGCTAAAGATAGGCTGCAGAGGGATAGTGAAGACCTGCAAGAGCTTTCAGGGCTGGCACCTTCCTTGTGGGAGAAGGAGCCAGACGTTTGCCTTTTCAGAAAAAGTTTCTGCCGAGAACGAGCACTGTGACATGCTGAGTCTCTGGGAAAGCAGAGATCCCCAGTGCTGTTGTGCCTGTGGATAGGCTGCAGGGGGACGGTGAAGACCAGCAAGATCTTTCAGGGCTGGCACCTTCCTTGTGGGAGAAGGAGCCAGACGTTTGCCTTTTCAGAAAAAGTTTCTGCCGAGAACGAGCACCGTGACATGCTGGGTCTCTGGGAAAGCAGAGATCCCCAGTGCTGTTGCGGCTAAAGATAGGCTGCAGAGCGATAGTGAAGACCAGCAAGAATTTTCAGGGCTGGCAGCTTCCTTGTGGGAGAAGGAGCCAGACGTTTGCCTTTTCAGAAAAAGTTTCTGCCGAGAACGAGCACCGTGACATGCTGAGTCTCTGGGAAAGCAGAGATCCCCAGTGCTGTTGCGGAAAAAGATAGGCTGCAGAGGGATAGTGAAGATGTGCAAGACCTTTCAGGGCTGGCACCTTCCTTGTGGAAGATGGAGCCAGACGTTTGCCTCTTCAGAAAAACGCTCTGCCGTAAGCGAGCAACATAAGATGCTGAATCTCTGGGAAAGCAGAGCTCCCCAGTGCTGTTGCGGCTATAGATAGGCTGCAGAGGGATAGTGAAGACCAGCAAGATCTTTCAGAGCTGGCAGCTTCCTTGTGGGAGAAGGAGCCACACGTTTGCCTTTTCAGAAAAAGTTTCTGCCGAGAAAGAGCACCGTGACATGCTGAGTCTCTGGGAAAGCAGAGATCCCCAGTGCTGTTGCGGCTAAAGATAGGCTGCAGAGGGATAGTGAAGACCTGCAAGAGCTTTCAGGGCTGGCACCTTCCTTGTGGGAGAAGGAGCCAGACGTTTGCCTTTTCAGAAAAAGTTTCTGCCGAGAACGAGCACCGTGACATGCTGAGTCTCTGGGAAAGCAGAGATCCCCAGTGCTGTTGTGCCTGTGGATAGGCTGCAGGAGGACGGTGAAGACCAGCAAGATCTTTCAGGGCTGGCACCTTCCTTGTGGGAGAAGGAGCCAGACGTTTGCCTTTTCAGAAAAAGTTTCTGCCGAGAACGAGCACCGTGACATGCTGAGTCTCTGGGAAAGCAGAGATCCCCAGTGCTGTTGCGGCTAAAGATAGGCTGCAGAGGGATAGTGAAGACCAGCAAGAGCTTTCAGGGCTGGCACCTTCCTTGTGGGAGAAGGAGCCAGACGTTTGCCTTTTCAGAAAAAGTTTCTGCCGAGAACGAGCACCGTGACATGCTGAGTCTCTGGGAAAGCAGAGATCCCCAGTGCGGTTGCGGCTAAAGATAGGCTGCAGAGGGATAGTGAAGACCTGCAAGAGCTTTCAGGGCTGGCACCTTCCTTGTGGGAGAAGGAGCCAGCCGTTTGCCTTTTCAGAAAAAGTTTCTGCCGAGAACGAGCACCGTGACATGCTGAGTCTCTGGGAAAGCAGAGATCCCCAGTGCTGTTGCGGCTAAAGATAGGCTGCAGAGGGATAGTGAAGACCTGCAAGAGCTTTCAGGGCTGGCACCTTCCTTGTGGGAGAAGGAGCCAGATGTTTGCCTTTTCAGAAAAAGTTTCTGCCAAGAACGAGCACCGTGACATGCTGAGTCTCTGGGAAAGCAGAGATCCCCAGTGCTGTTGCGGCTAAAGATAGGCTGCAGTGGGATAGTGAAGACCAGCAAGAACTTTCAGGGCTGGCACCTTCCTTGTGGGAGAAGGAGCCAGACGTTTGCCTTTTCAGAAAAAGTTTCTGCCGAGAACGAGCACCGTGACATGCTGAGTCTCTGGGAAAGCAGAGATCCCCAGTGCTGTTGCGTCCAAAGATAGGCTGCAGTGGGATAGTGAAGACCTGGAAGAGCTTTCAGGGCTGGCACCTTCCTTGTGGAAGATGGAGCCAGACGTTTGCCTCTTCAGAAAACGCTCTGCCGTAAGCGAGCACCATAAGATGCTGAATCTCTGGGAAAGCAGAGATCCCCAGAGCTGTTGCGGCTAAAGATAGGCTGCAGAGGGATAGTGAAGACCAGCACGAGCTTTCAGTGCTGGCACCTTCCTTGTGGGAGAAGGAGCCAGACGTTTGCCTTTTCAGAAAAAGTTTCTGCCGAGAACGAGCACCGTGACATGCTGAGTCTCTGGGAAAGCAGAGATCCCCAGTGCTGTTGCGGCTAAAGATAGGCTGCAGAGGGGTAGTGAAGACCTGCAAGATCTTTCAGGGCTGGCACCTGCCTTGTGGGAGAAGGAGCCAGACGTTTGCCTTTTCAGAAAAAGTTTCTGCCGAGAACGAGCACCGTGACATGCTGAGTCTCTGGGAAAGCAGAGATCCCCAGTGCTCTTGCGGCTAAAGATAGGCTGCAGAGGGATAGTGAAGACCAGCAAGAATTTTCAGGGCTGGCAGCTTCCTTGTGGGAGAAGGAGCCAGACGTTTGCCTTTTCAGAAAAAGTTTCTGCCGAGAACGAGCACCGTGACATGCTGAGTCTCTGGGAAAGCAGAGATCCCCAGTGCTGTTGCGGAAAAAGATAGGCTGCAGAGGGATAGTGAAGACCTGCAAGACCTTTCAGGGCTGGCACCTTCCTTGTGGAAGATGGAGCCAGACGTTTGCCTCTTCAGAAAAACGCTCTGCCGTAAGCGAGCAACATAAGATGCTGAATCTCTGGGAAAGCAGAGCTCCCCAGTGCTGTTGCGGCTATAGATAGGCTGCAGAGGGATAGTGAAGACCAGCAAGATCTTTCAGAGCTGGCAGCCTCCTTGTGGGAGAAGGAGCCAGACGTTTGCCTTTTCAGAAAAAGTTTCTGCCGAGAACGAGCACCGTGACATGCTGAGTCTCTGGGAAAGCAGAGATCCCCAGTGCTGTTGTGCCTGTGGATAGGCTGCAGGAGGACGGTGAAGACCAGCAAGATCTTTCAGGGCTGGCACCTTCCTTGTGGGAGAAGGAGCCAGACGTTTGCCTTTTCAGAAAAAGTTTCTGCCGAGAACGAGCACCGTGACATGCTGAGTCTCTGGGAAAGCAGAGATCCCCAGTGCTGTTGCGGCTAAAGATAGGCTGCAGAGGGATAGTGAAGACCTGCAAGAGCTTTCAGGGCTGGCACCTTCCTTGTGGGAGAAGGAGCCAGACGTTTGCCTTTTCAGAAAAAGTTTCTGCCGAGAACGAGCACCGTGACATGCTGAGTGTCTGGGAAAGCAGAGATCCCCAGTGCTGTTGCGGCTATAGATAGGCTGCAGAGGGATAGTGAAGACCTGCAAGAGCTTTCAGGGCTGGCACCTTCCTTGTGGAAGATGGAGCCAGACGTTTGCCTCTTCAGAAAAACGCTCTGCCGTAAGCGAGCACCATAAGATGCTGAATCTCTGGGAAAGCAGAGATCCCCAGTGCTGTTGCGGCTATAGATAGGCTGCAGAGGGATAGTGAAGACCAGCAAGATCTTTCAGAGCTGGCAGCTTCCTTGTGGGAGAAGGAGCCAGACGTTTGCCTTTTCAGAAAAAGTTTCTGCCGAGAAAGAGCACCGTGACATGCTGAGTCTCTGGGAAAGCAGAGATCCCCAGTGCTGTTGCGGCTAAAGATAGGCTGCAGAGGGATAGTGAAGACCTGCAAGAGCTTTCAGGGCTGGCACCTTCCTTGTGGGAGAAGGAGCCAGACGTTTGCCTTTTCAGAAAAAGTTTCTGCCGAGAACGAGCACCGTGACATGCTGAGTCTCTGGGAAAGCAGAGATCCCCAGTGCTGTTGTGCCTGTGGATAGGCTGCAGGAGGACGGTGAAGACCAGCAAGATCTTTCAGGGCTGGCACCTTCCTTGTGGGAGAAGGAGCCAGACGTTTGCCTTTTCAGAAAAAGTTTCTGCCGAGAACGAGCACCGTGACATGCTGAGTCTCTGGGAAAGCAGAGATCCCCAGTGCTGTTGCGGCTAAAGATAGGCTGCAGAGGGATAGTGAAGACCAGCAAGAGCTTTCAGGGCTGGCGCCTTCCTTGTGGGAGAAGGAGCCAGACGTTTGCCTTTTCAGAAAAAGTTTCTGCCGAGAACGAGCACCGTGAAATGCTGAGTCTCTGGGAAAGCAGAGATCCCCAGTGCTGTTGTGCCTGTGGATAGGCTGCAGGGGGACGGTGAAGACCAGCAAGATCTTTAAGGGCTGGCACCTTCCTTGTGGGAGAAGGAGCCAGACGTTTGCCTTTTCAGAAAAAGTTTCTGCCGAGTACGAGCACCGTGACATGCTGAGTCTCTGGGAAAGCAGAGATCCCCAGTGCTGTTGCGGCTAAAGATAGGCTGCAGAGGGATAGTGAAGACCTGCAAGATCTTTCAGGGCTGGCACCTTCCTTGTGGGAGAAGGAGCCAGACGTTTGCCTTTTCAGAAAAAGTTTCTGCCGAGAACGAGCACCGTGACATGCTGAGTCTCTGGGAAAGCAGAGATCCCCAGTGCGGTTGCGGCTAAAGATAGGCTGCAGAGGGATAGTGAAGACCTGCAAGAGCTTTCAGGGCTGGCACCTTCCTTGTGGGAGAAGGTGCCAGCCGTTTGCCTTTTCAGAAAAAGTTTCTGCCGAGAACGAGCACCGTGACATGCTGAGTCTCTGGGAAAGCAGAGATCCCCAGTGCTGTTGCGGCTAAAGATAGGCTGCAGAGGGATAGTGAAGACCTGCAAGAGCTTTCAGGGCTGGCACCTTCCTTGTGGGAGAAGGAGCCAGATGTTTGCCTTTTCAGAAAAAGTTTCTGCCGAGAACGAGCACCGTGACATGCTGAGTCTCTGGGAAAGCAGAGATCCCCAGTGCTGTTGCGGCTAAAGATAGGCTGCAGTGGGATAGTGAAGACCAGCAAGAACTTTCAGGGCTGGCACCTTCCTTGTGGGAGAAGGAGCCAGACGTTTGCCTTTTCAGAAAAAGTTTCTGCCGAGAACGAGCACCGTGACATGCTGAGTCTCTGGGAAAGCAGAGATCCCCAGTGCTGTTGCGTCCAAAGATAGGCTGCAGTGGGATAGTGAAGACCTGGAAGAGCTTTCAGGGCTGGCACCTTCCTTGTGGAAGATGGAGCCAGACGTTTGCCTCTTCAGAAAAACGCTCTGCCGTAAGCGAGCACCATAAGATGCTGAATCTCTGGGAAAGCAGAGATCCCCAGTGCTGTTGCGGCTAAAGATAGGCTGCAGAGGGATAGTGAAGACCAGCACGAGCTTTCAGTGCTGGCACCTTCCTTGTGGGAGAAGGAGCCAGACGTTTGCCTTTTCAGAAAAAGTTTCTGCCGAGAACGAGCACCGTGACATGCTGAGTCTCTGGGAAAGCAGAGATCCCCAGTGCTGTTGCGGCTAAAGATAGGCTGCAGAGGGGTAGTGAAGACCTGCAAGATCTTTCAGGGCTGGCACCTGCCTTGTGGGAGAAGGAGCCAGACGTTTGCCTTTTCAGAAAAAGTTTCTGCCGAGAACGAGCACCGTGACATGCTGAGTCTCTGGGAAAGCAGAGATCCCCAGTGCTCTTGCGGCTAAAGATAGGCTGCAGAGGGATAGTGAAGACCTGCAAGAGCTTTCAGGGCTGGCACCTTCCTTGTGGGAGAAGGAGCCAGACGTTTGCCTTTTCAGAAAAAGTTTCTGCCGAGAACGAGCACCGTGACATGCTGAGTCTCTGGGAAAGCAGAGATCCCCAGTGCTGTTGCGGCTAAAGATAGGCTGCAGAGGGATAGTGAAGACCAGCAAGATCTTTCAGGGCTGGCACCTTCCTTGTGGGAGAAGGAGCCGTAAGTTTGTCTTTTTAGAAAAAGTTTGTGCCGAGAACGAGCACCGTGACATGCTGAGTCTCTGGGAAAGCAGAGATCCCCAGTGCTGTTGCGGCTAAAGATAGGCTGCAGAGGGATAGTGAAGACCTGCAAGATCTTTCAGGGCTGGCACCTTCCTTGTGGGAGAAGGAGCCAGACGTTTGCCTTTTCAGAAAAAGTTTCTGCCGAGAACGAGCACCGTGACATGCTGAGTCTCTGGGAAAGCAGAGATCCCCAGTGCTGTTGCGGCTAAAGATAGGCTGCAGAGGGATAGTGAAGACCTGCAAGATCTTTCAGGGCTGGCATCTTCCTTGTGGGAGAAGGAGCCGTAAGTTTGTCTTTTCAGAAAAAGTTTCTGCCGAGAACGAGCACCGTGACATGCTGAGTCTCTGGGAAAGCAGAGATCCCCAGTGCTGTTGTGCCTGTGGATAAGCTGCAGGGGGACGGTGAAGACCAACAAGATCTTTAAGGGCTGGCACCTTCCTTGTGGGAGAAGGAGCCAGACGTTTGCCTTTTCAGAAAAAGTTTCTGCCGAGAACGAGCACCGTGACATGCTGAGTCTCTGGGAAAGCAGAGATCCCCAGTGCTGTTGTGCCTGTGGATAGGCTGCAGGAGGACGGTGAAGACCAGCAAGATCTTTCAGGGCTGGCACCTTCCTTGTGGGAGAAGGAGCCAGACGTTTGCCTTTTCAGAAAAAGTTTCTGCCGAGAACGAGCACCGTGACATGCTGAGTCTCTGGGAAAGCAGAGATCCCCAGTGCTGTTGCGGCTAAAGATAGGCTGCAGAGGGATAGTGAAGACCAGCAAGAGCTTTCAGGGCTGGCAGCTTCCTTGTGGGAGAAGGAGCCAGACGTTTGCCTTTTCAGAAAAAGTTTCTGCCGAGAACGAGCACCGTGACATGCTGAGTCTCTGGGAAAGCAGAGATCCCCAGTGCTGTTGCGGCTAAAGATAGGCTGCAGAGGGATAGTGAAGACCTGCAAGAGCTTTCAGGGCTGGCACCTTCCTTGTGGGAGAAGGAGCCAGACGTTTGCCTTTTCAGAAAAAGTTTCTGCCGAGAACGAGCACCGTGACATGCTGAGTCTCTGGGAAAGCAGAGATCCCCAGTGCTGTTGTGCCTGTGGATAGGCTGCAGGAGGACGGTGAAGACCAGCAAGATCTTTGAGGGCTGGCACCTTCCTTGTGGGAGAAGGAGCCAGACGTTTGCCTTTTCAGAAAAAGTTTCTGCCGAGAACGAGCACCGTGACATGCTGAGTCTCTGGGAAAGCAGAGATCCCCAGTGCTGTTGCGGCTAAAGATAGGCTGCAGAGGGATAGTGAAGACCAGCAAGAGCTTTCAGGGCTGGCGCCTTCCTTGTGGGAGAAGGAGCCAGACGTTTGCCTTTTCAGAAAAAGTTTCTGCCGAGAACGAGCACCGTGAAATGCTGAGTCTCTGGGAAAGCAGAGATCCCCAGTGCTGTTGTGCCTGTGGATAGGCTGCAGGGGGACGGTGAAGACCAGCAAGATCTTTAAGGGCTGGCACCTTCCTTGTGGGAGAAGGAGCCAGACGTTTGCCTTTTCAGAAAAAGTTTCTGCCGAGTACGAGCACCGTGACATGCTGAGTCTCTGGGAAAGCAGAGATCCCCAGTGCTGTTGCGGCTAAAGATAGGCTGCAGAGGGATAGTGAAGACCTGCAAGATCTTTCAGGGCTGGCACCTTCCTTGTGGGAGAAGGAGCCAGACGTTTGCCTTTTCAGAAAAAGTTTCTGCCGAGAACGAGCACCGTGACATGCTGAGTCTCTGGGAAAGCAGAGATCCCCAGTGCGGTTGCGGCTAAAGATAGGCTGCAGAGGGATAGTGAAGACCTGCAAGAGCTTTCAGGGCTGGCACCTTCCTTGTGGGAGAAGGTGCCAGCCGTTTGCCTTTTCAGAAAAAGTTTCTGCCGAGAACGAGCACCGTGACATGCTGAGTCTCTGGGAAAGCAGAGATCCCCAGTGCTGTTGCGGCTAAAGATAGGCTGCAGAGGGATAGTGAAGACCTGCAAGAGCTTTCAGGGCTGGCACCTTCCTTGTGGGAGAAGGAGCCAGATGTTTGCCTTTTCAGAAAAAGTTTCTGCCAAGAACGAGCACCGTGACATGCTGAGTCTCTGGGAAAGCAGAGATCCCCAGTGCTGTTGCGGCTAAAGATAGGCTGCAGTGGGATAGTGAAGACCAGCAAGAACTTTCAGGGCTGGCACCTTCCTTGTGGGAGAAGGAGCCAGACGTTTGCCTTTTCAGAAAAAGTTTCTGCCGAGAACGAGCACCGTGACATGCTGAGTCTCTGGGAAAGCAGAGATCCCCAGTGCTGTTGCGTCCAAAGATAGGCTGCAGTGGGATAGTGAAGACCTGGAAGAGCTTTCAGGGCTGGCACCTTCCTTGTGGAAGATGGAGCCAGACGTTTGCCTCTTCAGAAAAACGCTCTGCCGTAAGCGAGCACCATAAGATGCTGAATCTCTGGGAAAGCAGAGATCCCCAGTGCTGTTGCGGCTAAAGATAGGCTGCAGAGGGATAGTGAAGACCAGCACGAGCTTTCAGTGCTGGCACCTTCCTTGTGGGAGAAGGAGCCAGACGTTTGCCTTTTCAGAAAAAGTTTCTGCCGAGAACGAGCACCGTGACATGCTGAGTCTCTGGGAAAGCAGAGATCCCCAGTGCTGTTGCGGCTAAAGATAGGCTGCAGAGGGGTAGTGAAGACCTGCAAGATCTTTCAGGGCTGGCACCTGCCTTGTGGGAGAAGGAGCCAGACGTTTGCCTTTTCAGAAAAAGTTTCTGCCGAGAACGAGCACCGTGACATGCTGAGTCTCTGGGAAAGCAGAGATCCCCAGTGCTGTTGCGGCTAAAGATAGGCTGCAGAGGGATAGTGAAGACCTGCAAGAGCTTTCAGGGCTGGCAGCTTCCTTGTGGGAGAAGGAGCCAGACGTTTGCCTTTTCAGAAAAAGTTTCTGCCGAGAACGAGCACCGTGACATGCTGAGTCTCTGGGAAAGCAGAGATCCCCAGTGCTGTTGCGGCTAAAGATAGGCTGCAGAGGGATAGTGAAGACCTGCAAGATCTTTCAGGGCTGGCATCTTCCTTGTGGGAGAAGGAGCCGTAAGTTTGTCTTTTCAGAAAAAGTTTCTGCCGAGAACGAGCACCGTGACATGCTGAGTCTCTGGGAAAGCAGAGATCCCCAGTGCTGTTGTGCCTGTGGATAAGCTGCAGGGGGACGGTGAAGACCAACAAGATCTTTAAGGGCTGGCACCTTCCTTGTGGGAGAAGGAGCCAGACGTTTGCCTTTTCAGAAAAAGTTTCTGCCGAGAACGAGCACCGTGACATGCTGAGTCTCTGGGAAAGCAGAGATCCCCAGTGCTGTTGTGCCTGTGGATAGGCTGCAGGAGGACGGTGAAGACCAGCAAGATCTTTCAGGGCTGGCACCTTCCTTGTGGGAGAAGGAGCCAGACGTTTGCCTTTTCAGAAAAAGTTTCTGCCGAGAACGAGCACCGTGACATGCTGAGTCTCTGGGAAAGCAGAGATCCCCAGTGCTGTTGCGGCTAAAGATAGGCTGCAGAGGGATAGTGAAGACCAGCAAGAGCTTTCAGGGCTGGCACCTTCCTTGTGGGAGAAGGAGCCAGACGTTTGCCTTTTCAGAAAAAGTTTCTGCCGAGAACGAGCACCGTGACATGCTGAGTCTCTGGGAAAGCAGAGATCCCCAGTGCGGTTGCGGCTAAAGATAGGCTGCAGAGGGATAGTGAAGACCTGCAAGAGCTTTCAGGGCTGGCACCTTCCTTGTGGGAGAAGGAGCCAGCCGTTTGCCTTTTCAGAAAAAGTTTCTGCCGAGAACGAGCACCGTGACATGCTGAGTCTCTGGGAAAGCAGAGATCCCCAGTGCTGTTGCGGCTAAAGATAGGCTGCAGAGGGATAGTGAAGACCTGCAAGAGCTTTCAGGGCTGGCACCTTCCTTGTGGGAGAAGGAGCCAGACGTTTGCCTTTTCAGAAAAAGTTTCTGCCGAGAACGAGCACCGTGACATGCTGAGTCTCTGGGAAAGCAGAGATCCCCAGTGCTGTTGTGCCTGTGGATAGGCTGCAGGAGGACGGTGAAGACCAGCAAGATCTTTCAGGGCTGGCACCTTCCTTGTGGGAGAAGGAGCCAGACGTTTGCCTTTTCAGAAAAAGTTTCTGCCGAGAACGAGCACCGTGACATGCTGAGTCTCTGGGAAAGCAGAGATCCCCAGTGCTGTTGCGGCTAAAGATAGGCTGCAGAGGGATAGTGAAGACCAGCAAGAGCTTTCAGGGCTGGCACCTTCCTTGTGGGAGAAGGAGCCAGACGTTTGCCTTTTCAGAAAAAGTTTCTGCCGAGAACGAGCACCGTGACATGCTGAGTCTCTGGGAAAGCAGAGATCCCCAGTGCGGTTGCGGCTAAAGATAGGCTGCAGAGGGATAGTGAAGACCTGCAAGAGCTTTCAGGGCTGGCACCTTCCTTGTGGGAGAAGGAGCCAGCCGTTTGCCTTTTCAGAAAAAGTTTCTGCCGAGAACGAGCACCGTGACATGCTGAGTCTCTGGGAAAGCAGAGATCCCCAGTGCTGTTGCGGCTAAAGATAGGCTGCAGAGGGATAGTGAAGACCTGCAAGAGCTTTCAGGGCTGGCACCTTCCTTGTGGGAGAAGGAGCCAGATGTTTGCCTTTTCAGAAAAAGTTTCTGCCAAGAACGAGCACCGTGACATGCTGAGTCTCTGGGAAAGCAGAGATCCCCAGTGCTGTTGCGGCTAAAGATAGGCTGCAGTGGGATAGTGAAGACCAGCAAGAACTTTCAGGGCTGGCACCTTCCTTGTGGGAGAAGGAGCCAGACGTTTGCCTTTTCAGAAAAAGTTTCTGCCGAGAACGAGCACCGTGACATGCTGAGTCTCTGGGAAAGCAGAGATCCCCAGTGCTGTTGCGTCCAAAGATAGGCTGCAGTGGGATAGTGAAGACCTGGAAGAGCTTTCAGGGCTGGCACCTTCCTTGTGGAAGATGGAGCCAGACGTTTGCCTCTTCAGAAAACGCTCTGCCGTAAGCGAGCACCATAAGATGCTGAATCTCTGGGAAAGCAGAGATCCCCAGAGCTGTTGCGGCTAAAGATAGGCTGCAGAGGGATAGTGAAGACCAGCACGAGCTTTCAGTGCTGGCACCTTCCTTGTGGGAGAAGGAGCCAGACGTTTGCCTTTTCAGAAAAAGTTTCTGCCGAGAACGAGCACCGTGACATGCTGAGTCTCTGGGAAAGCAGAGATCCCCAGTGCTGTTGCGGCTAAAGATAGGCTGCAGAGGGGTAGTGAAGACCTGCAAGATCTTTCAGGGCTGGCACCTGCCTTGTGGGAGAAGGAGCCAGACGTTTGCCTTTTCAGAAAAAGTTTCTGCCGAGAACGAGCACCGTGACATGCTGAGTCTCTGGGAAAGCAGAGATCCCCAGTGCTCTTGCGGCTAAAGATAGGCTGCAGAGGGATAGTGAAGACCAGCAAGAATTTTCAGGGCTGGCAGCTTCCTTGTGGGAGAAGGAGCCAGACGTTTGCCTTTTCAGAAAAAGTTTCTGCCGAGAACGAGCACCGTGACATGCTGAGTCTCTGGGAAAGCAGAGATCCCCAGTGCTGTTGCGGAAAAAGATAGGCTGCAGAGGGATAGTGAAGACCTGCAAGACCTTTCAGGGCTGGCACCTTCCTTGTGGAAGATGGAGCCAGACGTTTGCCTCTTCAGAAAAACGCTCTGCCGTAAGCGAGCAACATAAGATGCTGAATCTCTGGGAAAGCAGAGCTCCCCAGTGCTGTTGCGGCTATAGATAGGCTGCAGAGGGATAGTGAAGACCAGCAAGATCTTTCAGAGCTGGCAGCCTCCTTGTGGGAGAAGGAGCCAGACGTTTGCCTTTTCAGAAAAAGTTTCTGCCGAGAACGAGCACCGTGACATGCTGAGTCTCTGGGAAAGCAGAGATCCCCAGTGCTGTTGCGGCTAAAGATAGGCTGCAGAGGGATAGTGAAGACCTGCAAGAGCTTTCAGGGCTGGCACCTTCCTTGTGGGAGAAGGTGCCAGCCGTTTGCCTTTTCAGAAAAAGTTTCTGCCGAGAACGAGCACCGTGACATGCTGAGTCTCTGGGAAAGCAGAGATCCCCAGTGCTGTTGCGGCTAAAGATAGGCTGCAGAGGGATAGTGAAGACCAGCAAGAGCTTTCAGGGCTGGCACCTTCCTTGTGGGAGAAGGAGCCAGACGTTTGCCTTTTCAGAAAAAGTTTCTGCCGAGAACGAGCACCGTGACATGCTGAGTCTCTGGGAAAGCAGAGATCCCCAGTGCGGTTGCGGCTAAAGATAGGCTGCAGAGGGATAGTGAAGACCTGCAAGAGCTTTCAGGGCTGGCACCTTCCTTGTGGGAGAAGGTGCCAGCCGTTTGCCTTTTCAGAAAAAGTTTCTGCCGAGAACGAGCACCGTGACATGCTGAGTCTCTGGGAAAGCAGAGATCCCCAGTGCTGTTGCGGCTAAAGATAGGCTGCAGAGGGATAGTGAAGACCTGCAAGAGCTTTCAGGGCTGGCACCTTCCTTGTGGGAGAAGGAGCCAGATGTTTGCCTTTTCAGAAAAAGTTTCTGCCAAGAACGAGCACCGTGACATGCTGAGTCTCTGGGAAAGCAGAGATCCCCAGTGCTGTTGCGGCTAAAGATAGGCTGCAGTGGGATAGTGAAGACCAGCAAGAACTTTCAGGGCTGGCACCTTCCTTGTGGGAGAAGGAGCCAGACGTTTGCCTTTTCAGAAAAAGTTTCTGCCGAGAACGAGCACCGTGACATGCTGAGTCTCTGGGAAAGCAGAGATCCCCAGTGCTGTTGCGTCCAAAGATAGGCTGCAGTGGGATAGTGAAGACCTGGAAGAGCTTTCAGGGCTGGCACCTTCCTTGTGGAAGATGGAGCCAGACGTTTGCCTCTTCAGAAAAACGCTCTGCCGTAAGCGAGCACCATAAGATGCTGAATCTCTGGGAAAGCAGAGATCCCCAGAGCTGTTGCGGCTAAAGATAGGCTGCAGAGGGATAGTGAAGACCAGCACGAGCTTTCAGTGCTGGCACCTTCCTTGTGGGAGAAGGAGCCAGACGTTTGCCTTTTCAGAAAAAGTTTCTGCCGAGAACGAGCACCGTGACATGCTGAGTCTCTGGGAAAGCAGAGATCCCCAGTGCTGTTGCGGCTAAAGATAGGCTGCAGAGGGGTAGTGAAGACCTGCAAGATCTTTCAGGGCTGGCACCTGCCTTGTGGGAGAAGGAGCCAGACGTTTGCCTTTTCAGAAAAAGTTTCTGCCGAGAACGAGCACCGTGACATGCTGAGTCTCTGGGAAAGCAGAGATCCCCAGTGCTGTTGCGGCTAAAGATAGGCTGCAGAGGGATAGTGAAGACCAGCAAGAATTTTCAGGGCTGGCAGCTTCCTTGTGGGAGAAGGAGCCAGACGTTTGCCTTTTCAGAAAAAGTTTCTGCCGAGAACGAGCACCGTGACATGCTGAGTCTCTGGGAAAGCAGAGATCCCCAGTGCTGTTGCGGAAAAAGATAGGCTGCAGAGGGATAGTGAAGACCTGCAATACCTTTCAGGGCTGGCACCTTCCTTGTGGAAGATGGAGCCAGACGTTTGCCTCTTCAGAAAAACGCTCTGCCGTAAGCGAGCAACATAAGATGCTGAATCTCTGGGAAAGCAGAGCTCCCCAGTGCTGTTGCGGCTATAGATAGGCTGCAGAGGGATAGTGAAGACCAGCAAGATCTTTCAGAGCTGGCAGCCTCCTTGTGGGAGAAGGAGCCAGACGTTTGCCTTTTCAGAAAAAGTTTCTGCCGAGAACGAGCACCGTGACATGCTGAGTCTCTGGGAAAGCAGAGATCCCCAGTGCTGTTGCGGCTAAAGATAGGCTGCAGAGGGATAGTGAAGACCTGCAAGAGCTTTCAGGGCTGGCACCTTCCTTGTGGGAGAAGGTGCCAGCCGTTTGCCTTTTCAGAAAAAGTTTCTGCCGAGAACGAGCACCGTGACATGCTGAGTCTCTGGGAAAGCAGAGATCCCCAGTGCTGTTGCGGCTAAAGATAGGCTGCAGAGGGATAGTGAAGACCTGCAAGAGCTTTCAGGGCTGGCACCTTCCTTGTGGGAGAAGGAGCCAGATGTTTGCCTTTTCAGAAAAAGTTTCTGCCAAGAACGAGCACCGTGACATGCTGAGTCTCTGGGAAAGCAGAGATCCCCAGTGCTGTTGCGGCTAAAGATAGGCTGCAGTGGGATAGTGAAGACCAGCAAGAACTTTCAGGGCTGGCACCTTCCTTGTGGGAGAAGGAGCCAGACGTTTGCCTTTTCAGAAAAAGTTTCTGCCGAGAACGAGCACCGTGACATGCTGAGTCTCTGGGAAAGCAGAGATCCCCAGTGCTGTTGCGTCCAAAGATAGGCTGCAGTGGGATAGTGAAGACCTGGAAGAGCTTTCAGGGCTGGCACCTTCCTTGTGGAAGATGGAGCCAGACGTTTGCCTCTTCAGAAAAACGCTCTGCCGTAAGCGAGCACCATAAGATGCTGAATCTCTGGGAAAGCAGAGATCCCCAGTGCTGTTGCGGCTAAAGATAGGCTGCAGAGGGATAGTGAAGACCAGCACGAGCTTTCAGTGCTGGCACCTTCCTTGTGGGAGAAGGAGCCAGACGTTTGCCTTTTCAGAAAAAGTTTCTGCCGAGAACGAGCACCGTGACATGCTGAGTCTCTGGGAAAGCAGAGATCCCCAGTGCTGTTGCGGCTAAAGATAGGCTGCAGAGGGGTAGTGAAGACCTGCAAGATCTTTCAGGGCTGGCACCTGCCTTGTGGGAGAAGGAGCCAGACGTTTGCCTTTTCAGAAAAAGTTTCTGCCGAGAACGAGCACCGTGACATGCTGAGTCTCTGGGAAAGCAGAGATCCCCAGTGCTCTTGCGGCTAAAGATAGGCTGCAGAGGGATAGTGAAGACCTGCAAGAGCTTTCAGGGCTGGCACCTTCCTTGTGGGAGAAGGAGCCAGACGTTTGCCTTTTCAGAAAAAGTTTCTGCCGAGAACGAGCACCGTGACATGCTGAGTCTCTGGGAAAGCAGAGATCCCCAGTGCTGTTGCGGCTAAAGATAGGCTGCAGAGGGATAGTGAAGACCTGCAAGAGCTTTCAGGGCTGGCAGCTTCCTTGTGGGAGAAGGAGCCAGACGTTTGCCTTTTCAGAAAAAGTTTCTGCCGAGAACGAGCACCGTGACATGCTGAGTCTCTGGGAAAGCAGAGATCCCCAGTGCTGTTGCGGCTAAAGATAGGCTGCAGAGGGATAGTGAAGACCTGCAAGATCTTTCAGGGCTGGCATCTTCCTTGTGGGAGAAGGAGCCGTAAGTTTGTCTTTTCAGAAAAAGTTTCTGCCGAGAACGAGCACCGTGACATGCTGAGTCTCTGGGAAAGCAGAGATCCCCAGTGCTGTTGTGCCTGTGGATAAGCTGCAGGGGGACGGTGAAGACCAACAAGATCTTTAAGGGCTGGCACCTTCCTTGTGGGAGAAGGAGCCAGACGTTTGCCTTTTCAGAAAAAGTTTCTGCCGAGAACGAGCACCGTGACATGCTGAGTCTCTGGGAAAGCAGAGATCCCCAGTGCTGTTGTGCCTGTGGATAGGCTGCAGGGGGACGGTGAAGACCAGCAAGATCTTTCAGGGCTGGCACCTTCCTTGTGGGAGAAGGAGCCAGACGTTTGCCTTTTCAGAAAAAGTTTCTGCCGAGAACGAGCCCCGTGACATGCTGAGTCTCTGGGAAAGCAGAGATCCCCAGTGCTGTTGCGGCTAAAGATAGGCTGCAGAGGGATAGTGAAGACCAGCAAGATCTTTCAGGGCTGGCACCTTCCTTGTGGGAGAAGGAGCCAGACGTTTGCCTTTTCAGAAAAAGTTTCTGCCGAGAACGAGCACCGTGACATGCTGAGTCTCTGGGAAAGCAGAGATCCCCAGTGCTGTTGTGCCTGTGAATAGGCTGCAGGGGGACGGTGAAGACCAGCAAGATCTTTCAGGGCTGGCACCTTCCTTGTGGGAGAAGGAGCCAGACGTTTGCCTTTTCAGAAAAAGTTTCTGCCGAGAACGAGCACCGTGACATGCTGAGTCTCTGGGAAAGCAGAGATCCCCAGTGCTGTTGCGGCTAAAGATAGGCTGCAGAGGGATACTAAAGACCTGCAAGAGCTTTCAGGGCTGGCACCTTCCTTGTGGAAGATGGAGCCAGACTTTTGCCTCTTCAGAAAAACGCTCTACCGTAAGCGAGCACCATAAGATGCTGAATCTCTGGGAAAGCAGAGATCCCCAGTGCTGTTGCGGCTATAGATAGGCTGCAGAGGGATAGTGAAGACCAGCAAGAGCTTTCAGGGCTGGCAGCTTCCTTGTGGGAGAAGGAGCCAGACGTTTGCCTTTTCAGAAAAAGTTTCTGCCGAGAACGAGCACCGTGACATGCTGAGTCTCTGGGAAAGCAGAGATCCCCAGTGCTGTTGTGCCTGTGGATAGGCTGCAGGGGGACGGTGAAGACCAGCAAGATCTTTCAGGGCTGGCACCTTCCTTGTGGGAGAAGGAGCCAGACGTTTGCCTTTTCAGAAAAAGTTTCTGCCGAGAACGAGCACCGTGACATGCTGAGTCTCTGGGAAAGCAGAGATCCCCAGTGCTGTTGCAGCTAAAGATAGGCTGCAGAGGGATAGTGAAGACCTGCAAGAGCTTTCAGGGCTGGCACCTTCCTTGTGGGAGAAGGAGCCAGACGTTTGCCTTTTCAGAAAAAGTTTCTGCCGAGAACGAGCACCGTGACATGCTGAGTCTCTGGGAAAGCAGAGATCCCCAGTGCTGTTGTGCCTGTGGATAGGCTGCAGGGGGACAGTGAAGACCAGCAAGATCTTTCAGGGCTGGCACCTTCCTTGTAGGAGAAGGAGCCAGACGTTTGCCTTTTCAGAAAAAGTTTCTGCCGAGAACGAGCACCGTGACATGCTGAGTCTCTGGGAAAGCAGAGATCCCCAGTGCTGTTGCGGCTAAAGATAGGCTGCAGAGGAATAGTGAAGACCTGCAAGAACTTTCAGGGCTGGCACCTTCCTTGTGGAAGACGGAGCCAGACGTTTGCCTTTTCAGAAAAAGTTTCTGCCGAGAACGAGCACCGTGACATGCTGAGTCTCTGGGAAAGCAGAGATCCCCAGTGCTGTTGCGGAAAAAGATAGGCTGCAGAGGGATAGTGAAGACCTGCAAGACCTTTCAGGGCTGGCACCTTCCTTGTGGAAGATGGAGCCAGACGTTTGCCTCTTCAGAAAAACGCTCTGCCGTAAGCGAGCACCATAAGATGCTGAATCTCTGGGAAAGCAGACATCCCCAGTGCTGTTGCGGCTATAGATAGGCTGCAGAGGGATAGTGAAGACCAGCAAGATCTTTCAGGGCTGGCAGCTTCCTTGTGGGAGAAGGAGCCAGACGTTTGCCTTTTCAGAAAAAGTTTCTGCCGAGAAAGAGCACCGTGACATGCTGAGTCTCTGGGAAAGCAGAGATCCCCAGTGCTGTTGCGGCTAAAGATAGGCTGCAGAGGGATAGTGAAGACCAGCAAGAGCTTTCAGGGCTGGCACCTTCCTTGTGGGAGAAGGAGCCAGACGTTTGCCTTTTCAGAAAAAGTTTCTGCCGAGAACGAGCACCGTGACATGCTGAGTCTCTGGGAAAGCAGAGATCCCCAGTGCTGTTGTGCCTGTGGATAGGCTGCAGGGGGACGGTGAAGACCAGCAAGATCTTTAAGGGCTGGCACCTTCCTTGTGGGAGAAGAAGCCAGACGTTTGCCTTTTCAGAAAAAGTTTCTGCCGAGTACGAGCACCGTGACATGCTGAGTCTCTGGGAAAGCAGAGATCCCCAGTGCTGTTGCGGCTAAAGATAGGCTGCAGAGGGATAGTGAAGACCTGCAAGATCTTTCAGGGCTGGCACCTTCCTTGTGGGAGAAGGAGCCAGACGTTTGCCTCTTCAGAAAAAGTTTCTGCCGAGAACGAGCACCGTGACATGCTGAGTCTCTGGGAAAGCAGAGATCCCCAGTGCGGTTGCGGCTAAAGATAGGCTGCAGAGGGATAGTGAAGACCTGCAAGATCTTTCAGGGCTGGCACCTTCCTTGTGGGAGAAGGAGCCAGACGTTTGCCTTTTCAGAAAAAGTTTCTGCCGAGAACGAGCACCGTGACATGCTGAGTCTCTGGGAAAGCAGAGATCCCCAGTGCTGTTGTGCCTGTGGATAGGCTGCAGGGGGACGGTGAAGACCAGCAAGATCTTTCAGGGCTGGCACCTTCCTTGTGGGAGAAGGAGCCAGACGTTTGCCTTTTCAGAAAAAGTTTCTGCCGAGAACGAGCACCGTGACATGCTGAGTCTCTGGGAAAGCAGAGATCCCCAGTGCTGTTGCAGCTAAAGATAGGCTGCAGAGGGATAGTGAAGACCAGCACGAGCTTTCAGGGCTGGCAGCTTCCTTGTGGGAGAAGGAGCCAGACGTTTGCCTTTTCAGAAAAAGTTTCTGCCGAGAACGAGCACCGTGACATGCTGAGTCTCTGGGAAAGCAGAGATCCCCAGTGCTGTTGTGCCTGTGGATAGGCTGCAGGGGGACAGTGAAGACCAGCAAGATCTTTCAGGGCTGGCACCTTCCTTGTAGGAGAAGGAGCCAGACGTTTGCCTTTTCAGAAAAAGTTTCTGCCGAGAACGAGCGCCGTGACATGCTGAGTCTCTGGGAAAGCAGAGATCCCCAGTGCTGTTGCGGCTAAAGATAGGCTGCAGAGGGATAGTGAAGACCAGCAAGAGCTTTCAGGGCTGGCACCTTCCTTGTGGGAGAAGGAGCCAGACGTTTGCCTTTTCAGAAAAAGTTTCTGCCGAGAACGAGCACCGTGACATGCTGAGTCTCTGGGAAAGCAGAGATCCCCAGTGCTGTTGCGGAAAAAGATAGGCTGCAGAGGGATAGTGAAGACCTGCAAGACCTTTCAGGGCTGGCACCTTCCTTGTGGAAGATGGAGCCAGACGTTTGCCTCTTCAGAAAAACGCTCTGCCGTAAGCGAGCACCATAAGATGCTGAATCTCTGGGAAAGCAGACATCCCCAGTGCTGTTGCGGCTATAGATAGGCTGCAGAGGGATAGTGAAGACCAGCAAGATCTTTCAGGGCTGGCACCTTCCTTGTGGGAGAAGGAGCCAGACGTTTGCCTTTTCAGAAAAAGTTTCTGCCGAGAAAGAGCACCGTGACATGCTGAGTCTCTGGGAAAGCAGAGATCCCCAGTGCTGTTGCGGCTAAAATTAGGCTGCAGAGGGATAGTGAAGACCTGCAAGAGCTTTCAGGGCTGGCAGCTTCCTTGTGGGAGAAGGAGCCAGACGTTTGCCTTTTCAGAAAAAGTTTCTGCCGAGAACGAGCACCGTGACATGCTGAGTCTCTGGGAAAGCAGAGATCCCCAGTGCTGTTGCGGCTAAAGATAGGCTGCAGAGGGATAGTGAAGACCAGCAAGAGCTTTCAGGGCTGGCGCCTTCCTTGTGGGAGAAGGAGCCAGACGTTTGCCTTTTCAGAAAAAGTTTCTGCCGAGAACGAGCACCGTGAAATGCTGAGTCTCTGGGAAAGCAGAGATCCCCAGTGCTGTTGTGCCTGTGGATAGGCTGCAGGGGGACGGTGAAGACCAGCAAGATCTTTAAGGGCTGGCACCTTCCTTGTGGGAGAAGGAGCCAGACGTTTGCCTTTTCAGAAAAAGTTTCTGCCGAGTACGAGCACCGTGACATGCTGAGTCTCTGGGAAAGCAGAGATCCCCAGTGCTGTTGCGGCTAAAGATAGGCTGCAGAGGGATAGTGAAGACCTGCAAGATCTTTCAGGGCTGGCACCTTCCTTGTGGGAGAAGGAGCCAGACGTTTGCCTTTTCAGAAAAAGTTTCTGCCGAGAACGAGCACCGTGACAGGCTGAGTCTCTGGGAAAGCAGAGATCCCCAGTGCGGTTGCGGCTAAAGATAGGCTGCAGAGGGATACTAAAGACCTGCAAGAGCTTTCAGGGCTGGCACCTTCCTTGTGGAAGATGGAGCCAGACTTTTGCCTCTTCAGAAAAACGCTCTACCGTAAGCGAGCACCATAAGATGCTGAATCTCTGGGAAAGCAGAGATCCCCAGTGCTGTTGCGGCTATAGATAGGCTGCAGAGGGATAGTGAAGACCAGCACGAGCTTTCAGGGCTGGCAGCTTCCTTGTGGGAGAAGGAGCCAGACGTTTGCCTTTTCAGAAAAAGTTTCTGCCGAGAACGAGCACCGTGACATGCTGAGTCTCTGGGAAAGCAGAGATCCCCAGTGCTGTTGTGCCTGTGGATAGGCTGCAGGGGGACGGTGAAGACCAGCAAGATCTTTCAGGGCTGGCACCTTCCTTGTGGGAGAAGGAGCCAGACGTTTGCCTTTTCAGAAAAAGTTTCTGCCGAGAACGAGCACCGTGACATGCTGAGTCTCTGGGAAAGCAGAGATCCCCAGTGCTGTTGCAGCTAAAGATAGGCTGCAGAGGGATAGTGAAGACCTGCAAGAGCTTTCAGGGCTGGCACCTTCCTTGTGGGAGAAGGAGCCAGACGTTTGCCTTTTCAGAAAAAGTTTCTGCCGAGAACGAGCACCGTGACATGCTGAGTCTCTGGGAAAGCAGAGATCCCCAGTGCTGTTGTGCCTGTGGATAGGCTGCAGGGGGACAGTGAAGACCAGCAAGATCTTTCAGGGCTGGCACCTTCCTTGTATGAGAAGGAGCCAGACGTTTGCCTTTTCAGAAAAAGTTTCTGCCGAGAACGAGCACCGTGACATGCTGAGTCTCTGGGAAAGCAGAGATCCCCAGTGCTGTTGCGGCTAAAGATAGGCTGCAGAGGAATAGTGAAGACCTGCAAGAACTTTCAGGGCTGGCACCTTCCTTGTGGAAGACGGAGCCAGACGTTTGCCTTTTCAGAAAAAGTTTCTGCCGAGAACGAGCACCGTGACATGCTGAGTCTCTGGGAAAGCAGAGATCCCCAGTGCTGTTGCGGAAAAAGATAGGCTGCAGAGGGATAGTGAAGACCTGCAAGACCTTTCAGGGCTGGCACCTTCCTTGTGGAAGATGGAGCCAGACGTTTGCCTCTTCAGAAAAACGCTCTGCCGTAAGCGAGCACCATAAGATGCTGAATCTCTGGGAAAGCAGACATCCCCAGTGCTGTTGCGGCTATAGATAGGCTGCAGAGGGATAGTGAAGACCAGCAAGATCTTTCAGGGCTGGCAGCTTCCTTGTGGGAGAAGGAGCCAGACGTTTGCCTTTTCAGAAAATGTTTCTGCCGAGAAAGAGCACCGTGACATGCTGAGTCTCTGGGAAAGCAGAGATCCCCAGTGCTGTTGCGGCTAAAGATAGGCTGCAGAGGGATAGTGAAGACCAGCAAGAGCTTTCAGGGCTGGCACCTTCCTTGTGGGAGAAGGAGCCAGACGTTTGCCTTTTCAGAAAAAGTTTCTGCCGAGAACGAGCACCGTGACATGCTGAGTCTCTGGGAAAGCAGAGATCCCCAGTGCTGTTGTGCCTGTGGATAGGCTGCAGGGGGACGGTGAAGACCAGCAAGATCTTTAAGGGCTGGCACCTTCCTTGTGGGAGAAGAAGCCAGACGTTTGCCTTTTCAGAAAAAGTTTCTGCCGAGTACGAGCACCGTGACATGCTGAGTCTCTGGGAAAGCAGAGATCCCCAGTGCTGTTGCGGCTAAAGATAGGCTGCAGAGGGATAGTGAAGACCTGCAAGATCTTTCAGGGCTGGCACCTTCCTTGTGGGAGAAGGAGCCAGACGTTTGCCTCTTCAGAAAAAGTTTCTGCCGAGAACGAGCACCGTGACATGCTGAGTCTCTGGGAAAGCAGAGATCCCCAGTGCGGTTGCGGCTAAAGATAGGCTGCAGAGGGATAGTGAAGACCTGCAAGATCTTTCAGGGCTGGCACCTTCCTTGTGGGAGAAGGAGCCAGACGTTTGCCTTTTCAGAAAAAGTTTCTGCCGAGAACGAGCACCGTGACATGCTGAGTCTCTGGGAAAGCAGAGATCCCCAGTGCTGTTGTGCCTGTGGATAGGCTGCAGGGGGACGGTGAAGACCAGCAAGATCTTTCAGGGCTGGCACCTTCCTTGTGGGAGAAGGAGCCAGACGTTTGCCTTTTCAGAAAAAGTTTCTGCCGAGAACGAGCACCGTGACATGCTGAGTCTCTGGGAAAGCAGAGATCCCCAGTGCTGTTGCAGCTAAAGATAGGCTGCAGAGGGATAGTGAAGACCTGCAAGAGCTTTCAGGGCTGGCACCTTCCTTGTGGGAGAAGGAGCCAGCCGTTTGCCTTTTCAGAAAAAGTTTCTGCCGAGAACGAGCACCGTGACATGCTGAGTCTCTGGGAAAGCAGAGATCCCCAGTGCTGTTGTGCCTGTGGATAGGCTGCAGGGGGACAGTGAAGACCAGCAAGATCTTTCAGGGCTGGCACCTTCCTTGTAGGAGAAGGAGCCAGACGTTTGCCTTTTCAGAAAAAGTTTCTGCCGAGAACGAGCGCCGTGACATGCTGAGTCTCTGGGAAAGCAGAGATCCCCAGTGCTGTTGCGGCTAAAGATAGGCTGCAGAGGGATAGTGAAGACCAGCAAGAGCTTTCAGGGCTGGCACCTTCCTTGTGGGAGAAGGAGCCAGACGTTTGCCTTTTCAGAAAAAGTTTCTGCCGAGAACGAGCACCGTGACATGCTGAGTCTCTGGGAAAGCAGAGATCCCCAGTGCTGTTGCGGAAAAAGATAGGCTGCAGAGGGATAGTGAAGACCTGCAAGACCTTTCAGGGCTGGCACCTTCCTTGTGGAAGATGGAGCCAGACGTTTGCCTCTTCAGAAAAACGCTCTGCCGTAAGCGAGCACCATAAGATGCTGAATCTCTGGGAAAGCAGACATCCCCAGTGCTGTTGCGGCTATAGATAGGCTGCAGAGGGATAGTGAAGACCAGCAAGATCTTTCAGGGCTGGCACCTTCCTTGTGGGAGAAGGAGCCAGACGTTTGCCTTTTCAGAAAAAGTTTCTGCCGAGAAAGAGCACCGTGACATGCTGAGTCTCTGGGAAAGCAGAGATCCCCAGTGCTGTTGCGGCTAAAATTAGGCTGCAGAGGGATAGTGAAGACCTGCAAGAGCTTTCAGGGCTGGCAGCTTCCTTGTGGGAGAAGGAGCCAGACGTTTGCCTTTTCAGAAAAAGTTTCTGCCGAGAACGAGCACCGTGACATGCTGAGTCTCTGGGAAAGCAGAGATCCCCAGTGCTGTTGCGGCTAAAGATAGGCTGCAGAGGGATAGTGAAGACCAGCAAGAGCTTTCAGGGCTGGCACCTTCCTTGTGGGAGAAGGAGCCAGACGTTTGCCTTTTCAGAAAAAGTTTCTGCCGAGAACGAGCACCGTGACATGCTGAGTCTCTGGGAAAGCAGAGATCCCCAGTGCTGTTGTGCCTGTGGATAGGCTGCAGGGGGACGGTGAAGACCAGCAAGATCTTTAAGGGCTGGCACCTTCCTTGTGGGAGAATGAGCCAGACGTTTGCCTTTTCAGAAAAAGTTTCTGCCGAGTACGAGCACCGTGACATGCTGAGTCTCTGGGAAAGCAGAGATCCCCAGTGCTGTTGCGGCTAAAGATAGGCTGCAGAGGGATAGTGAAGACCTGCAAGATCTTTCAGGGCTGGCACCTTCCTTGTGGGAGAAGGAGCCAGACGTTTGCCTTTTCAGAAAAAGTTTCTGCCGAGAACGAGCACCGTGACATGCTGAGTCTCTGGGAAAGCAGAGATCCCCAGTGCGGTTGCGGCTAAAGATAGGCTGCAGAGGGATAGTGAAGACCTGCAAGAGCTTTCAGGGCTGGCACCTTCCTTGTGGGAGAAGGAGCCAGACGTTTGCCTTTTCAGAAAAAGTTTCTGCCGAGAACGAGCACCGTGACATGCTGAGTCTCTGGGAAAGCAGAGATCCCCAGTGCGGTTGCGGCTAAAGATAGGCTGCAAAGGGATAGTGAAGACCTGCAAGAGCTTTCAGGGCTGGCACCTTCCTTGTGGGAGAAGGAGCCGTAAGTTTGTCTTTTCAGAAAAAGTTTCTGCCGAGAACGAGCACCGTGACATGCTGAGTCTCTGGGAAAGCAGAGATCCCCAGTGCTGTTGTGCCTGTGGATAGGCTGCAGGGGGACGGTGAAGACCAGCAAGATCTTTCAGGGCTGGCACCTTCCTTGTGGGAGAAGGAGCCAGACGTTTGCCTTTTCAGAAAAAGTTTCTGCCGAGAACGAGCACCGTGACATGCTGAGTCTCTGGGAAAGCAGAGATCCCCAGTGCTGTTGCGGCTAAAGATAGGCTGCAGAGGGATAGTGAAGACCAGCAATATCTTTCAGGGCTGGCACCTTCCTTGTGGGAGAAGGAGCCAGACGTTTGCCTTTTCAGAAAAAGTTTCTGCCGAGAACGAGCACCGTGACATGCTGAGTCTCTGGGAAAGCAGAGATCCCCAGTGCTGTTGTGCCTGTGGATAGGCTGCAGGTGGACGGTGAAGACCAGCAAGATCTTTCAGGGCTGGCACCTTCCTTGTGGGAGAAGGAGCCAGACGTTTGCCTTTTCAGAAAAAGTTTCTGCCGAGAACGAGCACCGTGACATGCTGAGTCGCTGGGAAAGCAGAGATCCCCAGTGCTGTTGCGGCTAAAGATAGGCTGCAGAGGGATAGTGAAGACCAGCAAGATCTTTCAGGGCTGGCACCTTCCTTGTGGGAGAAGGAGCCAGACGTTTGCCTTTTCAGAAAAAGTTTCTGCCGAGAACGAGCACCGTGACATGCTGAGTCTCTGGGAAAGCACAGATCCCCAGTGCTGTAGAGCCTGTGGATAGGCTGCAGGGGGACGGTGAAGACCAGCAAGATCTTTCAGGGCTGGCACCTTCCTTGTGGGAGAAGGAGCCAGACGTTTGCCTTTTCAGAAAAAGTTTCTGCCGAGAACGAGCACCGTGACATGCTGAGTCTCTGGGAAAGCAGAGATCCCCAGTGCTGTTGCGGCTAAAGATAGGCTGCAGAGGGATAGTGAAGACCAGCAAGAGCTTTCAGGGCTGGCACCTTCCTTGTGGGAGAAGGAGCCAGACGTTTGCCTTTTCAGAAAAAGTTTCTGCCGAGAACGAGCACCGTGACATGCTGAGTGTCTGGGAAAGCAGAGATCCCCAGTGCTGTTGCGGCTATAGATAGGCTGCAGAGGGATAGTGAAGACCTGCAAGAGCTTTCAGGGCTGGCACCTTCCTTGTGGAAGATGGAGCCAGACGTTTGCCTCTTCAGAAAAACGCTCTGCCGTAAGCGAGCACCATAAGATGCTGAATCTCTGGGAAAGCAGAGATCCCCAGTGCTGTTGCGGCTATAGATAGGCTGCAGAGGGATAGTGAAGACCAGCACGAGCTTTCAGGGCTGGCACCTTCCTTGTGGGAGAAGGAGCCGTAAGTTTGTCTTTTCAGAAAAAGTTTCTGCCGAGAACGAGCACCGTGACATGCTGAGTCTCTGGGAAAGCAGAGATCCCCAGTGCTGTTGTGCCTGTGGATAGGCTGCAGGGGGACGGTGAAGACCAGCAAGATCTTTCAGGGCTGGCACCTTCCTTGTGGGAGAAGGAGCCAGACGTTTGCCTTTTCAGAAAAAGTTTCTGCCGAGAACGAGCACCGTGACATGCTGAGTCTCTGGGAAAGCAGAGATCCCCAGTGCTGTTGCGGCTAAAGATAGGCTGCAGAGGGATAGTGAAGACCAGCAATATCTTTCAGGGCTGGCACCTTCCTTGTGGGAGAAGGAGCCAGACGTTTGCCTTTTCAGAAAAAGTTTCTGCCGAGAACGAGCACCGTGACATGCTGAGTCTCTGGGAAAGCAGAGATCCCCAGTGCTGTTGTGCCTGTGGATAGGCTGCAGGTGGACGGTGAAGACCAGCAAGATCTTTCAGGGCTGGCACCTTCCTTGTGGGAGAAGGAGCCAGACGTTTGCCTTTTCAGAAAAAGTTTCTGCCGAGAACGAGCACCGTGACATGCTGAGTCGCTGGGAAAGCAGAGATCCCCAGTGCTGTTGCGGCTAAAGATAGGCTGCAGAGGGATAGTGAAGACCAGCAAGATCTTTCAGGGCTGGCACCTTCCTTGTGGGAGAAGGAGCCAGACGTTTGCCTTTTCAGAAAAAGTTTCTGCCGAGAACGAGCACCGTGACATGCTGAGTCTCTGGGAAAGCACAGATCCCCAGTGCTGTAGTGCCTGTGGATAGGCTGCAGGGGGACGGTGAAGACCAGCAAGATCTTTCAGGGCTGGCACCTTCCTTGTGGGAGAAGGAGCCAGACGTTTGCCTTTTCAGAAAAAGTTTCTGCCGAGAACGAGCACCGTGACATGCTGAGTCTCTGGGAAAGCAGAGATCCCCAGTGCTGTTGCGGCTAAAGATAGGCTGCAGAGGGATAGTGAAGACCAGCAAGAGCTTTCAGGGCTGGCACCTTCCTTGTGGGAGAAGGAGCCAGACGTTTGCCTTTTCAGAAAAAGTTTCTGCCGAGAACGAGCACCGTGACATGCTGAGTGTCTGGGAAAGCAGAGATCCCCAGTGCTGTTGCGGCTATAGATAGGCTGCAGAGGGATAGTGAAGACCTGCAAGAGCTTTCAGGGCTGGCACCTTCCTTGTGGAAGATGGAGCCAGACGTTTGCCTCTTCAGAAAAACGCTCTGCCGTAAGCGAGCACCATAAGATGCTGAATCTCTGGGAAAGCAGAGATCCCCAGTGCTGTTGCGGCTATAGATAGGCTGCAGAGGGATAGTGAAGACCAGCACGAGCTTTCAGGGCTGGCAGCTTCCTTGTGGGAGAAGGAGCCAGACGTTTGCCTTTTCAGAAAAAGTTTCTGCCGAGAACGAGCACCGTGACATGCTGAGTCTCTGGGAAAGCAGAGATCCCCAGTGCTGTTGTGCCTGTGGATAGGCTGCAGGGGGACGGTGAAGACCAGCAAGATCTTTCAGGGCTGGCAGCTTCCTTGTGGGAGAAGGAGCCAGACGTTTGCCTTTTCAGAAAAAGTTTCTGCCGAGAACGAGCACCGTGACATGCTGAGTCTCTGGGAAAGCAGAGATCCCCAGTGCTGTTGCAGCTAAAGATAGGCTGCAGAGGGATAGTGAAGACCTGCAAGAGCTTTCAGGGCTGGCACCTTCCTTGTGGGAGAAGGAGCCAGACGTTTGCCTTTTCAGAAAAAGTTTCTGCCGAGAACGAGCACCGTGACATGCTGAGTCTCTGGGAAAGCAGAGATCCCCAGTGCTGTTGCGGCTAAAGATAGGCTGCAGAGGAATAGTGAAGACCAGCAAGAGCTTTCAGGGCTGGCACCTTCCTTGTGGGAGAAGGAGCCAGACGTTTGCCTTTTCAGAAAAAGTTTCTGCCGAGAACGAGCACCGTGACATGCTGAGTCTCTGGGAAAGCAGAGATCCCCAGTGCTGTTGTGCCTGTGGATAGGCTGCAGGGGGACGGTGAAGACCAGCAAGATCTTTAAGGGCTGGCACCTTCCTTGTGGGAGAATGAGCCAGACGTTTGCCTTTTCAGAAAAAGTTTCTGCCGAGTACGAGCACCGTGACATGCTGAGTCTCTGGGAAAGCAGAGATCCCCAGTGCTGTTGCGGCTAAAGATAGGCTGCAGAGGGATAGTGAAGACCTGCAAGATCTTTCAGGGCTGGCACCTTCCTTGTGGGAGAAGGAGCCAGCCGTTTGCCTTTTCAGAAAAAGTTTCTGCCGAGAACGAGCACCGTGACATGCTGAGTCTCTGGGAAAGCAGAGATCCCCAGTGCGGTTGCGGCTAAAGATAGGCTGCAGAGGGATAGTGAAGACCTGCAAGAGCTTTCAGGGCTGGCACCTTCCTTGTGGGAGAAGGAGCCAGACGTTTGCCTTTTCAGAAAAAGTTTCTGCCGAGAACGAGCACCGTGACATGCTGAGTCTCTGGGAAAGCAGAGATCCCCAGTGCGGTTGCGGCTAAAGATAGGCTGCAGAGGGATAGTGAAGACCTGCAAGAGCTTTCAGGGCTGGCACCTTCCTTGTGGGAGAAGGAGCCGTAAGTTTGTCTTTTCAGAAAAAGTTTCTGCCGAGAACGAGCACCGTGACATGCTGAGTCTCTGGGAAAGCAGAGATCCCCAGTGCTGTTGTGCCTGTGGATAGGCTGCAGGGGGACGGTGAAGACCAGCAAGATCTTTCAGGGCTGGCACCTTCCTTGTGGGAGAAGGAGCCAGACGTTTGCCTTTTCAGAAAAAGTTTCTGCCGAGAACGAGCACCGTGACATGCTGAGTCTCTGGGAAAGCAGAGATCCCCAGTGCTGTTGCGGCTAAAGATAGGCTGCAGAGGGATAGTGAAGACCAGCAATATCTTTCAGGGCTGGCACCTTCCTTGTGGGAGAAGGAGCCAGACGTTTGCCTTTTCAGAAAAAGTTTCTGCCGAGAACGAGCACCGTGACATGCTGAGTCTCTGGGAAAGCAGAGATCCCCAGTGCTGTTGTGCCTGTGGATAGGCTGCAGGTGGACGGTGAAGACCAGCAAGATCTTTCAGGGCTGGCACCTTCCTTGTGGGAGAAGGAGCCAGACGTTTGCCTTTTCAGAAAAAGTTTCTGCCGAGAACGAGCACCGTGACATGCTGAGTCGCTGGGAAAGCAGAGATCCCCAGTGCTGTTGCGGCTAAAGATAGGCTGCAGAGGGATAGTGAAGACCAGCAAGATCTTTCAGGGCTGGCACCTTCCTTGTGGGAGAAGGAGCCAGACGTTTGCCTTTTCAGAAAAAGTTTCTGCCGAGAACGAGCACCGTGACATGCTGAGTCTCTGGGAAAGCACAGATCCCCAGTGCTGTAGTGCCTGTGGATAGGCTGCAGGGGGACGGTGAAGACCAGCAAGATCTTTCAGGGCTGGCACCTTCCTTGTGGGAGAAGGAGCCAGACGTTTGCCTTTTCAGAAAAAGTTTCTGCCGAGAACGAGCACCGTGACATGCTGAGTCTCTGGGAAAGCAGAGATCCCCAGTGCTGTTGCGGCTATAGATAGGCTGCAGAGGGATAGTGAAGACCTGCAAGAGCTTTCAGGGCTGGCACCTTCCTTGTGGAAGATGGAGCCAGACGTTTGCCTCTTCAGAAAAACGCTCTGCCGTAAGCGAGCACCATAAGATGCTGAATCTCTGGGAAAGCAGAGATCCCCAGTGCTGTTGCGGCTATAGATAGGCTGCAGAGGGATAGTGAAGACCAGCACGAGCTTTCAGGGCTGGCAGCTTCCTTGTGGGAGAAGGAGCCAGACGTTTGCCTTTTCAGAAAAAGTTTCTGCCGAGAACGAGCACCGTGACATGCTGAGTCTCTGGGAAAGCAGAGATCCCCAGTGCTGTTGTGCCTGTGGATAGGCTGCAGGGGGACGGTGAAGACCAGCAAGATCTTTCAGGGCTGGCACCTTCCTTGTGGGAGAAGGAGCCAGACGTTTGCCTTTTCAGAAAAAGTTTCTGCCGAGAACGAGCACCGTGACATGCTGAGTCTCTGGGAAAGCAGAGATCCCCAGTGCTGTTGCAGCTAAAGATAGGCTGCAGAGGGATAGTGAAGACCTGCAAGAGCTTTCAGGGCTGGCACCTTCCTTGTGGGAGAAGGAGCCAGACGTTTGCCTTTTCAGAAAAAGTTTCTGCCGAGAACGAGCACCGTGACATGCTGAGTCTCTGGGAAAGCAGAGATCCCCAGTGCTGTTGTGCCTGTGGATAGGCTGCAGGGGGACAGTGAAGACCAGCAAGATCTTTCAGGGCTGGCACCTTCCTTGTAGGAGAAGGAGCCAGACGTTTGCCTTTTCAGAAAAAGTTTCTGCCGAGAACGAGCACCGTGACATGCTGAGTCTCTGGGAAAGCAGAGATCCCCAGTGCTGTTGCGGCTAAAGATAGGCTGCAGAGGAATAGTGAAGACCTGCAAGAACTTTCAGGGCTGGCACCTTCCTTGTGGAAGATGGAGCCAGACGTTTGCCTTTTCAGAAAAAGTTTCTGCCGAGAACGAGCACCGTGACATGCTGAGTCTCTGGGAAAGCAGAGATCCCCAGTGCTGTTGCGGCTAAAGATAGGCTGCAGAGGGATAGTGAAGACCTGCAAGACCTTTCAGGGCTGGCACCTTCCTTGTGGGAGAAGGAGCCAGACGTTTGCCTTTTCAGAAAAAGTTTCTGCCGAGAACGAGCACCGTGACATGCTGAGTCTCTGGGAAAGCAGAGATCCCCAGTGCTGTTGCGGCTAAAGATAGGCTGCAGAGGGATAGTGAAGACCTGCAAGAGCTTTCAGGGCTGGCACCTTCCTTGTGGGAGAAGGAGCCAGACGTTTGCCTTTTCAGAAAAAGTTTCTGCCGAGAACGAGCACCGTGACATGCTGAGTCTCTGGGAAAGCAGAGATCCCCAGTGCTGTTGCGGCTAAAGATAGGCTGCAGAGGGATAGTGAAGACCTGCAAGAGCTTTCAGGGCTGGCACCTTCCTTGTGGGAGAAGGAGCCAGACGTTTGCCTTTTCAGAAAAAGTTTCTGCCGAGAACGAGCACCGTGACATGCTGAGTCTCTGGGAAAGCAGAGATCCCCAGTGCTGTTGCGGCTAAAGATAGGCTGCAGAGGGATAGTGAAGACCAGCAAGAGCTTTCAGGGCTGGCGCCTTCCTTGTGGGAGAAGGAGCCAGACGTTTGCCTTTTCAGAAAAAGTTTCTGCCGAGAACGAGCACCGTGAAATGCTGAGTCTCTGGGAAAGCAGAGATCCCCAGTGCTGTTGTGCCTGTGGATAGGCTGCAGGGGGACGGTGAAGACCAGCAAGATCTTTAAGGGCTGGCACCTTCCTTGTGGGAGAAGGAGCCAGACGTTTGCCTTTTCAGAAAAAGTTTCTGCCGAGTACGAGCACCGTGACATGCTGAGTCTCTGGGAAAGCAGAGATCCCCAGTGCTGTTGCGGCTAAAGATAGGCTGCAGAGGGATAGTGAAGACCTGCAAGATCTTTCAGGGCTGGCACCTTCCTTGTGGGAGAAGGAGCCAGACGTTTGCCTTTTCAGAAAAAGTTTCTGCCGAGAACGAGCACCGTGACATGCTGAGTCTCTGGGAAAGCAGAGACCCCAGTGCGGTTGCGGCTAAAGATAGGCTGCAGAGGGATAGTGAAGACCTGCAAGAGCTTTCAGGGCTGGCACCTTCCTTGTGGGAGAAGGAGCCAGCCGTTTGCCTTTTCAGAAAAAGTTTCTGCCGAGAACGAGCACCGTGACATGCTGAGTCTCTGGGAAAGCAGAGATCCCCAGTGCTGTTGTGCCTGTGGATAGGCTGCAGGAGGACGGTGAAGACCAGCAAGATCTTTCAGGGCTGGCACCTTCCTTGTGGGAGAAGGAGCCAGACGTTTGCCTTTTCAGAAAAAGTTTCTGCCGAGAACGAGCACCGTGACATGCTGAGTCTCTGGGAAAGCAGAGATCCCCAGTGCTGTTGCGGCTAAAGATAGGCTGCAGAGGGATAGTGAAGACCAGCAAGAGCTTTCAGGGCTGGCACCTTCCTTGTGGGAGAAGGAGCCAGACGTTTGCCTTTTCAGAAAAAGTTTCTGCCGAGAACGAGCACCGTGACATGCTGAGTGTCTGGGAAAGCAGAGATCCCCAGTGCTGTTGCGGCTATAGATAGGCTGCAGAGGGATAGTGAAGACCTGCAAGAGCTTTCAGGGCTGGCACCTTCCTTGTGGAAGATGGAGCCAGACGTTTGCCTCTTCAGAAAAAGTTTCTGCCGAGAACGAGCACCATAAGATGCTGAATCTCTGGGAAAGCAGAGATCCCCAGTGCTGTTGCGGCTATAGATAGGCTGCAGAGGGATAGTGAAGACCAGCAAGATCTTTCAGAGCTGGCAGCTTCCTTGTGGGAGAAGGAGCCAGACGTTTGCCTTTTCAGAAAAAGTTTCTGCCGAGAAAGAGCACCGTGACATGCTGAGTCTCTGGGAAAGCAGAGATCCCCAGTGCTGTTGCGGCTAAAGATAGGCTGCAGAGGGATAGTGAAGACCTGCAAGAGCTTTCAGGGCTGGCACCTTCCTTGTGGGAGAAGGAGCCAGACGTTTGCCTTTTCAGAAAAAGTTTCTGCCGAGAACGAGCACCGTGACATGCTGAGTCTCTGGGAAAGCAGAGATCCCCAGTGCTGTTGCGGCTAAAGATAGGCTGCAGAGGGATAGTGAAGACCAGCAAGAGCTTTCAGGGCTGGCGCCTTCCTTGTGGGAGAAGGAGCCAGACGTTTGCCTTTTCAGAAAAAGTTTCTGCCGAGAACGAGCACCGTGAAATGCTGAGTCTCTGGGAAAGCAGAGATCCCCAGTGCTGTTGTGCCTGTGGATAGGCTGCAGGGGGACGGTGAAGACCAGCAAGATCTTTAAGGGCTGGCACCTTCCTTGTGGGAGAAGGAGCCAGACGTTTGCCTTTTCAGAAAAAGTTTCTGCCGAGTACGAGCACCGTGACATGCTGAGTCTCTGGGAAAGCAGAGATCCCCAGTGCTGTTGCGGCTAAAGATAGGCTGCAGAGGGATAGTGAAGACCTGCAAGATCTTTCAGGGCTGGCACCTTCCTTGTGGGAGAAGGAGCCAGACGTTTGCCTTTTCAGAAAAAGTTTCTGCCGAGAACGAGCACCGTGACATGCTGAGTCTCTGGGAAAGCAGAGATCCCCAGTGCTGTTGCGGCTAAAGATAGGCTGCAGAGGGATAGTGAAGACCAGCAAGAGCTTTCAGGGCTGGCACCTTCCTTGTGGGAGAAGGAGCCAGACGTTTGCCTTTTCAGAAAAAGTTTCTGCCGAGAACGAGCACCGTGACATGCTGAGTGTCTGGGAAAGCAGAGATCCCCAGTGCTGTTGCGGCTATAGATAGGCTGCAGAGGGATAGTGAAGACCTGCAAGAGCTTTCAGGGCTGGCACCTTCCTTGTGGAAGATGGAGCCAGACGTTTGCCTCTTCAGAAAAAGTTTCTGCCGAGAACGAGCACCATAAGATGCTGAATCTCTGGGAAAGCAGAGATCCCCAGTGCTGTTGCGGCTATAGATAGGCTGCAGAGGGATAGTGAAGACCAGCAAGATCTTTCAGAGCTGGCAGCTTCCTTGTGGGAGAAGGAGCCAGACGTTTGCCTTTTCAGAAAAAGTTTCTGCCGAGAAAGAGCACCGTGACATGCTGAGTCTCTGGGAAAGCAGAGATCCCCAGTGCTGTTGCGGCTAAAGATAGGCTGCAGAGGGATAGTGAAGACCTGCAAGAGCTTTCAGGGCTGGCACCTTCCTTGTGGGAGAAGGAGCCAGACGTTTGCCTTTTCAGAAAAAGTTTCTGCCGAGAACGAGCACCGTGACATGCTGAGTCTCTGGGAAAGCAGAGATCCCCAGTGCTGTTGTGCCTGTGGATAGGCTGCAGGAGGACGGTGAAGACCAGCAAGATCTTTCAGGGCTGGCACCTTCCTTGTGGGAGAAGGAGCCAGACGTTTGCCTTTTCAGAAAAAGTTTCTGCCGAGAACGAGCACCGTGACATGCTGAGTCTCTGGGAAAGCAGAGATCCCCAGTGCTGTTGCGGCTAAAGATAGGCTGCAGAGGGATAGTGAAGACCAGCAAGAGCTTTCAGGGCTGGCGCCTTCCTTGTGGGAGAAGGAGCCAGACGTTTGCCTTTTCAGAAAAAGTTTCTGCCGAGAACGAGCACCGTGAAATGCTGAGTCTCTGGGAAAGCAGAGATCCCCAGTGCTGTTGTGCCTGTGGATAGGCTGCAGGGGGACGGTGAAGACCAGCAAGATCTTTAAGGGCTGGCACCTTCCTTGTGGGAGAAGGAGCCAGACGTTTGCCTTTTCAGAAAAAGTTTCTGCCGAGTACGAGCACCGTGACATGCTGAGTCTCTGGGAAAGCAGAGATCCCCAGTGCTGTTGCAGCTAAAGATAGGCTGCAGAGGGATAGTGAAGACCTGCAAGATCTTTCAGGGCTGGCACCTTCCTTGTGGGAGAAGAAGCCAGACGTTTGCCTTTTCAGAAAAAGTTTCTGCCGAGAACGAGCACCGTGACATGCTGAGTCTCTGGGAAAGCAGAGATCCCCAGTGCGGTTGCGGCTAAAGATAGGCTGCAGAGGGATAGTGAAGACCTGCAAGAGCTTTCAGGGCTGGCACCTTCCTTGTGGGAGAAGGAGCCAGCCGCTTGCCTTTTCAGAAAAAGTTTCTGCCGAGAACGAGCACCGTGACATGCTGAGTCTCTGGGAAAGCAGAGATCCCCAGTGCTGTTGCGGCTAAAGATAGGCTGCAGAGGGATAGTGAAGACCTGCAAGGTCTTTCAGGGCTGGCACCTTCCTTGTGGGAGAAGGAGCCAGATGTTTGCCTTTTCAGAAAAAGTTTCTGCCAAGAACGAGCACCGTGACATGCTGAGTCTCTGGGAAAGCAGAGATCCCCAGTGCTGTTGCGGCTAAAGATAGGCTGCAGTGGGATAGTGAAGACCAGCAAGAACTTTCAGGGCTGGCACCTTCCTTGTGGGAGAAGGAGCCAGACGTTTGCCTTTTCAGAAAAAGTTTCTGCCGAGAACGAGCACCGTGACATGCTGAGTCTCTGGGAAAGCAGAGATCCCCAGTGCTGTTGCGTCCAAAGATAGGCTGCAGTGGGATAGTGAAGACCTGGAAGAGCTTTCAGGGCTGGCACCTTCCTTGTGGAAGATGGAGCCAGACGTTTGCCTCTTCAGAAAAACGCTCTGCCGTAAGCGAGCACCATAAGATGCTGAATCTCTGGGAAAGCAGAGATCCCCAGTGCTGTTGCGGCTAAAGATAGGCTGCAGAGGGATAGTGAAGACCAGCAAGAGCTTTCAGGGCTGGCACCTTCCTTGTGGGAGAAGGAGCCAGACGTTTGCCTTTTCAGAAAAAGTTTCTGCCGAGAACGAGCACCGTGACATGCTGAGTGTCTGGGAAAGCAGAGATCCCCAGTGCTGTTGCGGCTATAGATAGGCTGCAGAGGGATAGTGAAGACCTGCAAGAGCTTTCAGGGCTGGCACCTTCCTTGTGGAAGATGGAGCCAGACGTTTGCCTCTTCAGAAAAAGTTTCTGCCGAGAACGAGCACCATAAGATGCTGAATCTCTGGGAAAGCAGAGATCCCCAGTGCTGTTGCGGCTATAGATAGGCTGCAGAGGGATAGTGAAGACCAGCAAGATCTTTCAGAGCTGGCAGCTTCCTTGTGGGAGAAGGAGCCAGACGTTTGCCTTTTCAGAAAAAGTTTCTGCCGAGAAAGAGCACCGTGACATGCTGAGTCTCTGGGAAAGCAGAGATCCCCAGTGCTGTTGCGGCTAAAGATAGGCTGCAGAGGGATAGTGAAGACCTGCAAGAGCTTTCAGGGCTGGCACCTTCCTTGTGGGAGAAGGAGCCAGACGTTTGCCTTTTCAGAAAAAGTTTCTGCCGAGAACGAGCACCGTGACATGCTGAGTCTCTGGGAAAGCAGAGATCCCCAGTGCTGTTGCGGCTAAAGATAGGCTGCAGAGGGATAGTGAAGACCAGCAAGAGCTTTCAGGGCTGGCGCCTTCCTTGTGGGAGAAGGAGCCAGACGTTTGCCTTTTCAGAAAAAGTTTCTGCCGAGAACGAGCACCGTGAAATGCTGAGTCTCTGGGAAAGCAGAGATCCCCAGTGCTGTTGTGCCTGTGGATAGGCTGCAGGGGGACGGTGAAGACCAGCAAGATCTTTAAGGGCTGGCACCTTCCTTGTGGGAGAAGGAGCCAGACGTTTGCCTTTTCAGAAAAAGTTTCTGCCGAGTACGAGCACCGTGACATGCTGAGTCTCTGGGAAAGCAGAGATCCCCAGTGCTGTTGCGGCTAAAGATAGGCTGCAGAGGGATAGTGAAGACCTGCAAGATCTTTCAGGGCTGGCACCTTCCTTGTGGGAGAAGGAGCCAGACGTTTGCCTTTTCAGAAAAAGTTTCTGCCGAGAACGAGCACCGTGACATGCTGAGTCTCTGGGAAAGCAGAGATCCCCAGTGCTGTTGCGGCTAAAGATAGGCTGCAGAGGGATAGTGAAGACCAGCAAGAGCTTTCAGGGCTGGCACCTTCCTTGTGGGAGAAGGAGCCAGACGTTTGCCTTTTCAGAAAAAGTTTCTGCCGAGAACGAGCACCGTGACATGCTGAGTGTCTGGGAAAGCAGAGATCCCCAGTGCTGTTGCGGCTATAGATAGGCTGCAGAGGGATAGTGAAGACCTGCAAGAGCTTTCAGGGCTGGCACCTTCCTTGTGGAAGATGGAGCCAGACGTTTGCCTCTTCAGAAAAAGTTTCTGCCGAGAACGAGCACCATAAGATGCTGAATCTCTGGGAAAGCAGAGATCCCCAGTGCTGTTGCGGCTATAGATAGGCTGCAGAGGGATAGTGAAGACCAGCAAGATCTTTCAGAGCTGGCAGCTTCCTTGTGGGAGAAGGAGCCAGACGTTTGCCTTTTCAGAAAAAGTTTCTGCCGAGAAAGAGCACCGTGACATGCTGAGTCTCTGGGAAAGCAGAGATCCCCAGTGCTGTTGCGGCTAAAGATAGGCTGCAGAGGGATAGTGAAGACCTGCAAGAGCTTTCAGGGCTGGCACCTTCCTTGTGGGAGAAGGAGCCAGACGTTTGCCTTTTCAGAAAAAGTTTCTGCCGAGAACGAGCACCGTGACATGCTGAGTCTCTGGGAAAGCAGAGATCCCCAGTGCTGTTGTGCCTGTGGATAGGCTGCAGGAGGACGGTGAAGACCAGCAAGATCTTTCAGGGCTGGCACCTTCCTTGTGGGAGAAGGAGCCAGACGTTTGCCTTTTCAGAAAAAGTTTCTGCCGAGAACGAGCACCGTGACATGCTGAGTCTCTGGGAAAGCAGAGATCCCCAGTGCTGTTGCGGCTAAAGATAGGCTGCAGAGGGATAGTGAAGACCAGCAAGAGCTTTCAGGGCTGGCGCCTTCCTTGTGGGAGAAGGAGCCAGACGTTTGCCTTTTCAGAAAAAGTTTCTGCCGAGAACGAGCACCGTGAAATGCTGAGTCTCTGGGAAAGCAGAGATCCCCAGTGCTGTTGTGCCTGTGGATAGGCTGCAGGGGGACGGTGAAGACCAGCAAGATCTTTCAGGGCTGGCACCTTCCTTGTGGGAGAAGGAGCCAGACGTTTGCCTTTTCAGAAAAAGTTTCTGCCGAGTACGAGCACCGTGACATGCTGAGTCTCTGGGAAAGCAGAGATCCCCAGTGCTGTTGCAGCTAAAGATAGGCTGCAGAGGGATAGTGAAGACCTGCAAGATCTTTCAGGGCTGGCACCTTCCTTGTGGGAGAAGAAGCCAGACGTTTGCCTTTTCAGAAAAAGTTTCTGCCGAGAACGAGCACCGTGACATGCTGAGTCTCTGGGAAAGCAGAGATCCCCAGTGCGGTTGCGGCTAAAGATAGGCTGCAGAGGGATAGTGAAGACCTGCAAGAGCTTTCAGGGCTGGCACCTTCCTTGTGGGAGAAGGAGCCAGCCGCTTGCCTTTTCAGAAAAAGTTTCTGCCGAGAACGAGCACCGTGACATGCTGAGTCTCTGGGAAAGCAGAGATCCCCAGTGCTGTTGCGGCTAAAGATAGGCTGCAGAGGGATAGTGAAGACCTGCAAGGTCTTTCAGGGCTGGCACCTTCCTTGTGGGAGAAGGAGCCAGATGTTTGCCTTTTCAGAAAAAGTTTCTGCCAAGAACGAGCACCGTGACATGCTGAGTCTCTGGGAAAGCAGAGATCCCCAGTGCTGTTGCGGCTAAAGATAGGCTGCAGTGGGATAGTGAAGACCAGCAAGAACTTTCAGGGCTGGCACCTTCCTTGTGGGAGAAGGAGCCAGACGTTTGCCTTTTCAGAAAAAGTTTCTGCCGAGAACGAGCACCGTGACATGCTGAGTCTCTGGGAAAGCAGAGATCCCCAGTGCTGTTGCGTCCAAAGATAGGCTGCAGTGGGATAGTGAAGACCTGGAAGAGCTTTCAGGGCTGGCACCTTCCTTGTGGAAGATGGAGCCAGACGTTTGCCTCTTCAGAAAAACGCTCTGCCGTAAGCGAGCACCATAAGATGCTGAATCTCTGGGAAAGCAGAGATCCCCAGTGCTGTTGCGGCTAAAGATAGGCTGCAGAGGGATAGTGAAGACCAGCACGAGCTTTCAGTGCTGGCACCTTCCTTGTGGGAGAAGGAGCCAGACGTTTGCCTTTTCAGAAAAAGTTTCTGCCGAGAACGAGCACCGTGACATGCTGAGTCTCTGGGAAAGCAGATCCCCAGTGCTGTTGCGGCTAAAGATAGGCTGCAGAGGGGTAGTGAAGACCTGCAAGATCTTTCAGGGCTGGCACCTGCCTTGTGGGAGAAGGAGCCAGACGTTTGCCTTTTCAGAAAAAGTTTCTGCCGAGAACGAGCCCCGTGACATGCTGAGTCTCTGGGAAAGCAGAGATCCCCAGTGCTCTTGCGGCTAAAGATAGGCTGCAGAGGGATAGTGAAGACCAGCAAGAACTTTCAGGGTTGGCACCTTCCTTGTGGGAGAAGGAGTCAGACGTTTGCCTTTTCAGAAAAAGTTTCTGCCGAGAACGAGCACCGTGACATGCTGAGTCTCTGGGAAAGCAGAGATCCCCAGTGCTGTTGCGGCTAAAGATAGGCTGCAGAGGGATAGTGAAGACCTGCAAGATCTTTCAGGGCTGGCACCTTCCTTGTGGGAGAAGGAGCCAGACGTTTGCCTTTTCAGAAAAAGTTTCTGCCGAGAACGAGCACCGTGACATGCTGAGTCTCTGGGAAAGCAGATATCCCCAGTGCTGTTGCGGCTAAAGATAGGCTGCAGAGGGATAGTGAAGACCTGCAAGATCTTTCAGGGCTGGCACCTTCCTTGTGGGAGAAGGAGCCAGACGTTTGCCTTTTCAGAAAAAGTTTCTGCCGAGAACGAGCACCGTGACATGCTGAGTCTCTGGGAAAGCAGAGATCCCCAGTGCTGTTGCGGCTATAGATAGGCTGCAGAGGGATAGTGAAGACCTGCAAGAGCTTTCAGGGCTGGCACCTTCCTTGTGGAAGATGGAGCCAGACGTTTGCCTCTTCAGAAAAACGCTCTGCCGTAAGCGAGCACCATAAGATGCTGAATCTCTGGGAAAGCAGAGCTCCCCAGTGCTGTTGCGGCTATAGATAGGCTGCAGAGGGATAGTGAAGACCAGCACGAGCTTTCAGGGCTGGCAGCTTCCTTGTGGGAGAAGGAGCCAGACGTTTGCCTTTTCAGAAAAAGTTTCTGCCGAGAACGAGCACCGTGACATGCTGAGTCTCTGGGAAAGCAGAGATCCCCAGTGCTGTTGCGGCTAAAGATAGGCTGCAGAGGGATAGTGAAGACCTGCAAGAGCTTTCAGGGCTGGCACCTTCCTTGTGGAAGATGGAGCCAGAAGTTTGCCTCATCAGAAAAACGCTCTGCCGTAAGCGAGCACCATAAGATGCTGAATCTCTGGGAAAGCAGAGATCCCCAGTGCTGTTGTGCCTGTGGATAGGCTGCAGGGGGGCAGTGAAGACCAGCAAGATCTTTCAGGGCTGGCACCTTCCTTGTGGGAGAAGGAGCCAGACGTTTGCCTTCTCAGAAAAAGTTTCTGCCGAGAACGAGCACCGTGACATGCTGAGTCTCTGGGAAAGCAGAGATCCCCAGTGCTGTTGCAGCTAAAGATAGGCTGCAGAGGGATAGTGAAGACCTGCAAGAGCTTTCAGGGCTGGCACCTTCCTTGTGGGAGAAGGAGCCAGACGTTTGCCTTTTCAGAAAAAGTTTCTGCCGAGAACGAGCATCGTGACATGCTGAGTCTCTGGGAAAGCAGAGATCCCCAGTGCTGTTGTGCCTGTGGATAGGCTGCAGGGGGACGGTGAAGACCAGCAAGAGCTTTCAGGGCTGGCACCTTCCTTGTGGAAGAAGGAGCCAGACGTTTGCCTTTTCAGAAAAAGTTTCTGCCGAGAACGAGCACCGTGACATGCTGAGTCTCTGGGAAAGCAGAGATCCCCAGTGCTGTTGCGGCTAAAGATAGGCTGCAGAGGGATAGTGAAGACCAGCAAGAACTTTCAGGGCTGGCACCTTCCTTGTGGGAGAAGGAGCCAGACGTTTGCCTTTTCAGAAAAAGTTTCTGCCGAGAACGAGCCCCGTGACATGCTGAGTCTCTGGGAAAGCAGAGATCCCCAGTGCTGTTGCGGCTATAGATAGGCTGCAGAGGGATAGTGAAGACCTGCAAGATCTTTCAGGGCTGGAACCTTCCTTGTGGAAGATGGAGCCAGACGTTTGCCTCTTCAGAAAAACGCTCTGCCGTAAGCGAGCACCATAAGATGCTGAATCTCTTGGAAAGCAGAGCTCCCCAGTGCTGTTGCGGCTATAGATAGGCTGCAGAGGGATAGAGAAGACCTGCAAGATCTTTCAGGGCTGGCACCTTCCTTGTGGGAGAAGGAGCCAGACGTTTGCCTTTTCAGAAAATTTCTGCCGAGAACGAGCACCGTGACATGCTGAGTCTCTGGGAAAGCAGAGATCCCCAGTGCTGTTGCGGCTAAAGATAGGCTGCAGAGGGATAGTGAAGACCTGCAAGAGCTTTCAGGGCTGGCACCTTCCTTGTGGGAGAAGGAGCCAGACGTTTGCCTTTTCAGAAAAAGTTTCTGCCGAGAACGAGCACCGTGACATGCTGAGTCTCTGGGAAAGCAGAGATCCCCAGTGCTGTTGTGCCTGTGGATAGGCTGCAGAGGGATAGTGAAGACCAGCAAGAGCTTTCAGGGCTGGCGCCTTCCTTGTGGGAGAAGGAGCCAGACGTTTGCCTTTTCAGAAAAAGTTTCTGCCGAGAACGAGCACCGTGAAATGCTGAGTCTCTGGGAAAGCAGAGATCCCCAGTGCTGTTGTGCCTGTGGATAGGCTGCAGGGGGACGGTGAAGACCAGCAAGATCTTTAAGGGCTGGCACCTTCCTTGTGGGAGAAGGAGCCAGACGTTTGCCTTTTCAGAAAAAGTTTCTGCCGAGAACGAGCACCGTGACATGCTGAGTCTCTGGGAAAGCAGAGATCCCCAGTGCTGTTGCGGCTAAAGATAGGCTGCAGAGGGATAGTGAAGACCTGCAAGAGCTTTCAGGGCTGGCACCTTCCTTGTGGGAGAAGGAGCCAGACGTTTGCCTTTTCAGAAAAAGTTTCTGCCGAGAAAGAGCACCGTGACATGCTGAGTCTCTGGGAAAGCAGAGATCCCCAGTGCGGTTGCGGCTAAAGATAGGCTGCAAAGGGATAGTGAAGACCTGCAAGAGCTTTCAGGGCTGGCACCTTCCTTGTGGGAGAAGGAGCCAGACGTTTGCCTTTTCAGAAAAAGTTTCTGCCGAGAACGAGCACCGTGACATGCTGAGTCTCTGGGAAAGCAGAGATCCCCAGTGCTGTTGCGGCTAAAGATAGGCTGCAGAGGGATAGTGAAGACCTGCAAGAGCTTTCAGGGCTGGCACCTTCCTTGTGGGAGAAGGAGCCAGATGTTTGCCTTTTCAGAAAAAGTTTCTGCCAAGAACGAGCACCGTGACATGCTGAGTCTCTGGGAAAGCAGAGATCCCCAGTGCTGTTGCGGCTAAAGATAGGCTGCAGAGGGATAGTGAAGACCAGCAAGAACTTTCAGGGCTGGCACCTTCCTTGTGGGAGAAGGAGCCAGACGTTTGCCTTTTCAGAAAAAGTTTCTGCCGAGAACGAGCACCGTGACATGCTGAGTCTCTGGGAAAGCAGAGATCCCCAGTGCTGTTGCGTCCAAAGATAGGCTGCAGTGGGATAGTGAAGACCTGGAAGAGCTTTCAGGGCTGGCACCTTCCTTGTGGAAGATGGAGCCAGACGTTTGCCTCTTCAGAAAAACGCTCTGCCGTAAGCGAGCACCATAAGATGCTGAATCTCTGGGAAAGCAGAGATCCCCAGTGCTGTTGCGGCTAAAGATAGGCTGCAGAGGGATAGTGAAGACCAGCACGAGCTTTCAGTGCTGGCACCTTCCTTGTGGGAGAAGGAGCCAGACGTTTGCCTTTTCAGAAAAAGTTTCTGCCGAGAACGAGCACCGTGACATGCTGAGTCTCTGGGAAAGCAGAGATCCCCAGTGCTGTTGTGCCTGTGGATAGGCTGCAGGGGGACGGTGAAGACCAGCAAGATCTTTCAGGGCTGGCACCTTCCTTGTGGGAGAAGGAGCCAGACGTTTGCCTTTTCAGAAAAAGTTTCTGCCGAGAACGAGCACCGTGACATGCTGAGTCTCTGGGAAAGCAGAGATCCCCAGTGCTCTTGCGGCTAAAGATAGGCTGCAGAGGGATAGTGAAGACCAGCAAGAACTTTCAGGGTTGGCACCTTCCTTGTGGGAGAAGGAGCCAGACGTTTGCCTTTTCAGAAAAAGTTTCTGCCGAGAACGAGCACCGTGACATGCTGAGTCGCTGGGAAAGCAGAGATCCCCAGTGCTGTTGTGCCTGTGGATAGGCTGCAGGGGGACTGTGAAGACCAGCAAGATCTTTCAGGGCTGGCAGCTTCCTTGTGGGAGAAGGAGCCAGACGTTTGCCTTTTCAGAAAAAGTTTCTGCCGAGAACGAGCACCGTGACATGCTGAGTCTCTGGGAAAGCAGAGATCCCCAGTGCTGTTGCGGCTAAAGATAGGCTGCAGAGGGATAGTGAAGACCTGCAAGATCTTTCAGGGCTGGCACCTGCCTTGTGGGAGAAGGAGCCAGACGTTTGCCTTTTCAGAAAAAGTTTCTGCCGAGAACGAGCACCGTGACATGCTGAGTCTCTGGGAAAGCAGAGATCCCCAGTGCTGTTGCGGCTAAAGATAGGCTGCAGAGGGATAGTGAAGACCTGCAAGATCTTTCAGGGCTGGCACCTTCCTTGTGGGAGAAGGAGCCAGCCGTTTGCCTTTTCAGAAAAAGTTTCTGCCGAGAACGAGCACCGTGACATGCTGAGTCTCTGGGAAAGCAGAGATCCCCAGTGCTGTTGCGGCTATAGATAGGCTGCAGAGGGATAGTGAAGACCAGCAAGAACTTTCAGGGCTGGCACCTTCCTTGTGGGAGAAGGAGCCAGACGTTTGCCTTTTCAGAAAAAGTTTCTGCCGAGAACGAGCCCCGTGACATGCTGAGTCTCTGGGAAAGCAGAGATCCCCAGTGCTGTTGCGGCTATAGATAGGCTGCAGAGGGATAGTGAAGACCTGCAAGATCTTTCAGGGCTGGAACCTTCCTTGTGGAAGATGGAGCCAGACGTTTGCCTCTTCAGAAAAACGCTCTGCCGTAAGCGAGCACCATAAGATGCTGAATCTCTGGGAAAGCAGAGATCCCCAGTGCTGTTGCGGCTAAAGATAGACTGCAGAGGGATAGTGAAGACCTGCAAGACCTTTCAGGGCTGGCACCTTCCTTGTGGAAGATGGAGACAGAAGTTTGCCTCTTCAGAAAAACGCTCTGCCGTAAGCGAGCACCATAAGATGCTGAATCTCTTGGAAAGCAGAGCTCCCCAGTGCTGTTGCGGCTATAGATAGGCTGCAGAGGGATAGTGAAGACCAGCATGAGCTTTCAGGGCTGGCAGCTTCCTTGTGGGAGAAGGAGCCAGACGTTTGCCTTTTCAGAAAAAGTTTCTGCCGAGAACGAGCACCGTGACATGCTGAGTCTCTGGGAAAGCAGAGATCCCCAGTGCTGTTGCGGCTAAAGATAGGCTGCAGAGGGATAGTGAAGACCAGCAAGATCTTTCAGGGCTGGCACCTTCCTTGTGGGAGAAGGAGCCAGACGTTTGCCTTTTCAGAAAATTTCTGCCGAGAACGAGCACCGTGACATGCTGAGTCTCTGGGAAAGCAGAGATCACCAGTTCTGTTGCGGCTAAAGATAGGCTGCAGAGGGATAGTGAAGACCTGCAAGAGCTTTCAGGGCTGGCACCTTCCTTGTGGGAGAAGGAGCCAGACGTTTGCCTCTTCAGAAAAACGCTCTGCCGTAAGCGAGCACCATAAGATGCTGAATCTCTGGGAAAGCAGAGATCCCCAGTGCTGTTGTGCCTGTGGATAGGCTGCAGGGGGACGGTGAAGACCAGCAAGATCTTTCAGGGCTGGCACCTTCCTTGTGGGAGAAGGAGCCAGACGTTTGCCTTTTCAGAAAAAGTTTCTGCCGAGAACGAGCACCGTGACATGCTGAGTCTCTGGGAAAGCAGAGATCCCCAGTGCTGTTGCGGCTAAAGATAGGCTGCAGAGGGATAGTGAAGACCTGCAAGAACTTTCAGGGCTGGCACCTTCCTTGTGGAAGATGGAGCCAGACGTTTGCCTTTTCAGAAAAAGTTTCTGCCGAGAACGAGCACCGTGACATGCTGAGTCTCTGGGAAAGCAGAGATCCCCAGTGCTGTTGCGGAAAAAGATAGGCTGCAGAGGGATAGTGAAGACCTGCAAGACCTTTCAGGGCTGGCACCTTCCTTGTGGAAGATGGAGCCAGACGTTTTCCTCTTCAGAAAAACGCTCTGCCGTAAGCGAGCACCATAAGATGCTGAATCTCTGGGAAAGCAGAGATCCCCAGTGCTGTTGCGGCTATAGATAGGCTGCAGAGGGATAGTGAAGACCAGCAAGATCTTTCAGGGCTGGCAGCTTCCTTGTGGGAGAAGGAGCCAGACGTTTGCCTTTTCAGAAAAAGTTTCTGCCGAGAACGAGCACCGTGACATGCTGAGTCTCTGGGAAAGCAGAGATCCCCAGTGCTGTTGCGGCTAAAGATAGGCTGCAGAGGGATACTGAAGACCAGCAAGAGCTTTCAGTGCTGGCACCTTCCTTGTGGGAGAAGGAGCCAGACGTTTGCCTTTTCAGAAAAAGTTTCTGCCGAGAACGAGCACCGTGACATGCTGAGTCTCTGGGAAAGCAGAGATCCCCAGTGCTGTTGCGGCTAAAGATAGGCTGCAGAGGGATAGTGAAGACCTGCAAGATCTTTCAGGGCTGGCACCTGCCTTGTGGGAGAAGGAGCCAGACGTTTGCCTTTTCAGAAAAAGTTTCTACCGAGAACGAGCACCGTGACATGTTGAGTCTCTGGGAAAGCAGAGATCCCCAGTGCTGTTGCGGCTAAAGATAGGCTGCAGAGGGATAGTGAAGACCAGCAAGAACTTTCAGGGTTGGCACCTTCCTTGTGGGAGAAGGAGCCAGACGTTTGCCTTTTCAGAAAAAGTTTCTGCCGAGAACGAGCACCGTGACATGCTGAGTCTCTGGGAAAGCAGAGATCCCCAGTGCTGTTGCGGCTAAAGATAGGCTGCAGAGGGATAGTGAAGACCTGCAAGATCTTTCAGGGCTGGCACCTTCCTTGTGGGAGAAGGAGCCAGACGTTTGCCTTTTCAGAAAATGTTTCTGCCGAGAACGAGCACCGTGACATGCTGAGTCTCTGGGAAAGCAGAGATCCCCAGTGCTGTTGCGGCTAAAGATAGGCTGCAGAGGGATAGTGAAGACCTGCAAGATCTTTCAGGGCTGGCACCTTCCTTGTGGGAGAAGGAGCCAGACGTTTGCCTTTTCAGAAAAAGTTTCTGCCGAGAACGAGCACCGTGACATGCTGAGTCTCTGGGAAAGCAGAGATCCCCAGTGCTGTTGTGCCTGTGGATAGGCTGCAGAGGGATAGTGAAGACCTGCAAGATCTTTCAGGGCTGGCACCTTCCTTGTGGGAGAAGGAGCCAGACGTTTGCCTTTTCAGAAAATTTCTGCCGAGAACGAGCACCGTGACATGCTGAGTCTCTGGGAAAGCAGAGATCACCAGTTCTGTTGCGGCTAAAGATAGGCTGCAGAGGGATAGTGAAGACCTGCAAGAACTTTCAGGGCTGGCACCTTCCTTGTGGAAGATGGAGCCAGACGTTTGCCTTTTCAGAAAAAGTTTCTGCCGAGAACGAGCACCGTGACATGCTGAGTCTCTGGGAAAGCAGAGATCCCCAGTGCTGTTGCGGCTAAAGATAGGCTGCAGAGGGATAGTGAAGACCTGCAAGAACTTTCAGGGCTGGCACCTTTCTTGTGGAAGATGGAGCCAGACGTTTGCCTTTTCAGAAAAAGTTTCTGCCGAGAACGAGCACCGTGACATGCTGAGTCTCTGGGAAAGCAGAGATCCCCAGTGCTGTTGCGGAAAAAGATAGGCTGCAGAGGGATAGTGAAGACCTGCAAGACCTTTCAGGGCTGGCACCTTCCTTGTGGAAGATGGAGCCAGACGTTTGCCTCTTCAGAAAAACGCTCTGCCGTAAGCGAGCACCATAAGATGCTGAATCTCTGGGAAAGCAGAGCTCCCCAGTGCTGTTGCGGCTATAGATAGGCTGCAGAGGGATAGTGAAGACCAGCAAGATCTTTCAGGGCTGGCAGCTTCCTTGTGGGAGAAGGAGCCAGACGTTTGCCTTTTCAGAAAAAGTTTCTGCCGAGAACGAGCACCGTGACATGCTGAGTCTCTGGGAAAGCAGAGATCCCCAGTGCTGTTGCGGCTAAAGATAGGCTGCAGAGGGATACTGAAGACCAGCAAGAGCTTTCAGTGCTGGCACCTTCCTTGTGGGAGAAGGAGCCAGACGTTTGCCTTTTCAGAAAAAGTTTCTGCCGAGAACGAGCACCGTGACATGCTGAGTCTCTGGGAAAGCAGAGATCCCCAGTGCTGTTGCGGCTAAAGATAGGCTGCAGAGGGATAGTGAAGACCTGCAAGATCTTTCAGGGCTGGCACCTGCCTTGTGGGAGAAGGAGCCAGACGTTTGCCTTTTCAGAAAAAGTTTCTACCGAGAACGAGCACCGTGACATGTTGAGTCTCTGGGAAAGCAGAGATCCCCAGTGCTGTTGCGGCTAAAGATAGGCTGCAGAGGGATAGTGAAGACCAGCAAGAACTTTCAGGGTTGGCACCTTCCTTGTGGGAGAAGGAGCCAGACGTTTGCCTTTTCAGAAAAAGTTTCTGCCGAGAACGAGCACCGTGACATGCTGAGTCTCTGGGAAAGCAGAGATCCCCAGTGCTGTTGCGGCTAAAGATAGGCTGCAGAGGGATAGTGAAGACCTGCAAGATCTTTCAGGGCTGGCACCTTCCTTGTGGGAGAAGGAGCCAGACGTTTGCCTTTTCAGAAAATGTTTCTGCCGAGAACGAGCACCGTGACATGCTGAGTCTCTGGGAAAGCAGAGATCCCCAGTGCTGTTGCGGCTAAAGATAGGCTGCAGAGGGATAGTGAAGACCTGCAAGAGCTTTCAGGGCTGGCACCTTCCTTGTGGGAGAAGGAGCCAGACGTTTGCCTTTTCAGAAAAAGTTTCTGCCGAGAACGAGCACCGTGACATGCTGAGTCTCTGGGAAAGCAGAGATCCCCAGTGCTGTTGCGGCTAAAGATAGGCTGCAGAGGGATAGTGAAGACCTGCAAGAACTTTCAGGGCTGGCACCTTCCTTGTGGAAGATGGAGCCAGACGTTTGCCTTTTCAGAAAAAGTTTCTGCCGAGAACGAGCACCGTGACATGCTGAGTCTCTGGGAAAGCAGAGATCCCCAGTGCTGTTGCGGCTAAAGATAGGCTGCAGAGGGATAGTGAAGACCTGCAAGATCTTTCAGGGCTGGCAGCTTCCTTGTGGGAGAAGGAGCCAGACGTTTGCCTTTTCAGAAAAAGTTTCTGCCGAGAACGAGCACCGTGACATGCTGAGTCTCTGGGAAAGCAGAGATCCCCAGTGCTGTTGCGGCTAAAGATAGGCTGCAGAGGGATAGTGAAGACCAGCAAGATCTTTCAGGGCTGGCACCTTCCTTGTGGGAGAAGGAGCCAGACGTTTGCCTTTTCAGAAAATTTCTGCCGAGAACGAGCACCGTGACATGCTGAGTCTCTGGGAAAGCAGAGATCACCAGTTCTGTTGCGGCTAAAGATAGGCTGCAGAGGGATAGTGAAGACCTGCAAGAGCTTTCAGGGCTGGCACCTTCCTTGTGGGAGAAGGAGCCAGACGTTTGCCTCTTCAGAAAAACGCTCTGCCGTAAGCGAGCACCATAAGATGCTGAATCTCTGGGAAAGCAGAGATCCCCAGTGCTGTTGTGCCTGTGGATAGGCTGCAGGGGGACGGTGAAGACCAGCAAGATCTTTCAGGGCTGGCACCTTCCTTGTGGGAGAAGGAGCCAGACGTTTGCCTTTTCAGAAAAAGTTTCTGCCGAGAACGAGCACCGTGACATGCTGAGTCTCTGGGAAAGCAGAGATCCCCAGTGCTGTTGCGGCTAAAGATAGGCTGCAGAGGGATAGTGAAGACCTGCAAGAACTTTCAGGGCTGGCACCTTCCTTGTGGAAGATGGAGCCAGACGTTTGCCTTTTCAGAAAAAGTTTCTGCCGAGAACGAGCACCGTGACATGCTGAGTCTCTGGGAAAGCAGAGATCCCCAGTGCTGTTGCGGAAAAAGATAGGCTGCAGAGGGATAGTGAAGACCTGCAAGACCTTTCAGGGCTGGCACCTTCCTTGTGGAAGATGGAGCCAGACGTTTTCCTCTTCAGAAAAACGCTCTGCCGTAAGCGAGCACCATAAGATGCTGAGTCTCTGGGAAAGCAGAGATCCCCAGTGCTGTTGCGGCTATAGATAGGCTGCAGAGGGATAGTGAAGACCAGCAAGATCTTTCAGGGCTGGCAGCTTCCTTGTGGGAGAAGGAGCCAGACGTTTGCCTTTTCAGAAAAAGTTTCTGCCGAGAACGATCACCGTGACATGCTGAGTCTCTGGGAAAGCAGAGATCCCCAGTGCTGTTGCGGCTAAAGATAGGCTGCAGAGGGATACTGAAGACCAGCAAGAGCTTTCAGTGCTGGCACCTTCCTTGTGGGAGAAGGAGCCAGACGTTTGCCTTTTCAGAAAAAGTTTCTGCCGAGAACGAGCACCGTGACATGCTGAGTCTCTGGGAAAGCAGAGATCCCCAGTGCTGTTGCGGCTAAAGATAGGCTGCAGAGGGATAGTGAAGACCTGCAAGATCTTTCAGGGCTGGCACCTGCCTTGTTGGAGAAGGAGCCAGACGTTTGCCTTTTCAGAAAAAGTTTCTACCGAGAACGAGCACCGTGACATGTTGAGTCTCTGGGAAAGCAGAGATCCCCAGTGCTGTTGCGGCTAAAGATAGGCTGCAGAGGGATAGTGAAGACCAGCAAGAACTTTCAGGGTTGGCACCTTCCTTGTGGGAGAAGGAGCCAGACGTTTGCCTTTTCAGAAAAAGTTTCTGCCGAGAACGAGCACCGTGACATGCTGAGTCTCTGGGAAAGCAGAGATCCCCAGTGCTGTTGCGGCTAAAGATAGGCTGCAGAGGGATAGTGAAGACCTGCAAGATCTTTCAGGGCTGGCACCTTCCTTGTGGGAGAAGGAGCCAGACGTTTGCCTTTTCAGAAAAAGTTTCTGCCGAGAACGAGCACCGTGACATGCTGAGTCTCTGGGAAAGCAGAGATCCCCAGTGCTGTTGAGGCTAAAGATAGGCTGCAGAGGGATAGTGAAGACCTGCAAGATCTTTCAGGGCTGGCACCTTCCTTGTGGGAGAAGGAGCCAGACGTTTGCCTTTTCAGAAAAAGTTTCTGCCGAGAACGAGCACCGTGACATGCTGAGTCTCTGGGAAAGCAGAGATCCCCAGTGCTGTTGTGCCTGTGGATAGGCTGCAGAGGGATAGTGAAGACCTGCAAGATCTTTCAGGGCTGGCACCTTCCTTGTGGGAGAAGGAGCCAGACGTTTGCCTTTTCAGAAAATTTCTGCCGAGAACGAGCACCGTGACATGCTGAGTCTCTGGGAAAGCAGAGATCACCAGTTCTGTTGCGGCTAAAGATAGGCTGCAGAGGGATAGTGAAGACCTGCAAGATCTTTCAGGGCTGGCACCTTCCTTGTGGAAGATGGAGCCAGACGTTTGCCTTTTCAGAAAAAGTTTCTGCCGAGAACGAGCACCGTGACATGCTGAGTCTCTGGGAAAGCAGAGATCCCCAGTGCTGTTGCGGCTAAAGATAGGCTGCAGAGGGATAGTGAAGACCTGCAAGATCTTTCAGGGCTGGCACCTTTCTTGTGGAAGATGGAGCCAGACGTTTGCCTTTTCAGAAAAAGTTTCTGCCGAGAACGAGCACCGTGACATGCTGAGTCTCTGGGAAAGCAGAGATCCCCAGTGCTGTTGCGGATAAAGATAGGCTGCAGAGGGATAGTGAAGACCTGCAAGACCTTTCAGGGCTGGCACCTTCCTTGTGGAAGATGGAGCCAGACGTTTGCCTCTTCAGAAAAACGCTCTGCCGTAAGCGAGCACCATAAGATGCTGAATCTCTGGGAAAGCAGAGCTCCCCAGTGCTGTTGCGGCTATAGATAGGCTGCAGAGGGATAGTGAAGACCAGCAAGATCTTTCAGGGCTGGCAGCTTCCTTGTGGGAGAAGGAGCCAGACGTTTGCCTTTTCAGAAAAAGTTTCTGCCGAGAACGAGCACCGTGACATGCTGAGTCTCTGGGAAAGCAGAGATCCCCAGTGCTGTTGCGGCTAAAGATAGGCTGCAGAGGGATACTGAAGACCAGCAAGAGCTTTCAGTGCTGGCACCTTCCTTGTGGGAGAAGGAGCCAGACGTTTGCCTTTTCAGAAAAAGTTTCTGCCGAGAACGAGCACCGTGACATGCTGAGTCTCTGGGAAAGCAGAGATCCCCAGTGCTGTTGCGGCTAAAGATAGGCTGCAGAGGGATAGTGAAGACCTGCAAGATCTTTCAGGGCTGGCACCTGCCTTGTGGGAGAAGGAGCCAGACGTTTGCCTTTTCAGAAAAAGTTTCTACCGAGAACGAGCACCGTGACATGTTGAGTCTCTGGGAAAGCAGAGATCCCCAGTGCTGTTGCGGCTAAAGATAGGCTGCAGAGGGATAGTGAAGACCAGCAAGAACTTTCAGGGCTGGCACCTTCCTTGTGGGAGAAGGAGCCAGACGTTTGCCTTTTCAGAAAAAGTTTCTGCCGAGAACGAGCACCGTGACATGCTGAGTCTCTGGGAAAGCAGAGATCCCCAGAGCTGTTGCGGCTAAAGATAGGCTGCAGAGGGATAGTGAAGACCTGCAAGATCTTTCAGGGCTGGCACCTTCCTTGTGGGAGAAGGAGCCAGACGTTTGCCTTTTCAGATAATGTTTCTGCCGAGAACGAGCACCGTGACATGCTGAGTCTCTGGGAAAGCAGAGATCCCCAGTGCTGTTGCGGCTAAAGATAGGCTGCAGAGGGATAGTGAAGACCTGCAAGATCTTTCAGGGCTGGCACCTTCCTTGTGGGAGAAGGAGCCAGACGTTTGCCTTTTCAGAAAAAGTTTCTGCCGAGAACGAGCACCGTGACATGCTGAGTCTCTGGGAAAGCAGAGATCCCCAGTGCTGTTGCGGCTAAAGATAGGCTGCAGAGGGATAGTGAAGACCTGCAAGAACTTTCAGGGCTGGCACCTTCCTTGTGGAAGATGGAGCCAGACGTTTGCCTTTTCAGAAAAAGTTTCTGCCGAGAACGAGCACCGTGACATGCTGAGTCTCTGGGAAAGCAGAGATCCCCAGTGCTGTTGCGGCTAAAGATAGGCTGCAGAGGGATAGTGAAGACCTGCAAGATCTTTCAGGGCTGGCACCTTCCTTGTGGGAGAAGGAGCCAGACGTTTGCCTTTTCAGAAAAAGTTTCTGCCGAGAACGAGCACCGTGACATGCTGAGTCTCTGGGAAAGCAGAGATCCCCAGTGCTGTTGCGGCTAAAGATAGGCTGCAGAGGGATAGTGAAGACCTGCAAGATCTTTCAGGGCTGGCACCTTCCTTGTGGGAGAAGGAGCCAGACGTTTGCCTTTTCAGAAAAAGTTTCTGCCGAGAACGAGCACCGTGACATGCTGAGTCGCTGGGAAAGCAGAGATCCCCAGTGCTGTTGTGCCTGTGAATAGGCTGCAGGGGGACGGTGAAGACCAGCAAGATCTTTCAGGGCTGGCACCTTCCTTGTGGGAGAAGGAGCCAGACGTTTGACTTTTCAGAAAAAGTTTCTGCCGAGAACGAGCACCGTGACATGCTGAGTCTCTGGGAAAGCAGAGATCCCCAGTGCTGTTGCGGCTAAAGATAGGCTGCAGAGGGATAGTGAAGACCAGCACGAGCTTACAGGGCTGGCACATTTCTTGTGGAAGATTGAGCCAGACATTTGCCTCTTCAGAAAAAGGTTCTGCCGTAAGCGAGCACCATGAGATACTGAGTCTCTAGGAAAGCAGAGATCCCCAGTGCTGTTGCGGCTAAAGATAGGCTGCAGAGGGATAGTGAAGACCTGCAAGAACTTTCAGGGCTGGCACCTTTCTTGTGGAAGATGGAGCCAGACGTTTGCCTTTTCAGAAAAAGTTTCTGCCGAGAACGAGCACCGTGACATGCTGAGTCTCTGGGAAAGCAGAGATCCCCAGTGCTGTTGCGGAAAAAGATAGGCTGCAGAGGGATAGTGAAGACCTGCAAGACCTTTCAGGGCTGGCACCTTCCTTGTGGAAGATGGAGCCAGACGTTTGCCTCTTCAGAAAAACGCTCTGCCGTAAGCGAGCACCATAAGATGCTGAATCTCTGGGAAAGCAGAGCTCCCCAGTGCTGTTGCGGCTATAGATAGGCTGCAGAGGGATAGTGAAGACCAGCAAGATCTTTCAGGGCTGGCAGCTTCCTTGTGGGAGAAGGAGCCAGACGTTTGCCTTTTCAGAAAAAGTTTCTGCCGAGAACGAGCACCGTGACATGCTGAGTCTCTGGGAAAGCAGAGATCCCCAGTGCTGTTGCGGCTAAAGATAGGCTGCAGAGGGATACTGAAGACCAGCAAGAGCTTTCAGTGCTGGCACCTTCCTTGTGGGAGAAGGAGCCAGACGTTTGCCTTTTCAGAAAAAGTTTCTGCCGAGAACGAGCACCGTGACATGCTGAGTCTCTGGGAAAGCAGAGATCCCCAGTGCTGTTGCGGCTAAAGATAGGCTGCAGAGGGATAGTGAAGACCTGCAAGATCTTTCAGGGCTGGCACCTGCCTTGTGGGAGAAGGAGCCAGACGTTTGCCTTTTCAGAAAAAGTTTCTACCGAGAACGAGCACCGTGACATGTTGAGTCTCTGGGAAAGCAGAGATCCCCAGTGCTGTTGCGGCTAAAGATAGGCTGCAGAGGGATAGTGAAGACCAGCAAGAACTTTCAGGGTTGGCACCTTCCTTGTGGGAGAAGGAGCCAGACGTTTGCCTTTTCAGAAAAAGTTTCTGCCGAGAACGAGCACCGTGACATGCTGAGTCTCTGGGAAAGCAGAGATCCCCAGTGCTGTTGCGGCTAAAGATAGGCTGCAGAGGGATAGTGAAGACCTGCAAGATCTTTCAGGGCTGGCACCTTCCTTGTGGGAGAAGGAGCCAGACGTTTGCCTTTTCAGAAAATGTTTCTGCCGAGAACGAGCACCGTGACATGCTGAGTCTCTGGGAAAGCAGAGATCCCCAGTGCGGTTGCGGCTAAAGATAGGCTGCAGAGGGATAGTGAAGACCTGCAAGATCTTTCAGGGCTGGCACCTTCCTTGTGGGAGAAGGAGCCAGACGTTTGCCTTTTCAGAAAAAGTTTCTGCCGAGAACGAGCACCGTGACATGCTGAGTCTCTGGGAAAGCAGAGATCCCCAGTGCTGTTGCGGCTAAAGATAGGCTGCAGAGGGATAGTGAAGACCTGCAAGATCTTTCAGGGCTGGCACCTTCCTTGTGGGAGAAGGAGCCAGACGTTTGCCTTTTCAGAAAATTTCTGCCGAGAACGAGCACCGTGACATGCTGAGTCTCTGGGAAAGCAGAGATCACCAGTTCTGTTGCGGCTAAAGATAGGCTGCAGAGGGATAGTGAAGACCTGCAAGAACTTTCAGGGCTGGCACCTTCCTTGTGGAAGATGGAGCCAGACGTTTGCCTTTTCAGAAAAAGTTTCTGCCGAGAACGAGCACCGTGACATGCTGAGTCTCTGGGAAAGCAGAGATCCCCAGTGCTGTTGCGGCTAAAGATAGGCTGCAGAGGGATAGTGAAGACCTGCAAGATCTTTCAGGGCTGGCACCTTCCTTGTGGGAGAAGGAGCCAGACGTTTGCCTTTTCAGAAAAAGTTTCTGCCGAGAACGAGCACCGTGACATGCTGAGTCTCTGGGAAAGCAGAGATCCCCAGTGCTGTTGCGGCTAAAGATAGGCTGCAGAGGGATAGTGAAGACCTGCAAGATCTTTCAGGGCTGGCACCTTCCTTGTGGGAGAAGGAGCCAGACGTTTGCCTTTTCAGAAAAAGTTTCTGCCGAGAACGAGCACCGTGACATGCTGAGTCGCTGGGAAAGCAGAGATCCCCAGTGCTGTTGTGCCTGTGAATAGGCTGCAGGGGGACGGTGAAGACCAGCAAGATCTTTCAGGGCTGGCACCTTCCTTGTGGGAGAAGGAGCCAGACGTTTGACTTTTCAGAAAAAGTTTCTGCCGAGAACGAGCACCGTGACATGCTGAGTCTCTGGGAAAGCAGAGATCCCCAGTGCTGTTGCGGCTAAAGATAGGCTGCAGAGGGATAGTGAAGACCAGCAAGAACTTTCAGGGTTGGCACCTTCCTTGTGGGAGAAGGAGCCAGACGTTTGCCTCTTCAGAAAAAAGCTCTGCCGTAAGCGAGCACCATAAGATGCTGAATCTCTGGGAAAGCAGAGATCCCCAGTGCTGTTGCGGCTAAAGATAGGCTGCAGAGGGATAGTGAAGACCAGCACGAGCTTACAGGGCTGGCACATTTCTTGTGGAAGATTGAGCCAGACATTTGCCTCTTCAGAAAAAGGTTCTGCCGTAAGCGAGCACCATGAGATACTGAGTCTCTGGGAAAGCAGAGATCCCCAGTGCTGTTGCGGCTAAAGATAGGCTGCAGAGGGATAGTGAAGACCTGCAAGAACTTTCAGGGCTGGCACCTTTCTTGTGGAAGATGGAGCCAGACGTTTGCCTTTTCAGAAAAAGTTTCTGCCGAGAACGAGCACCGTGACATGCTGAGTCTCTGGGAAAGCAGAGATCCCCAGTGCTGTTGCGGAAAAAGATAGGCTGCAGAGGGATAGTGAAGACCTGCAAGACCTTTCAGGGCTGGCACCTTCCTTGTGGAAGATGGAGCCAGACGTTTGCCTCTTCAGAAAAACGCTCTGCCGTAAGCGAGCACCATAAGATGCTGAATCTCTGGGAAAGCAGAGCTCCCCAGTGCTGTTGCGGCTATAGATAGGCTGCAGAGGGATAGTGAAGACCAGCAAGATCTTTCAGGGCTGGCAGCTTCCTTGTGGGAGAAGGAGCCAGACGTTTGCCTTTTCAGAAAAAGTTTCTGCCGAGAACGAGCACCGTGACATGCTGAGTCTCTGGGAAAGCAGAGATCCCCAGTGCTGTTGCGACTAAAGATAGGCTGCAGAGGGATACTGAAGACCAGCAAGAGCTTTCAGTGCTGGCACCTTCCTTGTGGGAGAAGGAGCCAGACGTTTGCCTTTTCAGAAAAAGTTTCTGCCGAGAACGAGCACCGTGACATGCTGAGTGTCTGGGAAAGCAGAGATCCCCAGTGCTGTTGCGGCTAAAGATAGGCTGCAGAGGGATAGTGAAGACCAGCAAGATCTTTCAGGGCTGGCACCTTCCTTGTGGGAGAAGGAGCCAGACGTTTGCCTTTTCAGAAAAAGTTTCTGCCGAGAACGAGCACCGTGACATGCTGAGTCTCTGGGAAAGCAGAGATCCCCAGTGCTGTTGCGGCTAAAGATAGGCTGCAGAGGGATAGTGAAGACCTGCAAGATCTTTCAGGGCTGGCACCTTCCTTGTGGGAGAAGGAGCCAGACGTTTGCCTTTTCAGAAAATGTTTCTGCCGAGAACGAGCACCGTGACATGCTGAGTCTCTGGGAAAGCAGAGATCCCCAGTGCTGTTGCGGCTAAAGATAGGCTGCAGAGGGATAGTGAAGACCTGCAAGATCTTTCAGGGCTGGCACCTTCCTTGTGGGAGAAGGAGCCAGACGTTTGCCTTTTCAGAAAAAGTTTCTGCCGAGAACGAGCACCGTGACATGCTGAGTCGCTGGGAAAGCAGAAATCCCCAGTGCTGTTGTGCCTGTGGATAGGCTGCAGGGGGACTGTGAAGACCAGCAAGATCTTTCAGGGCTGGCACCTTCCTTGTGGGAGAAGGAGCCAGACGTTTGACTTTTCAGAAAAAGTTTCTGCCGAGAACGAGCACCGTGACATGCTGAGTCTCTGGGAAAGCAGAGATCCCCAGTGCTGTTGCGGCTAAAGATAGGCTGCAGAGGGATAGTGAAGACCTGCAAGATCTTTCAGGGCTGGCACCTTCCTTGTGGGAGAAGGAGCCAGACGTTTGCCTTTTCAGAAAAAGTTTCTGCCGAGAACGAGCACCGTGACATGCTGAGTCTCTGGGAAAGCAGAGATCCCCAGTTCTGTTACGGCTAAAGATAGGCTGCAGAGGGATAGTGAAGACCAGCAAGATCTTTCACGGCTGGCACCTTCCTTGTGGGAGAAGGAGCCAGACGTTTGCCTTTTCAGAAAAAGTTTCTGCCGAGAACGAGCACCGTGACATGCTGAGTCTCTGGGAAAGCAGAGATCCCCAGTGCTGTTGCGGCTAAAGATAGGCTGCAGAGGGATAGTGAAGACCAGCACGAGCTTACAGGGCTGGCACATTTCTTGTGGAAGATTGAGCCAGACATTTGCCTCTTCAGAAAAAGGTTCTGCCGTAAGCGAGCACCATGAGATACTGAGTCTCTGGGAAAGCAGAGATCCCCAGTGCTGTTGCGGCTAAAGATAGGCTGCAGAGGGATAGTGAAGACCTGCAAGAACTTTCAGGGCTGGCACCTTTCTTGTGGAAGATGGAGCCAGACGTTTGCCTTTTCAGAAAAAGTTTCTGCCGAGAACGAGCACCGTGACATGCTGAGTCGCTGGGAAAGCAGAGATCCCCAGTGCTGTTGTGCCTGTGGATAGGCTGCAGGGGGACTGTGAAGACCAGCAAGATCTTTCAGGGCTGGCAGCTTCCTTGTGGGAGAAGGAGCCAGACGTTTGCCTTTTCAGAAAAAGTTTCTGCCGAGAACGAGCACCGTGACATGCTGAGTCTCTGGGAAAGCAGAGATCCCCAGTGCTGTTGCGGCTAAAGATAGGCTGCAGAGGGATAGTGAAGACCTGCAAGATCTTTCAGGGCTGGCACCTGCCTTGTGGGAGAAGGAGCCAGACGTTTGCCTTTTCAGAAAAAGTTTCTGCCGAGAACGAGCACCGTGACATTCTGAGTCTCTGGGAAAGCAGAGATCCCCAGTGCTGTTGCGGCTAAAGATAGGCTGCAGAGGGATAGTGAAGACCTGCAAGATCTTTCAGGGCTGGCACCTTCCTTGTGGGAGAAGGAGCCAGCCGTTTGCCTTTTCAGAAAAAGTTTCTGCCGAGAACGAGCACCATGACATGCTGAGTCTCTGGGAAAGCAGAGATCCCCAGTGCTGTTGCGGCTATAGATAGGCTGCAGAGGGATAGTGAAGACCAGCAAGAACTTTCAGGGCTGGCACCTTCCTTGTGGGAGAAGGAGCCAGACGTTTGCCTTTTCAGAAAAAGTTTCTGCCGAGAACGAGCCCCGTGACATGCTGAGTCTCTGGGAAAGCAGAGATCCCCAGTGCTGTTGCGGCTATAGATAGGCTGCAGAGGGATAGTGAAGACCTGCAAGATCTTTCAGGGCTGGAACCTTCCTTGTGGAAGATGGAGCCAGACGTTTGCCTCTTCAGAAAAACGCTCTGCCGTAAGCGAGCACCATAAGATGCTGAATCTCTTGGAAAGCAGAGCTCCCCAGTGCTGTTGCGGCTATAGATAGGCTGCAGAGGGATAGTGAAGACCAGCATGAGCTTTCAGGGCTGGCAGCTTCCTTGTGGGAGAAGGAGCCAGACGTTTGCCTTTTCAGAAAAAGTTTCTGCCGAGAACGAGCACCGTGACATGCTGAGTCTCTGGGAAAGCAGAGATCCCCAGTGCTGTTGTGCCTGTGGATAGGCTGCAGAGGGATAGAGAAGACCTGCAAGATCTTTCAGGGCTGGCACCTTCCTTGTGGGAGAAGGAGCCAGACGTTTGCCTTTTCAGAAAATTTCTGCCGAGAACGAGCACCGTGACATGCTGAGTCTCTGGGAAAGCAGAGATCACCAGTTCTGTTGCGGCTAAAGATAGGCTGCAGAGGGATAGTGAAGACCTGCAAGAGCTTTCAGGGCTGGCACCTTCCTTGTGGGAGAAGGAGCCAGACGTTTGCCTCTTCAGAAAAACGCTCTGCCGTAAGCGAGCACCATAAGATGCTGAATCTCTGGGAAAGCAGAGATCCCCAGTGCTGTTGTGCCTGTGGATAGGCTGCAGGGGGACGGTGAAGACCAGCAAGATCTTTCAGGGCTGGCACCTTCCTTGTGGGAGAAGGAGCCAGACGTTTGCCTTTTCAGAAAAAGTTTCTGCCGAGAACGAGCACCGTGACATGCTGAGTCTCTGGGAAAGCAGAGATCCCCAGTGCTGTTGCGGCTAAAGATAGGCTGCAGAGGGATAGTGAAGACCTGCAAGAACTTTCAGGGCTGGCACCTTCCTTGTGGAAGATGGAGCCAGACGTTTGCCTTTTCAGAAAAAGTTTCTGCCGAGAACGAGCACCGTGACATGCTGAGTCTCTGGGAAAGCAGAGATCCCCAGTGCTGTTGCGGAAAAAGATAGGCTGCAGAGGGATAGTGAAGACCTGCAAGACCTTTCAGGGCTGGCACCTTCCTTGTGGAAGATGGAGCCAGACGTTTTCCTCTTCAGAAAAACGCTCTGCCGTAAGCGAGCACCATAAGATGCTGAATCTCTGGGAAAGCAGAGATCCCCAGTGCTGTTGTGCCTGTGGATAGGCTGCAGAGGGATAGTGAAGACCAGCAAGATCTTTCAGGGCTGGCAGCTTCCTTGTGGGAGAAGGAGCCAGACGTTTGCCTTTTCAGAAAAAGTTTCTGCCGAGAACGAGCACCGTGACATGCTGAGTCTCTGGGAAAGCAGAGATCCCCAGTGCTGTTGCGGCTAAAGATAGGCTGCAGAGGGATACTGAAGACCAGCAAGAGCTTTCAGTGCTGGCACCTTCCTTGTGGGAGAAGGAGCCAGACGTTTGCCTTTTCAGAAAAAGTTTCTGCCGAGAACGAGCACCGTGACATGCTGAGTCTCTGGGAAAGCAGAGATCCCCAGTGCTGTTGCGGCTAAAGATAGGCTGCAGAGGGATAGTGAAGACCTGCAAGATCTTTCAGGGCTGGCACCTGCCTTGTGGGAGAAGGAGCCAGACGTTTGCCTTTTCAGAAAAAGTTTCTACCGAGAACGAGCACCGTGACATGTTGAGTCTCTGGGAAAGCAGAGATCCCCAGTGCTGTTGCGGCTAAAGATAGGCTGCAGAGGGATAGTGAAGACCAGCAAGAACTTTCAGGGTTGGCACCTTCCTTGTGGGAGAAGGAGCCAGACGTTTGCCTTTTCAGAAAAAGTTTCTGCCGAGAACGAGCACCGTGACATGCTGAGTCTCTGGGAAAGCAGAGATCCCCAGTGCTGTTGCGGCTAAAGATAGGCTGCAGAGGGATAGTGAAGACCTGCAAGATCTTTCAGGGCTGGCACCTTCCTTGTGGGAGAAGGAGCCAGACGTTTGCCTTTTCAGAAAATGTTTCTGCCGAGAACGAGCACCGTGACATGCTGAGTCTCTGGGAAAGCAGAGATCCCCAGTGCTGTTGTGCCTGTGGATAGGCTGCAGAGGGATAGTGAAGACCTGCAAGATCTTTCAGGGCTGGCACCTTCCTTGTGGGAGAAGGAGCCAGACGTTTGCCTTTTCAGAAAATTTCTGCCGAGAACGAGCACCGTGACATGCTGAGTCTCTGGGAAAGCAGAGATCCCCAGTGCTGTTGCGGCTAAAGATAGGCTGCAGAGGGATAGTGAAGACCTGCAAGAACTTTCAGGGCTGGCACCTTTCTTGTGGAAGATGGAGCCAGACGTTTGCCTTTTCAGAAAAAGTTTCTGCCGAGAACGAGCACCGTGACATGCTGAGTCTCTGGGAAAGCAGAGATCCCCAGTGCTGTTGCGGAAAAAGATAGGCTGCAGAGGGATAGTGAAGACCTGCAAGACCTTTCAGGGCTGGCACCTTCCTTGTGGAAGATGGAGCCAGACGTTTGCCTCTTCAGAAAAACGCTCTGCCGTAAGCGAGCACCATAAGATGCTGAATCTCTGGGAAAGCAGAGCTCCCCAGTGCTGTTGCGGCTATAGATAGGCTGCAGAGGGATAGTGAAGACCAGCAAGATCTTTCAGGGCTGGCAGCTTCCTTGTGGGAGAAGGAGCCAGACGTTTGCCTTTTCAGAAAAAGTTTCTGCCGAGAACGAGCACCGTGACATGCTGAGTCTCTGGGAAAGCAGAGATCCCCAGTGCTGTTGCGGCTAAAGATAGGCTGCAGAGGGATACTGAAGACCAGCAAGAGCTTTCAGTGCTGGCACCTTCCTTGTGGGAGAAGGAGCCAGACGTTTGCCTTTTCAGAAAAAGTTTCTGCCGAGAACGAGCACCGTGACATGCTGAGTCTCTGGGAAAGCAGAGATCCCCAGTGCTGTTGCGGCTAAAGATAGGCTGCAGAGGGATAGTGAAGACCTGCAAGATCTTTCAGGGCTGGCACCTGCCTTGTGGGAGAAGGAGCCAGACGTTTGCCTTTTCAGAAAAAGTTTCTACCGAGAACGAGCACCGTGACATGTTGAGTCTCTGGGAAAGCAGAGATCCCCAGTGCTGTTGCGGCTAAAGATAGGCTGCAGAGGGATAGTGAAGACCAGCAAGAACTTTCAGGGTTGGCACCTTCCTTGTGGAGAAGGAGCCAGACGTTTGCCTTTTCAGAAAAAGTTTCTGCCGAGAACGAGCACCGTGACATGCTGAGTCTCTGGGAAAGCAGAGATCCCCAGTGCTGTTGCGGCTAAAGATAGGCTGCAGAGGGATAGTGAAGACCTGCAAGATCTTTCAGGGCTGGCACCTTCCTTGTGGGAGAAGGAGCCAGACGTTTGCCTTTTCAGAAAATGTTTCTGCCGAGAACGAGCACCGTGACATGCTGAGTCTCTGGGAAAGCAGAGATCCCCAGTGCTGTTGCGGCTAAAGATAGGCTGCAGAGGGATAGTGAAGACCTGCAAGATCTTTCAGGGCTGGCACCTTCCTTGTGGGAGAAGGAGCCAGACGTTTGCCTTTTCAGAAAAAGTTTCTGCCGAGAACGAGCACCGTGACATGCTGAGTCTCTGGGAAAGCAGAGATCCCCAGTGCTGTTGTGCCTGTGGATAGGCTGCAGAGGGATAGTGAAGACCTGCAAGATCTTTCAGGGCTGGCACCTTCCTTGTGGGAGAAGGAGCCAGACGTTTGCCTTTTCAGAAAATTTCTGCCGAGAACGAGCACCGTGACATGCTGAGTCTCTGGGAAAGCAGAGATCACCAGTTCTGTTGCGGCTAAAGATAGGCTGCAGAGGGATAGTGAAGACCTGCAAGAACTTTCAGGGCTGGCACCTTCCTTGTGGAAGATGGAGCCAGACGTTTGCCTTTTCAGAAAAAGTTTCTGCCGAGAACGAGCACCGTGACATGCTGAGTCTCTGGGAAAGCAGAGATCCCCAGTGCTGTTGCGGCTAAAGATAGGCTGCAGAGGGATAGTGAAGACCTGCAAGATCTTTCAGGGCTGGCACCTTCCTTGTGGGAGAAGGAGCCAGACGTTTGCCTTTTCAGAAAAAGTTTCTGCCGAGAACGAGCACCGTGACATGCTGAGTCTCTGGGAAAGCAGAGATCCCCAGTGCTGTTGCGGCTAAAGATAGGCTGCAGAGGGATAGTGAAGACCTGCAAGATCTTTCAGGGCTGGCACCTTCCTTGTGGGAGAAGGAGCCAGACGTTTGCCTTTTCAGAAAAAGTTTCTGCCGAGAACGAGCACCGTGACATGCTGAGTCGCTGGGAAAGCAGAGATCCCCAGTGCTGTTGTGCCTGTGAATAGGCTGCAGGGGGACGGTGAAGACCAGCAAGATCTTTCAGGGCTGGCACCTTCCTTGTGGGAGAAGGAGCCAGACGTTTGACTTTTCAGAAAAAGTTTCTGCCGAGAACGAGCACCGTGACATGCTGAGTCTCTGGGAAAGCAGAGATCCCCAGTGCTGTTGCGGCTAAAGATAGGCTGCAGAGGGATAGTGAAGACCAGCAAGAACTTTCAGGGTTGGCACCTTCCTTGTGGGAGAAGGAGCCAGACGTTTGCCTCTTCAGAAAAAAGCTCTGCCGTAAGCGAGCACCATAAGATGCTGAATCTCTGGGAAAGCAGAGATCCCCAGTGCTGTTGCGGCTAAAGATAGGCTGCAGAGGGATAGTGAAGACCAGCACGAGCTTACAGGGCTGGCACATTTCTTGTGGAAGATTGAGCCAGACATTTGCCTCTTCAGAAAAAGGTTCTGCCGTAAGCGAGCACCATGAGATACTGAGTCTCTGGGAAAGCAGAGATCCCCAGTGCTGTTGCGGCTAAAGATAGGCTGCAGAGGGATAGTGAAGACCTGCAAGAACTTTCAGGGCTGGCACCTTTCTTGTGGAAGATGGAGCCAGACGTTTGCCTTTTCAGAAAAAGTTTCTGCCGAGAACGAGCACCGTGACATGCTGAGTCTCTGGGAAAGCAGAGATCCCCAGTGCTGTTGCGGAAAAAGATAGGCTGCAGAGGGATAGTGAAGACCTGCAAGACCTTTCAGGGCTGGCACCTTCCTTGTGGAAGATGGAGCCAGACTTTTGCCTCTTCAGAAAAACGCTCTGCCGTAAGCGAGCACCATAAGATGCTGAATCTCTGGGAAAGCAGAGCTCCCCAGTGCTGTTGCGGCTATAGATAGGCTGCAGAGGGATAGTGAAGACCAGCAAGATCTTTCAGGGCTGGCAGCTTCCTTGTGGGAGAAGGAGCCAGACGTTTGCCTTTTCAGAAAAAGTTTCTGCCGAGAACGAGCACCGTGACATGCTGAGTCTCTGGGAAAGCAGAGATCCCCAGTGCTGTTGCGACTAAAGATAGGCTGCAGAGGGATACTGAAGACCAGCAAGAGCTTTCAGTGCTGGCACCTTCCTTGTGGGAGAAGGAGCCAGACGTTTGCCTTTTCAGAAAAAGTTTCTGCCGAGAACGAGCACCGTGACATGCTGAGTGTCTGGGAAAGCAGAGATCCCCAGTGCTGTTGCGGCTAAAGATAGGCTGCAGAGGGATAGTGAAGACCAGCAAGATCTTTCAGGGCTGGCACCTTCCTTGTGGGAGAAGGAGCCAGACGTTTGCCTTTTCAGAAAAAGTTTCTGCCGAGAACGAGCACCGTGACATGCTGAGTCTCTGGGAAAGCAGAGATCCCCAGTGCTGTTGCGGCTAAAGATAGGCTGCAGAGGGATAGTGAAGACCTGCAAGATCTTTCAGGGCTGGCACCTTCCTTGTGGGAGAAGGAGCCAGACGTTTGCCTTTTCAGAAAATGTTTCTGCCGAGAACGAGCACCGTGACATGCTGAGTCTCTGGGAAAGCAGAGATCCCCAGTGCTGTTGCGGCTAAAGATAGGCTGCAGAGGGATAGTGAAGACCAGCACGAGCTTATAGGGCTGGCACATTTCTTGTGGAAGATTGAGCCAGACATTTGCCTCTTCAGAAAAAGGTTCTGCCGTAAGCGAGCACCATGAGATACTGAGTCTCTGGGAAAGCAGAGATCCCCAGTGCTGTTGCGGCTAAAGATAGGCTGCAGAGGGATAGTGAAGACCTGCAAGAACTTTCAGGGCTGGCACCTTTCTTGTGGAAGATGGAGCCAGACGTTTGCCTTTTCAGAAAAAGTTTCTGCCGAGAACGAGCACCGTGACATGCTGAGTCTCTGGGAAAGCAGAGATCCCCAGTGCTGTTGCGGAAAAAGATAGGCTGCAGAGGGATAGTGAAGACCTGCAAGACCTTTCAGGGCTGGCACCTTCCTTGTGGAAGATGGAGCCAGACGTTTGCCTCTTCAGAAAAACGCTCTGCCGTAAGCGAGCACCATAAGATGCTGAATCTCTGGGAAAGCAGAGCTCCCCAGTGCTGTTGCGGCTATAGATAGGCTGCAGAGGGATAGTGAAGACCAGCAAGATCTTTCAGGGCTGGCAGCTTCCTTGTGGGAGAAGGAGCCAGACGTTTGCCTTTTCAGAAAAAGTTTCTGCCGAGAACGAGCACCATGACATGCTGAGTCTCTGGGAAAGCAGAGATCCCCAGTGCTGTTGCGGCTAAAGATAGGCTGCAGAGGGATAGTGAAGACCTGCAAGATCTTTCAGGGCTGGCACCTGCCTTGTGGGAGAAGGAGCCAGACGTTTGCCTTTTCAGAAAAAGTTTCTGCCGAGAACGAGCACCGTGACATGCTGAGTCTCTGGGAAAGCAGAGATCCCCAGTGCTGTTGCGGCTATAGATAGGCTGCAGGGGGACGGAGAAGACCAGCAAGAGCTTTCAAGGCTGGCACCTTCCTTGTGGGAGAAGGAGCCAGACGTTTGCCTTTTCAGAAAAAGTTTCTGCCGAGAACGAGCACCATGACATGCTGAGTCTCTGGGAAAGCAGAGATCCCCAGTGCTGTTGCGGCTAAAGATAGGCTGCAGAGGGATAGTGAAGACCTGCAAGAGCTTTTAGGGCTGGCACCTTCCTTGTGGGAGAAGGAGCCAGACGTTTGCCTTTTCAGAAAAAGTTTCTGCCGAGTACGAGCACCGTGACATGCTGAGTCTCTGGGAAAGCAGAGATCCCCAGTGCTGTTGTGCCTTTGGATAGGCTGCAGGGGGACGGTGAAGACCACCAAGATCTTTCAGGGCTGGCACCTTCCTTGTGGGAGAAGGAGCCAGACGTTTGCCTTTTCAGAAAAAGTTTCTGCCGAGAACGAGCACCGTGACATGCTGAGTCTCTGGGAAAGCAGAGATCCCCAGTGCTGTTGCGGCTAAAGATAGGCTGCAGGGGGACGGTGAAGACCAGCAAAATCTTTCAGGGCTGGCACCTTCCTTGTGGGAGAAGGAGCCAGACGTTTGCCTTTTCAGAAAAAGTTTCTGCCGAGAACGAGCACCGTGACATGCTGAGTCTCTGGGAAAGCAGAGATCCCCAGTGCTGTTGCGGCTAAAGATAGGCTGCAGAGGGATAGTGAAGACCAGCAAGATCTTTCAGGGCTGGCACCTTCCTTGTGGGAGAAGGAGCCAGACGTTTGTCTTTTCAGAAAAAGTTTCTGCCGAGAACGAGCACCGTGACATGCTGAGTCTCTGGGAAAGCAGAGATCCCCAGTGCTGTTGTGCCTGTGGATAGGCTGCAGGGGGACGGTGAAGACCAGCAAGATCTTTCAGGGCTGGCACCTTCCTTGTGGGAGAAGGAGCCAGACGTTTGCCTTTTCAGAAAAAGTTTCTGCCGAGAACGAGCACCGTGACATGCTGAGTCGCTGGGAAAGCAGAGATCCCCAGTGCTGTTGTGCCTGTGGATAGTCTGCAGGGTGACTGTGAAGACCAGCAAGATCTTTCAGGGCTGGCACCTTCCTTGTGGGAGAAGGAGCCGTAAGTTTGTCTTTTCAAAAAAAGTTTCTGCCGAGAACGAGCACCGTGACATGCTGAGTCTCTGGGAAAGCAGAGATCCCCAGTGCTGTTGCGGCTAAAGATAGGCTGCAGAGGGATAGTGAAGACCAGCAATATCTTTCAGGGCTGGCACCTTCCTTGTGGGAGAAGGAGCCAGACGTTTGCCTTTTCAGAAAAAGTTTCTGCCGAGAACGAGCACCGTGACATGCTGAGTGTCTGGGAAAGCAGAGATCCCCAGAGCTGTTGCGGCTAAAGATAGGCTGCAGAGGGATAGTGAAGACCAGCAAGAGCTTTCAGGGCTGGCACCTTCCTTGTGGGAGAAGGAGCCGTAAGTTTGTCTTTTCAGAAAAAGTTTCTGCCGAGAACGAGCACCGTGACATGCTGAGTCTCTGGGAAAGCAGAGATCCCCAGTGCTGTTGCGGCTAAAGATAGGCTGCAGGGGGACGGTGAAGACCAGCAAGATCTTTCAGGGCTGGCACCTTCCTTGTGGGAGAAGGAGCCAGACGTTTGCCTTTTCAGAAAAAGTTTCTGCCGAGAACGAGCACCGTGACATGCTGAGTCTCTGGGAAAGCAGAGATCCCCAGTGCTGTTGTGCCTTTGGATAGGCTGCAGGGGGACGGTGAAGACCAGCAAGATCTTTCAGGGCTGGCACCTTCCTTGTGGGAGAAGGAGCCAGACGTTTGCCTTTTCAGAAAAAGTTTCTGCCGAGAACGAGCACCGTGACATGCTGAGTCTCTGGGAAAGCAGAGATCCCCAGTGCTGTTGCGGCTAAAGATAGGCTGCAGAGGGATAGTGAAGACCAGCAAGATCTTTCAGGGCTGGCACCTTACTTGTGGGAGAAGGAGCCGTAAGTTTGTCTTTTCAGAAAAAGTTTCTGCCGAGAACGAGCACCGTGACATGCTGAGTCTCTGGGAAAGCAGAGATCCCCAGTGCTGTTGCGGCTAAAGATAGGCTGCAGAGGGATAGTGAAGACCTGCAAGAGCTTTCAGGGCTGGCAGCTTCCTTGTGGGAGAAGGAGCCAGACGTTTGCCTTTTCAGAAAAAGTTTCTGCCGAGAACGAGCACCGTGACATGCTGAGTCTCTGGGAAAGCAGAGATCCCCAGTGCTGTTGCGGCTAAAGATAGGCTGCAGAGGGATAGTGAAGACCTGCAAGATCTTTCAGGGCTGGCACCTTCCTTGTGGGAGAAGGAGCCAGACGTTTGCCTTTTCAGAAAAAGTTTCTGCCCAGAACGAGCACCGTGACATACTGAGTCTCTGGGAAAGCAGAGATCCCCAGTGCTGTTGCGGCTAAAGATAGGCTGCAGAAGGATAGTGAAGACCAGCAAGATCTTTCAGGGCTGGCACCTTCCTTGTGGGAGAAGGAGCCAGATGTTTGCCTTTTCAGAAAAAGTTTCTGCTGAGAACGAGCACCGTGACATGCTGAGTCTCTGGGAAAGCAGAGATCCCCAGTGCTGTTGTGCCTGTGGATAGGCTGCAGGGGGACGGTGAAGACCAGCAAGATCTTTCAGGGCTGGCACCTTCCTTGTGGGAGAAGGAGTCAGACGTTTGCCTTTTCAGAAAAAGTTTCTGCCGAGAACGAGCACCGTGACATGCTGAGTCGCTGGGAAATCAGACATCCCCAGTGCTGTTGTGCCTGTGGATAGGCTGCAGGGGGACTGTGAAGACCAGCAAGATCTTTCAGGGCTGGCACCTTCCTTGTGGGAGAAGGAGCCAGACGTTTGCCTTTTCAGAAAAAGTTTCTGCCGAGAACGAGCACCGTGACATGCTGAGTCTCTGGGAAAGCAGAGATCCCCAGTGCTGTTGCGGCTAAAGATAGCCTGCAGACGGATAGTGAAGACCTGCAAGATCTTTCAGGGCTGGCACCTTCCTTGTGGGAGAAGGAGCCAGACGTTTGCCTTTTCAGAAAAAGTTTCTGCCGTAAGCGAGCACCATAAGATGCTGAATCTCTGGGAAAGCAGAGATCCCCAGTGCTGTTGCGGAAAAAGATAGGCTGCAGAGGGATAGTGAAGACCTGCAAGACCTTTCAGGGCTGGCACCTTCCTTGTGGAAGATGGAGACAGAAGTTTCCCTCTTCAGAAAAACGCTCTGCCGTAAGCGAGCACCATAAAATGCTGATACTCTGGGAAAGCAGAGCTCCCCAGTGCTGTTGCGGCTATAGATAGGCTGCAGAGGGATAGTGAAGACCAGCAAGATCTTTCAGGGCTGGCAGCTTCCTTGTGGGAGAAGGAGCCAGACGTTTGCCTTTTCAGAAAAAGTTTCTGCCGAGAACGAGCACCGTGACATGCTGAGTCTCTGGGAAAGCAGAGATCCCCAGTGCTGTTGCGGCTAAAGATAGGCTGCAGAGGGATAGTGAAGACCAGCAAGAACTTTCAGGGCTGGCACCTTCCTTGTGGGAGAAGGAGCCAGACGTTTGCCTTTTCAGAAAAAGTTTCTGCCGAGAACGAGCACCGTGACATGCTGAGTCTCTGGGAAAGCAGAGATCCCCAGTGCTGTTGCGGCTATAGATAGGCTGCAGGGGGACGGAGAAGACCAGCAAGAGCTTTCAGGGCTGGCACCTTCCTTGTGGGAGAAGGAGCCAGACGTTTGCCTTTTCAGAAAAAGGCTCTGCCGAGAGCGAGCACCATGAGATGCTGAGTCTCTGGGAAAGCAGAGATCCCCAGTGCTGTTGTGTCTGTGGATAGGCTGCAGGTGGACGGTGAAGACCAGCAAGAGCTTTCAGGGCTGGCACCTTCCTTGTGGGAGAAGGAGCCAGACGTTTACCTTTTCAGAAAAAGTTTCTGCCGAGAACGAGCACCGTGACATGCTGAGTCTCTGGGAAAGCAGACATCCCCAGTGCTGTTGCGGCTAAAGATAGGCTGCAGAGGGATAGTGAAGACCTGCAAGAGCTTTCAGGGCTGGCACCTTCCTTGTGGGAGAAGGAGCCAGACGTTTGCCTTTTCAGAAAAAGTTTCTGCCGAGAACGAGCACCGTGACATGCTGAGTCTCTGGGAAAGCAGAGATCCCCAGTGCTGTTGTGCCTGTGGATAGGCTGCAGGGGGACGGTGAAGACCAGCAAGATCTTTCAGGGCTGGCACCTTCCTTGTGGGAGAAGGAGCCAGACGTTTGCCTTTTCAGAAAAAGTTTCTGCCGAGAACGAGCACCGTGACATGCTGAGTCTCTGGGAAAGCAGAGATCCCCAGAGCTGTTGCGGCTAAAGATAGGCTGCAGGGGGACGGTGAAGACCTGCAAGATCTTTCAGGGCTGGCACCTTCCTTGTGGGAGAAGGAGCCAGACGTTTGCCTTTTCAGAAAAAGTTTCTGCCGAGAACGAGCACCGTGACATGCTGAGTCTCTGGGAAAGCAGAGATCCCCAGTTCTGTTGCGGCTAAAGATAGGCTGCAGAAGGATAGTGAAGACCAGCAAGATCTTTCAGGGCTGGCACCTTCCTTGTGGGAGAAGGAGCCGTAAGTTTGTCTTTTCAGAAAAAGTTTCTGCCGAGAACGAGCACCGTGACATGCTGAGTCTCTGGGAAAGCAGAGATCCCCAGTGCTGTTGTGCCTGTGGATAGGATGCAGGGGGACGGTGAAGACCAGCAAGATCTTTCAGGGCTGGCACCTTCCTTGTGGGAGAAGGAGTCAGACGTTTGCCTTTTCAGAAAAAGTTTCTGCCGAGAACGAGCACCGTGACATGCTGAGTCGCTGGGAAAGCAGAGATCCCCAGTGCTGTTGTGCCTGTGGATAGGCTGCAGGCGGACTGTGAAGACCAGCAAGATCTTTCAGGGCTGGCACCTTCCTTGTGGGAGAAGGAGCCAGACGTTTGCCTTTTCAGAAAAAGTTTCTGCCGAGAACGAGCCCCGTGACATGCTGAGTCTCTGGGAAAGCAGAGATCCCCAGTGCTGTTGCGGCTAAAGATAGGCTGCAGAGGGATAGTGAAGACCAGCAAGATCTTTCAGGGCTGGCACCTTCCTTGTGGGAGAAGGAGCCAGACGTTTGCCTTTTCAGAAAAAGTTTCTGCCGAGAACGAGCACCGTGACATGCTGAGTCTCTGGGAAAGCAGAGATCCCCAGTGCTGTTGCGGCTAAAGATAGGCTGCAGAGGGATAGTGAAGACCAGCAAGATCTTTCAGGGCTGGCACCTTCCTTGTGGGAGAAGGAGCCGTAAGTTTGTCTTTTCAGAAAAAGTTTCTGCCGAGAACGAGCACCGTGACATGCTGAGTCTCTGGGAAAGCAGAGATCCCCAGTGCTGTTGCGGCTAAAGATAGGCTGCAGAGGGATAGTGAAGACCTGCAAGAGCTTTCAGGGCTGGCAGCTTCCTTGTGGGAGAAGGAGCCAGACGTTTGCCTTTTCAGAAAAAGTTTCTGCCGAGAACGAGCACCGTGACATGCTGAGTCTCTGGGAAAGCAGAGATCCCCAGTGCTGTTGCGGCTAAAGATAGGCTGCAGAGGGATAGTGAAGACCAGCAAGATCTTTCAGGGCTGGCACCTTCCTTGTGGGAGAAGGAGCCAGACGTTTGCCTTTTCAGAAAAAGTTTCTGCCGAGAACGAGCACCGTGACATGCTGAGTCTCTGGGAAAGCAGAGATCCCCAGTGCTGTTGCGGCTAAAGATAGGCTGCAGAGGGATAGTGAAGACCAGCAAGATCTTTCAGGGCTGGCAGCTTCCTTGTGGGAGAAGGAGCCAGACGTTTGCCTTTTTGAGAAAAAGTTTCTGCCGAGAACGAGCACCGTGACATGCTGAGTGTCTGGGAAAGCAGAGATCCCCAGTGCTGTTGCGGCTAAAGATAGGCTGCAGAGGGATAGTGAAGACCAGCAAGATCTTTCAGGGCTGGCACCTTCCTTGTGGGAGAAGGAGCCAGACGTTTGCCTTTTCAGAAAAAGTTTCTGCCGAGAACGAGCACCGTGACATGCTGAGTCTCTGGGAAAGCAGAGATCCCCAGAGCTGTTGCGGCTAAAGATAGGCTGCAGGGGGACGGTGAAGACCTGCAAGATCTTTCAGGGCTGGCACCTTCCTTGTGGGAGAAGGAGCCAGACGTTTGCCTTTTCAGAAAAAGTTTCTGCCGAGAACGAGCACCGTGACATGCTGAGTCTCTGGGAAAGCAGAGATCCCCAGTTCTGTTGCGGCTAAAGATAGGCTGCAGAAGGATAGTGAAGACCAGCAAGATCTTTCAGGGCTGGCACCTTCCTTGTGGGAGAAGGAGCCGTAAGTTTGTCTTTTCAGAAAAAGTTTCTGCCGAGAACGAGCACCGTGACATGCTGAGTCTCTGGGAAAGCACAGATCCCCAGTGCTGTTGCGGCTAAAGATAGGCTGCAGAGGGATAGTGAAGACCAGCAAGATCTTTCAGGGCTGGCACCTTCCTTGTGGGAGAAGGAGCCAGACGTTTGCCTTTTCAGAAAAAGTTTCTGCCGAGAACGAGCACCGTGACATGCTGAGTCTCTGGGAAAGCAGAGATCCCCAGTGCTGTTGCGGCTAAAGATAGGCTGCAGAGGGATAGTGAAGACCAGCAAGATCTTTCAGGGCTGGCACCTTCCTTGTGGGAGAAGGAGCCGTAAGTTTGTCTTTTCAGAAAAAGTTTCTGCCGAGAACGAGCACCGTGACATGCTGAGTCTCTGGGAAAGCAGAGATCCCCAGTGCTGTTGCGGCTAAAGATAGGCTGCAGAAGGATAGTGAAGACCTGCAAGAGCTTTCAGGGCTGGCAGCTTCCTTGTGGGAGAAGGAGCCAGACGTTTGCCTTTTCAGAAAAAGTTTCTGCCGAGAACGAGCACCGTGACATGCTGAGTCTCTGGGAAAGCAGAGATCCCCAGTGCTGTTGCGGCTAAAGATAGGCTGCAGAGGGATAGTGAAGACCTGCAAGATCTTTCAGGGCTGGCACCTTCCTTGTGGGAGAAGGAGCCAGACGTTTGCCTTTTCAGAAAAAGTTTCTGCCGAGAACGAGCACCGTGACATGCTGAGTCTCTGGGAAAGCAGAGATCCCCAGTGCTGTTGCGTCTAAAGATAGGCTGCAGAGGGATAGTGAAGACCAGCAAGAGCTTTCAGGGCTGGCACCTTCCTTGTGGGAGAAGGAGCCGTAAGTTTGTCTTTTCAGAAAAGGTTTCTGCCGAGAACGAGCACCGTGACATGCTGAGTCTCTGGGAAAGCAGAGATCCCCAGTGCTGTTGTGCCTGTGGATAGGCTGCAGGGGGACGGTGAAGACCAGCAAGATCTTTAAGGGCTGGCACCTTCCTTGTGGGAGAAGGAGCCAGACGTTTGCCTTTTCAGAAAAAGTTTCTGCCGAGAACGAGCACCGTGACATGCTGAGTCGCTGGGAAAGCAGAGATCCCCAGTGCTGTTGTGCCTGTGGATAGGCTGCAGGGGGACTGTGAAGACCAGCAAGATCTTTCAGGGCTGTCACCTTCCTTGTGGGAGAAGGAGCCAGACGTTTGCCTTTTCAGAAAAAGTTTCTGCCGAGAATGAGCACCGTGACATGCTGAGTCTCTGGGAAAGCAGAGATCCCCAGTGCTGTTGCGGCTAAAGATAGGCTGCAGAGGGATAGTGAAGACCAGCAAGATCTTTCAGGGCTGGCACCTTCCTTGTGGGAGAAGGAGCCAGACGTTTGCCTTTTCAGAAAAAGTTTCTGCCGAGAACGAGCACCGTGACATGCTGAGTCGCTGGGAAAGCAGAGATCCCCAGTGCTGTTGTGCCTGTGGATAGGCTGCAGGGGGACTGTGAAGACCAGCAAGATCTTTCAGGGCTGTCACCTTCCTTGTGGGAGAAGGAGCCAGACGTTTGCCTTTTCAGAAAAAGTTTCTGCCGAGAAAGAGCACCGTGACATGCTGAGTCTCTGGGAAAGCAGAGATCCCCAGTGCTGTTGCGGCTAAAGATAGGCTGCAGAGGGATAGTGAAGACCAGCAAGATCTTTCAGGGCTGGCACCTTCCTTGTGGGAGAAGGAGCCAGACGTTTGCCTTTTCAGAAAAAGTTTCTGCCGAGAACGAGCACCGTGACATGCTGAGTCTCTGGGAAAGCACAGATCCCCAGTGCTGTTGTGCCTGTGCATAGGCTGCAGGGGGACGGTGAAGACTAGCAAGATCTTTCAGGGCTTGCACCTTCCTTGTGGGAGAAGGAGCCAGACGTTTGCCTTTTCAGAAAAAGTTTCTGCCGAGAACGAGCACCGTGACATGCTGAGTCTCTGGGAAAGCAGAGATCCCCAGTGCTGTTGCGGCTAAAGATAGGCTGCAGAAGGATAGTGAAGACCAGCAAGATCTTTCAGGGCTGGCACCTTCCTTGTGGGAGAAGGAGCCGTAAGTTTGCCTTTTCAGAAAAAGTTTCTGCCGAGAACGAGCACCGTGACATGCTGAGTCGCTGGGAAAGCAGACATCCCCAGTGCTGTTGTGCCTGTGGATAGGCTGCAGGGGGACTGTGAAGACCAGCAAGATCTTTCAGGGCTGGCACCTTCCTTGTGGGAGAAGGAGCCAGACGTTTGCCTTTTCAGAAAAAGTTTCTGCCGAGAATGAGCACCGTGACATGCTGAGTCTCTGGGAAAGCAGAGATCCCCAGTGCTGTTGCGGCTAAAGATAGGCTGCAGAGGGATAGTGAAGACCAGCAAGATCTTTCAGGGCTGGCACCTTCCTTGTGGGAGAAGGAGCCAGACGTTTACCTTTTCAGAAAAAGTTTCTGCCGAGAACGAGCCCCGTGACATGCTGAGTCTCTGGGAAAGCAGACATCCCCAGTGCTGTTGCGGCTAAAGATAGGCTGCAGAGGGATAGTGAAGACCTGCAAGAGCTTTCAGGGCTGGCAGCTTCCTTGTGGGAGAAGGAGCCAGACGTTTGCCTTTTCAGAAAAAGTTTCTGCCGAGAACGAGCACCGTGACATGCTGAGTCTCTGGGAAAGCAGAGATCCCCAGTGCTGTTGTGCCTGTGGATAGGCTGCAGGGGGACGGTGAAGACCAGCAAGATCTTTCAGGGCTGGCACCTTCCTTGTGGGAGAAGGAGCCAGACGTTTGCCTTTTCAGAAAAAGTTTCTTCCGAGAAAGAGCACCGTGACATGCTGAGTCTCTGGGAAAGCAGAGATCCCCAGTGCTGTTGCGGCTAAAGATAGGCTGCAGAGGGATAGTGAAGACCAGCAAGAGCTTTCAGGGCTGGCACCTTCCTTGTGGGAGAAGGAGCCGTAAGTTTGTCTTTTCAGAAAAAGTTTCTGCCGAGAACGAGCACCGTGACATGCTGAGTCTCTGGGAAAGCAGAGATCCCCAGTGCTGTTGTGCCTGTGGATAGGCTGCAGGGGGACGGTGAAGACCAGCAAGATCTTTAAGGGCTGGCACCTTCCTTGTGGGAGAAGGAGCCAGACGTTTGCCTTTTCAGAAAAAGTTTCTGCCGAGAACGAGCACCGTGACATGCTGAGTCGCTGGGAAAGCAGAGATCCCCAGTGCTGTTGCGGCTAAAGATAGGCTGCAGAGGGATAGTGAAGACCAGCAAGATCTTTCAGGGCTGGCACCTTCCTTGTGGGAGAAGGAGCCAGACGTTTGCCTTTTCAGAAAAAGTTTCTGCCGAGAACGAGCACCGTGACATGCTGAGTCTCTGGGAAAGCAGAGATCCCCAGTGCTGTTGCGGCTAAAGATAGGCTGCAGAGGGATAGTGAAGACCAGCAAGATCTTTCAGGGCTGGCAGCTTCCTTGTGGGAGAAGGAGCCAGACGTTTGCCTTTTTGAGAAAAAGTTTCTGCCGAGAACGAGCACCGTGACATGCTGAGTGTCTGGGAAAGCAGAGATCCCCAGTGCTGTTGCGGCTAAAGATAGGCTGCAGAGGGATAGTGAAGACCAGCAAGATCTTTCAGGGCTGGCACCTTCCTTGTGGGAGAAGGAGCCAGACGTTTGCCTTTTCAGAAAAAGTTTCTGCCGAGAACGAGCACCGTGACATGCTGAGTCTCTGGGAAAGCAGAGATCCCCAGAGCTGTTGCGGCTAAAGATAGGCTGCAGGGGGACGGTGAAGACCTGCAAGATCTTTCAGGGCTGGCACCTTCCTTGTGGGAGAAGGAGCCAGACGTTTGCCTTTTCAGAAAAAGTTTCTGCCGAGAACGAGCACCGTGACATGCTGAGTCTCTGGGAAAGCAGAGATCCCCAGTTCTGTTGCGGCTAAAGATAGGCTGCAGAAGGATAGTGAAGACCAGCAAGATCTTTCAGGGCTGGCACCTTCCTTGTGGGAGAAGGAGCCGTAAGTTTGTCTTTTCAGAAAAAGTTTCTGCCGAGAACGAGCACCGTGACATGCTGAGTCTCTGGGAAAGCAGAGATCCCCAGTGCTGTTGTGCCTGTGGATAGGCTGCAGGGGGACTGTGAAGACCAGCAAGATCTTTCAGGGCTGGCACCTTCCTTGTGGGAGAAGGAGCCAGACGTTTGCCTTTTCAGAAAAAGTTTCTGCCGAGAACGAGCACCGTGACATGCTGAGTCTCTGGGAAAGCAGAGATCCCCAGTGCTGTTGCGGCTAAAGATAGGCTGCAGAGGGATAGTGAAGACCAGCAAGATCTTTCAGGGCTGGCACCTTCCTTGTGGGAGAAGGAGCCAGACGTTTGCCTTTTCAGAAAAAGTTTCTGCCGAGAACGAGCACCGTGACATGCTGAGTCTCTGGGAAAGCAGAGATCCCCAGTGCTGTTGCGGCTAAAGATAGGCTGCAGAGGGATAGTGAAGACCAGCAAGATCTTTCAGGGCTGGCACCTTCCTTGTGGGAGAAGGAGCCGTAAGTTTGTCTTTTCAGAAAAAGTTTCTGCCGAGAACGAGCACCGTGACATGCTGAGTCTCTGGGAAAGCAGAGATCCCCAGTGCTGTTGCGGCTAAAGATAGCCTGCAGAGGGATAGTGAAGACCTGCAAGAGCTTTCAGGGCTGGCAGCTTCCTTGTGGGAGAAGGAGCCAGACGTTTGCCTTTTCAGAAAAAGTTTCTGCCGAGAACGAGCACCGTGACATGCTGAGTCTCTGGGAAAGCAGAGATCCCCAGTGCTGTTGCGGCTAAAGATAGGCTGCAGAGGGATAGTGAAGACCTGCAAGATCTTTCAGGGCTGGCACCTTCCTTGTGGGAGAAGGAGCCAGACGTTTGCCTTTTCAGAAAAAGTTTCTGCCCAGAACGAGCACCGTGACATACTGAGTCTCTGGGAAAGCAGAGATCCCCAGTGCTGTTGCGTCTAAAGATAGGCTGCAGAGGGATAGTGAAGACCAGCAAGAGCTTTCAGGGCTGGCACCTTCCTTGTGGGAGAAGGAGCCGTAAGTTTGTCTTTTCAGAAAAGGTTTCTGCCGAGAACGAGCACCGTGACATGCTGAGTCTCTGGGAAAGCAGAGATCCCCAGTGCTGTTGTGCCTGTGGATAGGCTGCAGGGGGACGGTGAAGACCAGCAAGATCTTTAAGGGCTGGCACCTTCCTTGTGGGAGAAGGAGCCAGACGTTTGCCTTTTCAGAAAAAGTTTCTGCCGAGAACGAGCACCGTGACATGCTGAGTCGCTGGGAAAGCAGAGATCCCCAGTGCTGTTGTGCCTGTGGATAGGCTGCAGGGGGACTGTGAAGACCAGCAAGATCTTTCAGGGCTGTCACCTTCCTTGTGGGAGAAGGAGCCAGACGTTTGCCTTTTCAGAAAAAGTTTCTGCCGAGAATGAGCACCGTGACATGCTGAGTCTCTGGGAAAGCAGAGATCCCCAGTGCTGTTGCGGCTAAAGATAGGCTGCAGAGGGATAGTGAAGACCAGCAAGATCTTTCAGGGCTGGCACCTTCCTTGTGGGAGAAGGAGCCAGACGTTTGCCTTTTCAGAAAAAGTTTCTGCCGAGAACGAGCACCGTGACATGCTGAGTCGCTGGGAAAGCAGAGATCCCCAGTGCTGTTGTGCCTGTGGATAGGCTGCAGGGGGACTGTGAAGACCAGCAAGATCTTTCAGGGCTGTCACCTTCCTTGTGGGAGAAGGAGCCAGACGTTTGCCTTTTCAGAAAAAGTTTCTGCCGAGAATGAGCACCGTGACATGCTGAGTCTCTGGGAAAGCAGAGATCCCCAGTGCTGTTGCGGCTAAAGATAGGCTGCAGAGGGATAGTGAAGACCAGCAAGATCTTTCAGGGCTGGCACCTTCCTTGTGGGAGAAGGAGCCAGACGTTTGCCTTTTCAGAAAAAGTTTCTGCCGAGAACGAGCACCGTGACATGCTGAGTCTCTGGGAAAGCACAGATCCCCAGTGCTGTTGTGCCTGTGCATAGGCTGCAGGGGGACGGTGAAGACTAGCAAGATCTTTCAGGGCTTGCACCTTCCTTGTGGGAGAAGGAGCCAGACGTTTGCCTTTTCAGAAAAAGTTTCTGCCGAGAACGAGCACCGTGACATGCTGAGTCTCTGGGAAAGCAGAGATCCCCAGTGCTGTTGCGGCTAAAGATAGGCTGCAGAAGGATAGTGAAGACCAGCAAGATCTTTCAGAGCTGGCACCTTCCTTGTGGGAGAAGGAGCCGTAAGTTTGTCTTTTCAGAAAATGTTTCTGCCGAGAACGAGCACCGTGACATGCTGAGTCTCTGGGAAAGCAGAGATCCCCAGTGCTGTTGTGCCTGTGGATAGGATGCAGGGGGACGGTGAAGACCAGCAAGATCTTTCAGGGCTGGCACCTTCCTTGTGGGAGAAGGAGCCAGACGTTTGCCTTTTCAGAAAAAGTTTCTGCCGAGAACGAGCACCGTGACATGCTGAGTCGCTGGGAAAGCAGACATCCCCAGTGCTGTTGTGCCTGTGGATAGGCTGCAGGGGGACTGTGAAGACCAGCAAGATCTTTCAGGGCTGGCACCTTCCTTGTGGGAGAAGGAGCCAGACGTTTGCCTTTTCAGAAAAAGTTTCTGCCGAGAACGAGCACCGTGACATGCTGAGTCTCTGGGAAAGCAGAGATCCCCAGTGCTGTTGCGGCTAAAGATAGCCTGCAGACGGATAGTGAAGACCTGCAAGATCTTTCAGGGCTGGCACCTTCCTTGTGGGAGAAGGAGCCAGACGTTTGCCTTTTCAGAAAAAGTTTCTGCCGTAAGCGAGCACCATAAGATGCTGAATCTCTGGGAAAGCAGAGATCCCCAGTGCTGTTGCGGAAAAAGATAGGCTGCAGAGGGATAGTGAAGACCTGCAAGACCTTTCAGGGCTGGCACCTTCCTTGTGGAAGATGGAGACAGAAGTTTCCCTCTTCAGAAAAACGCTCTGCCGTAAGCGAGCACCATAAAATGCTGATACTCTGGGAAAGCAGAGCTCCCCAGTGCTGTTGCGGCTATAGATAGGCTGCAGAGGGATAGTGAAGACCTGCAAGATCTTTCAGGGCTGGCAGCTTCCTTGTGGGAGAAGGAGCCAGACGTTTGCCTTTTCAGAAAAAGTTTCTGCCGAGAACGAGCACCGTGACATGCTGAGTCTCTGGGAAAGCAGAGATCCCCAGTGCTGTTGCGGCTAAAGATAGGCTGCAGAGGGATAGTGAAGACCTGCAAGACCTTTCAGGGCTGACACCTTCCTTGTGGGAGAAGGAGCCAGACGTTTGCCTTTTCAGAAAAAGTTTCTGCCGAGAACGAGCACCGTGACATGCTGAGTCTCTGGGAAAGCAGAGATCCCCAGTGCTGTTGCGGCTATAGATAGGCTGCAGAGGGATAGTGAAGACCAGCAAGAGCTTTCAGGGCTGGCAGCTTCCTTGTGGGAGAAGGAGCCAGACGTTTGCCTTTTCAGAAAAAGGCTCTGCCGAGAGCGAGCACCATGAGATGCTGAGTCTCTGGGAAAGCAGAGATCCCCAGAGCTGTTGCGGCTAAAGATAGGCTGCAGGGGGACGGTGAAGACCTGCAAGATCTTTCAGGGCTGGCACCTTCCTTGTGGGAGAAGGAGCCAGACGTTTGCCTTTTCAGAAAAAGTTTCTGCCGAGAACGAGCACCGTGACATGCTGAGTCTCTGGGAAAGCAGAGATCCCCAGTTCTGTTGCGGCTAAAGATAGGCTGCAGAAGGATAGTGAAGACCAGCAAGATCTTTCAGGGCTGGCACCTTCCTTGTGGGAGAAGGAGCCGTAAGTTTGTCTTTTCAGAAAAAGTTTCTGCCGAGAACGAGCACCGTGACATGCTGAGTCTCTGGGAAAGCAGAGATCCCCAGTGCTGTTGTGCCTGTGGATAGGATGCAGGGGGACGGTGAAGACCAGCAAGATCTTTCAGGGCTGGCACCTTCCTTGTGGGAGAAGGAGTCAGACGTTTGCCTTTTCAGAAAAAGTTTCTGCCGAGAACGAGCACCGTGACATGCTGAGTCGCTGGGAAAGCAGAGATCCCCAGTGCTGTTGCGGCTAAAGATAGGCTGCAGGGGGACTGTGAAGACCAGCAAGATCTTTCAGGGCTGGCACCTTCCTTGTGGGAGAAGGAGCCAGACGTTTGCCTTTTCAGAAAAAGTTTCTGCCGAGAACGAGCCCCGTGACATGCTGAGTCTCTGGGAAAGCAGAGATCCCCAGTGCTGTTGCGGCTAAAGATAGGCTGCAGAGGGATAGTGAAGACCAGCAAGATCTTTCAGGGCTGGCACCTTCCTTGTGGGAGAAGGAGCCAGACGTTTGCCTTTTCAGAAAAAGTTTCTGCCGAGAACGAGCACCGTGACATGCTGAGTCTCTGGGAAAGCAGAGATCCCCAGTGCTGTTGCGGCTAAAGATAGGCTGCAGAGGGATAGTGAAGACCAGCAAGATCTTTCAGGGCTGGCACCTTCCTTGTGGGAGAAGGAGCCGTAAGTTTGTCTTTTCAGAAAAAGTTTCTGCCGAGAACGAGCACCGTGACATGCTGAGTCTCTGGGAAAGCAGAGATCCCCAGTGCTGTTGCGGCTAAAGATAGGCTGCAGAGGGATAGTGAAGACCTGCAAGAGCTTTCAGGGCTGGCAGCTTCCTTGTGGGAGAAGGAGCCAGACGTTTGCCTTTTCAGAAAAAGTTTCTGCCGAGAACGAGCACCGTGACATGCTGAGTCTCTGGGAAAGCAGAGATCCCCAGTGCTGTTGCGGCTAAAGATAGGCTGCAGAGGGATAGTGAAGACCTGCAAGATCTTTCAGGGCTGGCACCTTCCTTGTGGGAGAAGGAGCCAGACGTTTGCCTTTTCAGAAAAAGTTTCTGCCCAGAACGAGCACCGTGACATACTGAGTCTCTGGGAAAGCAGAGATCCCCAGTGCTGTTGCGTCTAAAGATAGGCTGCAGAGGGATAGTGAAGACCAGCAAGAGCTTTCAGGGCTGGCACCTTCCTTGTGGGAGAAGGAGCCGTAAGTTTGTCTTTTCAGAAAAAGTTTCTGCCGAGAACGAGCACCGTGACATGCTGAGTCTCTGGGAAAGCAGAGATCCCCAGTGCTGTTGTGCCTGTGGATAGGCTGCAGGGGGACGGTGAAGACCAGCAAGATCTTTAAGGGCTGGCACCTTCCTTGTGGGAGAAGGAGCCAGACGTTTGCCTTTTCAGAAAAAGTTTCTGCCGAGAACGAGCACCGTGACATGCTGAGTCTCTGGGAAAGCAGAGATCCCCAGTGCTGTTGTGCCTGTGGATAGGATGCAGGGGGACGGTGAAGACCAGCAAGATCTTTCAGGGCTGGCACCTTCCTTGTGGGAGAAGGAGTCAGACGTTTGCCTTTTCAGAAAATGTTTCTGCCGAGAACGAGCACCGTGACATGCTGAGTCGCTGGGAAAGCAGAGATCCCCAGTGCTGTTGTGCCTGTGGATAGGCTGCAGGGGGACTGTGAAGACCAGCAAGATCTTTCAGGGCTGGCACCTTCCTTGTGGGAGAAGGAGCCAGACGTTTGCCTTTTCAGAAAAAGTTTCTGCTGAGAACGAGCCCCGTGACATGCTGAGTCTCTGGGAAAGCAGAGATCCCCAGTGCTGTTGCGGCTAAAGATAGGCTGCAGAGGGATAGTGAAGACCAGCAAGATCTTTCAGGGCTGGCACCTTCCTTGTGGGAGAAGGAGCCAGACGTTTGCCTTTTCAGAAAAAGTTTCTGCCGTAAGCGAGCACCATAAGATGCTGAATCTCTGGGAAAGCAGAGATCCCCAGTGCTGTTGCGGCTAAAGATAGGCTGCAGAGGGATAGTGAAGACCTGCAAGACCTTTCAGGGCTGGCACCTTCCTTGTGGAAGATGGAGACAGAAGTTTGCCTCTTCAGAAAAACGCTCTGCCGTAAGCGAGCACCATAAAATGCTGATACTCTGGGAAAGCAGAGCTCCCCAGTGCTGTTGCGGCTATAGATAGGCTGCAGAGGGATAGTGAAGACCAGCAAGATCTTTCAGGGCTGGCAGCTTCCTTGTGGGAGAAGGAGCCAGACGTTTGCCTTTTCAGAAAAAGTTTCTGCCGAGAACGAGCACCGTGACATGCTGAGTCTCTGGGAAAGCAGAGATCCCCAGTGCTGTTGTGCCTGTGGATAGGCTGCAGGGGGACGGTGAAGACCAGCAAGATCTTTCAGGGCTGGCACCTTCCTTGTGGGAGAAGGAGCCAGACGTTTGCCTTTTCAGAAAAAGTTTCTTCCGAGAAAGAGCACCGTGACATGCTGAGTCTCTGGGAAAGCAGAGATCCCCAGTGCTGTTGCGGCTAAAGATAGGCTGCAGAGGGATAGTGAAGACCAGCAAGAGCTTTCAGGGCTGGCACCTTCCTTGTGGGAGAAGGAGCCGTAAGTTTGTCTTTTCAGAAAAAGTTTCTGCCGAGAACGAGCACCGTGACATGCTGAGTCTCTGGGAAAGCAGAGATCCCCAGTGCTGTTGTGCCTGTGGATAGGCTGCAGGGGGACGGTGAAGACCAGCAAGATCTTTAAGGGCTGGCACCTTCCTTGTGGGAGAAGGAGCCAGACGTTTGCCTTTTCAGAAAAAGTTTCTGCCGAGAACGAGCACCGTGACATGCTGAGTCGCTGGGAAAGCAGAGATCCCCAGTGCTGTTGTGCCTGTGGATAGGTTGCAGGGGGACTGTGAAGACCAGCAAGATCTTTCAGGGCTGTCACCTTCCTTGTGGGAGAAGGAGCCAGACGTTTGCCTTTTCAGAAAAAGTTTCTGCCGAGAATGAGCACCGTGACATGCTGAGTCTCTGGGAAAGCAGAGATCCCCAGTGCTGTTGCGGCTAAAGATAGGCTGCAGAGGGATAGTGAAGACCAGCAAGATCTTTCAGGGCTGGCACCTTCCTTGTGGGAGAAGGAGCCAGACGTTTGCCTTTTCAGAAAAAGTTTCTGCCGAGAACGAGCACCGTGACATGCTGAGTCTCTGGGAAAGCAGAGATCCCCAGTGCTGTTGCGGCTAAAGATAGGCTGCAGAGGGATAGTGAAGACCAGCAAGATCTTTCAGGGCTGGCAGCTTCCTTGTGGGAGAAGGAGCCAGACGTTTGCCTTTTTGAGAAAAAGTTTCTGCCGAGAACGAGCACCGTGACATGCTGAGTGTCTGGGAAAGCAGAGATCCCCAGTGCTGTTGCGGCTAAAGATAGGCTGCAGAAGGATAGTGAAGACCAGCAAGATCTTTCAGGGCTGGCACCTTCCTTGTGGGAGAAGGAGCCGTAAGTTTGTCTTTTCAGAAAAAGTTTCTGCCGAGAACGAGCACCGTGACATGCTGAGTCTCTGGGAAAGCAGAGATCCCCAGTGCTGTTGTGCCTGTGGATAGGATGCAGGGGGACGGTGAAGACCAGCAAGATCTTTCAGGGCTGGCACCTTCCTTGTGGGAGAAGGAGTCAGACGTTTGCCTTTTCAGAAAAAGTTTCTGCCGAGAACGAGCACCGTGACATGCTGAGTCGCTGGGAAAGCAGAGATCCCCAGTGCTGTTGTGCCTGTGGATAGGCTGCAGGGGGACTGTGAAGACCAGCAAGATCTTTCAGGGCTGGCACCTTCCTTGTGGGAGAAGGAGCCAGACGTTTGCCTTTTCAGAAAAAGTTTCTGCCGAGAACGAGCCCCGTGACATGCTGAGTCTCTGGGAAAGCAGAGATCCCCAGTGCTGTTGCGGCTAAAGATAGGCTGCAGAGGGATAGTGAAGACCAGCAAGATCTTTCAGGGCTGGCACCTTCCTTGTGGGAGAAGGAGCCAGACGTTTGCCTTTTCAGAAAAAGTTTCTGCCGAGAACGAGCACCGTGACATGCTGAGTCTCTGGGAAAGCAGAGATCCCCAGTGCTGTTGCGGCTAAAGATAGGCTGCAGAGGGATAGTGAAGACCAGCAAGATCTTTCAGGGCTGGCACCTTCCTTGTGGGAGAAGGAGCCGTAAGTTTGTCTTTTCAGAAAAAGTTTCTGCCGAGAACGAGCACCGTGACATGCTGAGTCTCTGGGAAAGCAGAGATCCCCAGTGCTGTTGCGGCTAAAGATAGGCTGCAGAGGGATAGTGAAGACCTGCAAGATCTTTCAGGGCTGGCACCTTCCTTGTGGGAGAAGGAGCCAGACGTTTGCCTTTTCAGAAAAAGTTTCTGCCCAGAACGAGCACCGTGACATACTGAGTCTCTGGGAAAGCAGAGATCCCCAGTGCTGTTGCGTCTAAAGATAGGCTGCAGAGGGATAGTGAAGACCAGCAAGAGCTTTCAGGGCTGGCACCTTCCTTGTGGGAGAAGGAGCCGTAAGTTTGTCTTTTCAGAAAAAGTTTCTGCCGAGAACGAGCACCGTGACATGCTGAGTCTCTGGGAAAGCAGAGATCCCCAGTGCTGTTGTGCCTGTGGATAGGCTGCAGGGGGACGGTGAAGACCAGCAAGATCTTTAAGGGCTGGCACCTTCCTTGTGGGAGAAGGAGCCAGACGTTTGCCTTTTCAGAAAAAGTTTCTGCCGAGAACGAGCACCGTGACATGCTGAGTCGCTGGGAAAGCAGAGATCCCCAGTGCTGTTGTGCCTGTGGATAGGCTGCAGGGGGACTGTGAAGACCAGCAAGATCTTTCAGGGCTGTCACCTTCCTTGTGGGAGAAGGAGCCAGACGTTTGCCTTTTCAGAAAAAGTTTCTGCCGAGAATGAGCACCGTGACATGCTGAGTCTCTGGGAAAGCAGAGATCCCCAGTGCTGTTGCGGCTAAAGATAGGCTGCAGAGGGATAGTGAAGACCAGCAAGATCTTTCAGGGCTGGCACCTTCCTTGTGGGAGAAGGAGCCAGACGTTTGCCTTTTCAGAAAAAGTTTCTGCCGAGAACGAGCACCGTGACATGCTGAGTCTCTGGGAAAGCAGAGATCCCCAGTGCTGTTGCGGCTAAAGATAGGCTGCAGAGGGATAGTGAAGACCTGCAAGATCTTTCAGGGCTGGCACCTTCCTTGTGGGAGAAGGAGCCAGACGTTTGCCTTTTCAGAAAAAGTTTCTGCCGTCAGCGAGCACCATAAGATGCTGAATCTCTGGGAAAGCAGAGATCCCCAGTGCTGTTGCGGAAAAAGATAGGCTGCAGAGGGATAGTGAAGACCTGCAAGACCTTTCAGGGCTGGCACCTTCCTTGTGGAAGATGGAGACAGAAGTTTCCCTCTTCAGAAAAACGCTCTGCCGTAAGCGAGCACCATAAAATGCTGATACTCTGGGAAAGCAGAGCTCCCCAGTGCTGTTGCGGCTATAGATAGGCTGCAGAGGGATAGTGAAGACCTGCAAGATCTTTCAGGGCTGGCAGCTTCCTTGTGGGAGAAGGAGCCAGACGTTTGCCTTTTCAGAAAAAGTTTCTGCCGAGAACGAGCACCGTGACATGCTGAGTCTCTGGGAAAGCAGAGATCCCCAGTGCTTTTGCGGCTAAAGATAGGCTGCAGAGGGATAGTGAAGACCTGCAAGACCTTTCAGGGCTGACACCTTCCTTGTGGGAGAAGGAGCCAGACGTTTGCCTTTTCAGAAAAAGTTTCTGCCGAGAACGAGCACCGTGACATGCTGAGTCTCTGGGAAAGCAGAGATCCCCAGTGCTGTTGCGGCTATAGATAGGCTGCAGAGGGATAGTGAAGACCAGCAAGAGCTTTCAGGGCTGGCAGCTTCCTTGTGGGAGAAGGAGCCAGACGTTTGCCTTTTCAGAAAAAGGCTCTGCCGAGAGCGAGCACCATGAGATGCTGAGTCTCTGGGAAAGCAGAGATCCCCAGAGCTGTTGCGGCTAAAGATAGGCTGCAGGGGGACGGTGAAGACCTGCAAGATCTTTCAGGGCTGGCACCTTCCTTGTGGGAGAAGGAGCCAGACGTTTGCCTTTTCAGAAAAAGTTTCTGCCGAGAACGAGCACCGTGACATGCTGAGTCTCTGGGAAAGCAGAGATCCCCAGTTCTGTTGCGGCTAAAGATAGGCTGCAGAAGGATAGTGAAGACCAGCAAGATCTTTCAGGGCTGGCACCTTCCTTGTGGGAGAAGGAGCCGTAAGTTTGTCTTTTCAGAAAAAGTTTCTGCCGAGAACGAGCACCGTGACATGCTGAGTCCCTGGGAAAGCAGAGATCCCCAGTGCTGTTGTGCCTGTGGATAGGATGCAGGGGGACGGTGAAGACCAGCAAGATCTTTCAGGGCTGGCACCTTCCTTGTGGGAGAAGGAGTCAGACGTTTGCCTTTTCAGAAAAAGTTTCTGCCGAGAACGAGCACCGTGACATGCTGAGTCGCTGGGAAAGCAGAGATCCCCAGTGCTGTTGTGCCTGTGGATAGGCTGCAGGGGGACTGTGAAGACCAGCAAGATCTTTCAGGGCTGGCACCTTCCTTGTGGGAGAAGGAGCCAGACGTTTGCCTTTTCAGAAAAAGTTTCTGCCGAGAACGAGCCCCGTGACATGCTGAGTCTCTGGGAAAGCAGAGATCCCCAGTGCTGTTGCGGCTAAAGATAGGCTGCAGAGGGATAGTGAAGACCAGCAAGATCTTTCAGGGCTGGCACCTTCCTTGTGGGAGAAGGAGCCAGACGTTTGCCTTTTCAGAAAAAGTTTCTGCCGAGAACGAGCACCGTGACATGCTGAGTCTCTGGGAAAGCAGAGATCCCCAGTGCTGTTGCGGCTAAAGATAGGCTGCAGAGGGATAGTGAAGACCAGCAAGATCTTTCAGGGCTGGCACCTTCCTTGTGGGAGAAGGAGCCGTAAGTTTGTCTTTTCAGAAAAAGTTTCTGCCGAGAACGAGCACCGTGACATGCTGAGTCTCTGGGAAAGCAGAGATCCCCAGTGCTGTTGCGGCTAAAGATAGGCTGCAGAGGGATAGTGAAGACCTGCAAGAGCTTTCAGGGCTGGCAGCTTCCTTGTGGGAGAAGGAGCCAGACGTTTGCCTTTTCAGAAAAAGTTTCTGCCGAGAACGAGCACCGTGACATGCTGAGTCTCTGGGAAAGCAGAGATCCCCAGTGCTGTTGCGGCTAAAGATAGGCTGCAGAGGGATTGTGAAGACCTGCAAGATCTTTCAGGGCTGGCACCTTCCTTGTGGGAGAAGGAGCCAGACGTTTGCCTTTTCAGAAAAAGTTTCTGCCCAGAACGAGCACCGTGACATACTGAGTCTCTGGGAAAGCAGAGATCCCCAGTGCTGTTGCGTCTAAAGATAGGCTGCAGAGGGATAGTGAAGACCAGCAAGAGCTTTCAGGGCTGGCACCTTCCTTGTGGGAGAAGGAGCCGTAAGTTTGTCTTTTCAGAAAAAGTTTCTGCCGAGAACGAGCACCGTGACATGCTGAGTCTCTGGGAAAGCAGAGATCCCCAGTGCTGTTGTGCCTGTGGATAGGCTGCAGGGGGACGGTGAAGACCAGCAAGATCTTTAAGGGCTGGCACCTTCCTTGTGGGAGAAGGAGCCAGACGTTTGCCTTTTCAGAAAAAGTTTCTGCCGAGAACGAGCACCGTGACATGCTGAGTCTCTGGGAAAGCAGAGATCCCCAGTGCTGTTGTGCCTGTGGATAGGATGCAGGGGGACGGAGAAGACCAGCAAGATCTTTCAGGGCTGGCACCTTCCTTGTGGGAGAAGGAGTCAGACGTTTGCCTTTTCAGAAAATGTTTCTGCCGAGAACGAGCACCGTGACATGCTGAGTCGCTGGGAAAGCAGAGATCCCCAGTGCTGTTGTGCCTGTGGATAGGCTGCAGGGGGACTGTGAAGACCAGCAAGATCTTTCAGGGCTGGCACCTTCCTTGTGGGAGAAGGAGCCAGACGTTTGCCTTTTCAGAAAAAGTTTCTGCTGAGAACGAGCCCCGTGACATGCTGAGTCTCTCGGAAAGCAGAGATCCCCAGTGCTGTTGCGGCTAAAGATAGGCTGCAGAGGGATAGTGAAGACCAGCAAGATCTTTCAGGGCTGGCACCTTCCTTGTGGGAGAAGGAGCCAGACGTTTGCCTTTTCAGAAAAAGTTTCTGCCGTAAGCGAGCACCATAAGATGCTGAATCTCTGGGAAAGCAGAGATCCCCAGTGCTGTTGCGGCTAAAGATAGGCTGCAGAGGGATAGTGAAGACCTGCAAGACCTTTCAGGGCTGGCACCTTCCTTGTGGAAGATGGAGACAGAAGTTTGCCTCTTCAGAAAAACGCTCTGCCGTAAGCGAGCACCATAAAATGCTGATACTCTGGGAAAGCAGAGCTCCCCAGTGCTGTTGCGGCTATAGATAGGCTGCAGAGGGATAGTGAAGACCAGCAAGATCTTTCAGGGCTGGCAGCTTCCTTGTGGGACAAGGAGCCAGACGTTTGCCTTTTCAGAAAAAGTTTCTGCCGAGAACGAGCACCGTGACATGCTGAGTCTCTGGGAAAGCAGAGATCCCCAGTGCTGTTGCGGCTATATATAGGCTGCAGGGGGACGGAGAAGACCAGCATGAGCTTTCAGGGCTGGCAGCTTCCTTGTGGGAGAAGGAGCCAGACGTTTGCCTTTTCAGAAAAAGGCTCTGCCGAGAGCGAGCACCATGAGATGCTGAGTCTCTGGGAAAGCAGAGATCCCCAGTGCTGTTGTGTCTGTGGATAGGCTGCAGGTGGACGGTGAAGACCAGCAAGATCTTTCAGGGCTGGCACCTTCCTTGTGGGAGAAGGAGCCAGACGTTTACCTTTTCAGAAAAAGTTTCTGCCGAGAACGAGCCCCGTGACATGCTGAGTCTCTGGGAAAGCAGACATCCCCAGTGCTGTTGCGGCTAAAGATAGGCTGCAGAGGGATAGTGAAGACCTGCAAGAGCTTTCAGGGCTGGCACCTTCCTTGTGGGAGAAGGAGCCAGACGTTTGCCTTTTCAGAAAAAGTTTCTGCCGAGAACGAGCCCCGTGACATGCTGAGTCTCTGGGAAAGCAGAGATCCCCAGTGCTGTTGTGCCTGTGGATAGGCTGCAGGGGGACTGTGAAGACCAGCAAGATCTTTCAGGGCTGGCACCTTCCTTGTGGGAGAAGGAGCCAGACGTTTGCCTTTTCAGAAAAAGTTTCTGCCGAGAATGAGCACCGTGACATGCTGAGTCTCTGGGAAAGCAGAGATCCCCAGTGCTGTTGCGGCTAAAGATAGGCTGCAGAGGGATAGTGAAGACCAGCAAGAGCTTTCAGGGCTGGCACCTTCCTTGTGGGAGAAGGAGCCAGACGTTTGCCTTTTCAGAAAAAGTTTCTGCCGAGAACGAGCACCGTGACGTGCTGAGTCTCTGGTAAAGCAGAGATCCCCAGTGCTGTTGTGCCTTTGGATAGGCTGCAGGGGGACGGTGAAGACCAGCAAGATCTTTCAGGGCTGGCACCTTCCTTGTGGGAGAAGGAGCCAGACGTTTGCCTTTTCAGAAAAAGTTTCTGCCGAGAACGAGCACCGTGACATGCTGAGTCTCTGGGAAAGCAGAGATCCCCAGTGCTGTTGCGGCTAAAGATAGGCTGCAGAGGGATAGTGAAGACCAGCAATATCTTTCACCGCTGGCACCTTCCTTGTGGGAGAAGGAGCCAGACGTTTGCCTTTTCAGAAAAAGTTTCTGCCGAGAACGAGCACCGTGACATGCTGAGTGTCTGGGAAAGCAGAGATCCCCAGTGCTGTTGTGCCTGTGGATAGGCTGCAGGGGGACGGTGAAGACCAGCAAGATCTTTCAGGGCTGGCACCTTCCTTGTGGGAGAAGGAGCCAGACGTTTGCCTTTTCAGAAAAAGTTTCTGCCGTAAGCGAGCACCATAAGATGCTGAATCTCTGGGAAAGCAGAGATCCCCAGTGCTGTTGCGGCTAAAGATAGGCTGCAGAGGGATAGTGAAGACCTGCAAGACCTTTCAGGGCTGGCACCTTCCTTGTGGAAGATGGAGACAGAAGTTTGCCTCTTCAGAAAAACGCTCTGCCGTAAGCGAGCACCATAAAATGCTGATACTCTGGGAAAGCAGAGCTCCCCAGTGCTGTTGCGGCTATAGATAGGCTGCAGAGGGATAGTGAAGACCAGCAAGATCTTTCAGGGCTGGCAGCTTCCTTGTGGGAGAAGGAGCCAGACGTTTGCCTTTTCAGAAAAAGTTTCTGCCGAGAACGAGCACCGTGACATGCTGAGTCTCTGGGAAAGCAGAGATCCCCAGTGCTGTTGCGGCTAAAGATAGGCTGCAGAGGGATAGTGAAGACCAGCAAGAACTTTCAGGGCTGGCAGCTTCCTTGTGGGAGAAGGAGCCAGACGTTTGCCTTTTCAGAAAAAGTTTCTGCCGAGAACGAGCACCGTGACATGCTGAGTCTCTGGGAAAGCAGAGATCCCCAGTGCTGTTGCGGCTATAGATAGGCTGCAGGGGGACGGAGAAGACCAGCAAGAGCTTTCAGGGCTGGCAGCTTCCTTGTGGGAGAAGGAGCCAGACGTTTGCCTTTTCAGAAAAAGGCTCTGCCGAGAGCGAGCCCCGTGACATGCTGAGTCTCTGGGAAAGCAGACATCCCCAGTGCTGTTGCGGCTAAAGATAGGCTGCAGAGGGATAGTGAAGACCTGCAAGATCTTTCAGGGCTGGCACCTTCCTTGTGGGAGAAGGAGCCAGACATTTGCCTTTTCAGAAAAAGTTTCTGCCGAGAACGAGCACCGTGACATGCTGAGTCTCTGGGAAAGCAGAGATCCCCAGAGCTGTTGCGGCTAAAGATAGGCTGCAGAGGGATAGTGAAGACCAGCAAGAGCTTTCAGGGCTGGCACCTTCCTTGTGGGAGAAGGAGCCGTAAGTTTGTCTTTTCAGAAAAAGTTTCTGCCGAGAACGAGCACCGTGACATGCTGAGTCTCTGGGAAAGCAGAGATCCCCAGTGCTGTTGTGCCTTTGGATAGGCTGCAGGGGGACGGTGAAGACCACCAAGATCTTTCAGGGCTGGCACCTTCCTTGTGGGAGAAGGAGCCAGACGTTTGCCTTTTCAGAAAAAGTTTCTGCCGAGAACGAGCACCGTGACATGCTGAGTCTCTGGGAAAGCAGAGATCCCCAGTGCTGTTGCGGCTAAAGATAGGCTGCAGAGGGATAGTGAAGACCAGCAAGATCTTTCAGGGCTGGCACCTTCCTTGTGGGAGAAGGAGCCAGACATTTGCCTTTTCAGAAAAAGTTTCTGCCGAGAACGAGCACCGTGACATGCTGAGTCGCTGGGAAAGCAGAGATCCCCAGTGCTGTTGTGCCTGTGGATAGGCTGCAGGGGGACTGTGAAGACCAGCAAGATCTTTCAGGGCTGGCACCTTCCTTGTGGGAGAAGGAGCCAGACGTTTGCCTTTTCAGAAAAAGTTTCTGCCGAGAACGAGCACCGTGACATGCTGAGTCTCTGGGAAGCACAGATCCCCAGTGCTGTTGTGCCTTTGGATAGGCTGCAGGGGGACGGTGAAGACCAGCAAGATCTTTCAGGGCTGGCACCTTCCTTGTGGGAGAAGGAGCCAGACGTTTGCCTTTTCAGAAAAAGTTTCTGCCGAGAACGAGCACCGTGACATGCTGAGTCTCTGGGAAAGCAGAGATCCCCAGTGCTGTTGCGGCTAAAGATAGGCTGCAGAGGGATAGTGAAGACCAGCAAGATCTTTCAGGGCTGGCACCTTCCTTGTGGGAGAAGGAGCCAGACGTTTGCCTTTTCAGAAAAAGTTTCTGCCGAGAACGAGCACCGTGACGTGCTGAGTCTCTGGGAAAGCAGAGATCCCCAGTGCTGTTGTGCCTTTGGATAGGCTGCAGGGGGATGGTGAAGACCAGCAAGATCTTTCAGGGCTGGCACCTTCCTTGTGGGAGAAGGAGCCAGACGTTTGCCTTTTCAGAAAAAGTTTCTGCCGAGAACGAGCACCGTGACATGCTGAGTCTCTGGGAAAGCAGAGATCCCCAGTGCTGTTGCGGCTAAAGATAGGCTGCAGAGGGATAGTGAAGACCAGCAATATCTTTCACGGCTGGCACCTTCCTTGTGGGAGAAGGAGCCAGACGTTTGCCTTTTCAGAAAAAGTTTCTGCCGAGAACGAGCACCGTGACATGCTGAGTCTCTGGGAAAGCACAGATCCCCAGTGCTGTTGTGCCTGTGCATAGGCTGCAGGGGGACGGTGAAGACCAGCAAGATCTTTCAGGGCTGGCACCTTCCTTGTGGGAGAAGGAGCCAGACGTTTGCCTTTTCAGAAAAAGTTTCTGCCGTAAGCGAGCACCATAAGATGCTGAATCTCTGGGAAAGCAGAGATCCCCAGTGCTGTTGCGGCTAAAGATAGGCTGCAGAGGGATAGTGAAGACCTGCAAGACCTTTCAGGGCTGGCACCTTCCTTGTGGAAGATGGAGACAGAAGTTTGCCTCTTCAGAAAAACGCTCTGCCGTAAGCGAGCACCATAAAATGCTGATACTCTGGGAAAGCAGAGCTCCCCAGTGCTGTTGCGGCTATAGATAGGCTGCAGAGGGATAGTGAAGACCAGCAAGATCTTTCAGGGCTGGCAGCTTCCTTGTGGGAGAAGGAGCCAGACGTTTGCCTTTTCAGAAAAAGTTTCTGCCGAGAACGAGCACCGTGACATGCTGAGTCTCTGGGAAAGCACAGATCCCCAGTGCTGTTGCGGCTAAAGATAGGCTGCAGAGGGATAGTGAAGACCAGCAAGAACTTTCAGGGCTGGCACCTTCCTTGTGGGAGAAGGAGCCAGACGTTTGCCTTTTCAGAAAAAGTTTCTGCCGAGAACGAGCACCGTGACATGCTGAGTCTCTGGGAAAGCAGAGATCCCCAGTGCTGTTGCGGCTATAGATAGGCTGCAGGGGGACGGAGAAGACCAGCAAGAGCTTTCAGGGCTGGCAGCTTCCTTGTGGGAGAAGGAGCCAGACGTTTGCCTTTTCAGAAAAAGGCTCTGCCGAGAGCGAGCACCATGAGATGCTGAGTCTCTGGGAAAGCAGAGATCCCCAGTGCTGTTGTGTCTGTGGATAGGCTGCAGGTGGACGGTGAAGACCAGCAAGAGCTTTCAGGGCTGGCACCTTCCTTGTGGGAGAAGGAGCCAGACGTTTACCTTTTCAGAAAAAGTTTCTGCCGAGAACGAGCCCCGTGACATGCTGAGTCTCTGGGAAAGCAGACATCCCCAGTGCTGTTGCGGCTAAAGATAGGCTGCAGAGGGATAGTGAAGACCTGCAAGATCTTTCAGGGCTGGCACCTTCCTTGTGGGAGAAGGAGCCAGACGTTTGCCTTTTCAGAAAAAGTTTCTGCCGAGAACGAGCACCGTGACATGCTGAGTCTCTGGGAAAGCAGAGATCCCCAGAGCTGTTGCGGCTAAAGATAGGCTGCAGAGGGATAGTGAAGACCAGCAAGAGCTTTCAGGGCTGGCACCTTCCTTGTGGGAGAAGGAGCCGTAAGTTTGTCTTTTCAGAAAAAGTTTCTGCCGAGAACGAGCACCGTGACATGCTGAGTGTCTGGGAAAGCAGAGATCCCCAGTGCTGTTGTGCCTTTGGATAGGCTGCAGGGGGACGGTGAAGACCACCAAGATCTTTCAGGGCTGGCACCTTCCTTGTGGGAGAAGGAGCCAGACGTTTGCCTTTTCAGAAAAAGTTTCTGCCGAGAACGAGCACCGTGACATGCTGAGTCTCTGGGAAAGCAGAGATCCCCAGTGCTGTTGCGGCTAAAGATAGGCTGCAGAGGGATAGTGAAGACCAGCAAGATCTTTCAGGGCTGGCACCTTCCTTGTGGGAGAAGGAGCCAGACATTTGCCTTTTCAGAAAAAGTTTCTGCCGAGAACGAGCACCGTGACATGCTGAGTCGCTGGGAAAGCAGAGATCCCCAGTGCTGTTGTGCCTGTGGATAGGCTGCAGGGGGACTGTGAAGACCAGCAAGATCTTTCAGGGCTGGCACCTTCCTTGTGGGAGAAGGAGCCAGACGTTTGCCTTTTCAGAAAAAGTTTCTGCCGAGAACGAGCACCGTGACATGCTGAGTCTCTGGGAAAGCACAGATCCCCAGTGCTGTTGTGCCTTTGGATAGGCTGCAGGGGGACGGTGAAGACCAGCAAGATCTTTCAGGGCTGGCACCTTCCTTGTGGGAGAAGGAGCCAGACGTTTGCCTTTTCAGAAAAAGTTTCTGCCGAGAACGAGCACCGTGACATGCTGAGTCTCTGGGAAAGCAGAGATCCCCAGTGCTGTTGCGGCTAAAGATAGGCTGCAGAGGGATAGTGAAGACCAGCAAGATCTTTCAGGGCTGGCAGCTTCCTTGTGGGAGAAGGAGCCAGACGTTTGCCTTTTTGAGAAAAAGTTTCTGCCGAGAACGAGCACCGTGACATGCTGAGTGTCTGGGAAAGCAGAGATCCCCAGTGCTGTTGTGCCTGTGGATAGGCTGCAGGGGGACGGTGAAGACCAGCAAGATCTTTCAGGGCTGGCAGCTTCCTTGTGGGAGAAGGAGCCAGACGTTTGCCTTTTCAGAAAAAGTTTCTGCCGAGAACGAGCACCGTGACATGCTGAGTCGCTGGGAAAGCAGAGATCCCCAGTGCTGTTGCGGCTAAAGATAGGCTGCAGAAGGATAGTGAAGACCAGCAAGATCTTTCAGGGCTGGCACCTTCCTTGTGGGAGAAGGAGCCGTAAGTTTGTCTTTTCAGAAAAAGTTTCTGCCGAGAACGAGCACCGTGACATGCTGAGTCTCTGGGAAAGCAGAGATCCCCAGTGCTGTTGCGGCTAAAGATAGGCTGCAGAGGGATAGTGAAGACCAGCAATATCTTTCAGGGCTGGCACCTTCCTTGTGGGAGAAGGAGCCAGACGTTTGCCTTTTCAGAAAAAGTTTCTGCCGAGAACGAGCACCGTGACATGCTGAGTCTCTGGGAAAGCAGAGATCCCCGGTGCTGTTGCGGCTAAAGATAGGCTGCAGAGGGATAGTGAAGACCAGCAAGATCTTTCAGGGCTGGCACCTTCCTTGTGGGAGAAGGAGCCAGACGTTTGCCTTTTCAGAAAAAGTTTCTGCCGTAAGCGAGCACCATAAGATGCTGAATCTCTGGGAAAGCAGAGATCCCCAGTGCTGTTGCGGCTAAAGATAGGCTGCAGAGGGATAGTGAAGACCTGCAAGACCTTTCAGGGCTGGCACCTTCCTTGTGGAAGATGGAGACAGAAGTTTGCCTCTTCAGAAAAACGCTCTGCCGTAAGCGAGCACCATAAAATGCTGATACTCTGGGAAAGCAGAGATCCCCAGTGCTGTTGCGGCTAAAGATAGGCTGCAGAGGGATAGTGAAGACCAGCACGAGCTTTCAGGGCTGGCAGCTTCCTTGTGGGAGAAGGAGCCAGACGTTTGCCTTTTCAGAAAAAGTTTCTGCCGAGAACGAGCACCGTGACATGCTGAGTCTCTGGGAAAGCAGAGATCCCCAGTGCTGTTGCGGCTAAAGATAGACTGCAGAGGGATAGTGAAGACCTGCAAGAGCTTTCAGGGCTGGCACCTTCCTTGTGGTAGAAGGAGCCAGACGTTTGCCTTTTCAGAAAAAGGCTCTGCCGAGAACGAGCACCATGAGATGCTGAGTCTCTGGGAAAGCAGAGATCCCCAGTGCTCTTGTGTCTGTGGATAGGCTGCAGGGGGACGGTGAAGACCAGCAAGATCTTTCAGGGCTGGCACCTTCCTTGTGGGAGAAGGAGCCAGACGTTTACCTTTTCAGAAAAAGATTCTGCCGAGAACGAGCCCCGTGACATGCTGAGTCTCTGGGAAAGCAGAGATCCCCAGTGCTGTTGCGGCTAAAGATAGGCTGCAGAGGGATAGTGAAGACCTGCAAGAGCTTTCAGGCCTGGCACCTTCCTTGTGGGAGAAGGAGCCAGACGTTTGCCTTTTCAGAAAAAGTTTCTGCCGAGAACGAGCACCGTGACATGCTGAGTGTCTGGGAAAGCAGAGATCCCCAGTGCTGTTGCGGCTAAAGATAGGCTGCAGAGGGATAGTGAAGACCTGCAAGAGCTTTCAGGGCTGGCACCTTCCTTGTGGGAGAAGGAGCCAGACGTTTGCCTTTTCAGAAAAAGTTTCTGCCGAGAACGAGCACCGTGACATGCTGAGTCTCTGGGAAAGCAGAGATCCCCAGTGCTGTTGTGGCTTTTGATAGGCTGCAGGGGGACGGTGAAGACCAGCAAGATCTTTCAGGGCTGGCACCTTCCTTGTGGGAGAAGGAGCCAGACGTTTGCCTTTTCAGAAAAAGTTTCTTCCGAGAAAGAGCACCGTGACATGCTGAGTCTCTGGGAAAGCAGAGATCCCCAGTGCTGTTGCGGCTAAAGATAGGCTGCAGAGGGATAGTGAAGACCAGCAAGATCTTTCAGGGCTGGCACCTTCCTTGTGGGAGAAGGAGCCAGACGTTTGCCTTTTCAGAAAAAGTTTCTGCCGAGAACGAGCACCGTGACATGCTGAGTCTCTGGGAAAGCAGAGATCCCCAGAGCTGTTGCGGCTAAAGATAGGCTGCAGAGGGATAGTGAAGACCAGCAAGAGCTTTCAGGGCTGGCACCTTCCTTGTGGGAGAAGGAGCCGTAAGTTTGTCTTTTCAGAAAAAGTTTCTGCCGAGAACGAGCACCGTGACATGCTGAGTCTCTGGGAAAGCAGAGATCCCTAGTGCTGTTGTGCCTGTGAATAGGCTGCAGGGGGACGGTGAAGACCACCAAGATCTTTCAGGGCTGGCACCTTCCTTGTGGGAGAAGGAGCCAGACGTTTGCCTTTTCAGAAAAAGTTTCTGCCGAGAACGAGCACCGTGACATGCTGAGTCTCTGGGAAAGCAGAGATCCCCAGTGCTGTTGTGCCTGTGGATAGGCTGCAGGGGGACGGTGAAGACCAGCAAGATCTTTCAGGGCTGGCACCTTCCTTGTGGGAGAAGGAGCCAGACGTTTGCCTTTTCAGAAAAAGTTTCTGCCGAGAACGAGCACCGTGACATGCTGAGTCTCTGGGAAAGCAGAGATCCCCAGTGCTGTTGCGGCTAAAGATAGGCTGCAGAGGGATAGTGAAGACCAGCAAGAACTTTCAGGGCTGGCACCTTCCTTGTGGGAGAAGGAGCCAGACGTTTGCCTTTTCAGAAAAAGTTTCTGCCGAGAACGAGCACCGTGACATGCTGAGTCTCTGGGAAAGCAGAGATCCCCAGTGCTGTTGCGGCTAAAGATAGGCTGCAGAGGGATAGTGAAGACCAGCAAGAACTTTCAGGGCTGGCACCTTCCTTGTGGGAGAAGGAGCCAGACGTTTGCCTTTTCAGAAAAAGTTTCTGCCGAGAACGAGCACCGTGACATGCTGAGTCTCTGGGAAAGCAGAGATCCCCAGTGCTGTTGCGGCTATAGATAGGCTGCAGGGGGACGGAGAAGACCAGCAAGAGCTTTCAGGGCTGGCAGCTTCCTTGTGGGAGAAGGAGCCAGACGTTTGCCTTTTCAGAAAAAGGCTCTGCCGAGAGCGAGCACCATGAGATGCTGAGTCTCTGGGAAAGCAGAGATCCCCAGTGCTGTTGTGTCTGTGGATAGGCTGCAGGTGGACGGTGAAGACCAGCAAGAGCTTTCAGGGCTGGCACCTTCCTTGTGGGAGAAGGAGCCAGACGTTTACCTTTTCAGAAAAAGTTTCTGCCGAGAACGAGCCCCGTGACATGCTGAGTCTCTGGGAAAGCAGACATCCCCAGTGCTGTTGCGGCTAAAGATAGGCTGCAGAGGGATAGTGAAGACCTGCAAGAGCTTTCAGGGCTGGCACCTTCCTTGTGGGAGAAGGAGCCAGACGTTTGCCTTTTCAGAAAAAGTTTCTGCCGAGAACGAGCACCGTGACATGCTGAGTCTCTGGGAAAGCAGAGATCCCCAGTGCTGTTGTGCCTGTGGATAGGCTGCAGGGGGACGGTGAAGACCAGCAAGATCTTTCAGGGCTGGCACCTTCCTTGTGGGAGAAGGAGCCAGATGTTTGCCTTTTCAGAAAAAGTTTCTTCCGAGAAAGAGCACCGTGACATGCTGAGTCTCTGGGAAAGCAGAGATCCCCAGTGCTGTTGCGGCTAAAGATAGGCTGCAGAGGGATAGTGAAGACCAGCAAGATCTTTCAGGGCTGGCACCTTCCTTATGGGAGAAGGAGCCAGACATTTGCCTTTTCAGAAAAAGTTTCTGCCGAGAACGAGCACCGTGACATGCTGAGTCTCTGGGAAAGCAGAGATCCCCAGAGCTGTTGCGGCTAAAGATAGGCTGCAGAGGGATAGTGAAGACCAGCAAGAGCTTTCAGGGCTGGCACCTTCCTTGTGGGAGAAGGAGCCGTAAGTTTGTCTTTTCAGAAAAAGTTTCTGCCGAGAACGAGCACCGTGACATGCTTAGTGTCTGGGAAAGCAGAGATCCCCAGTGCTGTTGTGCCTGTGGATAGGCTGCAGGGGGACGGTGAAGACCAGCAAGATCTTTCAGGGCTGGCACCTTCCTTGTGGGAGAAGGAGCCAGACGTTTGCCTTTTCAGAAAAAGTTTCTGCCGTAAGCGAGCACCATAAGATGCTGAATCTCTGGGAAAGCAGAGATCCCCAGTGCTGTTGCGGCTAAAGATAGGCTGCAGAGGGATAGTGAAGACCTGCAAGACCTTTCAGGGCTGGCACCTTCCTTGTGGAAGATGGAGACAGAAGTTTGCCTCTTCAGAAAAACGCTCTGCCGTAAGCGAGCACCATAAAATGCTGATACTCTGGGAAAGCAGAGCTCCCCAGTGCTGTTGCGGCTATAGATAGGCTGCAGAGGGATAGTGAAGACCAGCAAGATCTTTCAGGGCTGGCAGCTTCCTTGTGGGAGAAGGAGCCAGACGTTTGCCTTTTCAGAAAAAGTTTCTGCCGAGAACGAGCACCGTGACATGCTGAGTCTCTGGGAAAGCAGAGATCCCCAGTGCTGTTGCGGCTAAAGATAGGCTGCAGAGGGATAGTGAAGACCAGCAAGAACTTTCAGGGCTGGCACCTTCCTTGTGGGAGAAGGAGCCAGACGTTTGCCTTTTCAGAAAAAGTTTCTGCCGAGAACGAGCACCGTGACATGCTGAGTCTCTGGGAAAGCAGAGATCCCCAGTGCTGTTGCGGCTATAGATAGGCTGCAGGGGGACGGAGAAGACCAGCAAGAGCTTTCAGGGCTGGCAGCTTCCTTGTGGGAGAAGGAGCCAGACGTTTGCCTTTTCAGAAAAAGTTTCTGCCGAGAACGAGCACCATGAGATGCTGAGTCTCTGGGAAAGCAGAGATCCCCAGTGCTGTTGTGTCTGTGGATAGGCTGCAGGTGGACGGTGAAGACCAGCAAGAGCTTTCAGGGCTGGCACCTTCCTTGTGGGAGAAGGAGCCAGACGTTTACCTTTTCAGAAAAAGTTTCTGCCGAGAACGAGCCCCGTGACATGCTGAGTCTCTGGGAAAGCAGACATCCCCAGTGCTGTTGCGGCTAAAGATAGGCTGCAGAGGGATAGTGAAGACCTGCAAGAGCTTTCAGGGCTGGCACCTTCCTTGTGGGAGAAGGAGCCAGACGTTTGCCTTTTCAGAAAAAGTTTCTGCCGAGAACGAGCACCGTGACATGCTGAGTCTCTGGGAAAGCAGAGATCCCCAGTGCTGTTGTGCCTGTGGATAGGCTGCAGGGGGACGGTGAAGACCAGCAAGATCTTTCAGGGCTGGCACCTTCCTTGTGGGAGAAGGAGCCAGATGTTTGCCTTTTCAGAAAAAGTTTCTTCCGAGAAAGAGCACCGTGACATGCTGAGTCTCTGGGAAAGCAGAGATCCCCAGTGCTGTTGCGGCTAAAGATAGGCTGCAGAGGGATAGTGAAGACCAGCAAGATCTTTCAGGGCTGGCACCTTCCTTGTGGGAGAAGGAGCCAGACATTTGCCTTTTCAGAAAAAGTTTCTGCCGAGAACGAGCACCGTGACATGCTGAGTCTCTGGGAAAGCAGAGATCCCCAGAGCTGTTGCGGCTAAAGATAGGCTGCAGAGGGATAGTGAAGACCAGCAAGAGCTTTCAGGGCTGGCACCTTCCTTGTGGGAGAAGGAGCCGTAAGTTTGTCTTTTCAGAAAAAGTTTCTGCCGAGAACGAGCACCGTGACATGCTGAGTCTCTGGGAAAGCAGAGATCCCCAGTGCTGTTGTGCCTTTGGATAGGCTGCAGGGGGACGGTGAAGACCACCAAGATCTTTCAGGGCTGGCACCTTCCTTGTGGGAGAAGGAGCCAGACGTTTGCCTTTTCAGAAAAAGTTTCTGCCGAGAACGAGCACCGTGACATGCTGAGTCTCTGGGAAAGCAGAGATCCCCAGTGCTGTTGCGGCTAAAGATAGGCTGCAGAGGGATAGTGAAGACCAGCAAGATCTTTCAGGGCTGGCAGCTTCCTTGTGGGAGAAGGAGCCAGACGTTTGCCTTTTTGAGAAAAAGTTTCTGCCGAGAACGAGCACCGTGACATGCTGAGTGTCTGGGAAAGCAGAGATCCCCAGTGCTGTTGTGCCTGTGGATAGGCTGCAGGGGGACGGTGAAGACCAGCAAGATCTTTCAGGGCTGGCACCTTCCTTGTGGGAGAAGGAGCCAGACGTTTGCCTTTTCAGAAAAAGTTTCTGCCGAGAACGAGCACCGTGACATGCTGAGTCGCTGGGAAAGCAGAGATCCCCAGTGCTGTTGCGGCTAAAGATAGGCTGCAGAAGGATAGTGAAGACCAGCAAGATCTTTCAGGGCTGGCACCTTCCTTGTGGGAGAAGGAGCCGTAAGTTTGTCTTTTCAGAAAAAGTTTCTGCCGAGAACGAGCACCGTGACATGCTGAGTCTCTGGGAAAGCAGAGATCCCCAGTGCTGTTGCGGCTAAAGATAGGCTGCAGAGGGATAGTGAAGACCAGCAATATCTTTCAGGGCTGGCACCTTCCTTGTGGGAGAAGGAGCCAGACGTTTGCCTTTTCAGAAAAAGTTTCTGCCGAGAACGAGCACCGTGACATGCTGAGTCTCTGGGAAAGCAGAGATCCCCGGTGCTGTTGCGGCTAAAGATAGGCTGCAGAGGGATAGTGAAGACCAGCAAGATCTTTCAGGGCTGGCACCTTCCTTGTGGGAGAAGGAGCCAGACGTTTGCCTTTTCAGAAAAAGTTTCTGCCGTAAGCGAGCACCATAAGATGCTGAATCTCTGGGAAAGCAGAGATCCCCAGTGCTGTTGCGGCTAAAGATAGGCTGCAGAGGGATAGTGAAGACCTGCAAGAGCTTTCAGGGCTGGCACCTTCCTTGTGGAAGATGGAGACAGAAGTTTGCCTCTTCAGAAAAACGCTCTGCCGTAAGCGAGCACCATAAAATGCTGACACTCTGGGAAAGCAGAGATCCCCAGTGCTGTTGCGGCTAAAGATAGGCTGCAGAGGGATAGTGAAGACCAGCACGAGCTTTCAGGGCTGGCAGCTTCCTTGTGGGAGAAGGAGCCAGACGTTTGCCTTTTCAGAAAAAGTTTCTGCTAAGAACGAGCACCGTGACATGCTGAGTCTCTGGGAAAGCAGAGATCCCCAGTGCTGTTGCGGCTAAAGATAGGCTGCAGAGGGATAGTGAAGACCAGCAAGATCTTTCAGGGCTGGCACCTTCCTTGTGGGAGAAGGAGCCAGACGTTTGCCTTTTCAGAAAAAGTTTCTGCCGTAAGCGAGCACCATAAGATGCTGAATCTCTGGGAAAGCAGAGATCCCCAGTGCTGTTGCGGCTAAAGATAGGCTGCAGAGGGATAGTGAAGACCTGCAAGAGCTTTCAGGGCTGGCACCTTCCTTGTGGAAGATGGAGACAGAAGTTTGCCTCTTCAGAAAAACGCTCTGCCGTAAGCGAGCACCATAAAATGCTGACACTCTGGGAAAGCAGAGATCCCCAGTGCTGTTGCGGCTAAAGATAGGCTGCAGAGGGATAGTGAAGACCAGCACGAGCTTTCAGGGCTGGCAGCTTCCTTGTGGGAGAAGGAGCCAGACGTTTGCCTTTTCAGAAAAAGTTTCTGCTAAGAACGAGCACCGTGACATGATGAGTCTCTGGGAAAGCAGAGATCCCCAGTGCTGTTGCGGCTATAGATAGGCTGCAGGGGGACGGAGAAGACCAGCAAGAGCTTTCAGGGCTGGCAGCTTCCTTGTGGGAGAAGGAGCCCGACGTTTGCCTTTTCAGAAAAAGGCTCTGCCGAGAACGAGCACCATGAGATGCTGAGTCTCTGGGAAAGCAGAGATCCCCAGTGCTCTTGTGTCTGTGGATAGGCTGCAGGGGGACGGTGAAGACCAGCAAGATCTTTCAGTGCTGGCACCTTCCTTGTGGGAGAAGGAGCCAGACGTTTACCTTTCCAGAAAAAGTTTCTGCCGAGAACGAGCCCCGTGACATGCTGAGTCTCTGGGAAAGCAGAGATCCCCAGTGCTGTTGCGGCTAAAGATAGGCTGCAGAGGGATAGTGAAGACCTGCAAGAGCTTTCAGGCCTGGCACCTTCCTTGTGGGAGAAGGAGCCAGACGTTTGCCTTTTCAGAAAAAGTTTCTGCCGAGAACGAGCACCGTGACATGCTGAGTGTCTGGGAAAGCAGAGATCCCCAGTGCTGTTGCGGCTAAAGATAGGCTGCAGAGGGATAGTGAAGACCTGCAAGAGCTTTCAGGGCTGGCACCTTCCTTGTGGGAGAAGGAGCCAGACGTTTGCCTTTTCAGAAAAAGTTTCTGCCGAGAACGAGCACCGTGACATGCTGAGTCTCTGGGAAAGCAGAGATCCCCAGTGCTGTTGTGCCTGTGGATAGGCTGCAGGGGGACGGTGAAGACCAGCAAGATCTTTCAGGGCTGGCACCTTCCTTGTGGGAGAAGGAGCCAGACGTTTGCCTTTTCAGAAAAAGTTTCTTCCGAGAACGAGCACCGTGACATGCTGAGTCTCTGGGAAAGCAGAGATCCCCAGTGCTGTTGCGGCTAAAGATAGGCTGCAGAGGGATAGTGAAGACCAGCAAGATCTTTCAGGGCTGGCACCTTCCTTGTGGGAGAAGGAGCCAGACATTTGCCTTTTCAGAAAAAGTTTCTGCCGAGAACGAGCACCGTGACATGCTGAGTCTCTGGGAAAGCAGAGATCCCCAGAGCTGTTGCGGCTAAAGATAGGCTGCAGAGGGATAGTGAAGACCAGCAAGAGCTTTCAGGGCTGGCACCTTCCTTGTGGGAGAAGGAGCCGTAAGTTTGTCTTTTCAGAAAAAGTTTCTGCCGAGAACGAGCACCGTGACATGCTGAGTCTCTGGGAAAGCAGAGATCCCCAGTGCTGTTGTGCCTGTGAATAGGCTGCAGGGGGACGGTGAAGACCACCAAGATCTTTCAGGGCTGGCACCTTCCTTGTGGGAGAAGGAGCCAGACGTTTGCCTTTTCAGAAAAAGTTTCTGCCGAGAACGAGCACCGTGACATGCTCAGTCTCTGGGAAAGCAGAGATCCCCAGTGCTGTTGTGCCTGTGGATAGGCTGCAGGGGGACGGTGAAGACCAGCAAGATCTTTCAGGGCTGGCACCTTCCTTGTGGGAGAAGGAGCCAGACGTTTGCCTTTTCAGAAAAAGTTTCTGCCGAGAAAGAGCACCGTGACATGCTGAGTCTCTGGGAAAGCAGAGATCCCCAGTGCTGTTGCGGCTAAAGATAGGCTGCAGGGGGACTGTGAAGACCAGCAAGATCTTTCAGGGCTGGCACCTTCCTTGTGGGAGAAGGAGCCAGACATTTGCCTTTTCAGAAAAAGTTTCTGCCGAGAACGAGCACCGTGACATGCTGAGTCTCTGGGAAAGCAGAGATCCCCAGAGCTGTTGCGGCTAAAGATAGGCTGCAGAGGGATAGTGAAGACCAGCAAGAGCTTTCAGGGCTGGCACCTTCCTTGTGGGAGAAGGAGCCGTAAGTTTGTCTTTTCAGAAAAAGTTTCTGCCGAGAACGAGCACCGTGACATGCTGAGTCTCTGGGAAAGCAGAGATCCCCAGTGCTGTTGTGCCTTTGGATAGGCTGCAGGGGGACGGTGAAGACCACCAAGATCTTTCAGGGCTGGCACCTTCCTTGTGGGAGAAGGAGCCAGACGTTTGCCTTTTCAGAAAAAGTTTCTGCCGAGAACGAGCACCGTGACATGCTGAGTCTCTGGGAAAGCAGAGATCCCCAGTGCTGTTGTGCCTGTGGATAGGCTGCAGGGGGACGGTGAAGACCAGCAAGATCTTTAAGGGCTGGCACCTTCCTTGTGGGAGAAGGAGCCAGACGTTTGCCTTTTCAGAAAAAGTTTCTGCCGAGAACGAGCACCGTGACATGCTGAGTCGCTGGGAAAGCAGAGATCCCCAGTGCTGTTGTGCCTGTGGATAGGCTGCAGGGGGACTGTGAAGACCAGCAAGATCTTTCAGGGCTGGCACCTTCCTTGTGGGAGAAGGAGCCAGACGTTTGCCTTTTCAGAAAAAGTTTCTGCCGAGAATGAGCACCGTGACATGCTGAGTCTCTGGGAAAGCAGAGATCCCCAGTGCTGTTGCGGCTAAAGATAGGCTGCAGAGGGATAGTGAAGACCAGCAAGATCTTTCAGGGCTGGCACCTTCCTTGTGGGAGAAGGAGCCAGACGTTTGCCTTTTCAGAAAAAGTTTCTGCCGAGAACGAGCACCGTGACATGCTGAGTCTCTGGGAAAGCAGAGATCCCCAGTGCTGTTGTGCCTGTGGATAGGCTGCAGGGGGACGGTGAAGACCAGCAAGATCTTTCACGGCTGGCACCTTCCTTGTGGGAGAAGGAGCCAGACGTTTGCCTTTTTGAGAAAAAGTTTCTGCCGAGAACGAGCACCGTGACATGCTGAGTCTCTGGGAAAGCAGAGATCCCCAGTGCTGTTGCGGCTAAAGATAGGCTGCAGAAGGATAGTGAAGACCAGCAAGAGCTTTCAGGGCTGGCACCTTCCTTGTGGGAGAAGGAGCCAGACGTTTGCCTTTTCAGAAAAAGTTTCTGCCGAGAACGAGCACCGTGACATGCTGAGTCTCTGGGAAAGCAGAGATCCCCAGTGCTGTTGCGGCTAAAGATAGGCTGCAGAGGGATAGTGAAGACCAGCAAGATCTTTCAGGGCTGGCAGCTTCCTTGTGGGAGAAGGAGCCAGACGTTTGCCTTTTCAGAAAAAGTTTCTGCCGAGAACGAGCACCGTGACATGCTGAGTCTCTGGGAAAGCAGAGATCCCCAGTGCTGTTGCGGCTAAAGATAGGCTGCAGAGGGATAGTGAAGACCAGCAAGATCTTTCAGGGCTGGCACCTTCCTTGTGGGAGAAGGAGCCAGACATTTGCCTTTTCAGAAAAAGTTTCTGCCGAGAACGAGCACCGTGACATGCTGAGTCTCTGGGAAAGCAGAGATCCCCAGTGCTGTTGTGCCTGTGGATAGGCTGCAGGGGGACGGTGAAGACTAGCAAGATCTTTAAGGGCTGGCACCTTCCTTGTGGGAGAAGGAGCCAGACGTTTGCCTTTTCAGAAAAAGTTTCTGCCGAGAACGAGCCCCGTGACATGCTGAGTCGCTGGGAAAGCAGAGATCCCCAGTGCTGTTGTGCCTGTGGATAGGCTGCAGGGGGACTGTGAAGACCAGCAAGATCTTTCAGGGCTGGCACCTTCCTTGTGGGAGAAGGAGCCAGACGTTTGCCTTTTCAGAAAAAGTTTCTGCCGAGAATGAGCACCGTGACATGCTGAGTCTCTGGGAAAGCAGAGATCCCCAGTGCTGTTGCGGCTAAAGATAGGCTGCAGAGGGATAGTGAAGACCAGCAATATCTTTCAGGGCTGGCACCTTCCTTGTGGGAGAAGGAGCCAGACGTTTGCCTTTTCAGAAAAAGTTTCTGCCGAGAACGAGCACCGTGACATGCTGAGTCTCTGGGAAAGCAGAGATCCCCAGTGCTATTGTGCCTGTGGATAGGCTGCAGGGGGACGGTGAAGACCAGCAAGATCTTTCAGGGCTGGCACCTTCCTTGTGGGAGAAGGAGCCAGACGTTTGCCTTTTCAGAAAAAGTTTCTGCCGAGAACGAGCCCCGTGACATGCTGAGTCTCTGGGAAAGCAGAGATCCCCAGTGCTGTTGTGCCTGTGGATAGGCTGCAGAGGGATAGTGAAGACCTGCAAGAGCTTTCAGGGCTGGCACCTTCCTTGTGGGAGAAGGAGCCGTAAGTTTGTCTTTTCAGAAAAATGTTCTGCCGTAAGCGAGCACCATGAGATGCTGAGTCTCTGGGAAAGCAGAGATCCCCAGTGCTGTTGTGCCTGTGGATAGGCTGCAGGGGGACGGTGAAGACCAGCAAGATCTTTCAGGGCTGGCACCTTCCTTGTGGGAGAAGGAGCCAGACATTTGCCTTTTCAGAAAAAGTTTCTGCCGAGAACGAGCACCGTGACATGCTGAGTGTCTGGGAAAGCAGAGATCCCCAGTGCTGTTGCGGCTAAAGATAGGCTGCAGAGGGATACTGAAGACCAGCAAGATCATTCAGGGCTGACACCTTCCTTGTGGAAGATGGAGCCAGACATTTGCCTTTTCAGAAAAAGTTTCTGCCGAGAACGAGCACCGTGACATGCTGAGTGTCTGGGAAAGCAGAGCTCCCCAGTGCTGTTGCGGCTAAAGATAGGCTGCAGAGGGATAGTGAAGACCTGCAAGAGCTTTTAATTTTGTCACCTTCCTTGTGGAAGATGGAGCCAGACGTTTGCCTCTTCAGAAAAACGCTCTGCCGTAAGCGAGCACCAGAAGATGGTGAATCTCTGGGAAAGCAGAGATCCCCAGTGCTGTTGCGGCTAAAGATAGGCTGCAGAGGGATAGTGAAGACCAGCAAGATCTTTCAGGGCTGGCACCTTCCTTGTGGGAGAAGGAGCCAGACGTTTGCCTTTTCAGAAAAAGTTTCTGCCGAGAACGAGCACCGTGACATGCTGAGTCTCTGGGAAAGCAGAGATCCCCAGAGCTGTTGCGGCTAAAGATAGGCTGCAGAGGGATAGTGAAGACCAGCAAGAGCTTTCAGGGCTGGCACCTTCCTTGTGGGAGAAGGAGCCGTAAGTTTGTCTTTTCAGAAAAAGTTTCTGCCGAGAACGAGCACCGTGACATGCTGAGTCTCTGGGAAAGCAGAGATCCCCAGTGCTGTTGTGCCTTTGGATAGGCTGCAGGGGGATGGTGAAGACCACCAAGATCTTTCAGGGCTGGCACCTTCCTTGTGGGAGAAGGAGCCAGACGTTTGCCTTTTCAGAAAAAGTTTCTGCCGAGAACGAGCACCGTGACATGCTGAGTCTCTGGGAAAGCAGAGATCCCCAGTGCTGTTGTGCCTGTGGATAGGCTGCAGGGGGACGGTGAAGACCAGCAAGATCTTTAAGGGCTGGCACCTTCCTTGTGGGAGAAGGAGCCAGACGTTTGCCTTTTCAGAAAAAGTTTCTGCCGAGAACGAGCACCGTGACATGCTGATTCGCTGGGAAAGCAGAGATCCCCAGTGCTGTTGTGCCTGTGGATAGGCTGCAGGGGGACTGTGAAGACCAGCAAGATCTTTCAGGGCTGGCACCTTCCTTGTGGGAGAAGGAGCCAGACGTTTGCCTTTTCAGAAAAAGTTTCTGCCGAGAATGAGCACCGTGACATGCTGAGTCTCTGGGAAAGCAGAGATCCCCAGTGCTGTTGCGGCTAAAGATAGGCTGCAGAGGGATAGTGAAGACCAGCAAGATCTTTCAGGGCTGGCACCTTCCTTGTGGGAGAAGGAGCCAGACGTTTGCCTTTTCAGAAAAAGTTTCTGCCGAGAACGAGCACCGTGACATGCTGAGTCTCTGGGAAAGCAGAGATCCCCAGTGCTGTTGTGCCTGTGGATAGGCTGCAGGGGGACGGTGAAGACCAGCAAGATCTTTCACGGCTGGCACCTTCCTTGTGGGAGAAGGAGCCAGACGTTTGCCTTTTTGAGAAAAAGTTTCTGCCGAGAACGAGCACCGTGACATGCTGAGTCTCTGGGAAAGCAGAGATCCCCAGTGCTGTTGCGGCTAAAGATAGGCTGCAGAAGGATAGTGAAGACCAGCAAGAGCTTTCAGGGCTGGCACCTTCCTTGTGGGAGAAGGAGCCAGACGTTTGCCTTTTCAGAAAAAGTTTCTGCCGAGAACGAGCACCGTGACATGCTGAGTCTCTGGGAAAGCAGAGATCCCCAGTGCTGTTGCGGCTAAAGATAGGCTGCAGAGGGATAGTGAAGACCAGCAAGATCTTTCAGGGCTGGCAGCTTCCTTGTGGGAGAAGGAGCCAGACGTTTGCCTTTTCAGAAAAAGTTTCTGCCGAGAACGAGCACCGTGACATGCTGAGTCTCTGGGAAAGCAGAGATCCCCAGTGCTGTTGCGGCTAAAGATAGGCTGCAGAGGGATAGTGAAGACCAGCAAGATCTTTCAGGGCTGGCACCTTCCTTGTGGGAGAAGGAGCCAGACATTTGCCTTTTCAGAAAAAGTTTCTGCCGAGAACGAGCACCGTGACATGCTGAGTCTCTGGGAAAGCAGAGATCCCCAGTGCTGTTGTGCCTGTGGATAGGCTGCAGGGGGACGGTGAAGACTAGCAAGATCTTTAAGGGCTGGCACCTTCCTTGTGGGAGAAGGAGGCAGACGTTTGCCTTTTCAGAAAAAGTTTCTGCCGAGAACGAGCCCCGTGACATGCTGAGTCGCTGGGAAAGCAGAGATCCCCAGTGCTGTTGTGCCTGTGGATAGGCTGCAGGGGGACTGTGAAGACCAGCAAGATCTTTCAGGGCTGGCACCTTCCTTGTGGGAGAAGGAGCCAGACGTTTGCCTTTTCAGAAAAAGTTTCTGCCGAGAATGAGCACCGTGACATGCTGAGTCTCTGGGAAAGCAGAGATCCCCAGTGCTGTTGCGGCTAAAGATAGGCTGCAGAGGGATAGTGAAGACCAGCAATATCTTTCAGGGCTGGCACCTTCCTTGTGGGAGAAGGAGCCAGACGTTTGCCTTTTCAGAAAAAGTTTCTGCCGAGAACGAGCACCGTGACATGCTGAGTCTCTGGGAAAGCAGAGATCCCCAGTGCTATTGTGCCTGTGGATAGGCTGCAGGGGGACGGTGAAGACCAGCAAGATCTTTCAGGGCTGGCACCTTCCTTGTGGGAGAAGGAGCCAGACGTTTGCCTTTTCAGAAAAAGTTTCTGCCGAGAACGAGCCCCGTGACATGCTGAGTCTCTGGGAAAGCAGAGATCCCCAGTGCTGTTGTGCCTGTGGATAGGCTGCAGAGGGATAGTGAAGACCTGCAAGAGCTTTCAGGGCTGGCACCTTCCTTGTGGGAGAAGGAGCCGTAAGTTTGTCTTTTCAGAAAAATGTTCTGCCGTAAGCGAGCACCATGAGATGCTGAGTCTCTGGGAAAGCAGAGATCCCCAGTGCTGTTGTGCCTGTGGATAGGCTGCAGGGGGACGGTGAAGACCAGCAAGATCTTTCAGGGCTGGCACCTTCCTTGTGGGAGAAGGAGCCAGACATTTGCCTTTTCAGAAAAAGTTTCTGCCGAGAACGAGCACCGTGACATGCTGAGTGTCTGGGAAAGCAGAGCTCCCCAGTGCTGTTGCGGCTAAAGATAGGCTGCAGAGGGATAGTGAAGACCTGCAAGAGCTTTTAATTTTGTCACCTTCCTTGTGGAAGATGGAGCCAGACGTTTGCCTCTTCAGAAAAACGCTCTGCCGTAAGCGAGCACCAGAAGATGGTGAATCTCTGGGAAAGCAGAGATCCCCAGTGCTGTTGCGGCTAAAGATAGGCTGCAGAGGGATAGTGAAGACCAGCAAGATCTTTCAGGGCTGGCACCTTCCTTGTGGGAGAAGGAGCCAGACGTTTGCCTTTTCAGAAAAAGTTTCTGCCGAGAACGAGCACCGTGACATGCTGAGTCTCTGGGAAAGCAGAGATCCCCAGTGCTGTTGCGGCTAAAGATAGGCTGCAGAGGGATAGTGAAGACCAGCAAGATCTTTCAGGGCTGGCACCTTCCTTGTGGGAGAAGGAGCCAGACGTTTGCCTTTTCAGAAAAAGTTTCTGCCGAGAACGAGCCCCGTGACATGCTGAGTCTCTGGGAAAGCAGAGATCCCCAGTGCTGTTGCGGCTAAAGATAGGCTGCAGAGGGATAGTGAAGACCTGCAAGAGCTTTCAGGGCTGGCACCTTCCTTGTGGGAGAAGGAGCCAGACGTTTGCCTTTTCAGAAAAAGTTTCTGCCGAGAACGAGCACCGTGACATGCTGAGTCTCTGGGAAAGCAGAGATCCCCAGTGCTGTTGCGGCTATAGATAGGCTGCAGAGGGATAGTGAAGACCTGCAAGAGCTTTCAGGGCTGGCACCTTCCTTGTGGGAGAAGGAGCCAGACGTTTGCCTTTTCAGAAAAAGTTTCTGCCGAGAACGAGCACCGTGACATGCTGAGTCTCTGGGAAAGCAGAGATCCCCAGTGCTGTTGCGGCTAAAGATAGGCTGCAGAGGGATAGTGAAGACCAGCAAGATCTTTCAGGGCTGGCACCTTCCTTGTGGGAGAAGGAGCCAGACGTTTGCCTTTTCAGAAAAATTTTCTGCCGAGAACGAGCACCGTGACATGCTGAGTCTCTGGGAAAGCAGAGATCCCCAGTGCTGTTGCGGCTAAAGATAGGCTGCAGAGGGATAGTGAAGACCAGCAAGATCTTTCAGGGCTGGCACCTTCCTTGTGGGAGAAGGAGCCAGACGTTTGCCTTTTCAGAAAAAGTTTCTGCCGAGAACGAGCACCGTGACATGCTGAGTCACTGGGAAAGCAGAGATCCCCAGTGCTGTTGTGCCTGTGGATAGGCTGCAGGGGGACTGTGAAGACCAGCAAGATCTTTCAGGGCTGGCACCTTCCTTGTGGGAGAAGGAGCCAGACGTTTGCCTTTTCAGAAAAAGTTTCTGCCGAGAATGAGCACCGTGACATGCTGAGTCTCTGGGAAAGCAGAGATCCCCAGTGCTGTTGCGGCTAAAGATAGGCTGCAGAGGGATAGTGAAGACCAGCAAGATCTTTCAGGGCTGGCACCTTCCTTGTGGGAGAAGGAGCCAGACGTTTGCCTTTTCAGAAAAAGTTTCTGCCGAGAACGAGCACCGTGACATGCTGAGTCTCTGGGAAAGCAGAGATCCCCAGTGCTGTTGTGCCTGTGGATAGGCTGCAGGGGGACGGTGAAGACCAGCAAGATCTTTCACGGCTGGCACCTTCCTTGTGGGAGAAGGAGCCAGACGTTTGCCTTTTTGAGAAAAAGTTTCTGCCGAGAACGAGCACCGTGACATGCTGAGTCTCTGGGAAAGCAGAGATCCCCAGTGCTGTTGCGGCTAAAGATAGGCTGCAGAAGGATAGTGAAGACCAGCAAGAGCTTTCAGGGCTGGCACCTTCCTTGTGGGAGAAGGAGCCAGACGTTTGCCTTTTCAGAAAAAGTTTCTGCCGAGAACGAGCACCGTGACATGCTGAGTCTCTGGGAAAGCAGAGATCCCCAGTGCTGTTGCGGCTAAAGATAGGCTGCAGAGGGATAGTGAAGACCAGCAAGATCTTTCAGGGCTGGCACCTTCCTTGTGGGAGAAGGAGCCAGACGTTTGCCTTTTCAGAAAAAGTTTCTGCCGAGAACGAGCACCGTGACATGCTGAGTCACTGGGAAAGCAGAGATCCCCAGTGCTGTTGTGCCTGTGGATAGGCTGCAGGGGGACTGTGAAGACCAGCAAGATCTTTCAGGGCTGGCACCTTCCTTGTGGGAGAAGGAGCCAGACGTTTGCCTTTTCAGAAAAAGTTTCTGCCAAGAACGAGCACCGTGACATGCTGAGTCTCTGGGAAAGCAGAGATCCCCAGTGCTGTTGCGACTAAAGATAGGCTGCAGAGGGATAGTAAAGACCCGCAAGATCTTTCAGGGCTGGCAGCTTCCTTGTGGGAGAAGGAGCCAGACGTTTGCCTTTTCAGAAAAAGTTTCTGCCGAGAACGAGCACCGTGACATGCTGAGTCTCTGGGAAAGCAGAGATCCCCAGTGCTGTTGCGGCTAAAGATAGGCTGCAGAGGGATAGTGAAGACCAGCAAGATCTTTCAGGGCTGGCAGCTTCCTTGTGGGAGAAGGAGCCAGACGTTTGCCTTTTCAGAAAAAGTTTCTGCCGAGAACGAGCACCGTGACATGCTGAGTCTCTGGGAAAGCAGAGATCCCCAGTGCTGTTGCGGCTAAAGATAGGCTGCAGAGGGATAGTGAAGACCTGCTAGAGCTTTCAGGGCTGGCACCTTCCTTGTGGGAGAAGGAGCCAGACGTTTGCCTTTTCAGAAAAAGTTTCTGCCGAGAACGAGCACCGTGACATGCTGAGTCTCTGGGAAAGCAGAGATCCCCAGTGCTGTTGCGGCTAAAGATAGGCTGCAGAGGGATAGTGAAGACCAGCAAAATCTTTCAGGGCTGGCACCTTCCTTGTGGGAGAAGGAGCCAGACATTTGCCTTTTCAGAAAAAGTTTCTGCCGAGAACGAGCACCGTGACATGCTGAGTCTCTGGGAAAGCAGAGATCCCCAGTGCTGTTGTGCCTGTGGATAGGCTGCAGGGGGACGGTGAAGACTAGCAAGATCTTTAAGGGCTGGCACCTTCCTTGTGGGAGAAGGAGCCAGACGTTTGCCTTTTCAGAAAAAGTTTCTGCCGAGAACGAGCCCCGTGACATGCTGAGTCGCTGGGAAAGCAGAGATCCCCAGTGCTGTTGTGCCTGTGGATAGGCTGCAGGGGGACTGTGAAGACCAGCAAGATCTTTCAGGGCTGGCACCTTCCTTGTGGGAGAAGGAGCCAGACGTTTGCCTTTTCAGAAAAAGTTTCTGCCGAGAATGAGCACCGTGACATGCTGAGTCTCTGGGAAAGCAGAGATCCCCAGTGCTGTTGCGGCTAAAGATAGGCTGCAGAGGGATAGTGAAGACCAGCAATATCTTTCAGGGCTGGCACCTTCCTTGTGGGAGAAGGAGCCAGACGTTTGCCTTTTCAGAAAAAGTTTCTGCCGAGAACGAGCACCGTGACATGCTGAGTCTCTGGGAAAGCAGAGATCCCCAGTGCTATTGTGCCTGTGGATAGGCTGCAGGGGGACGGTGAAGACCAGCAAGATCTTTCAGGGCTGGCACCTTCCTTGTGGGAGAAGGAGCCAGACGTTTGCCTTTTCAGAAAAAGTTTCTGCCGAGAACGAGCCCCGTGACATACTGAGTCTCTGGGAAAGCAGAGATCCCCAGTGCTGTTGTGCCTGTGGATAGGCTGCAGAGGGATAGTGAAGACCTGCAAGAGCTTTCAGGGCTGGCACCTTCCTTGTGGGAGAAGGAGCCGTAAGTTTGTCTTTTCAGAAAAATGTTCTGCCGTAAGCGAGCACCATGAGATGCTGAGTCTCTGGGAAAGCAGAGATCCCCAGTGCTGTTGTGCCTGTGGATAGGCTGCAGGGGGACGGTGAAGACCAGCAAGATCTTTCAGGGCTGGCACCTTCCTTGTGGGAGAAGGAGCCAGACATTTGCCTTTTCAGAAAAAGTTTCTGCCCAGAACGAGCACCGTGACATGCTGAGTGTCTGGGAAAGCAGAGATCCCCAGTGCTGTTGCGGCTAAAGATAGGCTGCAGAGGGATACTGAAGACCAGCAAGATCTTTCAGGGCTGACACCTTCCTTGTGGAAGATGGAGCCAGACATTTGCCTTTTCAGAAAAAGTTTCTGCCGAGAACGAGCACCGTGACATGCTGAGTGTCTGGGAAAGCAGAGCTCCCCAGTGCTGTTGCGGCTAAAGATAGGCTGCAGAGGGATAGTGAAGACCTGCAAGAGCTTTTAATTTTGTCACCTTCCTTGTGGAAGATGGAGCCAGACGTTTGCCTCTTCAGAAAAACGCTCTGCCGTAAGCGAGCACCAGAAGATGCTGAATCTCTGGGAAAGCAGAGATCCCCAGTGCTTTTGCGGCTAAAGATAGGCTGCAGAGGGATAGTGAAGACCAGCAAGATCTTTCAGGGCTGGCACCTTCCTTGTGGGAGAAGGAGCCAGACGTTTGCCTTTTCAGAAAAAGTTTCTGCCGAGAACGAGCACCGTGACATGCTGAGTCTCTGGGAAAGCAGAGATCTCCAGTGCTGTTGCGGCTAAAGATAGGCTGCAGAGGGATAGTGAAGACCAGCAAGAGCTTTCAGGGCTGGCACCTTCCTTGTGGGAGAAGGAGCCAGACGTTTGCCTTTTCAGAAAAAGTTTCTGCCGAGAACGAGCCCCGTGACATGCTGAGTCTCTGGGAAAGCAGAGATCCCCAGTGCTGTTGCGGCTAAAGATAGGCTGCAGAGGGATAGTGAAGACCTGCAAGAGCTTTCAGGGCTGGCACCTTCCTTGTGGGAGAAGGAGCCAGACGTTTGCCTTTTCAGAAAAAGTTTCTGCCGAGAACGAGCACCGTGACATGCTGAGTCTCTGGGAAAGCAGAGATCCCCAGTGCTGTTGCGGCTAAAGATAGGCTGCAGAGGGATAGTGAAGACCTGCAAGAGCTTTCAGGGCTGGCACCTTCCTTGTGGGAGAAGGAGCCAGACGTTTGCCTTTTCAGAAAAAGTTTCTGCCGAGAACGAGCACCGTGACATGCTGAGTCTCTGGGAAAGCAGAGATCCCCAGTGCTGTTGCGGCTAAAGATAGGCTGCAGAGGGATAGTGAAGACCAGCAAGATCTTTCAGGGCTGGCACCTTCCTTGTGGGAGAAGGAGCCAGACGTTTGCCTTTTCAGAAAAAGTTTCTGCCGAGAACGAGCACCGTGACATGCTGAGTCACTGGGAAAGCAGAGATCCCCAGTGCTGTTGTGCCTGTGGATAGGCTGCAGGGGGACTGTGAAGACCAGCAAGATCTTTCAGGGCTGGCACCTTCCTTGTGGGAGAAGGAGCCAGACGTTTGCCTTTTCAGAAAAAGTTTCTGCCGAGAACGAGCCCCGTGACATGCTGAGTCTCTGGGAAAGCAGAGATCCCAAGTGCTGTTGCGACTAAAGATAGGCTGCAGTGGGATAGTGAAGACCAGCAAGATCTTTCAGGGCTGGCAGCTTCCTTGTGGGAGAAGGAGCCAGACGTTTGCCTTTTCAGAAAAAGTTTCTGCCGAGAACGAGCACCGTGACATGCTGAGTCTCTGGGAAAGCAGAGATCCCCAGTGCTGTTGTGCCTGTGGATAGGCTGCAGAGGGATAGTGAAGACCTGCAAGAGCTTTCAGGGCTGGCACCTTTCTTGTGGAAGATTGAGCCAGACGTTTGCCTCTTCAGAAAAATGTTCTGCCGTAAGCGAGCACCATAAGGTGCTGAGTCTCTGGGAAAGCAGAGATCCCCAGTGCTGTTGTGGCTAAAGATAGGCTGCAGAGGGATAGTGAAGACCTGCAAGAGCTTTCAGGGCTGGCACCTTTCTTGTGGAAGATTGAGCCAGACGTTTGCCTTTTCAGAAAAAGTTTCTGCCGAGAACGAGCACCGTGACATGCTGAGTCTCTGGGAAAGCAGAGATCCCCAGTGCTGTTGCGGCTAAAGATAGGCTGCAGAGGGATAGTGAAGACCAGCAAGAGCTTTCAGGGCTGGCACCTTCCTTGTGGGAGAAGGAGCCAGACATTTGCCTTTTCAGAAAAAGTTTCTGCCGAGAACGAGCACCGTGACATGCTGAGTGTCTGGGAAAGCAGAGATCCCCAGTGCTGTTGCGGCTAAAGATAGGCTGCAGAGGGATACTGAAGACCAGCAAGATCTTTCAGGGCTGACACCTTCCTTGTGGAAGATGGAGCCAGACATTTGCCTTTTCAGAAAAAGTTTCTGCCGAGAACGAGCACCGTGACATGCTGAGTCTCTGGGAAAGCAGAGATCCCCAGAGCTGTTGCGGCTAAAGATAGGCTGCAGAGGGATAGTGAAGACCTGCAAGAGCTTTTAATTTTGTCACCTTCCTTGTGGAAGATGGAGCCAGACGTTTGCCTCTTCAGAAAAACGCTCTGCCGTAAGCGAGCACCAGAAGATGCTGAATCTCTGGGAAAGCAGAGATCCCCAGTGCTGTTGCGGCTAAAGATAGGCTGCAGAGGGATAGTGAAGACCAGCAAGATCTTTCAGGGCTGGCAGCTTCCTTGTGGGAGAAGGAGCCAGACGTTTGCCTTTTCAGAAAAAGTTTCTGCCGAGAACGAGCACCGTGACATGCTGAGTCTCTGGGAAAGCAGAGATCCCCAGTGCTGTTGCGGCTAAAGATAAGCTGCAGAGGGATAGTGAAGACCTGCAAGAGCTTTCAGGGCTGGCACCTTCCTTGTGGGAGAAGGAGCCAGACGTTTGCCTTTTCACAAAAAGTTTCTGCCGAGAACGAGCACCGTGACATGCTGAGTCTCTGGGAAAGCAGAGATCCCCAGTGCTGTTGCGGCTAAAGATAGGCTGCAGAGGGATAGTGAAGACCAGCAAGAGCTTTCAGGGCTGGCACCTTCCTTGTGGGAGAAGGAGCCAGACGTTTGCCTTTTCAGAAAAAGTTTCTGCCGAGAACGAGCACCGTGACATGCTGAGTCTCTGGGAAAGCAGAGATCCCCAGTGCTGTTGCGGCTAAAGATAGGCTGCAGAGGGATAGTGAAGACCTGCAACACCTTTCAGGGCTGGCACCTTCCTTGTGGAAGATGGAGACAAACGTTTGCCTCTTCAGAAAAACGCTCTGCCGTAAGCGAGCACCATAAAATGCTGAATCTCTGGGAAAGCAGAGCTCCCCAGTTCTGTTGCGGCTATAGATAGGCTGCAGAGGGATAGTGAAGACCAGCACGAGCTTTCAGGGCTGGCAGCTTCCTTGTGGGAGAAGGAGCCAGACGTTTGCCTTTTCAGAAAAAGTTTCTGCCGAGAACGAGCACCGTGACATGCTGAGTCTCTGGGAAAGCAGAGATCCCCAGTGCTGTTGCGGCTAAAGATAGGCTGCAGAGGGATAGTGAAGACCTGCAAGAGCTTTCAGGGCTGGCACCTGCCTTGTGGGAGAAGGAGCCAGACGTTTGCCTTTTCAGAAAAAGTTTCTGCCGAGAACGAGCACCGTGACATGCTGAGTCTCTGGGAAAGCAGAGATCCCCAGTGCTGTTGTGCCTGTGGATAGGCTGCAGGGGGACGGAGAAGACCAGCAAGAGCTTTCAGGGCTGGCACCTTCCTTGTGGGAGAAGGAGCCAGACGTTTACCTTTTCAGAAAAAGTTTCTGCCGAGAACGAGCACCGTGACATGCTGAGTCTCTGGGAAAGCAGAGATCCCCAGTGCTGTTGCGGCTAAAGATAGGCTGCAGAGGGATAGTGAAGACCAGCAAGAGCTTTCAGGGCTGGCACCTTCCTTGTGGGAGAAGGAGCCAGACGTTTGCCTTTTCAGAAAAAGTTTCTGCCGAGAACGAGCCCCGTGACATGCTGAGTCTCTGGGAAAGCAGACATCCCCAGTGCTGTTGCGGCTAAAGATAGGCTGCAGAGGGATAGTGAAGACCTGCAAGAGCTTTCAGGGCTGGCACCTTCCTTGTGGGAGAAGGAGCCAGACGTTTGCCTTTTCACAAAAAGTTTCTGCCGAGAACGAGCACCGTGACATGCTGAGTCTCTGGGAAAGCAGAGATCCCCAGTGCTGTTGCGGCTAAAGATAGGCTGCAGAGGGATAGTGAAGACCAGCAAGAGCTTTCAGGGCTGGCACCTTCCTTGTGGGAGAAGGAGCCAGACGTTTGCCTTTTCAGAAAAAGTTTCTGCCGAGAACGAGCACCGTGACATGCTGAGTCTCTGGGAAAGCAGAGATCCCCAGTGCTGTTGCGGCTAAAGATAGGCTGCAGAGGGATAGTGAAGACCTGCAACACCTTTCAGGGCTGGCACCTTCCTTGTGGAAGATGGAGACAAACGTTTGCCTCTTCAGAAAAACGCTCTGCCGTAAGCGAGCACCATAAAATGCTGAATCTCTGGGAAAGCAGAGCTCCCCAGTTCTGTTGCGGCTATAGATAGGCTGCAGAGGGATAGTGAAGACCAGCACGAGCTTTCAGGGCTGGCAGCTTCCTTGTGGGAGAAGGAGCCAGACGTTTGCCTTTTCAGAAAAAGTTTCTGCCGAGAACGAGCACCGTGACATGCTGAGTCTCTGGGAAAGCAGAGATCCCCAGTGCTGTTGCGGCTAAAGATAGGCTGCAGAGGGATAGTGAAGACCTGCAAGAGCTTTCAGGGCTGGCACCTGCCTTGTGGGAGAAGGAGCCAGACGTTTGCCTTTTCAGAAAAAGTTTCTGCCGAGAACGAGCACCGTGACATGCTGAGTCTCTGGGAAAGCAGAGATCCCCAGTGCTGTTGTGCCTGTGGATAGGCTGCAGGGGGACGGAGAAGACCAGCAAGAGCTTTCAGGGCTGGCACCTTCCTTGTGGGAGAAGGAGCCAGACGTTTACCTTTTCAGAAAAAGTTTCTGCCGAGAACGAGCACCGTGACATGCTGAGTCTCTGGGAAAGCAGAGATCCCCAGTGCTGTTGCGGCTAAAGATAGGCTGCAGAGGGATAGTGAAGACCAGCAAGAGCTTTCAGGGCTGGCACCTTCCTTGTGGGAGAAGGAGCCAGACGTTTGCCTTTTCAGAAAAAGTTTCTGCCGAGAACGAGCCCCGTGACATGCTGAGTCTCTGGGAAAGCAGACATCCCCAGTGCTGTTGCGGCTAAAGATAGGCTGCAGAGGGATAGTGAAGACCTGCTAGAGCTTTCAGGGCTGGCACCTTCCTTGTGGGAGAAGGAGCCAGACGTTTGCCTTTTCAGAAAAAGTTTCTGCCGAGAACGAGCACCGTGACATGCTGAGTCTCTGGGAAAGCAGAGATCCCCAGTGCTGTTGTGCCTGTGGATAGGCTGCAGGGGGACGGTGAAGACCAGCAAGATCTTTCAGGGCTGGCACCTTCCTTGTGGGAGAAGGAGCCAGACATTTGCCTTTTCAGAAAAAGTTTCTGCCGAGAACGAGCACCGTGACATGCTGAGTCTCTGGGAAAGCAGAGATCCCCAGTGCTGTTGCAGCTAAAGATAGGCTGCAGAGGGATAGTGAAGACCAGCAAGACCTTTCAGGGCTGGCACCTTCCTTGTGGAAGATGGAGCCAGTCGTTTGCCTCTTCAGAAAAACGCTCTGCCGTAAGCAAGCACCATAAATTCTGAATCTCTGGGAAAGCAGAGCTCCCCAGTGCTGTTGCGGCTAAATATAGGCTGCAGAGGGATAGTGAAGACCTGCAAGAGCTTTTAATTTTGTCACCTTCCTTGTTGGAGAAGGAGCCTGAGTTTTACATTTTCAGAAAAAGTTTCTGCCGAGAACGAGCACCGTGACATGCTGAGTCTCTGGGAAAGCAGAGATCCCCAGTGCTGTTGCGGCTATAGATAGGCTGCAGGGGGACGGAGAAGACCAGCAAGAGCTTTCAGGGCTGGCACCTTCCTTGTGGGAGAAGGAGCCAGACGTTTGCCTTTTCAGAAAAAGTTTCTGCCGAGAACGAGCACCATGACATGCTGAGTCTCTGGGAAAGCAGAGATACCCAGTGCTATTGCGGCTAAAGATAGGCTGCAGAGGGATAGTGAAGACCTGCAAGAGCTTTCAAGGCTGGCACCTTCCTTGTGGGAGAAGGAGCCAGACGTTTGCCTTTTCAGAAAAAGTTTCTGCCGAGAACGAGCACCGTGACATGCTGAGTCTGTGGGAAAGCAGAGATCCCCAGTGCTGTTGCGGCTAAAGATAGGCTGCAGAGGGATAGTGAAGACCAGCAAGAGCTTTCAGGGCTGTCACCTTCCTTGTGGGAGAAGGAGCCAGACGTTTGCCTTTTCAGAAAAAGTTTCTGCCGAGAACGAGCACCGTGACATGCTGAGTGTCTGGGAAAGCAGAGATCCCCAGTGCTGTTGCGGCTAAAGATAGGCTGCAGAGGGATAGTGAAGACCTGCAAGACCTTTCAGGGCTGGCACCTTCGTTGTGGAAGATGGAGACAAACGTTTGCCTCTTCAGAAAAACGCTCTGCCGTAAGCGAGCACCATAAAATGCTGAATCTCTGGGAAAGCAGAGCTCCCCAGTTCTGTTGCGGCTATAGATAGGCTGCAGAGGGATAGTGAAGACCAGCACGAGCTTTCAGGGCTGGCAGCTTCCTTGTGGGAGAAGGAGCCAGACGTTTGCCTTTTCAGAAAAAGTTTCTGCCGAGAACGAGCACCGTGACATGCTGAGTCTCTGGGAAAGCAGAGATCCCCAGTGCTGTTGCGGCTAAAGATAGGCTGCAGAGGGATAGTGAAGACCTGCAAGAGCTTTCAGGGCTGGCACCTGCCTTGTGGGAGAAGGAGCCAGACGTTTGCCTTTTCAGAAAAAGGCTCTGCCGAGAGCGAGCACCGTGAGATGCTGAGTCTCTGGGAAAGCAGAGATCCCCAGTGCTGTTGTGTCTGTGGATAGGCTGCAGGGGGACGGTGAAGACCAGCAAGAGCTTTCAGGGCTGGCACCTTCCTTGTGGGAGAAGGAGCCAGACGTTTACCTTTTCAGAAAAAGTTTCTGCCGAGAACGAGCCCTGTGACATGCTGAGTCTCTGGGAAAGCAGACATCCCCAGTGCTGTTGCGGCTAAAGATAGGCTGCAGAGGGATAGTGAAGACCTGCTAGAGCTTTCAGGGCTGGCAGCTTCCTTGTGGGAGAAGGAGCCAGACGTTTGCCTTTTCAGAAAAAGTTTCTGCCGAGAACGAGCACCGTGACATGCTGAGTCTCTGGGAAAGCAGAGATCCCCAGTGCTGTTGTGCCTGTGGATAGGCTGCAGGGGGACGGTGAAGACCAGCAAGATCTTTCAGGGCTGGCACCTTCCTTGTGGGAGAAGGAGCCAGACGTTTGCCTTTTCAGAAAAAGTTTCTGCCGAGAACGAGCACCGTGACATGCTGAGTCTCTGGGAAAGCAGAGATCCCCAGTGCTGTTGCAGCTAAAGATAGGCTGCAGAGGGATAGTGAAGACCAGCAAGACCTTTCAGGGCTGGCACCTTCCTTGTGGAAGATGGAGCCAGTCGTTTGCCTCTTCAGAAAAACGCTCTGCCGTAAGCAAGCACCATAAATTCTGAATCTCTGGGAAAGCAGAGCTCCCCAGTGCTGTTGCGGCTAAATATAGGCTGCAGAGGGATAGTGAAGACCGGCAAGAGCTTTTAATTTTGTCACCTTCCTTGTTGGAGAAGGAGCCTGAGTTTTACATTTTCAGAAAAAGTTTCTGCCGAGAACGAGCACCGTGACATGCTGAGTCTCTGGGAAAGCAGAGATCCCCAGTGCTGTTGTGCCTGTGGATAGGCTGCAGGGGGATGGTGAAGACCAGCAAGATCTTTCAGGGCTGGCACCTTCCTTGTGGGAGAAGGAGCCAGACGTTTGCCTTTTCAGAAAAAGTTTCTGCCGAGAACGAGCACCGTGACATGCTGAGTCTCTGGGAAAGCAGAGATCCCCAGTGCTGTTGTGCCTGTGGATAGGCTGCAGGGGGACGGTGAAGACCACCAAGATCTTTCAGGGCTGGCACCTTCCTTGTGGGAGAAGGAGCCAGACGTTTGCCTTTTCAGAAAAAGTTTCTGCCAAGAACGAGCACCGTGACATGCTGAGTGTCTGGGAAAGCAGAGATCCCCAGTGCTGTTGCGGCTAAAGATAGGCTGCAGAGGGATAGTGAAGACCAGCAAGAACTTTCAGGGCTGGCACCTTCCTTGTGGGAGAAGGAGCCAGACGTTTGCCTTTTCAGAAAAAGTTTCTGCCGAGAACGAGCACCGTGACATGCTGAGTGTCTGGGAAAGCAGACATCCCCAGTGCTGTTGTGGCTAAATATAGGCTGCAGAGGGATAGTGAAGACCTGCAAGAGCTTTCAGGGCTGGCACCTTTCTTGTGGAAGATTGAGCCAGACGTTTGCCTTTTCAGAAAAAGTTTCTGCCGAGAACGAGCACCGTGACATGCTGAGTCTCTGGGAAAGCAGAGATCCCCAGTGCTGTTGCGGCTAAAGATAGGCTGCAGAGGGATAGTGAAGACCAGCAAGAGCTTTCAGGGCTGGCACCTTCCTTGTGGGAGAAGGAGCCAGACATTTGCCTTTTCAGAAAAAGTTTCTGCCGAGAACGAGCACCGTGACATGCTGAGTGTCTGGGAAAGCAGAGATCCCCAGTGCTGTTGCGGCTAAAGATAGGCTGCAGAGGGATACTGAAGACAAGCAAGATCTTTCAGGGCTGACACCTTCCTTGTGGAAGATGGAGCCAGACATTTGCCTTTTCAGAAAAAGTTTCTGCCGAGAACGAGCACCGTGACATGCTGAGTCTCTGGGAAAGCAGAGATCCCCAGAGCTGTTGCGGCTAAAGATAGGCTGCAGAGGGATAGTGAAGACCTGCAAGAGCTTTTAATTTTGTCACCTTCCTTGTGGAAGATGGAGCCAGACGTTTGCCTCTTCAGAAAAACGCTCTGCCGTAAGCGAGCACCAGAAGATGCTGAATCTCTGGGAAAGCAGAGATCCCCAGTGCTGTTGCGGCTAAAGATAGGCTGCAGAGGGATAGTGAAGACCAGCAAGAGCTTTCAGGGCTGGCACCTTCCTTGTGGGAGAAGGAGCCAGACGTTTGCCTTTTCACAAAAAGTTTCTGCCGAGAACGAGCACCGTGACATGCTGAGTCTCTGGGAAAGCAGAGATCCCCAGTGCTGTTGCGGCTAAAGATAGGCTGCAGAGGGATAGTGAAGACCAGCAAGAGCTTTCAGGGCTGGCACCTTCCTTGTGGGAGAAGGAGCCAGACGTTTGCCTTTTCAGAAAAAGTTTCTGCCGAGAACGAGCACCGTGACATGCTGAGTCTCTGGGAAAGCAGAGATCCCCAGTGCTGTTGCGGCTAAAGATAGGCTGCAGAGGGATAGTGAAGACCTGCAAGACCTTTCAGGGCTGGCACCTTCGTTGTGGAAGATGGAGACAAACGTTTGCCTCTTCAGAAAAACGCTCTGCCGTAAGCGAGCACCATAAAATGCTGAATCTCTGGGAAAGCAGAGCTCCCCAGTTCTGTTGCGGCTATAGATAGGCTGCAGAGGGATAGTGAAGACCAGCACGAGCTTTCAGGGCTGGCAGCTTCCTTGTGGGAGAAGGAGCCAGACGTTTGCCTTTTCAGAAAAAGTTTCTGCCGAGAACGAGCACCGTGACATGCTGAGTCTCTGGGAAAGCAGAGATCCCCAGTGCTGTTGCGGCTAAAGATAGGCTGCAGAGGGATAGTGAAGACCTGCAAGAGCTTTCAGGGCTGGCACCTGCCTTGTGGGAGAAGGAGCCAGACGTTTGCCTTTTCAGAAAAAGTTTCTGCCGAGAACGAGCACCGTGACATGCTGAGTCTCTGGGAAAGCAGAGATCCCCAGTGCTGTTGTGCCTGTGGATAGGCTGCAGGGGGACGGAGAAGACCAGCAAGAGCTTTCAGGGCTGGCACCTTCCTTGTGGGAGAAGGAGCCAGACGTTTACCTTTTCAGAAAAAGTTTCTCTCGAGAACGAGCACCGTGACATGCTGAGTCTCTGGGAAAGCAGAGATCCCCAGTGCTGTTGCGGCTAAAGATAGGCTGCAGAGGGATAGTGAAGACCAGCAAGAGCTTTCAGGGCTGGCACCTTCCTTGTGGGAGAAGGAGCCAGACGTTTGCCTTTTCAGAAAAAGTTTCTGCCGAGAACGAGCCCCGTGACATGCTGAGTCTCTGGGAAAGCAGACATCCCCAGTGCTGTTGCGGCTAAAGATAGGCTGCAGAGGGATAGTGAAGACCTGCTAGAGCTTTCAGGGCTGGCACCTTCCTTGTGGGAGAAGGAGCCAGACGTTTGCCTTTTCAGAAAAAGTTTCTGCCGAGAACGAGCACCGTGACATGCTGAGTCTCTGGGAAAGCAGAGATCCCCAGTGCTGTTGTGCCTGTGGATAGGCTGCAGGGGGACGGTGAAGACCAGCAAGATCTTTCAGGGCTGGCACCTTCCTTGTGGGAGAAGGAGCCAGACATTTGCCTTTTCAGAAAAAGTTTCTGCCGAGAACGAGCACCGTGACATGCTGAGTCTCTGGGAAAGCAGAGATCCCCAGTGCTGTTGCAGCTAAAGATAGGCTGCAGAGGGATAGTGAAGACCAGCAAGACCTTTCAGGGCTGGCACCTTCCTTGTGGAAGATGGAGCCAGTCGTTTGCCTCTTCAGAAAAACGCTCTGCCGTAAGCAAGCACCATAAATTCTGAATCTCTGGGAAAGCAGAGCTCCCCAGTGCTGTTGCGGCTAAATATAGGCTGCAGAGGGATAGTGAAGACCTGCAAGAGCTTTTAATTTTGTCACCTTCCTTGTTGGAGAAGGAGCCTGAGTTTTACATTTTCAGAAAAAGTTTCTGCCGAGAACGAGCACCGTGACATGCTGAGTCTCTGGGAAAGCAGAGATCCCCAGTGCTGTTGCGGCTATAGATAGGCTGCAGGGGGACGGAGAAGACCAGCAAGAGCTTTCAGGGCTGGCACCTTCCTTGTGGGAGAAGGAGCCAGACGTTTGCCTTTTCAGAAAAAGTTTCTGCCGAGAACGAGCACCATGACATGCTGAGTCTCTGGGAAAGCAGAGATACCCAGTGCTATTGCGGCTAAAGATAGGCTGCAGAGGGATAGTGAAGACCTGCAAGAGCTTTCAAGGCTGGCACCTTCCTTGTGGGAGAAGGAGCCAGACGTTTGCCTTTTCAGAAAAAGTTTCTGCCGAGAACGAGCACCGTGACATGCTGAGTCTGTGGGAAAGCAGAGATCCCCAGTGCTGTTGCGGCTAAAGATAGGCTGCAGAGGGATAGTGAAGACCAGCAAGAGCTTTCAGGGCTGTCACCTTCCTTGTGGGAGAAGGAGCCAGACGTTTGCCTTTTCAGAAAAAGTTTCTGCCGAGAACGAGCACCGTGACATGCTGAGTCTCTGGGAAAGCAGAGATCCCCAGTGCTGTTGCGGCTAAAGATAGGCTGCAGAGGGATAGTGAAGACCTGCAAGACCTTTCAGGGCTGGCACCTTCGTTGTGGAAGATGGAGACAAACGTTTGCCTCTTCAGAAAAACGCTCTGCCGTAAGCGAGCACCATAAAATGCTGAATCTCTGGGAAAGCAGAGCTCCCCAGTTCTGTTGCGGCTATAGATAGGCTGCAGAGGGATAGTGAAGACCAGCACGAGCTTTCAGGGCTGGCAGCTTCCTTGTGGGAGAAGGAGCCAGACGTTTGCCTTTTCAGAAAAAGTTTCTGCCGAGAACGAGCACCGTGACATGCTGAGTCTCTGGGAAAGCAGAGATCCCCAGTGCTGTTGCGGCTAAAGATAGGCTGCAGAGGGATAGTGAAGACCTGCAAGAGCTTTCAGGGCTGGCACCTGCCTTGTGGGAGAAGGAGCCAGACGTTTGCCTTTTCAGAAAAAGGCTCTGCCGAGAGCGAGCACCGTGAGATGCTGAGTCTCTGGGAAAGCAGAGATCCCCAGTGCTGTTGTGTCTGTGGATAGGCTGCAGGGGGACGGTGAAGACCAGCAAGAGCTTTCAGGGCTGGCACCTTCCTTGTGGGAGAAGGAGCCAGACGTTTACCTTTTCAGAAAAAGTTTCTGCCGAGAACGAGCCCTGTGACATGCTGAGTCTCTGGGAAAGCAGACATCCCCAGTGCTGTTGCGGCTAAAGATAGGCTGCAGAGGGATAGTGAAGACCTGCTAGAGCTTTCAGGGCTGGCAGCTTCCTTGTGGGAGAAGGAGCCAGACGTTTGCCTTTTCAGAAAAAGTTTCTGCCGAGAACGAGCACCGTGACATGCTGAGTCTCTGGGAAAGCAGAGATCCCCAGTGCTGTTGTGCCTGTGGATAGGCTGCAGGGGGACGGTGAAGACCAGCAAGATCTTTCAGGGCTGGCACCTTCCTTGTGGGAGAAGGAGCCAGACGTTTGCCTTTTCAGAAAAAGTTTCTGCCGAGAACGAGCACCGTGACATGCTGAGTCTCTGGGAAAGCAGAGATCCCCAGTGCTGTTGCAGCTAAAGATAGGCTGCAGAGGGATAGTGAAGACCAGCAAGACCTTTCAGGGCTGGCACCTTCCTTGTGGAAGATGGAGCCAGTCGTTTGCCTCTTCAGAAAAACGCTCTGCCGTAAGCAAGCACCATAAATTCTGAATCTCTGGGAAAGCAGAGCTCCCCAGTGCTGTTGCGGCTAAATATAGGCTGCAGAGGGATAGTGAAGACCTGCAAGAGCTTTTAATTTTGTCACCTTCCTTGTTGGAGAAGGAGCCAGACGTTTGCCTTTTCAGAAAAAGTTTCTGCCGAGAACGAGCACCGTGACATGCTGAGTCTCTGGGAAAGCAGAGATCCCCAGTGCTGTTGTGCCTGTGGATAGGCTGCAGGGGGACGGTGAAGACCAGCAAGATCTTTAAGGGCTGGCACCTTCCTTGTGGGAGAAGGAGCCAGACGTTTGCCTTTTCAGAAAAAGTTTCTGCCGAGAACGAGCACCGTGACATGCTGAGTCGCTGGGAAAGCAGAGATCCCCAGTGCTGTTGTGCCTGTGGATAGGCTGCAGGGGGACTGTGAAGACCAGCAAGATCTTTCAGGGCTGGCACCTTCCTTGTGGGAGAAGGAGCCAGACGTTTGCCTTTTCAGAAAAAGTTTCTGCCGAGAATGAGCACCGTGACATGCTGAGTCTCTGGGAAAGCAGAGATCCCCAGTGCTGTTGCGGCTAAAGATAGGCTGCAGAGGGATAGTGAAGACCAGCAAGATCTTTCAGGGCTGGCACCTTCCTTGTGGGAGAAGGAGCCAGACGTTTGCCTTTTCAGAAAAAGTTTCTGCCGAGAACGAGCACCGTGACATGCTGAGTCTCTGGGAAAGCAGAGATCCCCAGTGCTGTTGTGCCTGTGGATAGGCTGCAGGGGGACGGTGAAGACCAGCAAGATCTTTCACGGCTGGCACCTTCCTTGTGGGAGAAGGAGCCAGACGTTTGCCTTTTTGAGAAAAAGTTTCTGCCGAGAACGAGCACCGTGACATGCTGAGTCTCTGGGAAAGCAGAGATCCCCAGTGCTGTTGCGGCTAAAGATAGGCTGCAGAAGGATAGTGAAGACCAGCAAGAGCTTTCAGGGCTGGCACCTTCCTTGTGGGAGAAGGAGCCAGACGTTTGCCTTTTCAGAAAAAGTTTCTGCCGAGAACGAGCACCGTGACATGCTGAGTCTCTGGGAAAGCAGAGATCCCCAGTGCTGTTGCGGCTAAAGATAGGCTGCAGAGGGATAGTGAAGACCAGCAAGAGCTTTCAGGGCTGGCAGCTTCCTTGTGGGAGAAGGAGCCAGACGTTTGCCTTTTCAGAAAAAGTTTCTGCCGAGAACGAGCACCGTGACATGCTGAGTCTCTGGGAAAGCAGAGATCCCCAGTGCTGTTGCGGCTAAAGATAGGCTGCAGAGGGATAGTGAAGACCAGCAAGATCTTTCAGGGCTGGCACCTTCCTTGTGGGAGAAGGAGCCAGACATTTGCCTTTTCAGAAAAAGTTTCTGCCGAGAACGAGCACCGTGACATGCTGAGTCTCTGGGAAAGCAGAGATCCCCAGTGCTGTTGTGCCTGTGGATAGGCTGCAGGGGGACAGTGAAGACTAGCAAGATCTTTAAGGGCTGGCACCTTCCTTGTGGGAGAAGGAGCCAGACGTTTGCCTTTTCAGAAAAAGTTTCTGCCGAGAACGAGCCCCGTGACATGCTGAGTCGCTGGGAAAGCAGAGATCCCCAGTGCTGTTGTGCCTGTGGATAGGCTGCAGGGGGACTGTGAAGACCAGCAAGATCTTTCAGGGCTGGCACCTTCCTTGTGGGAGAAGGAGCCAGACGTTTGCCTTTTCAGAAAAAGTTTCTGCCGAGAATGAGCACCGTGACATGCTGAGTCTCTGGGAAAGCAGAGATCCCCAGTGCTGTTGCGGCTAAAGATAGGCTGCAGAGGGATAGTGAAGACCAGCAATATCTTTCAGGGCTGGCACCTTCCTTGTGGGAGAAGGAGCCAGACGTTTGCCTTTTCAGAAAAAGTTTCTGCCGAGAACGAGCACCGTGACATGCTGAGTCTCTGGGAAAGCAGAGATCCCCAGTGCTATTGTGCCTGTGGATAGGCTGCAGGGGGACGGTGAAGACCAGCAAGATCTTTCAGGGCTGGCACCTTCCTTGTGGGAGAAGGAGCCAGACGTTTGCCTTTTCAGAAAAAGTTTCTGCCGAGAACGAGCCCCGTGACATGCTGAGTCTCTGGGAAAGCAGAGATCCCCAGTGCTGTTGTGCCTGTGGATAGGCTGCAGAGGGATAGTGAAGACCTGCAAGAGCTTTCAGGGCTGGCACCTTCCTTGTGGGAGAAGGAGCCGTAAGTTTGTCTTTTCAGAAAAATGTTCTGCCGTAAGCGAGCACCATGAGATGCTGAGTCTCTGGGAAAGCAGAGATCCCCAGTGCTGT